>NW_027555514.1:207159960-207759960 GCF_003287225.1 Phascolarctos cinereus
ATGCTTATTGTTTCAAAAGTTTTCTTTTGTTTTCAAGTCCAGGAGTTGAGATGTGTGTGTGGGGGGGGGGGGTAGGGCTAGAGTGGAAGATGAAAAGAAAAAGCTTGATAATTTAAAAAATGACAAAGATGCAGGGTATCCTTGTGCTTCCTTCTCATAGGAAAGTTTTCCATTTTTCTCTGTTAAAAATAATTTTAGCTCAATTTTTAGAAATATACTATCAACTGTATTAAAAAGTATTCTTATATAAGCATGCTTCTTAGAGTTTGTTACATAAGTACTGCATTTTATTAAAGATTTTTCTGTTTCTGTTGCTATAATCATATTTGGTTTTTGTTTCTATCATTAATTGGGATAATTATTTCCCTCAATTTGAATTATCCTTACATTTTTGCTATAAATTCAACTTGATCATAGTGTACATTTTTTGATACTTTGCTAAGATTTCATTTTAAATATATAATATCATATTGATCAGTTGTATAGTTTTTTTTTATAACCATCTGGACTGGATATCAGGACCACATATTTTTTTTATGTAAGAAATTTGATAGTATGCCTTTTTTCACTATTTTGAAAGAAATTTCTGTGCAGTAAGTATCAGTGGCTTTAAATGATTGATATACTTGATTATAACTCTATCTGGATAGGCCTCTCCCTTTCCCAACCCCTAACCTTAAGTAAATCTTTCATGGTTTGCTTAATTTTTCTCTCAGATAAGTTTGTTTAAGATATCTATTTCTTGTTTTGTTAATTTGGATATATTATGCTTTTCTAGATGACCAGCCATTTCCTTTAAATTTTGGCATTTATAGTAGTTTCTCATAACTTTCTTTACTTCCTCTCTAATTTATGTATTTCATTTCCATTGATGATTATGAGTTGCTTTCCTTCACTCATGATATTTATTCACTGCATTGTTCTTTTCTAGGTTATTTGCTCATTTCCCCCATTTTTTTTGTTACCAGTCACACACCAAGTGATGACTTCCTTGACACCACACTCTGGCTCAGATAATCCTCCTTCCCTTCTCTGTTTTACTTCTCCTCTCTTTTCAAATTATTTCATTCTTATTATAGTTTTTTTTAATCTCTGACCTAGATAAAGTTGTGGTTAATAATCTTTTTTTTATCTTTTTTATTTTTAGGCAGTTGGGGTTAAGTGACTTGCCCAGGGTCACAAAGCTAGTAAGTGTCAAGTGTTTGGTCTGAGTCTGGATTTGAACTCAGGTCCTTCTGATTGCAGGGCCAGTACTCTATGCACTGTGCCACCTAACTGCCCCTGGTTAATAATCTTCTATCCCCTTTCCATCATGATTTATATTTTTGGTTGCTTGTCATCTGCTATAGCCCAATTTTAAGGACCACTACATCTCTTCCTCCCTTCCTCTCTCCATTTCAATTTTTAGATCACTCAGTGCATACCTCTTTTATTCCTGAGAGATTCTTTGAAAATATGGAAATCCCAAAGGTCAATCTTTAATCTTTTTTAAAATTTCTTTTATTTTCACTTTATAGAACAAAACAAACATTTCCATTACACAGTACAATTGCACATGAAACTGCAAATCTACCATGTAGAACTTGCTATTCTCTCCAAAATATACAACTTATTGTGTAAGTTTATTTTTTCCTCCTTTTTTCTTCCCTCCCCCTCTCCCTAGAGATGGCTACCATTAGACACAAATACATACACACACACACACACACACACATATAATTATTCTACACATACTTTTATTTATCAGTTCTTTCTCTGGATGCAGATAGTGGCTTTCTTCATATGTCCTTTATTTTTACCTTGTGTATTTGTAATAGTCAAAATGACTTAGTCACTCAAAGTTTTTTTTTCTTTATTTACAATTCTCTTCCTTTAAATACAATATTACAAGAATGAAATACTAGAGGGAAGTTTTTCTTAAAACAAGAGTGCAATTACTGTATACAATGTTCTCTTGGTTCTGCTCACTTCACTCTTCATCATTTTGTTCAAGTCTTTCCATGCCTTTCTAATATTGTTGAACTCACCATTTCTCACAGCACAGTTGCATTCCATCACAACCATATACCAAAACTTGTTCAGCCATTTCCCAATTGATGGGCATCTCTGCAATTTCCAGTTCTTTGCCACCACAAAGAGAGCTGCTATAAACATCCCTTTCATATTCAAAATTATAATCACTATTTGTGAATTTCCCTCCATCTTATTTTTAATCACTGTTTTCTTTCTCAGTCTCCCTTTTTACCCTATCCCTGTTACCTTATCTTCTCCCTCCACTCTTCCACCCCTCCCTTCACCTACCCTTGCAAGAATACCTTCATCCCCTCTCCCTACCCCCATCTCAATCTACATACTCCTCCAAAAGTCCCCCTTCTTCTCTCCCACTCTCCCCAAATCCAATACACACACCCCTCTAAAAGTTCTTTCCCCACCATGTCCTCCAGTTTTCTGACCTCTCTACCTGTTCAGAAGACACCTACACCCTCCAGATGCACCTTTCCTCTTCAATCCTTTTTAAAATGAAAATACTGGATCATTATCTAGAATTTTCTAGATATTCAAACTTCTTCACTCAAATTTATTTTGTCCTCTATTTTTATATTTTAAAGATTGCCCAGATTTGTTTTCTTAAAAGTAATGCTTGGATATAAAATATGCTTTGGTAGATTGGCATTCAAATAATTTATTCATTTTGTTGTTACTTTGAGTAGTATTTTCCTTTTTTCATTTGCTCTTGGATTTTGTCATCATATGTATCATAAATGTTGTTGATTCTAATGGGTCTATTTTGTAGTCTATAACTTTGCTGAATCCATTAGTTATTTCATTTAATCTCTTTGCTGATTCCCTAAGTAAACCATGATGTCATCGGTATATAGGAATAGTTCCTTCTCCTTTTTGCCTATGCCTTTAATTTGTTTTTCATGACTGTGGGGTCCTGATTGGTGAAAGCCATAACAAGGCCACAGTGACCAGTATAAGACCTTGTGTGTCTGGACATTTACCCAACAGCATTGGCCTTGATGCCCGGGTTTCTGGGAATGAAGCCCAGTATTAAGCAGTAAATCAAAACATTAGCTAAACCGCAATGACACATGTAATGACGCTCTACAACTCCTCTTCCCTTTGTTTGATTTCTGTAATTACCACAGGGCTTTTTTGGGGTCTTTGTGGGGATCCACTGAATCATCTGGCCACAGCCCCAAACTGAGAATTATTAAGCTCTTGGCAAGGATCCATCACTCATCTGGCTGCCACCCCAGACTGCCCCCATTATGATTAGTAAACTTCTCTTATAGTCATACTGGAGCTCGAAGCCTCTTTCTTCAGTATTGAATTTGCCCCCTGTTTGGGGGTGGTAATGATGAATATTTCCGTGCAGGGGAATTCTGGACCCTACAATGTCTTATTGTTATTGTTGGCATTTTAAAAACAATATAATATTTACTTTATTCATATTTATTCAGAAAGCTTCTAGTTGACCTCCATAGCAAAGGATGCTTATTTTTAGTTTTTTATATAAATTTTTTATGTGATCAAGAAAAGATACCATGATACTTATTCTCTGTAGTGTTTTTAGTGTAAGTGGGTACTGTACTTTGTCAGAGTTTCTCATTTATCTTTTGAAAATTTTTGAAATATCCTGCAATGGTTCCATGATCTCTTGGGAATTCATGAGATTTTGTGTTTTATCAGGTGTCGTTTCAATTTCCCTTTTCTTCTAAGACTTATTTAGAGGCATTTGTGATCTTTTGGATATTTTGTAATTAATTTCCTTTCTAATTTTAGTATCTTCTCTGCTGTTTTACCTGCTTGGACTTAAGTTTTTAATTGAATTTTCTTCCACTTGAAATCTTTGAAATCTTGAAATCCACTCCCTCCGCCCTTCCCCTCTTGCTCACTTGCTGAATTTTTCCTTTCAATGGGTTTGTTTCTAATGGCTGGGCCACAAGACTATGTCAGCCTACTACCATGTCCAGCTTTAGTCTCTGTTCCAACTAGTTTTTTGAACACTGGTCTTATCTGGATTTCTTTTAGGCTCCTCATCCCAGTTCCTTTAGTCTTATTTCTTTGGCTTGGTTGAATTAGTGTTTGCTGCCTTTTTCAGGGTTGAAGGAGTGCAAGGTAAATGCTGAGCAGACTTTCTGCTGCCTTGTTTTCCCCCAACCTAAGGGTTTCCATAGACAATGGGAAACTCAATCCCCCTGCCAGATACCTTCCTCTTTACCTCACATCCCTATATGAGATATTCACTGCTTGTTAAAATAGAATGCTAGAGGATGGCATGTGTGGAGCACATTGGTAGTCTCTACAGCAGGAAGGAAATCCCTCATTGTGTTCCAAAACATATCTCTCTCTCTCTCTTTCTCTCTCTCTCTCTCTCTCTCTCTCTCTCTGTATAGATAGATAGATAGATAGACAGATAGATAGATAGATAGATATAGATAGATAGATAGATAGATACATATGTGTGTGTGTGCATGTGTGTGTGTGTGTGGGTGTGTGACTATTTTACTTAGTATCCTTTGTATTCAGTTGCAAGCATAATGCTTCCAGAGCACAATTCCATTTGGGCTTTTGTCTTTGTTTTAGTTTGTGAGGTTAAGGAGAAAATGTCTAATCTTCCATTTTGTTGATCATGTGATACAAAAATTAAAATGACAAGATTTAACAACAACTTAGATAATTGAGTATTTGAAGTGGGTACAAGTAAAGCATGACACTAAGATTGAAGACCTGAGTGACTAGGAGACTGGTGGTACCCCTGGCAATAATAGGAAAATCTGGAAGTAGAAAGTGTCTTGGGGGAAAGATAATCAGTTCTATTTTGGACATAATGAGTTTGAGATGCCTGAATGGCACCTAGTTACGTAACTATGAAATGCAATTGGTGATTCTAGATTGGAGCTCAGAAGAAAGACTACAAATCTAAAAATCATCTGCATAGACATGATAAGTGAAATCATGATAGTTGGTCAGATCACCAAGAAAAATAATATAGAGGGAAAAAAGGCCCATGACAGAGACATGGTGAGAGTGCATGACATATAAGGTAAGGTATTTAGAGGACAGGTGGAGAGTGCATGTGATGGGAGGCTGGAGAAAGGGATAAACATTTTAAAATAGTTGCTGTGATGATTGTGATAGTTAAAGAGGCATAGAAATATTACCTTATAATGAGAGTCCAGTTAAGATTATTTATCATAAACATGTCGTGGATTCAATCAGTACAGCTTTGTGCTTTTCTCTAATGCTATTCAGTGGTACATGAATAGGAACAAATGAGGCAGGTGGTGAGAGGATTAGGGGGTGGCAAAATGTGGTCAACATGTGGCAAGGGGGCAAGAGGTGGAGGAAATGGAGGTCAATAGTAAGGATGAAGAACAAGGTTAATGGTCATAAGGAATTTGTATGTGTGCATATGAACATATATATATATATATATACATATACACATACATACATATACACATAAATATGTGAATGCACACCTATATGTATGCATCTCTGTATATATTTATTGTATTATATGTGAGATGAATGAAAACTCTGAAGAGACAAAGTTTCTGGGTAATTAATAATCAATTTATTAATTAGGCTAGGCAGCAATCAATAAATGAATGATGAGTGCTTTCTCTTGGTAACCAAAGATGGCAAGGGAGACTTTGAAATGCCTTCTGAAAGATGACTCCCCTGACAAGTGGACATTTAATAAAGAGGTGGACTAAAAGTTTTCAGCTCCTCCTGCTGAGAACATGGCTTGATCATGATACTCAACAACTTTATGGCATCTGGGCAGGGACCTCTCTAGCTAGTTTTCTCCTTCATGAGTTGGATTGCCTTGAATTCTAATGAGAGGGATCAAAAGCAGAGGATTCCTTCTCCAGGCAAAGCCTCACCCAGATTGGGTTCTGTTTATTCTCTAAATAGAAATTTAGTCTCCCAGTTGGGTGGGGTCCTGCCCAAAGTTAATGAGCATGTGCCTTGAGGGCTAGTAATAATCTCATCACCTAACCACTTCCTTCAGAGACCAACTGACCTTTTCAGGAGTTGGGCCTTCACAGAAAATAGAAGGGGAAAGATGAATCATGTATTAATAATTAGTAATTAATATAATAATATAAGGTGAACTTCTCTCATATGTATGTAGATATGCGTATTGTGTAATATGTATATACACAGAGATGTGTATACATACACACATGTGTACACATATCCATACATGTGTATGTGCCTGGGATGAGAAATAAAAGACTAAAGAGGGCATAGATTGTCTTTTTCTCACTGTTTCCCTTTGAAGGCAAGGGACACAAAGATAAAAATATTTTGGGAAAATAGCAGATAGCTTAGAAAATGATCTCTGCAAATGGCCTTTAGACTTTTGAGTAATGTCTTAAAATACTGAGATGTCAAATTCCTGGCCCGAGATGGAGTATAATTAACAAAGAGTGGTAAGCAATATGACTAGTACCATGAAAAAAATTGAATTTTATACTTTTTTGAGACATTCTACTGATGACTTAATAGGATGCTTTCTTGGAAAATATGGAATTTCCAGAAAAATTCTTTAGTAAAAGATTGAATTTAAGTCATGCTGTTTTGTACACACCTAAAAAGAAGCAAATAAAATAAAATTAGAGCAACTAAAAAGAGTAAAGAAGAAATCTTCTCAAGGAAGTTACCACAAAAGATCTGGCAAAAATACTGAAACATCATAGGAAAAATGTACATAGGACTTGAATTATATTTTATAGATTGGCTTCAGCAAAAGATTCATGCTTATTTTCTCCTCCTTACTCTTCTATGATCATCTAAGAATGAATTCTAAGATTCATATCTCTCAGATTCCTGAAAAATTTTCAGATCTTCCTTACTATTGACCTATTTTTTACTATTGTCCTAGATTTAGGTCAATCAATGATTGGTTTGAGGAAAGCCATAGCTCATAAAACTTCCCCATTCATTCATCTCTTACCTCTTTATAATCACTCTTTCTATTGTTCTTACACGACTGAATTTAGACTACTATAAATAGAAGACTTGAGTTTGAATTCCAGCTCTACTATTTACTTTCTGTGTGACTTCATAAAAGTCATTTGGGCCTCACTTTCCTCATATGTAAAATGAAGGATAGTTTCTGAAGTCAATTATAGTTTCAAATCTTAGGGCCTGTGATATTTAACAAAAAATTACAGCATTTGATTTATTCAGAAAATCAATATGCAATTCCCCCCCCCCATTTTACTCCTTATTACTAACATTACTCTTTGTTACTAATATCTTGGAAGGTATGTTTCATCTTAAGAACAATCATATAATAAAAAAGTAGAAAGACATTTTTGATATTATCTATGTCAACATTTTCACTTAAAAGATAAAAACATTAAATAATAAATGAGCAATTATTAAGCACTTAACACATGATTGGCAGTATGATAGGAACTGAGATATAATTAAAAAGAACGTAATGACCTGTTGTTCACAATGAACTGACACAGACTCAGAAGGATAAAGGAGAAGTTAGGTCTTTTTAATTACAGTATAGGTGAGTTAAAATTATAAAATACTTGTTATGATTCCAAGTTATTAAAAATTTTAAAACTTCTCCAGCATATGATGACAAGAATATATTTATTTGAAATTTAAAAATTGAACACTTGAAAGTCATTTCTTTACTTGCCAACTCCATTGGTCACACCCTGGGGCGATGACCAAAACTGAGTTACATAATCTTGGCTGGCTGAAAGAGAAACCATTTTTGCCTTCCCCTCCCAGCTTCCTACTTACCCAGTCAGTGGGCAATGGGAGGGGAGGGAAAGGGAAAGATTCTCACTAAAAAAGGAATAAGTTAAAGCTGCAGCATGGGATTTAAAACCAGAAGAATGAACATTTTGCATTCCCCTCAACCCCAAAGGACCCCAATCAGTTCAAAGATTATTTCAACTATCCCATCTTACTAGGATGATAACCCACTTCTCCCCTCACCTTGCTTGCCAGATAGCTATGACAATGAATATAGAAGAGTAAATGTCAACTACTCTTAAAACTATGAAATATAGAAGGTTAGGTTTTATATTATTTATTCTTTTCTTATTTCTAATCGCTTTTAAAATTCCAGAATACATTTCCTCTTTTTTGGTTTTCTGTATATGAGACCTATTCAAAAACTGTTTCCAGAATGACTTAGGTTTAAACACCTTGATCATGGGGCAAGAACCTCCATAGTCCTCAGAAGTGCCTCTGCATGAGCTCAGCATACTTAAAAAGAACAGATGTCTGATAAAGCAGACAAAACATGGGCTTCCAAAAGATGGAGAAAGAGGCCAGTGCAATGAATCAGGGATGGAGAAAAATGGAATATAATGACAGCCACACAAGGGTAGGTATGAAAGAATGGACTGACAGAGGGGAAAGGTAACTAGAGACTGAGAGAGCAGTGGTGAGAAGCTGTGATTAGTGGATAATAATTACATGGAGTGAAGTTTTGCTAGTCCATTATGACACCTATATTGAGGTGAGATTCTGGAGAAAGAAATGCTGAGATTCCAACAAAATTTTCCCAAGGGATTTCCATAAGACCCTTGGATTATGGAGGTCTCCTTGTCTCAACTTTTTTTAAAAAAATTATTTATTTTTGGTTTTCAACATTTACTTCCACAAGATTTTGAGTTCTAAATTTCCACCCCAACTCCCCCCTCCCCCCACCCCAAGATGGCATGCATTCTGAATATCCTTTCCCCTAGTCTGCCCTCCCTTCTTTTTCTCCCCCTCTTCTCTTATCCCCTTCTCCTTCTATTTTCCTGTAGGGCAGGATATATTTCTGTACCCCATTTCCTGTATTTCTTATTTCCCAGTTGCATGTGAAAAAAATATTTTTTAAACATTTGTTTTTAAAACTTTGGATTCCAAATTTTCTCCCTTCCTCCCTCCCCACCCAGCCTCATTGAAAAGTCAAGCAACTCACTATAGGTTATACATGTGCAGTTATGCAAAACACTTCCATAGTAGTCATGTTGTGAAAAACTAACTCTATTTCCCTTAATCCTATCCTGTCCCTCCCATTTATTCTATTCCTTCTTTTGACCCTGTCCCTCCTCGTAAGTGTTTGCTTTCTTAATCTGCCCTCCTGTCTGTCATTCCCCTGCTCTCTTATTCCCTTCTCCCCCTATTTTCCTGTGGGGTAAGTTAAATTTCCATATCCAGTTGAGTGTGTATGTTATTCCCTCCTTAAGCTTATTCTCCTATGAGAATAAGATTCACTCATTTCCCTTCCACTGTAAGAGCCTTTTCTTTTCTGTTCTTTTTTTATGAGATAAATTTACCCCATTTTACCTCTCCCTTTCTCCTTCTCCCAGTATAATCCTCTCTCACCCCTTAATTTTATTCTCCAGATATGACCAACTCATCCTGTGCCCTCTATCTATCTATCTATCTATCTATCTATCTATCTATCTATCTATCTATCTATATCTATACATACATATAATTTTTTCTCTCTAACTACCCTAATACTGACAAAGGTCTTATGAGTTATAAATGCCATTTTTCTACGCAGGAATGTAAACAGTTCAACCTTAATAAGTCTCTACGATTTCTCATTCCTGTTTACCTCTTTATGTTGCACTTGAGTCTTGTATTTGAAAGTCAAATTTTCTGTTCAGATCTGGTCTTTTCATCAAGAATGCTTGAAAGTTCTCTATTTCACTGAATGACCATTTTTTTTTTCCCCTGAAGGATTATACTGTTTTCCTGGACAGGTGATTCTTGGTTGTAACCCTATCTCCTTTGCCCTCCAGAACATTATATTCCATGTCCTGCAGTCCCTTAATGTAGAAGTTGCTAAATCTTGTGTTATCCTGATCGTGTTTCAACAATGCTTGAATTGTTTTTTTTCTGGCTGCTTGTAATATTTTCTCCTTGACCTGGGAACTCTGGAATTTGGCTACAATATTCCTAGGAGTTTTCCTTTGGGGATCTCTTTCAGGAGGTGATCAGTGGATTCTTTCAATTTCTATTCTGCCCTCTGGTTCTAAAATATCAGGCAGTTTTCCTCGATAATTTCTTGAAAGATGATATCTAGACTTTTTTTTTTTTTGACCATGGCTTTCAGATAGTCAAATAATTTTTAAATTTTCTCTCCTGGACCTATTTTCCAGGTCTGCTGTTTTTCCAATGAGATATTTCACATTGTTTTCTAATTTTTCATTTTTTTGGATTTGTTTTACACTGTCTTGATTTCTCATAAAATCACTTCCAATTGCTCTATTCTAATTTTTAAGGAAGTATTTTCTTTAGTAATCTTTTGGACTTCCTTTTCCATTTGGCCAGTTTTTCTTTTTAGGGCATTCTCCTCATTGGCTTGTTGGACCTCTTTTGCCATTTGGGTTAGGCTATTAAAAAAATTTTTTTAAGGCAATTGGGGTTAAGTGACTTGCCCAGGGTCACACAGCTAATAAGTATCAAGTGTTTGGTGTGAAGCCGGATTTGAACTTTGGTACTCCCGACTTCAGGGCCGGTGCTCTATCCACTGCACCACCTAGCTGCCCCTAGGCTATTTTTAAGGTGTTATTTTCTTCAGCATTTTTGGGGGTCCTTTGGCAAGCTGTTGACTCATTTTTCATGATTTTCTTGCATCACTCTCATTTCTCTTCCCAGTTTTTCCTCTACTTCTCTTACTTGCTTTTCAAAATCCCTTTTGAGCTCCTTCAAGGCCTGGAACTGGTTCATATTTTTTTGGCGGCTTTGGATGTAGGAGCTTTGACTTTGTTGTCTTCTTCTGGTTGTATATTTTGATCTTCTTTGTTACCAAAAAAGACTCTATGGTCTGACATGTCTTGCAACGTTTGCTCATGATCCCAGACAATTATTTGAGTTATAAACTCTTTATTAAGGTAGAGGTCTGCTTCCAATATGGATAATGTACTGTTCCAAGCTTTGGGGGTTTGTACAGCTGTAAATTTTCAGTTCTTCCAAGGTACTATGATAAGGAGCAAGGTGTTTACTCCTTTCCTGGACTATGCTCTGGTCTCTAAGTGACCACAAGCACTCCTTTCTGTCCTGGAATCATGAGGAGGATTTTGTCTTCACAGCCACTACAAGCTCCACCATGCCAGTGCTCCTTCTTGCCCAAGACCACCACCCAGAACTGTGACCCAGATCCAAGCACGGGCAAAGCAACATATTCCTGCCTCAGCACTGGCAAAGAGATCTGTGCAATCCCCCTCTGATCAGCCACTTTATTCCCCCTCAGTCTGTGGGCCGGAAGCTCAGGATGCAGCCACCGCCCTGGGGCTGTATTTGCTTGGGAACTAAGGCTGAGACATAGCTCCTCTCTCACCACAGAAACAGACTTTTCCCACTGACCTTCTAAGTTGTCTTTGGCATTTGTGGGTTGAGAAGTCTGGAAACCACCACAGCTGCCCATGATTCCGTCTGAGGCCTGCTCCAGGTTTGCTGAGGCCTGCCTCGCCTGGGAGCCCATGCAGAACTGTGCTCCTCTACCTACCCAGTGAAATATACCTTTCTGATCAACCATCCAGGTTGTCTTGGGCTGGAAATTTGCTTCACTCTGTCTTTTTGTGGGTTCTGCTGCTTCAGAATTTGTTTCGAGCTATTTTTTTATAAGTATTTGGAGGGGTTTGCTCTCACTCCACCATCTTGGTTCTGCCCCCTCTCTCAACTTTTTAAGATGAGGACTTAGAAAAATTATTTGGGAATTAAGATTAGTGATCTGTTGAGACAGTTGAGGAGGGCTGGGATCCGATGACAGTAGCTAGAAGTGCTTGATACGTGATGCAATTACTTGCTATTTTTCTAACTCAAATACCTGTTCAACAATTAGAATCAGGGTTGGGCCCGGAGGGATTATGACTTTCACCTTCTGTCTCACCAGTAAGGAGTCCTTTTTAGCTCTGGATCCATGTATACAAGCTATTTTCAGTCTAAGGGAAGCCTAGCCGCTTAAAAGAGGAGTCAGAAACCTACATTCTTGAACTCTCTGTCTATCGCCTAGAGCCCTGGAAAAAATCACTTATAGTTACTCTCCCAAAAAGGGAGATGTACATACTCAATATACATATAATATAAAACAGATATAGGATAGCTATTTATTTTCTACACATATGCACACACACACACACACACACACATACACAGACACAGACACACATACCAAACAGGTCTTAAGCAGACAGTAACTTATGACTAATTATACTTTCTCAAGAGAATGAGAAATGTTCAGACATAAAGCATTTTGTGGGACTACTGAATCAGCATTTTACCGTCACTTTAATTTTGTACCATCTAAACAATTTTTCTCAGGTCCATATCTTTTGTCAAGTCAAAACAGGGGTTGGAATCATCTTATTGATGGCAGTCATCCTCTTGATGCAAAAATTCTTCGTACTAGTCAGCTCTGACTGAGGGACTCAAGAGCTGTAACTTCTGGAACCCATGAGACTTCCCCCAAGGCTACTGACTCTATCTGAGAAATATAAAGCAGAAAAGATAGATAGAGGTCCAAAGCCAGACTCAGCTGGCTTAGTGGACATCCTACTTTAGCTACCATTCGCTCAGAGCTGCCACGCTGCCAGGGTGGGGAGAAGTATTGCCCCCAGTGGAAAGTCTACTGGGGAGGATCTAACATTCCTAGCAATCATGCAGGTGGAAAGAGAGAGAAAGAACCGGAATTCAGTGATCCACTGAACCACCACTCCTCCTGGCTTAGTGGCCAACATTATTTGATGTAGCTTGATACAGCCTCTTCCTTTTTTGCCATCGTGGAGAACTACCTCCAGTTTATCATGTCACCCCAAATGGATAAGTCCTTTGGCACTGAATTACATTATTCACAGAACTGTCTGATGAGCAGACTTATGAAGTGTTCTCTAATCAGTAGGAAAGGTGAATACCTATATATATATGCAAATGAATTTTTGATCTCATCAATTTGGAAGTTCCCTCTAATGATGCCTGTCATAATTAATTCATGTTTGCCTGTCTTGTGTGCCTCTTTTCCATATTTTTCCATAAAGTCCTCTACAAAGGAACCCAACATGTTGGAGGTTTTCCTTGCTTTCTCTTGAAAAGGACAGTAGTAGATCACTCTTCTTGTCCATCTGTTATCTGCAACCAATGTGATCTATAACCAACTTTTCTTGCTGTTATTCTTGCTGTCATTTCCTCAATAATATCTTGAGAGGCAGAATGATATAGTGAAAGAATGCTGTGTTTAGAGTCAGGCACCCTGAGTTCAAATTCTGGCTTTGCCACTTAATCCACGTGTGAACTGGAGCAAGTTACTTAAATTTTCTATGTCTCAAATCCTCATGTGTAAAATGAGTAGATAGGAATGAAGGTTTTTGAGGTACCTTCTAGTTTTAGATCTTCTACAATCCTATGATTTTGTTTTTACTCTTTTTCTTCTAAGTTTCTCATTGGTTATATGTTGTAAGTTATAGTATTGATTATATGATCCAACCATACACACACACACACACGCACACACACACACACACACAGGGTTATAGCTTTCTCATAACTAGCATTCTCCTTTCTGTTGCACTCTGTATGATATTCATTTTTAATTCTTTGGAAACTGTTGTATTCTGTCTCTTGCTACTATCCAACAATACTGGTAGAATGTCAGTATTTTTGAAAATGTGTTTTTTATTTTTCCCATTAGAAGCTTCATTTCA
Source organism: Phascolarctos cinereus (assembly GCF_003287225.1). NCBI lineage: Eukaryota > Metazoa > Chordata > Mammalia > Diprotodontia > Phascolarctidae > Phascolarctos > Phascolarctos cinereus. The sequence goes on from NW_027555514.1 coordinate 207,173,658, forward strand.
TTATGGCCACTTTTCTATTTCCTAAAGACAATTTAACCTGCTATCCTTCCATTCAATTCAGGCTCAACTCATTGTTCATTAGCATTGTCTGTTCCAGATATAGATAATGATGAGAAAAATCTACAAAAATCTTGTCTATTTTACTGTATGTTATAATCTGCGAATGAGACATATTTCATCCATTTGGTCTTTACTGTGCAAATGGTTGAATCAAAGTCTTTTTGGTTACAGTAAGTGGTTGCAGATCTCTTAAAGGAAGTTCTGAAATGTTCTAAGGCTTGATGCCATTCTCCAACAGAAGCATCTGGTGAACAAGTAATACCTCATCGGTATGGACTATTGGTTCTCCTCCGTGACTGATGACAGTGGTGAACACTTTTAATTAGCATATATCACCATGTTTTATGCCTCACTAATGTTTAAAAAGGGTTGTTTTTGTTTTTATGTCTTTCAGGGGATTTTGAATGCATCCAAGAAATAATCCAACTTCTTAAATTTCCAAAAGAAATTAAGAGAAGATGAAAATTAGGGCAGGTAATGCAGGATAAATATAAGTGCATGATAGAGTTCTGGAACTATAGAGTCACTAGAAGTAAAGTTCAGGATGAGCTGAGACTGGTGAAGGAAGCTAAAAAAAAACACAAAGGGGTTGGAGGAGCTATACTGAGAGGAAAAAAAGAGGATCAATCATTGTTTGGGGTAGTTAAGATGATGATAACTGAAAACAGAAAGAAGGCAAAGATACTCTTTTCCTTGTTTTGCTTCCATGTTTTCTGCCAAGAATAATACCATTTTCACTGGAAATGACTGGGCAAAAATTAATGAGATATGCAAGATACACAAGAGATACACAAGTAATATGAGTCACCTGACCCATGTGAAGCATTTCTTCTGCTACTGAAAGAATTAGAAAATGTTATTGCTAAGCTCTTGTTAATACTTGAAACACCATGGCAAATAGGAAGGGTATCACAAGAGGAGGGAAAGGTACATGTTGTTCCAATTTTGAAAAAGGGAATGAAAACAGAAGACAGAAAGTATAGGCCAGTGATCTTGATATCAATTCCTAAGAAACTTCTTCTTCCTCTCTTTTTTTTTTTTGTGAGGCAATTGGGGTTAAGTGACTTGCCCAGGGTCACACAGCTAGTAAGTGTTAAGTGTCTGAGATCAGATTTGAACTCAGGTCCTTCATACTCCAAAGCTGGAGCTCTATCCACTGTGCCACCTAGCTGCCTCCTAAGAAACTTCCAAGACATCTAGATAGTTGGTGCACATCTAGAAATGGAACTAGTGATTACTATGAACCAGGATAGTATCATCAAGGAAAGATCATATAAAACTAATCTCATTTCCTTCCTTCTTCTCTGCTCCCCCTCCCCACCCAGGGTTATTAATATGACAGATAAGGACAACAATGTTAATATAGTTTGCCAAGACTTCATCAAAACTTTTAATAAAGTATCTGATGTTTTTGTGAACAGAATGGAGAAATATGGACTAAATGATAATGTAATTAGATGGATTCAGCAGTGCTCGAAGAATGGTTTTTCATGTTTCAAAGTTAATATGGAAGGAGTGGATGAATGCTATAGATAGGTTTAGTGGAGTACCCATAAGATCTGTGGTTGGCCTTGTGTTATTTACCATATTTATCAGTGACTTGAATAAAGGTATTGATGGCATGTTCAATAAAGTTGCAGGTGACAGAAAGCTGGGAGGGTTAGCTAAGCTACTGGATGAGAGACTCAAGATTGTAGCTAAATGTGAAATGAATCTAATAAGATGAAATTCATTAGGGAGAAGACGTAAGTCTTATAACTGGGAAGAAATCTAAATCTTACAATTAGGGACAAAAAAAAATAACCTAACAAGCACAAAATGTAGGAAACCTGATTAAACTGCAGTTTATTTGAAAAGGATCTGGAAGTTTTAGTGAACCACAAGTTCAATATGTTAGTGATATGATATGGCAGTCAAAACAGCAAATGTGATCCTAGGTGGCATGGAGGCATGCCTTTTAGGATTAGGACATACCTCTGACCTCGCCAGACCTTGTCCCAAATACTAGGTTAAAAGTCTTTCCAGAGGAGGGTGATCAAATTGATGAAGCACATTAAGTCTTAGAAGTGTCAGTAGAAGAAGGAGTAGGAGATGTTTAGCATAACACAAAGAAGACTCAAGGTATACATGATAACTGCTTTTAGGTGTTAGAAGTGCTGTTGTGTGAGAGAAGGATTAGACTTGTTGAGTTTCATGTTAGACATCAGAACCAGGAGCAGTGGATGGAAATTGTAAAGAAGCAAACTGAGCTTTGGTTTCAGGGGCAACATTTCCCTGAAAATAACTGTCTGAAAACTGAATGGACTACTAACTTTTCAAGTATATTAAAGCCATGATTGGCATAAATGGCCACAGAGGTGTCTTTCAAATTCTGTAATTCTAAAATTGTGTGATCCTTTACCTAAAGGAGAAAGTTAAGAAGGTGAAGTACCTCAAGACTGTACCATATGAGTATCACCCCCCAAAACTGTGATATTTAACTTAAAGAAGAGAAATGTGGTGGGCATGGTGGAGGAAGGAATAATAGCTATTTTTTTGGGGGGGGGGCAATGAGGTTAAGTGACTTGCCCAGGGTCACACAGCTAGTAAGGGTTATATGCCTGAAGCTGCATTTGAACTCAGGTCCTCCTGAAACCAGGGCCAATGCTCTATCTACTGTGCTACCTAACTGCCCCATAATAGCTATTTTCAAATACTTGAAGGGATGGGAGGAGGAATAAGGCCAGACTTGTTCTCCCTTGTCTCAGAAGGTAGAACTGTTCCCAATAAATGAGAGTTGTAAATATACAAGTTTAAGGTTGATGTAAGGAAAAACTTTATAATTATAAAACCTAGCCAAAAATGAAATGGACTGCCTTGGGAGGTGGTTGGTTTCCGCTCACTTGGTTTCCTCAAGCAAAGGCTGGATAACCACTTCTGTATATTACAGAGGAGATTCTTATTCAAATATGGATTGAAAGAGAGGTCTGAGATACCTTACAACTCTAAAATTTTGTGATTCTATAATTCTAACTGTCACATGAAAGAGAAAAACAGGAAGATTTAGCTAAGAACCAATTATTGTGAACAATAAATACACTAAAGTGGTCACATATATAGAAATTCATACTATGTTAAGTTATACTTAGGTAAAATATGTGATAGGTTCCAGTACAATGGAAATATGCTGCATGAATTCAAATAAGGCAACCATCTCACAGGATTCTTTTTTTTGTACTAATTGGGACCCAGTTATATAGAAGGATGCAATTGTGACAATTAGTGCTATCTGAAAGGAGAATAAGCTGCCTCAGTAGGAATTAAACTCTACACAACTAGAGCTGCTCAATTAAAATCTATATAACCACTTCAGGAGAATAATATAATGGAGATTCCTATTTTAGGTATCAGTTTAAATAACTTCATTAGTCATATGTTAAAATTTGTATGTTCTTTCCAGGAACAACCTGGGAGAATGTATTACTCGTAAAAATGCCACTATGGAAATTATCTTTTGGAGACTTTTTCCCCCAAAAAAACAAAAAAAGAAATATGCCCCCTATCAATACAGAGACAAAAGGTATGATTTTCTTCCATGTCCTACTGTAGATATTAAATATGATGACACACTGACTATATTATATCTGCTATGACTCACAGTAGTACAGTATGTTTGGTATATCTTTTTCTCTCCTGCAGAGAAAGACAAACATATCCCTCATAATTGAATGCATCTGAAATTCAGTGTGTAGCTCATTATTTAAGGTGCAATGGAATCACCCTATAAAGTAGTGCACTGTGCCATAATAAAGTCTACTACTCTTGTAATTCCCAGGACTAGCTGGCAACCATTCCTCTAGACCTGGGCCAGACTTAAGTGAGTAGCATGACTTCAAGCAAAAAGATTTCCCCCTGGATAATGGCATTCAGTGTTCTTAATTAACACAGGAAAGATTGATTAATTCTCCTTTTGGTGGTCTTGCTCTGTGTTGAAGGGAAGAAAAAAAAAGCAGTTCTCACTTCATTTGTTATTTCCACTCAGCTGTGTCTACCAACTGGCAGCCAGACCCTAGTGTGGGTTTGAACAATTAGTGGAGTTCCCTCATCCAGTAGCTGCACTCACCATGGGTGTGGCCCACATGTTACCACAGCTGACACACTAGGAACCCAAATGGTCCACAGACAGAATCTCTCCCACAGGGAGATTCAAATAGGAAGCATATCAGCTGGAAGTAATTATTGGGAATTTCCCCCCTTCTCTGGTATTTAAAGTTGGTAATTGTCCTTGAAAACTTGGAAAATCAATTTGATCTCTTTCTTACTCTACAAGGAGAATCTTTTTCACTCTGTTGATATCCTAAAGTCTATTTGTCAGCTAATCATAACCTATTAAGGAAAGCAACCCCAAATTAGGATGGCTTTGGTGCTATCTACTGAAATTGTCAAATCAGACAAGAGCAAGCAAAATGTAAATTTCAGAAATTTCAAATTGAAACTGGTGAGCTTTGCAAGATAGATGATGAGTGTTGTAGATAAGTTGGGAGAGTTATGACCTTCTGGAACTTTCTGTTATATGGAACAGCATAGTCATACAGTCACATTGTGCCTTTGCCTCACTGTGGCCTGAAGCTGGATATGTCCTGAAATTCTCTGAGGATGTTATTCATAAATGCTCAGTTAATCAAACTCAGACCTCTCTCTAGAATCAGTATGTACAGGCCAAATTTATTGCCAGGAGAAGGAAGGTGCCAGACCATAGAAGGTAAGCTAAAACTTGTGCTCACAGGATCATGAATTTTCAACCTTTTTAGATTTTTAAAATATTTATTAAATGGCTGACTTTATGTCCTGACAAGTAGAACTTTGTACTTCTCAAGAATCTGCAATCTCCACGAGTATAGAAATTCTTTTTACAAAATAGAAAAAAATACCAAAGTTATTTTTCCCCCTCTTTCTTCCTCACTCCTTAAGTAAAAGTCTGAGCCAAAATCACTTTTGGCCAGTGCATGTGATTACCAGACTGACTCAGAAGACACTTTTCTGGGTGAAATGGTCCTATCCCAAATGCCAGATGCCCACTGAAGATGTGCCAGACTCTGTGAACATTTTTGTGCCTTTCTTATATCAAACAAGAATGGTATACCTCTCAACTGAGGATTTGGCTCTTTCTTCACTGATTTTGATCTCCATTTCCAAGCTGAATGCTTTTCTTTTCTTCTTGTACACTGGAAAACCCTACCAAGTTGATATGTGCTATTTACTCATTAACTGCATAGGAAATGGTATCCTATGTTGACTGATGAAAGCCACTAAAGAGTCAATTTTCTTCTCTTAATTTTAAAGAAGAGAACAAATAAGAATTATATTCAAAAGCAGGGAAACAGGAGATATAATGTTGAATTAGAGAAAAGGCTAGCAGGCCAATTTGCCTGCTATGTAGACTGTGTCAAGAGAAACAATAAAAAGTATGGGTAGACAGATGGGAGCCAGATTACAGAATCCTTTAAATACTAAACCAGTAATTTGTATTTTATCCTACAGGCACTGGAGAACCACTAAAGGTGATTAAGCTAAAGAGTATTATGGTCAGAGAGACATCATTGTACAGTAGAAAGAACACTGAATTTACAATCAGAAGACCCAGGTTTGAATGGTAGCAGAACCATTTACTACTTGCATGATCTTGGACAAGTCTTTTATTTGTCATTTAAAGCTCTTTGCAACATTATCACTTTCAACTTTTCCAGTCTTCTTACATGTTACATACTTCCTTGCAATCTATGATCTAGTAACATCAACCTACTTGCTGTTCTTCACATATAACACTTCAGCTACTATCTCTATGCCTTTGTGCTAGTGAAAAGGCATAGCCACCTGACAGGAGATAGAACCAAAAACTGTCTAGTAGAGCTCCAACAGAAGGCAAGTCTGCAGTTGTGTTGCTCAGATCCAAATTGTGCATGAGAGGCTGCAAAGCTCAGACTAAGAAGGCAGCTATCAGATTGTGCTTTAGGGCAAACTTAAAGTTCAAAGCTCTCTGTTCTGAGCCACCCCAGAAATTGTCCAATTGTCCAATTGTCAGAGCAAGAGCAGGACACCAGGGAATCAGGATTAAACAAGGTCCTGATGTTTTCTACAAAAAGTCTGTCCCTAACACCAAGTACAATTAGGAATTTAGACTAAAAGAATGAGTGAACAAAAAAGATACCAATGATAAAAAGTTATTATAAAGACACAAAATCATAAGAGAATAACTCCACAGCATCTATAAACAAAACCTCAAAGAAAAATACAGCTGGACCACAAGGTCAAGAAAAATTAAGAAATGAAGCAAGAGTTTTAAAATAATATAATAAATGACTGTTTTTGAGGAAAGAATTGGAAAGAAATGAGACCTCTAGAGGAAAGAATAAAAATGAAAAACAACAAATTGGTTAAAGAGGTACAAAATCTTACCCAAGTCACATGCTTCCTGAAAATTAAAGTGGACCAAACAGAACATAATGATTCCATGAGACAACAAGGAATATTAAGAAAAAGCCAAAAGACTGAAAAAAAAAGAAAATGTGCGTTATCTCTAATCAAAACCAACTGACCTGGAATAAAGGTCAAGGAGGAACAAAATTTAAGAATCATTGCAGCATGTGAATAAAAGAAAAGAGCCTGGAAAACATATTCAAAGAACTCATGAATAAAACATCCCTAAACTTGTAGAATTAATGAGCAATCAGGACCCCACAAAATATGAAAGCTACAACTAAAAAGGAGGTGAAGGCTAGGGAATACTTTGAAAAGGTGAAAGGTAGCGACTTACAACTAATAACTTACCTAGAAAAATTGAGTATAATGCTACAAGGGAACCAAGCATTCTTGATGAAAAGATCAGAGATGAGTGGAAACTGTGAAATGTAAATAAAGAAGTCAAGAGAAATGTAAAGTTAACTGTGTTTGAGTAATTAGAAGTGGCTATACAAAGATGAAATTTTTACATTCTAATAGAGAAAGCAAGTGTCCCCACAACCCTAATATCAGCAAAGATGATAAAAAGGGGTAAATAAAACATTGGAAGTGATTTTTGTTATGTTTTGCTGATCTTAAAATATACAATATAAGGTGGGAGGGGAAATAAATAGGAGAGTCAGGGAATCCACTACTTCATATAATGAGTTCACAAGTAGAATACTACATAAAGCTATGAGGAGGGAGCAGCTAGGTGGTGCAGTGGATACAGCACCAGCCCTGAAGTCAGGAGGACCTGAGTTCAAATCTGGCCTCAGACCAAACACTTGACACTTACTAGCTGTGTGACCCTGGGCAAGTCACTTAACCCCAATTGCCAAAAAACAAACAAACAAACAAAAACCCAAAACTAGGAGGAAAGGGTTGGGGGAATAGGTATCATTTGAACTTCAGTTGCATGAATCAGTCAAAGTAGAGTAGAACATACAATCGAGTTTGTCATAAAAATACATTAAACTCAACAGGAAAATGGAAGGGTACTGAGAGGGAGAGGGGAGAAGTAAGAAGGAGTGAGGAGGGATTAATCATATGAAAAACAAATTCCAAGCTTGAAGAGTGAAATATGAAATGGAGTTTAAAAATAAAGAAGGAAAGGATATGAGAGTGTAATTAAAGTCAGGGGAAGGTGAGGAGAAGAGAGGAGAGGGAGCAAAAGTACATATATCAAGTATGGATTACAAGGGATAAATACACTTCTTTCTTACCACATTCTTAGTAAAGAGAGCTGGGTAGAAATGAAGGAAAAGTATAATAGAATAATAATAGTATGGGCTTCTGGGTCATATGACCAGCAAGATGAAGAATTAGAAATTTTCTGTAGTCCTCATGACTTCTCAAAACTTTCCAAAATAGGAATTACAACAAAGAGAAAAAGCAATTTCAGTTATCTTCACAGCCTCAGACATCAGAAACTCTAATGAAGTAAAGACTCAATAAACTAACAGAGAGAAGTATAATCTCTATTTCTTTTTTTAGCTTTTATTTAGTATTTTGTTTTTCCCTAGTTACATGTAAAAACAGCTAATATTCATTTTTAGAACTTTGAGTTCAAAATTCTCCCTTTGAGAAGGCGAACAATTTGATAGAGATTATATATGTGTAGTCATGCAAAACATAGCCATAATAGTCATGTTATGAAAGAAAACATAGACAAAAATACCTCAAGAAAAAAAAGAAAGTAAAAAAAAGTGTGCTTCAATTTGTATTCAGACACAATCAATTGTGTCTCTGGGGATGGATAGCATTTTTCATCATAAGGCCTTCAGAATGGTCTTAGATTATTGTATTGCTAAGAATAGCTAAGTTATTCACAGCTGATCATCTTAAAATATTGCTGTTACTTTGTACAGAGTATATTTCACTTTGTATCAACCCTTGCAAGTATTTCCCAGTTTTTCTGAGAGCATCTTGCTCATTATTTCTTATAGTACAATAGTATTCCATCATAATCACATATCACAACTTGTTTAGCCATTCTCTAATTGATAGGCATCCCCTCAATTTCTAATTCTTTATCTCCAGAAAAGAGCTGCTATAAATATTTTTTGTATGTATAGTTTCTTTTCCTTTTTCAAAAATCTCTTTTGGACTACAGGTCTAGTAATGGTATTGCTAGGTCAAAGGTATGCATGGTTTTATAGTCCTTTGTGCATAGTTCTAAAATGCTCTATAGGATGGTTGAATCAGTTCACAATTTCCCCAACAGGGCATTAAAGTCTCATTTTTCTCACCTTCCCTCCAACATTTCTCATTTACCTTTTCTGTCTTATTAACCAGTCTACTAGGTATGAGGTAGTACCTCAGAATTGTTTTAATTTGCATTTTTCCAGTCAATAGTGAGTTAGAGTATTTTTTCTTATGATTATAGATAGCTTTGATTACCTCATCTGAAAACTGATCATATCTTTTGGTCATTTATCAATTGGAGACTATTTTTATAAATTTGACTTAGTTCTCTATATGTTTGAGCAATGAGGCCTGTATGAGAGAAACTTGCTTCAAAATTTTTTTCTCAATTACTATTGCTAACTGTATTTCCCTCCATCCTATCTCCTTCCATTTATTCTACTCTCTCTCTCATTTTACTCTGTCCATTCTCAAAAGTGTTTTGCTACTGACTAACCCCTCCCCTAATCTGTCCTCCTTTCTATCACCACCCTTCTTTTATTCCCATCTTTTCCTACTTTCCTGTAGGGTAAGACAGATTTAATGCTGTGTGTATGTTATTCTCTTTGAACCAATTCTGATTAAAGTAAGGTTCACTAACTTCCCTTCACCTCCCAAAGCAAAAGTTTTTTCATCCCTCTTTTATGTGAGATAATTTACTCCATTCTACCTTTCTCTTTCTCCTAAAACATTCTTCTCTCACCCTTTAATTTTATATTTTAGATATCATGTATTTAAATATCATCACTTCTCACACCTGTGCCCTCTGTTTATATATAGTCCTTCTAATTACGCTAGTAATGAGAAAGGTCTTATGAGTTAGAAATACCATCTTTCCATATAGGATTGTAAAAAGTTTAACTTATTAAGTCCCTTATGATTTCCCTTTCCTTCTTATGATACTCTTGAGTCTTGTATTTGAAAGAAACATTTTCTATTCAGCTCTGGTCTTTTCATCAAGAATGCTTGAAAGACCTCCATTTCATTGAATATCCATCTTTTCCCCTGAAGGATTATACTCAATTTTGCTGGGTAGAGGATTCTTGGATGTAATGCTAGATTTTTTGCCCTCCAGAATACCTAATTCCAAGCCCTCTGAACCTTTAATGTAGAGGCAGTTGATCTTGTGTTATCCTAAGTGTGGCTCCATGACAGTTCAATTGTTTCTTTCCGGCTGCTTGCAATATTCTCTCCTTAACCTGGGAGCTCTGGAATTTGAGTATAATATTCCTGGGAGTTTTAATTTTGGGATCTCTTTCAGGAGGTGATTGTTAGATTCTTTGCATTTTTACTTTACTCTCTGGTTCTAGAACATCAGGGTAGTTACTTTGAATTTCTTAAAAGATGATATCTAGGCTCTTTTTTTTTTAATCTTGGTTTTCAGGTTGTCCAATAATTTTAAAATGATCTCTCCTGGATCTATTTTTCAAGTCAGTTGTTTTTCCAGTGATATATTTCACATTGTCTTCTATTTTTTAATTCTTTTGGTTTTGTTTTATTGTTTCTTGATTTCTCACAGTCATTAGTTTCCATTTGCTCCATTCTAATTTTTAAGGGATTGTTTTCTTTAGTGAGCATTTGGACCTCTTTCTCCCTTTGGCCAATTCTGCTTTTCAAAGCATTCTTCTCCTCATTGGCTTTTTGGACCTTTTTCTTTTTCTTACCATTTGGCTTGGTCTATTTTTTAAGGTATTATTTTCTTCAGCAGTGTGTGTGTGTGTGTGTGTGTGTGTGTGTGTCTTTTTTTTTGAACCAAGCTGTTGACTGGTTTTTAATGATTTTCTTGCATCACTCTCATTTCTCTTCCCAATTTTTTTCTCTACATCTTTTACTTGATTTTCAAAATCCTTTTTGCTCTCTTCCATGACCTGGGACCAATTTTTTTTTGAGGCTTCGAATGTAGGATTTTGACTTTGTGTTGTCTTCTTCTGAGTGTGTGTTTTGATCTTCCTTGTCACCATAGCAACTTTCTATAGTCAGAGGTTTTTTTCTACTGTTTGTTCATTTTCCCAGCTTATTACTTGACTTTTAAGTCTTTGTTAAAGTAGGGCTCTCCTTCCAGGGTGGAGGTCACACTGCCCCAAGCTTCAGTTGTTTCGTACAGCTGTTTTCAAAGATACTTTGAAAAGTAAGTTTTTAGTTCTTCCAAGATGGTATGGTCTAAGGAGAGTGTGAGTGGCTACAAGCACCCTTCTCTGCCCTGAAAGCATGAGGAGGGCCTCTCTGTACTGTGGCAGCATGCTCTGCTATGCTAGTGCTCCTCCTCACCCTGGGACTGCTACCCAGGAGTGTGACTCAAATCTGAGAATGGGCAAAGCAACAGAGTCCTGCCTCAGTGCCAGCAAAAAGACCGCTGTAATCTTCTTCTGACCAGTTGTTCAACTCCTTTACTGTATGTGGACTGAGAGCTCCAGAAGCAGCCACTACCACTGCCAATTCAGTCATCTGCTGGATTGTACTCCATTCTCACACAGGTGTCATAGACCTTTCCTCTTGATCTTCCAAATTGCCTTGCGCTGAAAATTTATTTCACTATGTCTTTTTGTGGGTTTTGCTGCTCTAGAATTTGGTTAGAGTCATTTTTAAAGGTATTTAAAGGGATTTGAGGAGAGCTCAAGCAAGTCCCTGTCTTTATTCTGCTATCTTGGCTCCACCTCCTCATTATCCCTATTTCTTGACACAGTCACTTGTCAGCCTTTCCTCTGCTAGCAACCATGCTCTGATACAGCTGCAGAAGTGAACCCATGGACTTACATCAGAACTCAACTCTGCCACAACTTCTACTGTTTGCCACAGAAAAGAAAGGAATCATGGGACTACCTAGGATTGCAGTGTGGTAATGAATTGTGTTACAATAGAGCTCCACCAGACAAATGAGGAACAGAGAAAACTGAGGGAAGATGGCAACATGTGTGTGGGACTCCTCTAGGCCTGAAGATAAGGGGGTTGGCATATAGCTGAAGCCAGTTCAGTCCTCTCCCCACTAACACCATTCCTCACCAAAAGCCACTTGAAGCAGAGACTGAGGCCAATGAAAATAGAATTACCAAACATGGGAGGAAGCTGAGAGTTTTGAAGTCCAGTTCTGAGGGATCTGCCATCAAAGAAGAAGTCAGAAAGTGAATGATAGGAGAATATAAGAAAATTTTAAAAAGACTGATATTACCTACAAAAGGCCTCAGGAAGAAAAACTCAGTTAAAGACCTTCATCACAGGCAGATAAACAGAGGAGATATTAATAACAAGAGGAAATATAAACCTCTAGATCAGCTAAAGAAGTGCATATCACTGTGAATAAATATTTCAAGAAAAAAGAAAACAAATCAACATCTGATGATTCAGAGGAGCAAATCCAAGGGATTCAGGAGAAAAATCATATATATATATATATATGTCTTTGATGAATCAGAAAGAACTGCACAAGGAAAAAAAGTTACATTCTAATGGGGGAGAAGAAACAAATGTCCCCACAACCCTAATATCAAAGACAACAAAGAGAGCAAAATAAAACAGACATTGGAAGTGATCTTCCTGCTATTAAAATAAGAAAGAAAATGGAGGGGGGAAATCATACACTAGGGAACAAATTCAAAGATGTACACTAGAAATACCTGTGAATTCCTAAAAATACAGGTAACCACAGCAGCAGGTTTCTGAATGGTACAAAAGAGAAAGAAGAATTATGAAAGTATAATTTATGTAGAAATAATCAGTAAAATAGAAAAACTCAAATCCACAGTGGCAAATCTCACCAAAGAAACAAAAGAGAAAACAATTGATTAACAATACAAATAAATAGAAGTGAGGAACAATCTGGAAGAAGAATAGCAAAGACCCATAGCATTAAAAGAAAATATGATCTCTATATAAGAAAAACATACTGAACTTGAAGACAGAATGTATATAGACAACTTAAGGATTTACAAGTCTCCAAGAAAAACATTATAGGTGAAAATATCTCAACACCATAATTCAAGAAATAATACAATAAAATTTAACATTCTGAACACAGAAAAAACCTGCCAATGAAAATGATACACAGATTACCTCTAGAATAAAAAACCAAATTTATATGGAAAACTCTGAGGTACATTAATGCAATTCAAATCAAAATAGCATTGCAGGAAATACATAATTGCAGGAAAGATAAAATTAAAACAAAAATAGACTTGGCTAATGGAGAACATTAACATGAACTCTGTAAACACTATACTATATGTTAGAACTTCCCTTCTTAACAGTGGAATAGGACAATGGAGTTACACAACAAGTAGCCAATCAGAAAAGCCTCTGAAGCCCAAAACTGATGGACATACCAGTTATCCCTAGTGAGTGTACTCTAGCTGAATTTAGAGATGCCTGTAGCTGCCAGAAACCACAGGACCAACTTTGATCAGCTCAAGGACAACCTTGAGCAGAAGCTACAAACTCAGCACCTTGCTCAGGACTTTCTAAACATCCTACTGACTGGCTCATTATGTCTACATATCTCTTTTCTCTTAACCCTTTCTTCCTCCCCAAAAGCCTCTAGAAATTATATCTCACTCTTTTTCCATTCCCCTTTGAAGAGCTGAGAACTCTCTCTCTCTCTCTCTTCTCTCTCTCTCTCTCTCTCTCTCTCTCTCTCTCTCTCTCTTTCTGCTCCTTTGTAGGATCTTCTCTCCCCTGTAAGCCTTTTCTCAGACAATAAATGCTTTAATTGATGTATCAGACTGTTTCATTTCAGGTCTTCTTATGGACCTGGGGGTTATCTGTTAACATGAGAAACAGGGCAGTTATACTCTTCTGGAATGTACCATAGACAATAAATGACTACAAATACTTCACATATATGTACTGAATGGCAGAGGACCTAAATAGACCTAAAAAAAGACCTAAAAAGAGGACCTAAAAAGAAAAGTTAAATGAACTACAGGATGAAATAGATAATAAAAGTATAATAGTTTGAAATTTCAATGTGCCCCCATCAGAACCAGACAAATCTAATTTAAAAATCAATACAAAAGAATTTAAGTACCTGAATAAAATTTTAGAAAACTTAGATGTGATAATTCTGTTGACTACTGAATGGAAAGATAAAGGAGTATACATATTGCTCATCTCTCCATGGTATCTTTACAGAAATTAACCATATTTTAAGACTTAAAAACATCACAAACAAATGTAGCAAACCAGAAATCTATCTATCTTTTATCAACAACACTGTGATAAAATTATATTCAATAAGTTGCCATTGAAGGAGAGATGAAAAATAATTATATGTTAAATAGCTTAATCATAAAGAATAGGTGGATTAAAAAATCATAGAAAGAATAAATTCTTCCAGGATGACAACAATTAGATAATGTATCATATAGTTGAAGTTATAGACAACAAAATCCTCAAGGAGAACATATCTCCAAAAAGTTTATGAACAAAAATTAGAAAGAAAAAATAGATCAATTAATTTGGTATATTACCAAAAAAGGTATAGAAAACACATTTTTTTTAGGCAATTGAGGTTAAGTGACTTGCCCAGGATCACACAGTTAATAGGTATCAAGTATTTGGTCTGAGGTCGGGTTTGAACTTAGGTCCTCCTGACTTCAGGGCCAGTGTTCTCTCCACTGAACCACCGAGCTGCCCCAGAAGACACAATTTAAAAAAAAATAAATGTCAAAATAGAATTTCTGAAAATCAAATACATTGCAAGAATTATAAACTTTAAATAATCTAATATAAAAAAGAAATAGAGTAAGCCAAAAATGAACTTCCCATAGAGGAATCAGGATGAGATGGATTCATAAGCAAATTCTATTGACCATTCAAAGAATGATTAATTCCAGGATAAGTAAGGCATTCATGAATTATAGGGTGGGTGAATTTTGATAAAGAAGAGTGGAAGGATAACCAGTAGCTAGCTATATTTTCATCAAAAATATTGCAGACTGCCTAGACAGAAAAGGAAATAGACAAGTTGGACAGAAAGTATAATATAGTAGTGATGAAAACTGAGCTGCCCAATCTTTGCTATAATTCTCTCCATGCAAGGCAGAGAATCTGATAATTTCTTGATTTGTGTTAATAATAATTGAATCTTTTCAAAGGTGGTAACTATTTTCAAAGGAATAACTATTTTCAATCAAAGTTTTACCAACAAGTAGGACCTGATTCCAGGGGTGGAAATAATTGGAAACTTATGTTGAAGTGGCCCTTCTATCTTAGAATTTGTGACACAATATAAGAAGAAAACTAGGAATCTGGCATGCACTTTAGATTCTGGGAGAGCCTATTTTAAATGATTCAGAGAAAGGTTAGGTGTAATAGAATCCCATGCTTTTAAACTATGTATGGAGAAGGAAACCCAGGAGTAATGTGAACCTCACAAGATGGGAAATAATGAATATACAAATAGAAACAATTCTAATGGGAATAAAAAGGAAATGTTATCAGAAGAAAAATTATATGGATGCACAGAGATCTCACCATTCAGTCTAAGAATTTAAAATACATGTAGAATAAATGTAAGGTAGGACAGGCAACAGGATAATAATAATAATTAAACAAAAAACATGACACCATCCTAAGGTTGACAAGAAAAATTAAGTTCAATAAAAATTATTTTTGTTTTAGTTTTAGCTATATTAGGAAAAGTAGAACTATTTAAGAAGGGATAAGATTTCTGAGGAGTTCTTATAATAAGAGAGCTGAGAGCTGTGGGGGAAAAAAGTACAAGAGGACAAGATGGAGACAAATAACAATAATTACAACTGTGAATGTGAATAGGGTGAATTCATCCATAAAATGGAAAAGAATGGAAGAAGCTTGGGACAGTGCTCCTTCCAGGAGCAGAACTCAAATTTTAAGGAAAAGGTAGGAAAAGATGAAAAAAAAAAGAACATGATCATAAGGAGTTCTCATGGTGTCAGGGAAGATCAAGACACAAACTCAGAAGACAATAATGTCAAACACCTATGGGCAAAGCCCCAAAGAAATATGGGAATTGATTTCAACTCCAGAAAGAACTCATGGAAGGCTCAAAAAGGAGTTTAAAAATCAAATTAGAGAGTTAGAAGAAAAAGTGGGGAAAGAAATGAAAGTGGTGAAAGAGAATTATGAAAAAAGAGTCAACAACTTAGAAGAAGAAAACAACTTAAAAAGTAGAATTGGCCAAGTGAAAAAAGGAGGTACAAAAATCCACTGAAGAAAACAATTTCTTAAAAAGTAAAATTGGCCAAATAGGGAGGAGGTACAGAAGGTAATCAAGGAAAATAACTTCTTAAAAATTAGCATTGGGAAAGTGGAAGCTAATGACTCTATGAGACACCAAGAATCAACCAACAAAAGAAAAAGAGTGAAAAAAAATAGAAGAAAAATACCTCATTGGAAAAATGACTAACCTGCAAAATAGATCCATTAGAGAAAATGTAAGAATCATCAGACTACCTACAAGCCATAAACCAAAGGGGGACCTGGACATCATACTCCATACTTTAAGGGAAAAATATAGTCATTCAATGAAATAGGATTTCAAGCTTTCACAAGAAGAGCAGAGCTGAACAAAAAATTTGATCTCCAACATCGAGACTCAAGAGCAGTATAAAAGGGCAAAAAGGAAAAAGAACATGTAAGGGATTCAATAGGACTGTTTTGATCCTTACATGGGAAGATGGTATTTGCAATTTTTTTTTTTTGCTTAGGTGATCAGAGTTAAGTGACTTGCCCAGGGTCACACAGTTGGTAAGTGTTAAGTGTCTGAGGCTGGATTTGAACTCAGGTCCTTCTGATTTCAAGGCCAGAACTCTACTCACTGTACCACCTAGCTGCCCCTATAGTTGCAATTCTTAAGATCCATACCACTAATAGTGCAGCTGGTAGCAATATATGTAGACAAAGGGTAAATATATAAGGGGTGAGAAAGAGGATTATGTTGGTTTCAGAAGGAAAGGAGAGCTAGAACCAGGTAAATCATTCACATGAAGAGGTGCAAAAGACTTATGACAGTGGAGGGGGAGATGGAAGGGTGGGTGATGGGCATTGCTTGAACATTACTGTCATCAGAATTGGTTCAAAGAAGGAGTAATATACCCAATCAGTTGAATATAAAAATCTATGTTATCTAACAGGGAAAAGGGAGGGGAGGAGATTAGGTAAAGGGAGGTGGTGGGGATTGACAGAAGGGAGGGCAGATCAGGAGAGGTGGCAGACAGAAGCAAAACACTGATGAGGAAGGAAAAGGTAAAAGGAGAGAGAGGACAAGCAAGAAAAAGAATAGGATAGAGGGAACTACACAAGTAGTAATCATAATGGTGAATGTGAATGGGATGAACTCTCCTATAAAACAGAAATATAGGATAGCAGAGTGGATCAAAAACCAGAATCCTACAATATGTGGTTTATAAAAAACAGTGAAACAGAAAGACACATACAGAGTAAAGGTAAGGGGCTGGAATAGAACCTAGTATACTTTAGCCAAAGTTTAAAAAGCAGGGGTAGCAATCCTGATTGCAGAAAAAGCAAAAGCAAAAATAGACCTAATTAAAAGAGATAAGGAGGGAAACTACATCTTGCTAAAAAGTACCATAGACAATGAAGTAATATCAATACTAAACATATGTACCCCAAGTGCTATAGCATCCAAATCCTTAAAGGAGAACTTAAGTGAGTTAGAGGAAGAAATAAGACAGGAAATCTATACTACTGGGGGACCTCAACCGCCTCCTCTCAGAACTTGATAAATCCAACCACAAAATGAACAAGAAAGAAATGAAGAAGGTGAAGAATCTTAGGAACGTTAGATATGACAGACCTGTGGAGAAAACTGAAGGAGAACAGAGAAAAGGATACACTTTTTTATCTCAGGAGTACATGGCACTGACACAAAAATTGTCCATGTATTAGGGCAACCTCAAAATCAAATGCAGAAAGGCAGAAATATTAAATGTATTCTCTTTGCATCATAATGCAACAAAGTTACATTCAACAAAGGACACTTGAAAGATAGATTAAAAATTAATTGAAAACTAAATAATCTGATCTTAAAGAATAAGAGGCTCAAAAATCAAATCACAGAAACAATCAATAATTTCATTAAAGAAAATGACAACAAGACAACATCCCAGAATTTACGGGATGCAGTTGAAGCAGTACTTTGGAGAAATTTTATTTCTCTAAATTCTTACATCAACAAAATAGATAAAGATCCAATCAATGAACTGGGAATACAACTTGAATAAAAAAACTAGAAAAAGAACAAATTAAAAATCCCCAATGGAGCATCAAGCTGGAAACCCTGAAAACCAAAGATGAGAGTAACAAAATTGAAAGTAAGAAAACTAGGTTTTATGAAAAACCCCAAAAGATAGATAAGCCACTGATTAATTTGATTTAAAAAAGAACCCATTATCACCACTGATATTCAATATTATATTAGAAATGTTAGATTTAGCAATAAGAGAAGAAAAAGAAACTGAAGGAATTGGATTAGGCAGTAAAGAAACAAAGCTTTTTGCTTTGAAGAAACAAAACTCTTTGCAGATGACTCATGTCATACTTCATGGCATACTTTGAGAATCCTAAAGAATCAACTAAAAAACTAATTGAAATAATTAACAACTTTAGCAAAGCTGCAAGATATAAAATAAGCCCACATAGTCATCTGTATTTTTGTATATTACTATCAAAGCCCAGAAGTAGGAGATAGAAAGAGAAATTCCATTTAAAGTAACTGTAGAAAATATAAAATATTTGGGAGTCTACCTGCCAAGACAAGACCAGGAACTATATGAACACAATTACAAAACACTTATCACACAAATAAAGTCAAATCTAAATAATTGGAAAAATATCAGTTGCTCATGGGTAGGCTGAGCTAATATAACAAAAATGACAATTCTACCTAAGCTAATTTACTTATTTGGTGCTATACCAAACTACCAAAAATTATTTCATAGAGCTAGAAATGATAATAACAAAATTCATATGGAAGAAAAAAAGGTCCAGAATAAATGAAAAGAAATGCAGGGGAAGGTAGCCTAGCCATACCAGGTCTTAAATTGTATTATAAAGCAGCAATTATCAAAATTACTTGGTACTGGCTAAGAAATAGACTGGAGGATCAGTAGAATAGATTATCTACACAAGATACAGTATTCAATGACCATTGTAACAGTGCTTGATAAACCCAAAGACCACGGCCTCTTGGATAATAACTCACTATTTGACAGAAACTGCTGGGAAAACTGGAAAACAATATGGCACAAACAAGGTATTTACAGACATCTTACATTGCATACCAAGATAAGGTAAAAATGGGCATATGATTCAGACATAAAGGGCGATAGGATGAGCAAATTAGAAGAGCAAGGAAATAGTCTACTTGTCAGATCTATTGAGGAGGGAAGGATTTATGACGAAATGAGAAACAGAGAGCATTACAAAATGTAAAATATGTAATTGTTATTATGTTAACTTTGAAACTTTTTGTGCAAACAAAACCAATGCAACCAAGATTAGAAGGATAACAGAAATCTGGGAAACAATCTTTGCAGCAAGTGTCTCTGATATAGGCTTTATTTCATATATATATATATGTCAAATTTATAAGAATACAAGCCATTCCTGAATTGACAAATAGTCAAAGGTTATGAACAGGCAGTTTTCAGATGAAGAAATCAAAACTAGCTATGAAGTGCTCTAAATCACTTTTGATTAGAGAAATCAAAATTAAAACAATTCTGATGTACCACCTCACATCTGTCAGATTGACTAATATGACAAAAAAAGAAAATTATAAATTTTGGAGGGGATGTAGGAAAATTGGGGCACTAACGCACTTTTGTTGGAGTTGTTAACTGGTCCAACCATTCTGGAGAGCAATTTGGAAATATGCCCACAGGGCAACCAAACTTTCCATATCCTTTGATCAAGCAATAACACTAATAGGTCTGTATCCCAAAGATCTCATAAAAAGTGAAAAGGACCTACATGTGCAAAACAGCTTATAGCAGCCCTTTTGTGGTGGCAAAACATTAAAAACTGAGGGGATGCCCATCAGCTGGGGAATGGCTGAACAAGTTGTGGTATATGAATATAATAGAATACTATTGTATAATAAGAAATGATGAGCAGATTTCAGAAAAACCTGGAGAGACTTGTATGGGCTGATGCAAAGTGAAATGAGCAGAACCAGGCAAACATTGTACACACTAACAGCAACATTGTGTGATGATCAACTATAAATGACTTAGCTCTTCTCAGCAATACAAGATCTAAGACAATTACAAAGGATTCATGATGGAAAATGTTATCCACATCCAGATAAAGAACTGATGGACTGAATTCAGATCAAAGTGTACTATTTTCACTTCATTTTTTTTCATGTTTTTTTTTCTTTTTTTCTGTTACTTTTTTTATTCCTGTGACTATTATGGAAATATGATTTCCATGATTGCACATATATAACCTATATCAAATTGTTTACCAATTTAGGAAGAGAAGAGGGGAGGGAGGGAGAAAAATTTGGAAGTCAAAATCTTATAAAAATGAATGCTGAAAATTGGTTTTACATATAAATGGAAAAATACTATTGAATATACATATGTAATATTGATAAGAATATGTTGTCTGTAAAGTAGAAATAATTGTTTTCTAAAATACTTTGATATTCTTCACAGTATTATACACAGACATGTCCTCTTGAATGTTTGTTTCTGTTAAAAAAAAAAAGGACGGTTTTCTGGGCATGATGATGGGGGAAAATGTGGTGTTTTTTTTCTTTTAACAGAAACATGTTCAAGAGGTCATCGTTTTGTATAATACCAGAAATTACTATGAAATCTATGGTTTGCTTTGTTTGGGTAAGTGTAAGAAAGGCTTTAAGATTCCCTACAGGAAAATAATTTCAACAAATCAAATAATAAGAATTCACAGGTATATGATGCTTTATATTTTACAGAGGACTTTCTCTATATAAGGTGTTTCTGTAGGATTCCACCAGAATCTGACAAGGCTTTGCATTTAGGAAGGGACTGCCTGTCCCGGGAAGCCAGAGGTTGAATGGAAGGGTGAGGACTGGGTTACACTAGCATTTTCTATCTCTAAAAATTTGGTCGAGGAGGTTTGGTGTTTTACTTTGGGTGACAGACACTGAGAATGTTTGCTGTTAATATATTTTCCTGATTTGCCTTGCATTTTAACTTTAAATTGTCCAAGTTAGATAACATACATAAAATGCTTTGCAAAACTTTCAGTGCTATAAAAATTTTAGCCTTTATCATCTTCATTATTGTTTTATCCATTTTCACTACTGCTATGTTATATTGTGTAAGTGACAGTAAAATGGCTTGGCCTTTTGAGAAAGCTTGTCAGGGGGACTTGAGTGTTGTGGACATTAGTTTGAGTAGATTGAACAAATACAAACCAGTATTTAAAATCTTGGCAGTACCTGGGGGCGTTACACCAACAACAACCGCATGAGATCAGTATGTTAAGTATAAAATATGTGAGCAAACACAGTGGACAAGAAAGGGTACTTTTTAATATTTTTTTTCCTATCTTAGATATACAATTGTAGCCTCAGTATCCACAGGCTCAATTTGCTTCACCTGAATAACTACCATAACTTTTCTGAAAAATAAAATAAATGTTATTATAGTGTGTAAAATAGAAGTGCCGCTTACATAGCGCTGGTAGCTATGCTTCTATGAGAGGCCTTCAGACTCAGTATGCACATACAATATAATCAGATCATTATACCCTTGGTGACCCAATTTGTATGGCAAATGAGGCAGAGTTTTATTTTGTTTGCTTTGTTCAGCCTTAATAACATGAGGTACCAAGTACAGTCTGAGTCTTTGTAGTGTTTTGTTTGTAATTCCCTCTCCTCCCTAAAAATAGACTCTGAGGTTCATAAAGCTTATGTTGTACTCTTTGACACATATTGCAAAATGACTTCATACTATAACAGGCCAAGTCAAGGTACCTTTGCTGTCTAGAAATTTTTCTCAATGACCCCTCCATCCCTTTACCCCCAATATAAAAGGTCTAAATCTTATTCAAAGGCCTGTTTTAGTATCAGTTGTAAATCTGGAACAGAAAATCTGGATCTAAATTTACATTTAAAAATTTTAATGGGTAGTAGATAACTGAAGACTTTGGGATGTCTAATACTTTCCTCCATACTTTTTAACAAATTCCTTATATAGCTCTAACAAGCATTTAGAAGATGAGGTAACCACCAGGAATAGCTGCTTTATTTTAAAAGCTCACTGTTAAGGTGCTCTTGCTAATCTGACATCAGGGAAAACTAAAGTTTAAATTTCATGCTTTGGCAAGCAGTACAAAATGCCTCCTAGAAATTCAGAACCATCTAGCAAACTGATATTCAAAGTAGGTGTGGATATAGAGTGAAAAAATGGAATATAACCTTCAGTCCCAAGCAATAACTTCCACAATTAGGTCTTCAATATGTTATCCTGATCACATGTGTTAAGGATGCCCAGTATATTGGAAAAGAAAGGTACAATAGTTGTGTCATGAGTAGAGCCACACAAGCACATTCCAATACACTAAAACAACTGATCAAAGGCATCAAGCAAAACTTAAGGGCTAGGGTATCAACCCACCACTTGTTTCTAAATTCTGAGAATAGCTTGGGTGACATTTCTATAAGTCTTTTTTCATTTTTGTTATCCCTTTCACTTCCTGGTCCTGGGCAGGATCATTAGCAGCAATGCTACAGCACTGCCAGGAAAGCTCTTTGTGGACTTTCCAGCTTTGCTTCAGTAAACTGTAGTGGTTCAGATCTTTTGGGAAACATTTCTGAACTTAATATCAGTTAATATGTGCCCAGCAACACTACTAATAATAGCACTACTGATATTTACATAGCAGTTTAAGGTTCGCAAAGCACTTAGACATTCTTCATTGCATTTCATCTTCACAACTCTGTTAGGAAGGTACTGCAGCCCTATCCTACAGATAATAAAATGGATTTTCTAACAGGTTGTTACTTGGCTATGGCCACACAGCAAATGTTAGAGAAAAGATTTGAACTCAGGTTTCTCAAAACTCCAGTTTTCAGACTTTTGAACTACAAAATGATATCTCCAACACTAATACATTTTCTAATGTACCAGTGTTCCTCTTATGATCTTATCAATGTGACTTTCTCTTCAAAAGATGCAGATTACAACACATCTATGTCTATCTAACAAGAAGCCGAAAAGGACCTTCAAGGCTATCAAATCCAGCTTCTTATTTTGCATATGAGGAAACTAAGGTTCAAAGAGGTAACATAGATAATAAGTGTCAGATCTTTAAATTGGACACTGGTAAGCTGACTTCGAATGTAGAACTGTTTCTTAGTGTAGCAAATAAGAAAAAAATATGGCAGAGAAAATGGACTTTGGAGTCAGGGAAAATTGCATTCAAGTCCTTCCTCTTGCCTATATTGGCCATGTGATCATGAACAAGTCATTTAACCTCTCACTGTCCTAGGCAATTCTCTAAGATTCCAAGTTACATACAAGTTCACAATCTGCATCAATGGAGAGAATTTACATGCCAGAAGTTCCCCACAGCAATGAAGTCACAGGTCTGGATGAATCCAAAATGCAATGGATGTTGTATCAATGAATACAAAATATATATGTGTATTGGTATGGAAATTGTCAGGAAAAGCAGTAAGTTAGATGTGATTTCACTTTATGATAGCAATATTCTGCATATGTGCTTTTATAGACATGAGGCTCACTAAGAATATCTGACACTGACCAGATGAAACCAGTTTTGCCATTTTTTTGGGGGGGTAGTGTTATCTCTCTGTCAATCAAGTGCTAGATTTTATGTCTTACAGATATAGTTTTGCTCTCTCGTTTATGTTTTTAATTCTGTGTTTTTAAAGAATGAATATTATTCTTAGGGAATGTGAAGTTATATTTTTAAAAAGCGCATGTCAATGACTGTTAGAAATATAGCAACATTTATTGTGTGAGGAAGAAAAGTGTTTCAAGGATCATTGAAACCCACAATCAATCAGGATAAGTTTGGCCAAAGTACAAAGGAAAGTATGACTGAAAATGGAATAAAAATTCCGAAAACTGAGACACTAATGTTGCAATAGAGTCTAACAAATTATCAGAAAGCAAGAAAAAGACCTCCACAGGGAGCTCCCAGTAGGAGGAGTTGCTATTGATAACTTTAAAGTGACATTTAGGCTTCTTGATATTAGAAGAACAACTGACATAATGACAGTTGCTGTAATTATGAAAAAACAATTGCCTCAGGCAAGACAATACAAAGACAAGAGGATGAATATTGGAAAGAGGACATTTTTACTAATAGATTTCATATTTTCATTCAAAGCTATACCAAACCATTCTAAGAAGCCAGGTCTGCCTTTATACAATTTCTGGTCATCTTTATTAACCTGTAAAACATCCACTCAAAAATGTTTTGGGAATTTCTTACCTCTAGAATGTGTGGAAGTCTTCTTCCCACTGAGGATATTATCAACTCTCATAAATCTATTGATTTATTGAGAAGTAGAATTGTTCTAGAATTACAGAAATTCACAAATGGAGATAGAATGATCTTACACCATTGCATAAAAGGTCAAGAAATTTATCAAAGCTATGAAGATAAGAATACTTCAATAGACTGGGTATTAAATCTCATTGAAAACGTATAAACTCAAAGTCAGTTTAGATGGAGGAGTAAGCAGTAAGCCACTGCAATTCTTCCATACTCACCACCAAACAACCATAAAATAGAACCCCAAAACAAATCCTGGAACAGCAGAATGAGCAAAA
The DNA here is from genome assembly GCF_003287225.1 of Phascolarctos cinereus. Lineage (NCBI taxonomy): Eukaryota > Metazoa > Chordata > Mammalia > Diprotodontia > Phascolarctidae > Phascolarctos > Phascolarctos cinereus. Next base: position 207,198,173 of record NW_027555514.1, read on the forward strand.
ACAGGGAGTGAAACAATCTTTTACCTTTTATCCTAAGAAACTGTAGGATCAGCAAGTAAGGTGCATCTCAGTCAGGTGAAAGAGGAGCCCTACCACCCTGGGGGCAGTTCTGCTTTTGGAGGCCACATGTGGATAAAATATCTCATGGGAAAAACAACAGATATGGAAAATAGATCCAGGAAAGGCAATGTCACAATCATTGGACTACCTGAAAGCCAACATCAAAAGGATGACCTGGACAGCATTGTTCAAGAAATTATCAAGGAAAACTGCCTTGATGTCCAGAAGGCACAACAGGCATTGAAAGAATCCACCAATCACCTCAAGAAAGAGATTCCAAAATAAAAACCCCAAAGAACATTGTAGCCAAATTTCAGAACTGTCAGGTCAAGGGAAAAAATACTACAAGTAGCCAGAAAGAAACAATTCAGATATTAGGAAATCACAATCACACAAGAGCTGGTAGCTGCAACATTAAAATATCAGAGGTCATGGAACATGATATTCCAGAGGGCAAAGGAGCTAGGACTACAATCAAAAATCACTTACCTGGCAAAAAAGCATAATGTATCAAGGGAAAAATGGTCATTTAATGAAAAAGAAGGATTTTCCCCTTTTTCTTCTTTTTTTTAATATATTTTTATTTGTTTTTAGTTTTCAATATTCACTTCCACAAGTTTTTGAGTTCCAAATTTCTCACCCCTTCCCCCACCCCAAGATGGAATGCATTCTGAATACCCCTTCCCCTGGTCTGGCTTCTCTTCTATCTCTCCCCCCTCCCTTCTCTTATCCCCTTCCCCTTCTATTTTCCTGTAGAGCAGGATAGACTTCTGTACCCCATTTCCTGTATTTCTTATTTCCCAGCTGCATGTGAAAACATTTTTTTTAAAACATGTGTTTTTAAAACTTTGAGTTCCAAATTTTCTCCCTTCCTCCCTCTCCACCCACCCTCATTGAAAAGGCAAGCAACTCAATATAGGTTGTACATGTGCAGTTGTGCAAAACACTTCCTTAGTAGACATATTGTGAAAAACTAACTCTATTTCCCTTAATCCTATCCTGCCCTCCCATTTATTCTATTCTTTCTTTTGACCCTGTCCCTCCTCAGAAGTATTTGCTTCTGATTACCCTCTTTCCCAATCTGCCCTCCTCTCTATCACCCCCACTGCTCCCTTGTCCCCTTCTCCCCCTATTTTCCTGTAGGGTAAGACAGACTTCCATACCCAATTGAATGTGTATGTTATTCTCTCCTTAAGCCAAATCCTATGAGAATAAGATTCCCTCATTCCCTCTCACCTTCCCCGTTTCCCCTCCACTGTGAGAGACTTTTCTTTTCTGTTTTTTTTGTGAGATAATTTACCCCATTCTACCTCTCCCTTTCTTCTCCGAGTATCATCCTCTCTCATCCCTTAATTTTATTCTCCACCCTTAATCTTCAACTCACCCTGTGCCCTCTATCTATCTATTCTACATACATACACAATTTTTTTCCTTCAACTACCCTAATACTGACAAAGTCTCATGAGTTACAAATATCATCTTTCCATGCAGGAATGTAAACAGTTCAATCTTAATAAGTCTCTTATGATTTCTCTTTCCTGTTTACCTCTTCATGTTCCACTGGAGTCCTGTATTTGAAAGTCAAATTTTCTGTTTAGCTCTGGTCTTTTCATCAGGAATGCTTGAAAGTCCTCTATTTCACTGAATGACCATTTTTTCCCTGAAGGATTATACTCAGTTTTGCTGGGTAGGTGATTCTTGGTTGTAATCCTATCTCCTTTGCCCCTGGAATATTATATTCCATGCCCTGCGTCCTTTAATGTAGAAGCTGCTAAATCTTGTGTTATCCTGATTGTGTTTCCACAGTACTTGAATTGTTTCCTTCTGGCAGCTTGTAATATTTTCTCCTTGACCTGGGAACTCTGGAATTTGGCTACAATATTCCTAGGAGTTTTCCTTTGGGGATCTCTTTCAGGAGGAGATCTGTGGATTCTTTCAATTTCTATTTTGCCCTCTGGTTCTAATATATCAGGGCAGTTTTCCTTGATAATTTCTTGAAAGATGATGTCTAGGCTCTTTTTTTGATCATGGCTTTCAGATAGTCCAATAATTTTTAAATTCTCTCTCCTGGATCTATTTTCCAGGTCAGTTGTTTTTCCAATGAGATATTTCACATTGTTTTCTAATTTTTCATTCTTTTGGATTTGTTTTACAGTGTCTTGATTTCTCATAAAGTCACTGTCTTCCAATTGCTCTATTCTAATTTTTAAGGAAGTATTTTCTTCAGTAATCTTTTGGACTTCCTTTTCCATTTGGCCAATTTTTCTTTTTAGGGCATTTTTCTCCTCATTGGCTTTTTGGACCTCTTTTGCCATTTGGGTTAGGCTGTTTTTTAAGGTGTTATTTTCTTCAGTATATTTTTGGGTCTCCTTTAGCAAGCTGTTGACTTGTTTTTCATGATTTTCTTGCATCACTCTCATTTCTCTTCCCAGTTTTTCCTCTACTTCCCTTACTTGCTTCTCAAAATCCCTTTTGAGCTCTTCCAAGGCCTGGGACTGATTCATATTTTTCTTGGAGGCTTTGGATGTAGGAGCTTTGATTTTGTTGTCTTCTTCTGGTTGTATATTTTGATCTTCTTTTTCACCAAAGTAAGATAATATAGTCTGACTCTTTTTGCACTGCTTGCTCATGATCCCAGCCAATTACTTGAGTTTTAAACTCTTTTTTAAGGTAAGAGTCTGCTTCCAATGTGGAGAGTGTACTGTCCCAAGCTTCAGGGGTTTGTGTAGCTGTTTTCAGAGATACTTGTAAATTTTCAGTTCTTCCAAGGTGGTATGATAGGGGCGAGGTGTTTACTCCTTTCCTGCCCTGTGACCACAAGTATTCCTTTCTGTCCCATAACTGTGAGGAGGGGTTCCTCTCCCCAGCCACTACAAGCTCCACCATGCCAGTGCTCCTCCTCACCCCAGCACCATTGCCCAGAACTTTGACCCAGATCCACACACGGGCAAAGCAAGAGATTCCTGCCTCAGCACTGGCAAAGAGATCCCTGCAGTCCCTCTCTGATCAGCCACTGGATTGCCCCTCAGTCTGTGGGCCGGCAGCTCAGGAAGCAGCTGCACCCCCCCCAACACCCCACTCCCGGCCAGGCTCTTGAGGAATGGAGCTGAGACCCCGCCTTCCTCTCTGACCACCGACAGAAACAGACTTTTCCCACTGACCTTCTAAGTTGTCTTTGGCTTTGGTGGATTGAGGAGTCTGGAAACCTCCACAGCTGCCCGCAATTCAGTCCTCTGAGGCCTGCTCCAGGTTTGCTGCGGCCAGCACGCCCACGCTGCGCTGCGCAGACCGGCGCGATATACCTTTCTGATCAATCATCCAGGTTTTCTTCGGCTGGAAATCTGTTTCAGTCTGTCTTTTTGTGGGTTCTGCTGCTTCAGAATTTGTTTAGAGCCATTTTTTTATGAGTATTTGGAGGGGTTTGGAGGAGAGCTCAAGCAAGTCACTGCTGTCACTTCCACCATCTTGGCTCCGCCCCCGAAAAAGAAGGATTTTGCACCTTCATTAGGACAAGATCAGAACTAAATAAAAAATTTGATGTCCAATATCAAAACCCAAGAAAAGCATAAATAGGTAAAAAGGGAAAAGAAAATAGCTGTGAAGATAATAGTTGTAGCTTAAAAATTATATCACCAACAGCACAAATAGAAGGAATAGACAGAGGATACAAGTATGTGGTGAATTTGAGGGAATGACAAAAAAAATTAAGGGATGATAAAAAGGAGTACAAGGGTGCAGAAGGAAGGGAGAGGTATAATGGGGTAAATTATCTCACATCAAGAGGTGAAGAAGACCTATTACAGTAGAGAGGAAGATGAGAGGGTGAGAGATGGGCATAGCTTGTATCTTACTCTGATCAACATTGACTCAAACAGGGAATAATATACAAAATAGTTGAATATAGAAATCTCTCTTACCCAACAGGGAAGTTGGAGGGGAGGAGACAAAGTAAAAAGGGTGAGGGGACACTGACATAAAGGAGTGCAGATCAAGGGAAGTGGTAGACAGAAGCAAACACTGGTGAGGTGAGAAAGGGTGAAAGGAGAAGACAAACAGGAAGAAGAATAGAATGGATGGAAATACACAGGTAGTAATCATAACTGTGAATGTGAATGGAATGAACTCTACCATAAAATATAAGCAGATACCAGAGTAGATTAAAAAAAAAAAAGCAAACCAGAATCCTATAACCTTTGTAACTTTTTGATGAGAAGAAACATAAAGCAGAGAGGCACACATAGATTAAAGGCAAGAAGCTGGAGCAGAATCTATTATTCTTCAGCTGAAATAAAAAGAGCAAGGCTAAAAATATTGATCTTGGATAAAGTAAAAGCAGCAATAAAGATAATTAAAAGGGACAAGGAAGGAAACTACATCTTGCTAAAAGGGACTATAGACAATGAAGTAATCAGATAGCAGGGAATAGTCTATTTGTCGATCTATGGGGAGGGGAAGAATTCATGACCAAACAAGAGAGAGCATTATAAAATGTACAATACATAATTTTGACCATATTAAATTGAAAAGCTTTTGTACAAATAAAATCAATGCTAGAAGGATTAGAAGGAAAGCATAAAGCTTGGAAGCATTGTCTCTGGTAAAGGCCTCATTTCTGAAATATATAGAGAACTGAGTCAAATTTATGAGAATATAAGCCATTCCCCAATTAACAAATGGTCAAAGGATATGAACAGGTAGCTTTCAGGTGAAGAAATCAAAGCTATCTATAAGTATATGAAGAAGTGTTCTAAATCACTTTTGTTTAGAGAAATGCAAATTAAAACAACTCTGAGGTGCCACCAGACACCTACCAGATTAGCTCATATGACAAAAAGGGAAAATGATAAATGTTGGAGAGGATGTGGGAAAATTGGAACACTAATGCACTGTTGGTGGAAATGTGAACTGATTCAACCACTCTGGAGAGCAATTTGGAACTATGCCCAAAGGGCTATAAAACTGTGCATACCCTTTAATCCAGGAATACCACTACTAGGTCTGTATCCCAAAGAAATCATTAAAAAAGGGAAAAGGACCTACATGTGCAAAAATATTTAGAGCTGCCCTTTTCATCTTGGCAAAATATTGGAAAGTGAGGGGATGCCCATCAATTGGGGAATGACTGAAAGCAGTACACAGTATCAGCAACATTGTGTGAAGATCAACTGTGAATGACTCAGGTTTTCTCAGCAACACAATGAAAAATGCCATCCATATCTAGGTAAAGAACTTATGGACTCAGAATGCAAATCAAAGCATATCTTTCTTCACTTACCTTATTCTTTCCCATGGTTTTATTTCCTTTTCTTCTGCTTCTTCTTCCCCAACTGTAACAAATATGGAAAAATGTTTAACATGATAGCACATGTGTAAACTATAGCAAACTACCTACCATTTTCAGAAGAGGGGTGGGAGGGAGAAATAATTTGAGACTTAAAAACTTATAAAAATGAATGCTAACAATTTTTCTTAATATATAATTGGGGGAGAATAAAATAGTATTTAAGTAAAAATGTTATAAAAGAAAGAAAAAAGAAAACCTATAGGTTCAAGACTAGCAAAAATAGCAGTGTAGGAGAGAGCACTACAACCCAACTCTCTACCACAGCTGCTACAACAGAGATTGAGTAAGAAAATCAGAACAATTGTGATTGGGAATTTCAAGGAGAAATGATGGTGGGATAGCCTATTATGTTGCTCTGACCTTGGAGCAGAATCTTGGACTTGCCTCAAGGTAGAGACCAGGAAGATGCTTCCCACCAGGGGTAGGCTTACAGTTCTGTCATTCTGACTTCAGAGTGGAATTGCAAGTTGATTCCACTAGCTAGTGTTATAGACCAGGGAAGGAACTATGGGCTGAGAATAGACCTACAGCTATGTTCTGCTAAGCCTTCAGAGCCTTTCAGGTATCTGAAAAAGCCTAAGTAATCCAGTTGTTGTCCCTTGTACCCAAAGAGGACCAAAATGACAGCACTATGTCAGAGTCAATGTACAACATGTCCAACTGCGGCTGATCAGATCAACATGAACTAGCAAGGCTCTACCACAGGTTGGGCACAAATAGTTCATATAAACATTTGGAATGGAGATATCTCTAAACTTACATATCTTATGTTTCTTTTGAGCTACTGCAGTTCTGCTTTGCTCATGGAGCATAGTGAGTTCTTTAATGCAGGCATACCATGCTGGATGGTCAGGTGTCAGTGTCTCCCATGTCTCACAATCAATAGCAAAATTCTTCACAGAGACTTTGAAAGGGTCCTTTTTTTCTTTTCTTTTCTTTTCTTTTCTTTCTTTCTTTCTTTTTTTTTTTTTGCTTCTTCTGATCTCCATGTGAGCATTTGCCTTGCATGAATTGTCTAGAGAAATCCCATCAGTATTGTATGCCAGTTTCACAATGGCATGCTTATATGCATTCTGGATAACTGATGATGATCTTGTGCTTTCCCAGTCACCAATGGAGTGAAGGAGGGCTATGTGCTTGTTCCCATGCTTTTTAGCATGGTATTTTCAGTGATGTTGTCAGATGTCTTCAAGGAAGATGAAAATGGCATGAAGGTCAGCTACCACACTGATGGTAAATTATTTAAATTGAAAAGGTTATAAGCCAAGACTTAAGTGGAGGGAAAATTGGTGCCTGACTTTTTGTTCACAGATGATTGTGCATTTAGTGCAGCCTCTGAGGCTGAGGTGCAACAGAGTATGGATCAATTGTCTACCTCATTATGCTAATTTTGACCTAACAGTTAACACCAAGAAAACAGGGGTTCTCCATCCCCCAGCATTTCACTATCCATATGCAGAACCCTTTACAGCAAATTGAGAGAAAGAAATTACAGCAAATTGAGAAATTTGAATTCTGTGGATAAGTTCACTTACCAGTATAGTTTCCAGGGATGTACATAGATGATGAGGTTGATGCACGTATTGCCAAATCTAGTTCAATTTTTTGGGAAGCCCCAAGGGAAAGTATGGGAGAGAAGGGGTTTTAGGCTGCCTACTAAACTATGTTAACCTAAATTAATCTGTAGCACTGGAGATCCAAACAACTATAGATTGTGGTCCACATCCAGACTGGTGTTTAGAGTGTGCAAAGCTAAAGCTGGGAGGTAATCACACTACTGGATCAGACTACTTAGAGTGTACTGAAAGTTTTCAGCTGCCTAGCCTGAGACACCTCTGAAATTGCTGAAGAAACCAATACCCAGTACTAGGAGAACTCAGTGGCTGGACTACAGATGATACAGATCAGGACCATACAAGGCCCCTGTATTCCCTGCAGCAATAGAATAGGCCCTAACACAAAGTGCCAATTCAGGAAATAAGTTAGGGACAGAGAATAAAAAAGACAACAAAGATAAAGACCCATTATGGTGTCAAAGATGCCCAAGACACAAACCCAGAAGAAAATAATAACTCCATAGTATTTACAAACAAGGCTTCAAAGAAAAACACAGCTTGGCCAGGAGGTCAGTCAGAATTTCTGGAAGAAGTAAAATAGTAGATGGAAAAAGTTTAAAATGATATTATAAATAAAATTTAAATGATAGGAAAATACTGGAAAAGAAATGAAAGTTCTAAAAGAAAGATTAAAGAGAACTGACACAAAACCTTACGCAAACAATAAACTCCCTGAGAATTGGAATGGACCAAAAACAAATACATGAGACAATAAGAAATATATTTTAAAATTAAGAACCAAAAGACTAGAAAAAGTAGAAGAAAACCTAAGGTATTTTTCTAATTTCAAGAACAACTGACATGGAAAACAGGTCAAGAAAATATAATCTAAGAATCATTAGGCAACCATCATATTTCAAAATACTATGGAGCACAATTGGACATATCTATTAGAATAGTGGGAAAAATGGAAATAAACAAAAATTCTCCACATCATATCCTAAAAGAAACTCCAAAATGAAAATTCCTAATAACTTCATAGAAAAAGTCCAGAGCTTCCAGGTTAAAGAAAAAAACACTGCAAGCAGGCAGAAAAAAAAGTTCAAGTACTGAAGAAACATAGTCACTTTCACACAAGATTTGGCAGCTACTACATGAAACAGATGACACCTTGAAATATGATTCAAAAATACTAAAAAAAAATACATACAACTGGGTAAGAATAACTTATTCAGAAAACTAAGTATAATGCTACAGGTGAAATAAAGAACTTCCACATATTCCTGATGAAAAGATAAAAGCTAAATAGTACCATTTAAAAATGAAGATAAAGCCAAAAGAAACATTAAAAATCACATATGAATTGAACCACCAGAAGGAAAATACAAAGATGAAATGTTTACATTCTTACAGTGGGAGATCTTACAAATGTTCTTTCAGAGCTTTGTCATCAGGGGTTATAGAGAAGATAAAGATTGAGAAGGTTATTTTATTATGTTTTGATTATCTTAATGAAATAAAATAAATGAGTAGGAAAAAAGACATAACTTACTATAATTGGGGTGCATAAATACAAAACTATACAAATATGAAATAAGAGGTTGGGGAGAGCTGGTGTCATTTAAATGTTTAATCAGAACTGGTCAAAGGTGAGCAAAAATTAGCTAAACAGGGAAAGAGGAGAAAATGGGGAGAAAAGAGAGAAGAAAATAAGGGGTAGCTTCTTAAATTAAGAATCAAAAGACCAGAAAAAATAGCAAATCTAAGGTATTATAGAGGAATTAGTCATAAGAAAAACAAACTCAAAGTTGAGAAAATAAATCATGAAGAGAAGGTTTAAAAGAAAAGAAGTGGTCAGAAACCATATAAATGAAATTCATGAGAAAAAGGGGCTTTCCCCAAATGATATGTCAAAGGATATTAAAAAAATTCCACTAGCCGTATGAAAAAATGCTGCAAATCACCTTTAATCAGAGCCATTCTAATTAATGTAACTTTGAGATTCCACTTCACACCATAAGATAGGCAGAGATGGCAAAAATGAAAAATAACAAATATTGGAGTGACTGTGAGAAAATAGAAACATTAATGCACAGTTGTTGGAACTGTGTCCCCAAAGTCATTAAATAATGCATAATCTTTAATTCAGCAACACAGTGATTCCACCACAAGGTATATAACATGAAGAAATCAAAGAGGAAAAGGACTAGTATGGACTGGTTATCAAAAGCATGCTTAATATCTAAAGTATTGTGTCCTTTTTTGCTGAAGAAGTAAAGAATATATTTCAAAAACTTGTAAACTCAGTGCCAAATACTGTAATATGAGTGGTGGCAGAAAAAAGAGAACATACTGCTTAGTAAAAGCATTTTTATCATGAATTTATTTATTTTTAGTTTTCAACATTCACTTCCACAAGATTTTGAGTTGCACATTTTCCCCCATCTCTCCCCTCTCCCCACCCCAAGATGGTATGGATTCTGAATACTTCTTCCATCAATCTGTCCTCCCTTCTGTCATCCACCCACTTCTCTTATCCCCTTACCCTTCTATTTTCCAGTAAGGCAGGACAGATTTCTGTACCCCATTGCCTGTATATCTTATTTCCCAGTTGTATGTAAAAACAATTTTAACATTCATTTTTAAACTTTGTGTTCCAAATTCTCTCCCTTCCTCCCTCCCCACACACCCTCATTGAAAGGAGAGCAATTTGATATAGGTTATGCATGTGTAGTCATGCAAAATACTTCCATAATAGTAATGTTGTGAAATACTAACTATAATTCCCTCCATCCTATATTGCTCTCCTGTTTATTCTGTTCTCTCTTTTGACCCTCCTTAAGTGTTTGCTTCTGATTATGCCCTCCCCCAATCTGTCCTCACTTCTATCATGCCCCTCTCTCTTATCCCCTTCCCCCATATTATCCTGTAGGGTAAGATAGATTTCAATACCCAATTGAGTGTGTATGTTATTCCCTCCTTAAGCCAAATCTGATGAGAGTAAGATTCATTCATTCCCTCTCACCAACCTTCTCTTCCCCTCCACTGTAAAAGCTTTTATGTGAGATAACTTACCCCATTCTATCTCTTACTTTCTCCTCCTCCCATTACAATTCTATCTCACATTTTAAATATATATATATATATATATATATATATACATATATATATAATTTGTATGTATATTATATATATGTATATATATATATATAATATGTATGTATATTTCCTTCAACTAGCCTAATACCGACAAATGTCTCATGAATTACAAATATCTTTCCATGTAAGAATGTAAACAGTTCAGCTTTAATAAGTCTCATGATTTCTCTTTTCTGTTTATCTTTTCATGCTTCTCTTGAGTCTTGTATTTGAAAGTCAAATTTTCTATTCAGCTCTGGTCTTTTCATCAAGAATGTGTGAAAGTCCTTTATTTCACTGAATGACCATTTTTTCCCCCTGAAGGATTATACTCAGTTTTGCTGTGTAGGTGATTCTTGGTTTTAATTCTAGCTTCTTTGACCTCTGGTACATCATATTCCAAGCCCTCTGATCCCTCAATGTAGAAGCTACTAAATCTTGTGTTATCCTGATCGTGATTCCACAATAATTGAGTAGTTTCTTTCTGGCTGCTTGCAATATTTTCTCCTTGACCTGGGAACTCTGGAATTTGGCTACAATATTCCTAGGAGTTTTCCTTTGGGGATCTCTTTCAGGAGAAGATCTGTGGATTCTTTCAATTTCTATTTTGCCCTCTGGTTCTAAAATATCAGGGCAGTTTTCCTTGATAATTTCTTGAAAGATGATGTCTAGGCTCTTTTTTTGATCATGGCTTTCAGATAATCCAATAATTTTTAAATTCTCTTTCCTGGATCTATTTTCCAGGTCAGTTGTTTTTCCAATGAGATATTTCACATTGTTTTCTAATTTTTCATTCTTTTGGATTTGTTTTATAATTTCTTGATTTCTCAAAGAGTCATTAGCTTCCATTTGCTCCATTCTAAATTTTAAGGAATTATTTTCTTCAGTGAGCTTTTGGATCTCCTTTTCCATTTGGCCAATTCTGATTTTTAGGCATTCTTCTCCTCATTGGCTTTTTGGACCTCTTTTGCCATTTAAAAATTATTTATTTTAGTTTTCAACATTTACTTCCACAAGACTTTGAGTTCCAAATTTTCTCCCTATCTCATCCCTCCCCCCATTCCAAGATGGCATGCATTCTGTATACACCTTCCCCTAATCTGACCTCCCTTCTATCTCTCCCTCCCTTCTCTTATTCCCTTCATCTTTTATTTTCCTGTAGAGCAGGATAGATTTCTATACTCCATTGCCTGTATATCTTATTTCCCAGTTGCATGTGAAAATAATTTTTTTAACATGTGTTTTAAAAACTTTGAGTTCCAAATTTTCTCCCTTCCTCCTTCCCCACCCACCCTCATTGAAAAGGCAAAGAACTCAATACAGGTTGTATATGTGTAGTCATGCAAAACACTTCCGTAGTAGTCATGTTGTGAAAAACCAAGTATATTTCCCTTAATCCTATCCTGCCCCCATTTATTCTATTCTCTTTTTTGACTCTGCCCCTCCTCAGAAGTGTTTGCTTCTGATTAGCCCCTCCCCCATCTGCCTTCCCCTCTATCATCCTCCTCCTCTCTTGTTCCCTTCCCCCACCATTTTCCTGTAGGGTAAGATGAATTTCTATACCCAATTGAGTGTGTTTGCTATTCCCTCCTTAAGCCAAATGTGATGAAAATAAGATTCACTCATTCCCTCTCACCTTCTTCCCATTTTCCCTCCATTGTAAAAGCATTTTCTTGTCTGTTTCATGTGAGACAATTTATCCCATTCTACCTCTCCCTTTCACCTTCTCCCAGTATAATCCTCTCTCACCCCTTAATTTTATTCTCCAGATATCACCCCTTCATCTTCAAGTCACCCTGTGCCATCTATCTATCTATCTATCTATCTATCTATCTATCTATCTACATGCATACATACATACAATTTTTTCCCTCCAACTACCCTAATACTGACAAAGGTCTCACGAGTTACAAATATCATCTTCCCATGCAGGAATATAAACAGTTCAATCTTAATAAGTCTCTTATGATGTCTCTTTCCTGTTTACTTCTTCATGTTCCACTGGAGTCCTGTATTTGAAAGTCAAATTTCCTATTCAGTTCTGGTCTTTTCATCAAGAATGCTTGAAAGTCCTCTATTTCACTGAATGACCATTTTTTCTCCTGAAGGATTATACTCAGTTTTGCTGGGTAGGTGATTCTTGGTTGTAATCCTATCTCCTTTGCCCTCCGGAATATTATATTCCATGCCCTGCTGTCCTTTAATGTAGAAGCTGCTAAATCTTGTGTTATCCTGATTGTGTTTCCATGGCACTTGAACTGTTTCCTTCTGGCAGCTTGTAATATTTTCTCCTTGACCTGGGAACTCTGGAATTTGGCTATAATATTCCTAGGAGTTTTCCTTTGGGGATCTCTTTCAGGAGGAGATCTGTGGATTCTTTCAATTTCTATTTTGCCCTCTGGTTCTAAAATATCAGGGCAGTTTTCCTTGATAATTTCTTGAAAGATTTTGTCTGGCTCTTTTTTTGATCATGGCTTTCAGATAGTCCAATAATTTTTAAATTCTCTCTCCTGGATCTATTTTCCAGGTCAGTTGTTTTTCCAATGAGATATTTCACATTGTTTTCTAATTTTTCATTCTTTTGGATTTGTTTTACAGTGTCTTGATTTCTCATAAAGTTGCTGTCTTCCAATTGCTCTATTCTAATTTTTAAGGAAGTATTTTCTTCAGTAATCTTTTGGACTTCCTTTTCCATTTGGCCAATTTTTCTTTTTAGGGCATTCTTCTCCTCATTGGCTTTTTGGACCTCTTTTGCCATTTGGGTTAGGCTATTTTTTAAAGTGTTATTTTCTTCAGTATTTTTTTGGGTCTCCTTTAGCAAGCTGTTGACTTGTTTTTCATGATTTTCTTGTGTCACTCTCAGTTTTTCCTCTGCTTCCTTTACTTGCTTCTCAAGATCCCTTTTGAGCTCTTCCAAGGCCTGGGACTTATTCATATTTTTCTTGGAGGCTTTGGATGTAGGAGCTTTAACTTTTTGTCTTCTTCTGGTTGTATATTTTGATCTTCTTTTTCACCAAAGTAAGACATTACAGTCTGACTCTTTTTGCGCTGCTTGCTCATGATCCTGGACAGTTACTTGAGTTTTAAACTCTTTGTTAATGTAAGAGTCTGCTTCCAATGTGGAGAATGTACTGTTCCAAGTTTTGGGGGTTTGTACAGCTGTTTTCAGAGATACTTGTAGGAACCTGTAAATTTTCAGTTCTTCCAAGGTGGTATGACAAGGGGCAAGGTGTTTACTCCTTTCCTGGCCTGTGACTACAAGTACTCCTTTCTGTCCTGTAACTGTGAGGAGTGGTTCCTCTCTAAAGCCACTACAAGCTCCACCATGCCAGTGCTCCTCCTCACCCCAGCACCATTGCCCAGGACTGTGACCCAGATCCAAACACAGGCAAAGCAAGAGATTCCTTCTTCAGCACTGGCAAAGAGATCCCTGCAATCCCTCTCTGATCAGCCACTGGATTCCCCCTCAGTCTGTGGGCTGGAAGCTTGGGAACCAGCTGCCTCCCCCCCCCACATGTCTTGGGAAATGGAACTGAAATCCTGCCTTCCTCTCTTAGCACCGACAGAAACAGACTTTTCCCACTGACCTTCTAAGTTGTCTTTGGCATGTGTGGATTGAGGAGTCTGGAAACTTCCACAGCTGCCTGAGATTCAGTCCTCTGAGACCTGCTCCAGTTTCACTGCAGCCTGCACACCCATGCCACACTGTGCTGCGATCCCAGCCCTGTGCGATACACCTTTCTGATCAATCATCCAGGTTGTCTTGGGCTGGAAATTTGTTTCACTCTGTTTTTTTGTGGGTTCTGCTGCTTCAGAATTTGTTTAGAGCCATTTTTTATGAGTATTTGGAGGGGTTTGGAGGAGAGCTCAAGCAAGTCACTGCTGTCACTCCGCCATCTTGGTTCCACAGGAAGTATTTTCTTCAGTAAGCTTTTGGACTTCCTTTTCCATTTGGCCAATTTTCCTTTTTAGAGCATTCTTCTCCTCATTAGCTTTTTGGACTTCTTTTGCCATTTGGGTTAAGCTATTTTTAAGGTGTTATTTTCTTTACTATTTTTTCGCGTAGGTCTCCTTCAGCATGCTGTTGACTTGTTTTTCATGATTTTCTTGTATCACTCTCATTTCTCTTCCCAGTTTTTCCTCTACTTTTCTTACTTGTTTATCAAACTCCTTTTTGAGCTCTTTCATGGTCTGGGACTGATTCATACTTTTCTTGGAGGCTTTGGATGTAGGAGCTTTGACTTTGTTGTCTTCTGGTTGTATGTTTTGATTTTCTTTGTTAACAAAGAAAGATTCTATGGTCTGACCTTTTTTGGACCTATGTTTACTCATGATCCCAGCCAATTACTTGAGTTTTAAACTCTTTGTTAAGGTAGTTGTCTGCTTCCAGTGTGGAGAATGTAGTGTTCCAAGATTCAGGGGTTTTGTGCAGCTGTTTTCAGAGATACTTCTAGTTGGTATGATCAAGGGCGAGGTGTTTGCTCCTCTCCTGGCCTGTGCTCTGGTCTATGGGTGACCACAAGCACTCTTTTTCTGCCTTGGAATTGTGAGGAGGATTTTCTCTTCACTACTACCATAAGCTCCATCATGCCAGTGCTCCTCCTTGCCCCAGAACAACCACCTACAACTGTGACCCAGATCCAAGCATGGCAAAGCAAGAGAATCCTTCCTCAGCACCAGCCAGGAGATCCCTGCAATCCTCCTCTGATCAGCTGTTTGATCCTCCCACCATCTGTGGGCTAAGAACTCCAGAAGCAACTGCTGTTGCTGTGGCTGTTGCCCCTGGGCTATGCTAGGGCTTGGGCTGGACCATACTCCTCTCACCCAGGTCTGACAGACCTTTCCCACTGACCTTGTGAACTGTCACTGGCTTTTGAGGGTTGAGAAGTCTGGAAAGCACCACAGCTCCCTGAGGATTGCTCCAGACTTGTTGGACCTGGTCTTTGATGGCATGGTCCATGCTGAACTGTGCCCCTCTCCCAGCCCAGGGCAACAGACCTTTCCTGTCGACTTTCTAGGTTGTTTTGGATTGGAAGTTTGTTTCATTCTGTCTTTTTGTGAGTTCTGTTGCTCTAGAATTTGTTTAGAGTCATTTTTTATAGGTATTTGGAGAAGTTTGGGGGAGAGCTGCTTTTGCTACACCATCTTGGTGTAGTATTTTAAAGTATTTTAAAGATATGAAGTCATAAGTTTTATTGTATATCAATAAATTTAATTATTATGTATAACACTAGCTCTGTGGCCCCCACTGCCTGAAGAAAAAGGTAACCTTCCTCTAGCTATTTTCTATACCTTCCCTGGCTGGCTAGTTGCAATGTCCTGTAAGGAATACAAGATCCAAGATCACAGTGGCTTAAACTCTTAGATCTGGTGAAAATTACTACCAGCATCTAAAACTAAGAAAGGGAAACAACACAGAAGAGAAACTAACAGATCTAGGACCATTTCTCAGAGCTGGGATAGAAGAGGAAGACCAGCAGAAGGATGCCCTTTCCTTCTTACTGATTCAGGTTATGGTGCTGGTGCTCTGGGTAAACTATGATATTCACCCTCTGGCTAGAGCAGAAAACAGCTTGCAGGAAAAATCATGATCAGCAAAGAGTATCAAAAATATTGTCAACTTTGATATCAACTCTGAGAGTGAGCCAGAAAGAGTGACCATCTCAGTCTGGCCAGTTATAAAGATGCAGCCTTTCTGGTTATACAGGCAGTCAAAAGAGATGACTACTACCCATGCGGTAGGGGATGCAGAGTGGCATCATGGTAGGAAATCTGAACGTACTCAATACAAGTCAGCTTACATATATATTGTCCAAATTAGTTTTCTCACCATTGTAGAAAACATGTATATACATATATATGGGTATATGAATACACTCATATGCTGAGAATATTATCAAATTAGACATAGTACTTTCCACTTTTGAACTCAAAACAATTTTTTTCAAAAAACAGAGTATAATAAAATAGAGATAATTTGTGATTTCTTCCCTCTCCTTAAGCTTTGTTGATGTAGTAACAGAATGTAGCAATATTTGATAAGGTTTTAATGAATAAATAAGATATATCTATGCTTCAACCCAGTTGATGTAATCAGAGAAAGCCCAACATGTAACTATGAAGTATTAATGAGGTATTAAACTGACTGAAGAGAAGCTTTCATTTATCTTTATGATGTGTCAAGACTTTCTCTGTCAAAATTAAAAGAAGCAATGTAATTGCCTCTGGGGGCTTTAAATAGCTAAATCCTGAGGATCCCAAGGCAGATATAGCTCAAAGAGTAAGAGACAGTTGAGGAGATATCCCTTCATCTATACCAGTTGGGCAGGAAAGGAGGGAGACTTTTCTATCCTCCTATTCACTATGTCATTGAAGATACTTAACCAATAAGAGACTTTGCATCCAAGAAGGAAGTAGAGACACATATCCTCCTATCAGAAATAGATACTGAAAAATAGTCACCTGAGGGAGGAAGAAGCTTCAAGGTGTATGATGCATAGAACTTGAGTCAGGCTGTAAAGAACAGAGCCCAGTGTTAGTACTCTTTGAAGTGAGAATAGATTTCCACATACTTCCATTCCAGAGTGAGTCATCTTTATCTCATGTATTTTATACATGTATCTCATTACCATGGTACTCTAACTTTCAGCCTGCTCTTCCCAGAGATGATATGTATATTTGTGGGAGAGTGGACACCACGGGAGAGGAAATATTTTTATAACTATTATTCTTAATATGTTTTCTTTAACAAAATACTTTTATCAAAAGATAAGGAGAAGTATTGATGGGGTGTCAGGAGTTCAGACACATATGTCCAAGAGAGAAAAACTCAAATCTGCCCTCCAAATGCATTGTCTCTTTTTAGGTGATTGGTAGTATACTTCAACTTCGGTTCTCAAAAGTCAAGTTAGATTAAGTTAAGAAAGATTGATTAAGCACCTACTATGTGCCAGCATTGGGAGACAAAGATATGCAAAAAATGGTCCCTGCTCTCAAGAAGATCACAGTATAATTGGGGAAGACAACATGCAGAAAACTATGTACCAACGAGAAATATACAGTAAACAATGAAGATAATCTTAGAGAGGACACACTAAAGGGGTAGGGGTAGACAAGACCTTGCAGAAGGTGAGATTTTAGTTGGAACTTGAAGGAAGCCAGGGAAACCAGGAGATGGAGAGGAGAGAATTGTAGCCATAGCAGGAAATCAGTGAAAAATGTAGAATCCAGAGATGGAGTGTCAGATATAAGTAACAGCAAAGTGCTAAAAAGGATAGAATAGTCTTTTCACTGATCAGTGTATTGAAGTGTTTTGAGTTGGTATTTTTTTCAACAATGTGTTGTTCAGTCATTTTTGGTCATGTCCAACTATGTGTGACCCCATTTTGGATTATCCTGGAAAAGATACTGGAGTGGCTTGCCATTTCCTTCTTTAGCTCATTTTACAGATGAGAACACTAAGGCAAACAGAATTAAGTGAATTGCCCAAGGTCACACTGCTAGTAAGTGTCTGAAGCCAGATTGGAACTCAGGTCTTCTAGCTGCTCTCCTTACAATGTTGTAGTTAATGTTCACATTGTTTTTTTGGGTTTACTGTTACCTTCATATACTATTACTTATTCAATCATTTTCCAACTGATGGGCACCCATTTTGTTTCTAGTTCTATATTGCAATGAAAAGTATGCTATACATATTTTTGTTAATATGGATGCTTTCTCTCTTATTTTTTAATTTTTTAAATTTTTTAAAATTTATTTCGATTTATCAACAATCACTTCCATATGCTTTTGAGTTTAAAATTTTTCTCCCCCTTCCTTCCCACCTCCCTCCCAAGACGGTGCACAATCTGATATAGGCTATACATTTACATTCCTATTAAATGTATTTTCACATTATTGAAGTTGTAAGTAAAAATTATTCACTAGTGTTTTTCTTTTGACCACCGCCTCCCTCAGTCCCTCCCTCCCTTTCCCTTTTCTCACCCTTTAGCCTTACCACTTCCCTCCCTCCCTTCTATCCCCCCTCCCTTTTCTTTCCCCTTTTCCCTCCTACTGCCTACAGGGCAAGTTAGATTTCTATACCTGATTATGTTATTCCCTTCTTGAACCAAATGTGATGAGATTAAGGTTCAAACAATGCCCACCTGCCTCCCTTCTTTCCCTCTGCTGTAATAGGATTTTGTGTCTTCTCCTATAATATAATTTATTCTTGTCTACCTCCTCCTTTCTCAGTACATTTTCTAAAATTAGACTAATCCACTTACTTGGATCCATTTAACCCACTTGATTAGATTTTTTTTATCATTACATCAAAGTCAACTATTATCCACCCCCTTTATGTATACTCCTTTAACATGGTGTAATAATGATACAGGTTTCAAGAGTTGCAAGTGTCATCTTCCCTTGTAGGGATGTAAGCAGACCACCCTTATTAACAACAAATTATATCTTTCTGTCCCATTTACCTTTTTATGTCTTTTTTGAATCTTGTACTTGAAGATCAAATTTTTTGTTGAGCTCTGGTCTTTTTATCAGGAAGGTTTGGAAGTCCCCTATTTTGTTGAATATCCATCTCCTCCCTTAAAAAATCATGCTCATTTTTGCAGGGTAGTTGATCCTTGGTTGCAATCCAAGCTCCTTTGCCTTACAGAATATCATGTTCCATGCCCTGTGGTCTTTTAATGTAGAAGCTGCGAGGTCCTGCATAATCCTGACTGTGGTTCCATGATATTTAAATTGTTTCTTTCTGGCTGCTTGCAGCACCTTCTCTTTCATCTGGTAATTTTGGAATTTTGCTATTATATTCCTTGATGTTTTCAATTGGGGATCTCTTTGAGGTAGTGAATGGTGTATTCTTTCTATGGTTATTTTACCTTCTGGTTCTAGGACTTCTGGGCAGTTTTCCTTTATAATTCCCTGAAAGATAATGTCTAGAATCTTTTTTTCATCATGATTTTCAGATAGTCCAATAATTTTTAAATTGTCTCTCCTGGATTGATTTTCCAGGTCGGTTGTTTTACTGATGAGATATTTTAAGTTTTCAACTATTTTTTCATTTTTTTTTGTTTCTGTTTGACTGATTCTTGCTCTCTTGTAGAGTCATTAATTTCCATTTGTCCAATTCTAGTTTTTAACAGATTGTTTTCTTCTGTTAGTTTTTGTACTTCCTTCTCCAATGGCTAATTGTATTTTTAAGGGATTTGTTTTCTTCAGTGTACTTTTTTTCCAGTTTGCCAATTGTGTTTTTTAGGGGCTTCTTTTCTTCAGTGTACTTTTTTTCCAATTGGCCAATTTTATTTTTTAAGGACTCTTCTACTCTCTCATTAGACTTCTAAAATCCTTCTTGAGCTCTTCTAAGAAGGCTTTTTGGGCTTCAGACCAGTTCATATTCCCTTTTGATGTTGCAGATGTGGGTTTGTTGACAATGTTTTTCCTCTTCAGAATTTCTGTCTTGATCTTCACTCTTCTCATAATATGAATCTATGGTACATTTATTTTTACTCATGATGTTTCTTTATTCCCTGGCCTTTAAAGAGATTGAGCTCTCCTGCTGGGGAACAGGGGGGGCACTGACCCAAGCTTCTTGTGTTGGGAGCCTAGGTCTTGGACACTAATTTTGTGTGCTGGGGCCTCTTATGTTGGCAATTGGAAGCTGTAGAGTTCTGGTAGCTTACCTTGTGTTGGGATGGAATCAGCAAGGCTGGAACTTTCAGGCAATTCTAGGTTACCTGCTTTTCCTTTCCTTTGGCTTTCTTCAGCTCCTTTTAGATGGGTGCTGCAGGGTCTTTATGTGCCTGGGGCCCCTTGTAATGCTGCCTCCCTCATTTCTGCTAATGCACTGGAAGATTCCTTTGCGGTACAGTGCTGAGGCACCTGGTGATTTTCTGAGCTGGTTTCCACTGGTTCCCCCACCCTCACTGAGGCACTTGTAGGTCCAGGTGTTGGTGTTTGCCTGCTTTGCCACCTGGGCTTCAGGGTCTCTTCCTGGGGTTCTGTCAGCTTACCTGGTGTTGGGTTGGAATCAGCAAGGCTGGGGCTTTATCAAGACATTAGGTTGCTTTCTTCAGCTCCTTTTAGATGAATGATTCAGGGTGGCCATTTCCCTGGGGCCCTTTGTAGTGCCACTTCCCTTATTTTTGCTGAGGCGTTGGGAGACCTGTTTGCTGGGCTGCTGCACTGCTATTCCATGTCTTTCTTCTAGTTCAGCTGTTCCAGGTTTTTTTTTAAATTTCTGGGGTGATATTTTCTGGGTTATCAGAGGTTGATAGGGGAGGGTGAGAGCGACTACCTTTTTACTCCACCATCTTGGCTCCCATCTCTTATTTTTTTAAAACAAATTTTAATTGATAGTCTGTTTTTATTATCACTCAGTTTCTCCCTTTATCTCTTCCCTATGCCTCTCAGAAAGCAAAAACAACAAAAAATTTAAATGGAAACAAAGAAGAAAAAAAAAGTTCAGCAAAATTGATCAATAAGTCCAAAAAACTGACATCGTTTGAAATTTTTCACACGTGTGGACCACCACACCCTGCCACTTTCCTCATAGCTGCTGAGGAGTATGGGAAGAAGAACTTTCTTATATCTCTTATTTGAAGCCAAAGTCATTCTTTATTATTTTACAACATTCAGTTTTCATTGTTTATGTTTTTTTCTTCCCATTTGCACTGTTATAGTCATTATGAAAAGGCTTTGCTTACTTCAGTTTTCATCAGTTAGTGTCTTTCCATACTTCTCTGTATCATTTTTATCATTTCTTAAAGACATTAAATATATAATTAAATGATATTGCATTACATTCACTTACCACAATTTATTGAACCATTCCCCTGTATGAAGCCTTTCTTTTCATAAATAATATGTTTGACATACATACCTACCAGTGGGATTTCTGAGAAATTTTATCTCTGCAATTTGCTGGGTGTGAGGTGAAATCTAAAGGTTGTTTTGATTTGTGATTCCCTTTTTGGTAGGTGAGAATTCATTCATATGGTTGTCAATAGTTTGTAATTCTTCTTATGAAAACTTTCTATTCTTTCACCACTTATCTATTAGGGGATGGAATTTGGTCTTAAATATTTCCATTAATTGTCTACATGTCTTGTATACCATACCCCAATTCCTCTATTTGTCTTCAAACAGTCAATTGTCACATTTTGGGGGGGGATCATCTTTGACAATCTGAGAGAAATTCAGAGCTGCTTTAATTTTAATGGTTTTCTTGGCAAAGATACTGGAGTGGTTTGCCATTTACTTCTCCAACTCATTTTACAGATGAGAAACTGAGTCAAACAGACATAAGTGACTTGGCCAGGGTCATACATCTAGTAGGTATCTGAGGCCAGATTTGGACTCAGGAAGATGAATCTTCTTGACCTGGCATTCTATCCATTGAACCACTAGCTGTCCCTTGCATTTCTCTAATTATTAGCAATTTGAAGTATTTTTTCATATGGCTTTTGACAAGTTGGGATTTTTCCTTCAAGAGTTGCCTGTTTATATTGTTTGATCATTTTTCATTTTCACAGCTGGGACACATAGACACACATACATACATATTCAGTGCTTATTGTGAAATGTGGTGTGAATTGTTGGTTCAAACTTATGTTCTGCCAGCCTGATTTCCTTAAACTTTTGTTGAATGGAGAGTCTTTTCCCAATAGGGTCTTTAAGTTAAAAAGTAAACCTTGTTCCTAATTTATCACAATGATCAATTTATCTATTTTTTAAAAAATGCCAAATAGTTTCAATAATTAGTTCTCTGTAGTATACTACTAATGCCATCTCTTTCCTAATTTTTCAATATTATCCTTTGAATATAATATTACTATATTTATCTTCATTTTTTTTCAGAAAAGCATCATTTAAAAATTGTATGAATTTTTCAATCAGCAAAAATCTACTTTCTCTTCCTTTCACCCCCACCCCCAGTTGAGAATGAAAGAAAAACAAAAGCCCTCTTACAAACGTGTACAGTTAAGCAAAACAAATTTTCACATTGGCCATTTCCAAGATGTGGTTGGTTATTACTGATGAAAATTCCCAATTATTTCAACATTGTTTGTTTTTACCAAATTGTTTTTATTATATGAATTATTCTCCTTGTCCCCTTCACTCATGTTGCATCACTTCACACAGGTGTTCTCAGGTTCCTCCAAAATCATTTCCATCATTTTTTACAGTACAATAATATTCCATTCCATACATATACCATAACTTGTTCAACCAATCATCTATTCATGAGTACCTCAAAAAGACCTATAAATATTTTTATGTATCTTTAGAGTTTGTTTTCCTTAAAACTAATTTATCCCTTAATCTACCTTCCTTTTCATTCTACCTTTCCCCCATCCCTCATATATCTGTGTTGAGCAAAATTTATTTCTATATCCCTCTCTGTGTGTATATATGTTCTTTTCTCCCTTGACCAATAGAGATTCTCATCTCTACTGAGTTTAAGTGTCAGCTCCTTCTCCTTGTTTGTATAGATATTTCCTTGTGCATTCTGATTATATGAGATATGTCCCAAGCCTTTTCCTTTTTCCCAAACCTAGTATATTTCTTTTCCCTTCTTTTCATTCTTTTCTCAGGACCATCAACCCATAAAGCACCACTTGCTGGTCTTGTCTAATTAGGCTCCCTGTATGATCCCTGATGATGATAGGATGCAGAGGAGGCATGTGAATAATTTTCCCATAATTGAATGTAAACAGTTTGTCCCTGTTTACAATTATTTGTTTTTACTTTTAAATATTTCATTTAACTCCTGTGTTTGAACTTTAAAGTTTCTACATAGCTCTGATCTTTTCATCAAAAATTGCTTGGAAGTCCTCTATTTCACTAAAGATCCATTTCCCCCCTGATTATACTGATAACTTATTCTTACCTCTGAGCTTCTCTCTTTTGCCTTCTGTAATATTTTATTCTAAGTTTTCCAATTCTGTATAATGGTGAATGCTAAATCATGTGTGATCCTGACCATGGCTCCTTGGTACTTGAATTCTTTCTTTCTGGTTAGTTGAAGTATTTTTTCCCCTTTTAACTGGAAGCTCTGGAATTTGGGTATAATGTTTCTGGGAATTTCCATTTTGGGTTTGCTTTCAGGAGGAGACCAGTAGGTTCTTTTTATTTCCACGTTGTCTTCTGATTCTAAGGGATCTGGGAATTGTTCTTTTAAGATTTCTTGAACTATGATATCTAGTGTCTTTTTTTTTTCTGGTAATGGCATTCAGATAGCCCAATAATTCTATTTTTTTTTTTGCTCCTCAATCAGGTTAGTTGCTTTGCTATGAGTTGCCTACATTTTCTTCTATTTTTTAAGCTTCTCATTTTATTTAAATATTTCTTGTTGTCCTCTGGAGTCATTATTTTCTCTTTGGTCCATTCTAATTATCAGGGAATTTGTTGCTTGGGCAAAGTTTAGTACTTGTGCCAAATTATTAATTTCTTTTCCAATTCTTTATTCCATAGCTCTCATTTCTTTGCCAATTTTTTCTTTTAGCCCTCCCATTGTATTAATATAAAAGATCTTTAACCCTTTTTAATCTTTGATTCATGTCTTCCAGGAATTTTAGTTGCATTTGTGCCCTAGCTGTGCTTTTCTTTGAGACTTTATTTATAGATGTTTTGGAGTCATTCTCTTCTAACATAGGGTTGGAGTCTGCTTCTGGAGGAAAATTTTGGACTAGTTCTACTACTGCTTTCTTGAGGTATTAAGTGTTGTGTTATCCTAGGATCTCAGGGACAGCTTAATATGAGAGGATCCATAAGTTTTCAGTGCTTCCTAAGCAGTTTGAAGTAGCACAAAGTCTGCTGGCTAACCCTCTGTTCAAATCTGTACCAGTTCCTAACATAGGTTTGGGTTTAAGCAACAATTGACTGCTATTCTTAGACCCTTTTAGCCAACTGGGAAGCTCTGCTGGGTCAAAGTGATAGAACTGCAAGTTTTCCTTAGGTCTTTGATTCCTGCCCTGGTTATTTCTCTATAGGTATCAATTTGGGATAGATGCTAGAATTGAGACTCAGCTCTGTTCATCTGGTGTGAGCCACATAGCATCTTGGTTCTGAACTTGCTTCTCTCAATACAATGCACAGGTCCTTCCACCTCTTGCTACTCCATGTAATCTTATGATTATTAAAATAATCTGTTCCATTAAAGATTCATTCCTCTCTCTCCACCCAACTCTTCAGCAGGATTATACTTGGCTTTGTAGGTTTTGCACTGAAAGGCTTTATCTTTTACCTTTTCTTTTTTTAATTTTTAATTTTTAATTTATTTTTTTAATATAAATTTATTTATTTTTAGTTTTCAGCATTCACTTCCACAAGTTTTTGAATTCCAAATTTTCACCCCATCTCCCCCTCCCCCCACCATTCAGAATGGCATGCATTCTGAATATCCCTTCCCCTAGACTGTCCTCTCTTCTATCTCTCTCCCCTTCTCTTATCCCTTTCCCCTTCTATTTTCCTGTAGGGCAGGATATACTTCTGTACCCCATTTCCTGTATTTCTTATTTCCCAGTTTTATGTGAAAACAATTTTTTTAACATGAGTTTTTAAAACTTTGGGTTCCAAATTTTCTCCCTTCCTCCCTCCTCACCCACCCTCATTGAAAATGCAAGCAACGTGATACAAGTTATACATGTGTAGTCAGGCAAAACACTTCCATAATGGTCATGTTGTGAAAAACTAAGTATATTTCCCTTCATCCTATCCCACTCCCATTTATTCTATTCTCTTTTTTGGCCCTGTCCCTCCTCAGAAGTCTTTGCTTCTGATTACCCCCTCATCCAATCTGCCCTCCCTTCTATTGTCCCTCTGTTTTCTTGTCCCTTTCCCCCCACCCCCCATTTTCCTGTAGAGTAAGATAGATTTCCATACCCAGTTAAGTGTGTATGTTATTCCCTCCTTAAGCCAAATCCTATGAAGATAAGATTCACTCATTCCTTCTCACCTTCCCTCATTTCCTCTCCAATCTAAAAGAATTTTCTTGTCTGTTTCATGTGAGATAATTTACCCCATTCTACCTCTTCTTTTCTCCTTACCCCTTAATTTTATTCTCCAGATATCACTTATTCATCTTCAACCCTGTGCCCTATATCTATCTATCTATCTATCTATCTATCTATCTATCTATCTATCTATCTATCTATCTGTCTGTCTGTCTGTCTGTCTGTCTGTCTGTCTGTCTGTCTGTCTGTCTATCTATCTATCTATCTATCTATCTATCTATCTATCTATCTACATATAATTTTTTCTTTCATCCAACTACCCTAATGCTGACAAAGGACAAATATCATCTTTCCATACAAGAATGTAGACAATTCAAACTTAATAAGTCTCTTATGATTTCTCTTTCATGTTTCACTTGAGTCTTGCATCTGAAAGTCACATTTTCTATTCAGCTCTGGTCTTTTCATCAAGTATGCTTGAAAGTCACCTATTTCATTGAATAGCAATTTTTTCTTCCTGAAGGATTATACTCAGTTTTGCTGGGTAGGCGATTCTTGGTTCTAATCCTATCTCCTTTGCGCTCCAGAGTATTACATTCCATACCCTCTGGTCCCTTAATGTAGAAGATGCTAAATCTTGTGTTATCCTGATTGTGTTTCCACAATACTTGAATTGTTTGTTCTTGGCTGCTTGCAATATTTTCTCCTTGACCTGAGAACTCTGGAATTTGGCTACAATATTCCCAGAAGTTTTCCTTTGGGGATCACTTTCAGGAGGTGATTGGTGGATTCTTTTTATTTCTATTTTGACTTCTGGTTCTAAAATATGAGAACAGTTTTCCTTGATGATTTCTTGAAAGATGATGTCTAGGCTCCTTTTTTGGTAACGGCTTTCAATAGTCCAATAATTTGTAAATTGTCTCTCTTGGATCTATTTTCCAGGTCTGTTGTTGTTCCAATGAGATATTTCACATTGTTTTCTATTTTTTCATTCTTTTGGATTTGTTTTACAGTGTTTTACAGCTTCCATTTCCTCCACTCTAATTTTTAAAGGATTATTTTCTTCAATGAGCTTTTGAATCTCCTTTTCCATTTGACCAATTCTGTTTTTTAGGCATTCTTCTCCTCCTTGGCTTTTTGGACCTCTTTTGCCATTTGGGTCAGACTATTTTTTAAGGTGTTATTTTCTTCAGTATTTTTTTGGGTCTCCTTTAGCAAGCTGTTGACTTGTTTTTCATGATTTTCTTGCATCACTCTCATTTCTCTTCCCAGTTTTTCCTCTACTTCTCTTACTTGCTTTCTCAAAATCCTTTTTGGACTCTTCCATGGCCTGGGACCAATTCACATTTTCTTGGAGACTTTGGATGTAAGAGCTTTCACTTTGTTGTCTTCTTCTGGTTGTATGTTTTGATTTTCTTTGTCACCAAAGAAAGATTCTATGGTGTGACTTTTTTGCTCAGTTTGCTCATGATCCCAGACTTGAGTTATAACCTCTTTATTAAGGTAGGGGTCTGCTCCCAGTGTGGAGAATGTAGTGTCCCAAGCTTTGAGGTTTTATGCTGCTGTTTTCAGAGATACTTCTAGGGACCTGTAAGTTTTCAGTTCTTTCAAGGTAGTGCAATCAAGGGTGAAGTGTTTACTCCTTTTCTGGCCAGGGCTCTTGTCTATCAGTGACCATAAGCACTTTTTTCTGCCTTGGAACTGTGAGGATGATTCCTTCTCCACTGCCACTACAAGCTCCATCATGCCAGCACTTCTCCTTGCCTCAGGACCACCACCCAGAACTGTGACCCAGATCCAAGCAAGGGCAAAGCAAGAGAATCCTGCCTCAGCACCAGCCAAGGATCCCTGAAAATTTTCCCTGAGCAGCCACTTGATTCCTGCCTCTGTCTGTGGGCCAAGAGCTCTGGAAGCAGCCACTGCCCTGGGGGTTTTCTGGAACTGGGGCTGGGGCCAAGCTTCTTTCTCACTATGGTCACAGATTTTTTCCTACTCACCTTCTAAGTTGTCTTTGGCATTTGTGGGTTGAGAAGTCTGGAAACCACCACAGCTGCCCATGATTCAGTCATCTGAGGACTGCTGCAGGTTTGCTGAGGCTCCATCTTTGTGCAGCCACACTAAACTGCACTCCTCTCCCACCCTGGCACAATAGACCTTTCTAATCAACCATCCATGTTACCTTGGGCTGAAAATGTGTTTCCCTCTGTTTTTCTGTGGGTTCTGCTGCTCTTGAATTTATTTAGAGCCATTAAAAAATTAATTTATTTTGATTTATCAAGAATCATTTGCATAAGCTTTTGAATTTTAAATTTTTCTTCCCCTCCCTCCCCACCTGCCTTCCCAAGATGGCACGCAATCTAATATAGGCTATACATATACATTCCTATTAAACATATTTTCACATTAGTGATTTTGTAAGTAAGAATTGGAACCAGTAAGAGGAACCACCAGAAAGTGGAAACAAAACGCAACAGAAATAAAAATAGCAAGTAATATGCTTCAATCTGCATTCAAACTCCATAGTTCTTTCTTTTGACATGGATAGCATTTTCCATCATGAGTCTTTTGGAGATGTCTTAGATCCTTGTATTGCTGAGCAGGGTTAAGTCTATCAATATTAGTCACCACACAACACGGCTATTACTATGTACAATGTTCTGGTTCTGCTCACTTCACTCAGCATTAGTCCATACAAGTCTTTCCAGGTTTTTCTAAAATCTGCAGTGTGATCCTGGGCAAGTCAATCAACTCTTCTTTGCCTGAAAAAGCACCTCCTGGATCACTGCCTTGTCATGGAAGAGGGCTTTGCCATAGCTCAATGAAACTGAACTATGCTATTCAAGGTTACTCAAGATGGACAGGTCAAAGTGGAGAGATCTAACAATCATAAAAAAAGTGATCCACTGAAAAAGGAAATGTCAAATTACTTCAGTATCTCTTTTTCAGTATTTTTCCAATAGAAAAAATAGTCCATGAGGCCACAAAGAGTTGGATACTATCGA
The DNA here is from genome assembly GCF_003287225.1 of Phascolarctos cinereus. Lineage (NCBI taxonomy): Eukaryota > Metazoa > Chordata > Mammalia > Diprotodontia > Phascolarctidae > Phascolarctos > Phascolarctos cinereus. The sequence goes on from NW_027555514.1 coordinate 207,226,221, forward strand.
ACAATTGAACAACAACAATTTCCAGGAAGTCTATTTCTCAGAGGAGGCTTACTTTTTGTCCTAATCTATTTATTCTCTTTCCAATCCTTTCCTCCACAATTCTCATTTAGAATTGTGTTTTCCATTTCTTGCTTCATTTCTTTCAGTTACTCTATCATCTTTGTGGCCAAGCCATTTTGCTTTTCATTTAAAGCTCTGATTGCAGTTGAGGAATTCTTCTGCATTGGACTCTGGGCCTGCTTTAGAACTATACTGTTTCTTGATAGTGGTTGGCATTTCCTTCTGTTTCCCAATATCTCCAGTCTCATTTCCTTACTTGAAACTTTATTCCAAGTCCAGTCTCTGTACCTTGCAATATTCTTGGATGGGATTATTTGGCAATGTTGGATCTAATCTCAATTACCAATGTTCCTGCTGCTAGCTTCTACTTCTCAGATATATCTGCCCCTAAGAGTGCTGGCCAGTGGCAGTATCATAGGGTATTAAAGTGCTGGATCTTTAGAATACTCTGAATATTCTTATGGTGGGGTACCATAGACTTTTGGATTCCCTTCAGCATTTCTTTGGGAATTCCAGCTCCCTATCTATGCTTGAGACCTTATTGACACAGCACAACTCACAACTACTGGTTCCTAAGCTGCATCTGAGACCACACCAACAGGCAATGTCTCCTAATTCTAGTATCTCATGCCTTCATTGCAAGTCAGGTCTCTGATCACCTTGGATCTATCTTATTTGAGACTCCTTAGATCTGTGCTTTCAAAGGGAGTGTTGTAGGCTCAGCATGTCCCTAGAAAATTTTTGGTTCCCACTAACAAACTGTTAAAGTCAGACATTAGAAATGGAACAACTCTAATGGGATTTTTGGTCATCACTACATCAGGATTTAATGATCTCAAATGTGTAAAATTGAGGTGTTGCATTCCAGAACGTCAGTGTGTATCTTACGCTTTTTTTCTTTTAATAAACCACCACAAGTCCAGTTTTAAAATTTTTATATCAGAAGAGTGTAAAAATAACTTTTTAAAAAAAAACCAAAATATACTTTGAGCACTTAATGTAATCAAATCATCTTGGAAAATATATATTTTAATAGCAACTCTTTTTTAAAATTCTATATATGTTAAGAATTTAATACTCTCAGAACTACTTAAAATTTATTTTTTGTTCTTGTGACCATTATGGCTTTTTTAAAATGAAGTTTATATTGCCATACTCTTTAAGTGCTATAATAACTTCTAAAAGAAAACATTCCAGATTTTTTTTCAGTAAAATTATAATTGTCTTGTTTGCTGTCCTTCACAATGGCTTTTCTGGTGTGACCTCTATCCAACATCTTTTTGTCTTTTTGTATAGACTTGGCTGGAGAAATGCACTTGTTATAATTTCTTTTTGGATTACTTGATAATAATGTTCTTTTTAAGTCTTTGCTGGAGTACATTAGTGAGACTTTGTGACCATTCACTCTGTCACCAATTTTACTGGAACAGTATGAGCAATTGCTAATGGGAAGAACACTTGTTGGAGTTCATGAGCCATTTAGTTGTGGAAATCCTCAGAGTACCCCAGAATTTTAAGTAGTAGCTACTCTCTTGGATCCAAACTGTGAATGTAAATGTAGTTAGGAGAATAACTCAGAGCAAGTGCTCCAAAGGGATCATTGCTATAGATCAGGAAAAATTCTTTGAGGTCATCTAGTTCAATTACCTCACATTGCTTTATTTTAGAGACATTAATGATTTTTATTTGTATGTCACAGTCAATTCTATACATGTCATCTCTCTCTGAAATAAACCTTCCCTTGTGACAAAAGAGGAAAAAAAAGCAGTTAGGCCAAGCCAATTGATGCACCAATCACATATGGGAGCATATGCAACATTCCATACTCAGAGTCCCCCACTTTTCCAATGAGGAAAGTACATTTTCTCATCTCTTCTCTATATCCAAGTCATTATCATAGTCATATTTATACAGTGTCCAGCTTCATTTTTGTTGTGGTTTTTTTTTCATTTACATTGTCATAGTTGCACATATTTATTTTCTTGGAGCCACTCATTTCACTCAACCTCCATTCATAAAACTTCCTATATTTCTCTGAATTATGCATAATCATCTCTTTCTGGTGACACTACCTCTTTTCACAGAAGAGGAAACTGAAACCCAAAGAGTTTAAAATCACACTGTATTGATTGTCAGAGCATGGATTTGAACCTAGAGCTTCAGGCTTCATATCGAGTACAACTTACACTTTAATACATTGCTATTATAGACACAAAATCCATGCCAATTTCTGTGGTTCTTTTTTTGCTTCACTTCTGCGCCACTCAAATTGTGACCCTATATGACTTCACAACTGTTCTGCTAGTCCACCCACTCCACAATGCTTATGGTGCCTTGTGTTTAAGATAGACAAAGTGAATGTCTTTAGAGACAAGTTCATGAGCCTTTATGGAGATATGTCTTATTCCTATACTCATCTGGAAGAAATATGTTCACACATATGCAGTATTTTAGGGCCTGATTCTTGTGACTGACATTTGTCACGTGCTTGCACAAAGACAGATAGCACTTGAAGCACCGCAATTGATCACAAGTCTCTCTACTTTTCTCCCTTGACAAGAAAAACTTTTTTAAAAAAATGAATGATGTAAAACAGATAAAGTAAATTTCTTTATCTGACCTGGGAGCTGGCAAAGCAACGTTTTCAGCCCATATACTCATTACAACTCTCTCGAGGGGCAGAGGGTTGATTTTCAGTTGTATGTTTTTAAGTATTAACACACTAAGGGAGTTTTGCAAAGTTACTTATTCAGTTGGTTACTTCTTGGGAGGGCCATTTAGGCCCCCCTTCCTCCCTCCTCTTTCTCCCCAGTCCCATAAGTTGCCATAAACCATCATGGATTTTTTGACAGGTGTTGGCAGGGTCCAACCACCAGGAAACCTGCCCCACTGGAACTCCCACAGCCTCATGAAAAATGTAAAGAAGAGTAGGCATAATGGAAAGTTAAATGATTTTTTTGAGTGTTTATACCCATAGACACATCCACACATCTGCAGACATAAAAATCCAAATAACTTGTTTAGGGGGAGGGCAGCATGAGAAATTCCACCTCTGTTCCCTACCTCCTCCCACTATCATCAATTCCCCTCCTTTTGCTCCCTAAAGAAAACAAACAGAAGGAATTACTTTTTTGTAGCTAGAAGTGAACTCTGTCAAGATAGTTCCATTTTCCTAACATGAGTTGTTACAAGTTTAAGAGGCCACTGGAGGCGTTTAAGTTGGGAACAAGTCTCAAATCATTCTGATGCTACACCTATTTGCTTTTTATGACAGAAATAAATCAAAATCAGACACATGGCACAAAAACTCCCTGCTGCAGCTCCAAGTGCCAGTTTCTTGATGATGCCAATGCCTTTAGCTTCACTGTATGTTTTGGCTGCTGGAGGCTCAATTTTTCAATTAAGGATCAAAAAAAGAAAACAGCCCCAGGTAAATTTGCCAAGCTAGACAATGAGACTCTTGTTCTATGTGAAGAATTTTTGTTTATTTTAATCTTTACGTTTGTGTTCATATTGACTTTTGAAAAGAGTGTTGGAAATGGAGGCCAGCCAGGTTATGTTTACACAAAGATTAAGACGACCTGATTGTAAGTGGAACACAGGTCTTGGGATAATGCTGTGAAGGGCTGTTGACCCAGCAAGACACCATCAAACCCCTCTGTGGCCTTTATTTGATTACTCTGGTGTTGTAAATGTATGCTGCTTTAAAGAAAAATATTCATTGTGCAATTCTAGCAGTTAAAATAACTTATCAAGAGAGAGGTGACATGAGATATATTTTTTAAAATTAGTTTTTCATGATGGGCCAAGTTCCTTTCTATTGGGCTTCTTAATTGAAATGCCATTGGCTTTTCCTGTTGTCCTGGGTGATGAGTGTGAGTATTTTTAGCTCTACACTTCCTCCATGAGGTGAATTTGGTATGAAAGACAAAATTAACAAATTATAATCATAAATCATAGAGGCAGTCTGGCATAGTGCATAGAGCTGGGCTCAAAGTCAGGAAAACCTTGGTTCAAGTTCCTTAAAACATACTAGCCTAAGACTAGCTATGTGACACCACAAAAGTCACATATCCTTTTGGCAGTACCACCCTTAGATCTGGGAAGGCAGAGACCTTCCTTGGGCCCATGAACCTCAAGGGCACTCCAGAAATTTGGAGGACAACAGCAACAGTTTACTAGAACCCAAAAAACTTTAACCTTTTTATAGGTTAAACTATTTTGTAAAGTAAAAAAAATAGTATATCATACACCTTTTCATACCAGCACCATTCTTCAGATTGTCCAGACTCCAAACCCTAATTATCTCTGATTCTTCTGCCTTCTTTATCCCTCTAATCTAGTCAGTCTTTAACTCAGGCAGTCAGAAAATTCTTACTTTATAAAATCTCTTGGATTGATCTTCTTTCTTATTTATATTGCCACTGAATATAGGGAGGTTTGGAAGAGAGATAGGAGCAGGGAATGAGATACACACACACATATGTATGTATGTATATATATATATATATATATATACACACACACATATCTTTTGAAGATCATAAATTATCTTAGATTTAGACATACATGTGACTAGCTAGAATCACCCAGTTATTAGATTTGTAACATCATAAACCCCACAAATAAGCCATATTTAATAACAAGCATTAGCTTTATTTTCAGTGAACAGCAATTGGGTGTAAGAATGGAGTGCGTATGCTTGATTTGGAGTTAGGGGAATTGAGTTTGAGTCCTAACTCAAACACTTACCAGCTATATGGTCTTGGGCTAGTCACTTTACCACTGAGCCTCATGTTCCTCATTTATAAAATGGAGGTATAATAACATATAACTCAGTTACTGTGAGACTTGAATAAGATAAAATACACAAAATATTTCACAAACTGTAGAGTGGTACATGGATATTATTTCTTCTTATTTTCTGACATTACCTCTAAATTTTGGAATTAATTTTCTTTGATCCTGTAGCTATCTATCTATCTATCTATCTATCTATCTGTCTGTCTGTCTGTCTGTCTGTCTGTCTGTCTATATGTATGTATCTAAAGTGTATCTCTGCTTTACCCTTAACTGTATCTCCCATTGTACAACTAATATCAAACCTCTCAGTCTCTTGACTTTCTTCCATATGCTCAATGCTTATTTATACTATTTTGATTTTGAACTCTTTTCCCTCCTTTTCTAGTCACCCAAATCATATCAATGCTTCAAGGTCTAGGTGAATCAAATTCTCTTTGCCATCTGCTAAAATACATCTAACCTATGGCAGCCAATATTGAGCCTATCTTAAGTTCTAAAGCACTTATGTAGCATACATATTTAGCACCAAGCTTATGGTGTAATTTGTGCATTTTGTCTTGTCTCTTACAGCTAGATTTTAAGATGATATAACTCAGAGAGCATATGTTTTTTGTTTCTGTTTTTTCCTTATCACTCCAAGGACTTCTCAAAGTGCTAAAGCACTACACTTTAGGTGATTTAAAAGTGATAACTTATCATGATAATATCACCATTCTGAGAAAGATAGCCTTGGGAACATGGGGAATATGAATACTGTAATAGTAGTGTGTATTTTTTTTAAAGTATAAAATCTGGAAATGCATTTGATAATGGAAAAAAATCTGAGTTCAAGAGAAAGAAAACCTTGTTATTCAAATTCCATTTATAAGCAATGACCAAAATTATGTCTTCTAAATGGAGACGTATTCTATCTAAAAAGAGCAATATGTACCCATATATATGTTCAATAGTAGTAAATAAAGAGTATTTAATGTCATATGCGGAATAGTACTTGGCAAAGGAGATAGGAATACATTTTTTTTCCCTTTCATAGTTTCATCTTAATGAACAATATTACTGTTTAAGGTTTTTTTAATTTTCTGAATTAAATCTGAGAACTCTATGTGTAAGAAAACATACTGAAACTTTTCCCTACTTAATTGAAGTTCAAAGAAAGTTAATTTCTATCTGACTAGATTGCAGTATGAAAAAAATAGTTGTCATCTAAATGAATAGTCTTACTCATTTTCTTGGTTTTTTGCATGCTTTTATTAATAAAGTTGTATCTGGTTTCCAAGGAGTAATCATTTCCAAAGCAATGTTTTATAAGGAGCATTGGATAGTGATAATAACTGACTTTTTTTCTTCCTGAAATAAGCAATGAAGGAGGGTTTCTGGTTTTATATTTTTCAGAAGTGATTTGTGTATTCCTTCTGTTAACACTTTTTTTTTTGGAGTTCAGCATTCAAGGAAATTTTCTTGTATTATTTCTTAAATTATGGTGTTCAGGTTTTTAAATTTTCATGTTCTTCTGGGAGACCAATAATACTTAAAATGTCTATATATATCATATCTTTAAGATTAATGTTTGGTTCATATATTGATCATTTTTAAAAATGTTATTGCTTCTTGCTTCTCTTCTGCATTGTCTTTAACTTCTTGAAATTTCCATTCCTAATCCATTTTTCTCTATTTTGTTTCATTTTTCTTAGTTTCATTTTATTTTTTTTGATTACTCATAATTTTTTAATTTATGTGGTATTTCATTTTCCCCCAGTTACATGCAAAAACAATTTTAACACTCATTCTTACAACTTTGAGCTCCAAATTCTCTCTGTAGCACCCCTCGTTGAGAAGGCAAGCAATTCAATATTGGTTATACACGTGTAGTCATGCAAAACATATTCATAAGTCATATTATGAAAGAAAACATAGACAAAAAACCCAAGAGAAGTAAAGAAAGTAAAAAAGTATGCTTCAATCTGTATTCAGACACCATCAGATCTCTCTGGGTATGGATGGCGTTTTTCATCATAAGTCCTTCAGTGTTGTCTTGAATCATTGTATTGCTGAGAATAGCTAAGTCATTCACAACTGATCGTCTTATGACATTGCTGTTACTTTGTATACAGTAAGTATATTTCACTTTGCATCAGCTCCTCTAATTCTTTTCAGCTTTTTCTGAGAGCATCCTGCTCATCATTTCTCAGAGCACAACAGTATTCCATCACAATCACATACCACAATTTGTTCATCCATTCCCCAGTTGATAGGTATTCCCTCAATTTCCAATTCTTTGTCATCAGAAAAGAGGTGCTATAAATATTTTTGTACATATAAGTCATTTTCCTTTTTGATTTTTATCTCTTATGGGATACATACCTAGTAGTGGTATTGCTAGGTCAAAGGGTACACATGGTATTACAGCCCTTTGGCCATAGTTCCAAATTGCTCTACAGAATGGTTAAATCAGCTCACAACTCCAACAATGCATTAATTTCTCATTTTTCCCACATCTCCTTCAACATTTGTCATTTTCTTTCTCTGTCTTATTAGCCAATCTGATAAGTATAAGTAGTACCTCAGAATTGTTTTAATTTGTATTTCTCTAGTAAATAGTGAATTGGAGCATTTTTTTCATATGACTATAGATAACATTGAATACTTCATCTGAAAACTGATCATATCTTTTAATCATTTGTCAATTGAGCATTGGCTTTTGTCTTTACAAATCTGACTCAGTTCTCTATATGTTTAAGAAATGAGGCCTTTATCAGAGAAATTTGCTTTAAAGTTTCTTTCACAGTTACTGCTGCTAACTGTATTTCCTTCTGTCCTATCCCCCCATTTATTCTATTCTCTCTCTCCTTTCACCCTATCCCTCCTCAAAAGTGTTTTGCTTCTGACTACTCCCTCCCCCAATCTGCCCTCCTGCCTATCACCCCTCTTCTCATTCCCTTCCATTCCTCCTTTCCTGTAGGGTAAGGTAGATTTCTATATCCAATTCAGTGTGTGTTGTTCCCTCTTTCAGCCAATTCTGATGAGAGTAAGGTTCACTAATTTTTCTTCACCTCTCCGCTTTTCCTCTCTAATGTAAAAGCTCTTTGTTGCCTCTTCTTTGTGAAATAGTTTACCCCATTCCACCTCTCCCTTTCTCTTTCTCCAAGTACATTCCTCTCTCCCCCCCTTAATTTTATTTTTTAGATATGATCCTTTTATATTCAACTAACCCCTATGCCCTCTGTTTATATATTCTACTTCTATCTTAATAATGAAAAAGGTTTTATGAGTTACAAATATCTTCCCATGCAGGAATGTAAAGAATTTAACCTTACTAAGTCTGTTATGTTTTCCCTTTCCTGTTTACCTTTTTTATGCTTCTCTTACTATTCAGTTCTAGTTTTTTCATTAAGAATGCTTGAAAGTCCTCTTTCTCATTGAATGTCCATTTCGCCCCTGAAGGATTAGACTCAGTTTTGCTGAGTAGGTGATTCTTGGTTGTAGTCCTAGTTCCTTTGCCCTTCATATTTCAAGCCCTCCAATCTTTTAATGTAGAAGCTACTAAATGTTGTGTTATCCTGACTTTGGCTCCTTGAGACTTGAATTATTTCTTTCTGGCTTGCAATATTCTTTCCTTGACCTGGGAGCTTGGGAATTTGGCTATAATATTCCTGGGAGTTTTCATTTTGGGATCTTTCAGGAGGTGATCACTGCATGCTTTCCATTTCTATTTTACTGTCTGGTTCAGAATATCAGGGTAGTTTTTTTAAAAAATATAATTTCTTGAAAGATGATGTTTAGGCTCTTTTTTTATTTTAGCCTTCAGGTAATCCAATAATTTAAAAATTATCTCTCTTCGATCTATTTTCCAGATCAGTTGTTTTTCCATTGAAATACTTCACATTGTCTTCTATTTTTCATTCTTTTTTTGTTTTATTGTTTCTTGATTTCTCATAAAGTCATTAGCTTCCATTTGTTCCATTCTAATTTTTAAGGGATTATTTTCTTCAGTGAGCTTTTGTACTTTCTTTTCCATTTGGCCAATTCTACTTTCTCAAAAAATTTTTTGTTACTTTATTTTGCTTTATCAGCAATCACTTCCATGAACTTTTGAGCTTTAAATTTTTCTCCCCCTCCCTCCCTTCCTCCCTCCTCAAGATGGTGTGCAATCTGATATGTTCTATACATACACATTCCTATTAAATGTATTTTCACATTAGTGATGTTGTAAGAAAGAGTTAAAACCAATAGGAGGAACCACCAGAAAGAGGAAACAAAACAAAACAGAAAAAAAAAGAGCAAATAGTATGTCTCAATCTGCATTCAAACTCCATAGTTCTTTCTTTAGATGTGGATAGCATTCTCTATTGTGAGACCTTTGGAGATGTCTTAGATCCTTGCATTGCTGAGAAGGGCTAAATATATCAGCGTTGGTCATCGCACAATATGACTGTTACTATGTACAACATTGTCCTGGTTCTTTCTGCTCACTTCACTCAACACCAGTTCATATAAGTCTTTCCAGGTTTTTCTGAAGTTAGCCTTCTCATCATTTCTTATAGCACAATGGTATTCCATTATATTCATATACCACAACTTGTTCAGCCATTTGCAAATGGATGGACATCCCCTCAATTTCCAATTCCTTACCACCACAAAAAGAGCTGCAATAAATATTTTTGTACATATGGGTCCTTTTCCCACTTTTAATTCTACTTCTTAAGTAGTTTTTTTCTTCAGTGAATTTTGTGCCTCCTTTTCCATTTGGCCAGTTCATCTTTTTAAGGAATTCTTCTCCCTTTTGGCTTTTTGTACATCTTTTACCATTTGGCCTCGTCCTTTTCTTTTAAGATATTATTTTCTTCAGTATTTTTTTAGGTCTCCTTTATCAAGTTGTTGAGTCATTTTTCATGATTTTTTTTTTTTGCATCACTCTCATTTCTCTTCTCAATTTTTCCTCTACCTCCTTGGTTTTCAAAATCATTTTTGAACTCTTCCATGGCCTAGAGATCAATTCATATTTTTCTTGGAGGCTTTGGATGTAGGAGCTTTGACTTTGTTCTCTTCTTCTGAGTATGGTTTTGATCTTCCTTATCACCATAGTAACTTTCTGTGGTCAGAATTTTTTTTTTCTGTTCTTCGCTCATATTCCCAGCCTTTTACTTGACTTTTACATCTTTGTTAAAGTAGGGCTCTGCTTTGAAGGTGGAGGGCACACTGTTCCAAGCTTCAGTTATTTTGTGCAGCTGTTTTCAGAAATACTTCTAGGGATTTGTAAGTTTTCAGTTCTTTCAAGGTAGTATGATCTAAGGAGAGGTGTTATTACTCTCCTGGCCTGTGCTCTATTCTGCGAGTGACCACAAACACACTTTCCTGCCCTGGAATTGTAAGGAGAGTCCCTGGTCCTCTGCAGCTACAATCTCTAGTGTGTTAGTGCTCCTTCTTGCCCTGGGAGTTTTTCCCAGGACTACAAACCAGATGCAAGTATGGGCAAAGCAACAGAGTCCTACACCCAGTGCTAGCAAAGATGCCACTGTAATCTCCTTCTGACCAGTTGTTTGACCCCTGGAGGGAGGTCTCACACTGGTAAGATCACAGACCCACAGGAGTACTGTGTCCTGCAATAGTAGGGCAAGAAGTCTGAAGTTCAGAGTGATGCAGGGATTCCTATTCCTATATGCTAAGAACAACAAAAGGGGGGGGGCAGCTTTTTAAAGATGAGAAAGATGAAAGAAGATAGAGTTCTTACTGCTTAGAAAAGGACTTCTCAGTTTTAGGTTAGAGTGATAATAACGTTAAGTGGAGAGAAGGAAGAACTCTAGTTTTGTTTCTTTTCTTCTTGTCAAGACCATATTTTTTTCTTTAGAAGAAATAGGGGGACAGCTAGGTGGCTCAGTGGATAGAGCTCTGGCCTTGGAGTTAGGAGGACCTGAGTTCAAATCTGGCCTCAGACACTTGACACTTACTAGCTGTGTGACCCTGAGCAAGTCACTTAACTCTGCCTCACCACGAAAAAGAAAAAAAAAGAAAAAAGAAAAAATTGGAAAGAATCAAAATGTTCCATAGGGAATTGAAACCTACAATAAGTAAACATATGGTAACACAGTACTATGGGGAGGATGCAAGATTTGGAGTTAGAAGATCAGGGTTCAGTCCTCATTTTAATCCCTTTCTGTGTGACCTTAGGCAAGTTGCTGTATTTCTATGTAAAAGGAGGGGTTTATTAGAGAAGCTTTAAAGTCCTTTAAATCTCTACACGTACAGTCTAATGGCAGGAGAACACTTATTTGCTCCAAATGAATTCAAGCCAGAGCTATGTAGACATTTTTCCTTCTCTCTTTTCTTCTACAACTTATCTACTTTTTTTAAAAAGCATATATCTTCTTGGAATATTTTTTAAGGTTTAATAATATTGTAATGGACACCACACATTCCCCCAAAGGCCTTGGGCCCTAATGGAATGGCCAGGAGACCACACACTACAGTCAGAAAATTCAAGTAAATGCACAGCTCCTAGACATGGTTACATGAGATAGAGACCCTGGTCAAAGAAATACGGAGCACACTAATAGGGAATTATACTGTAAAGATGCTCAACTCACTCAGATTTCAAATTAAATGCTAGAACACTACATGCTTCATTAAATAAGCCAGCTCCAAGAAGAAGATATACCTCTTGAAAGCTGATGGATTTCTCACTACTATTCTGACTGATATTGCTTCTGATCTGGGAGCTTCCCTGTGGGAAACTAGGACCCCTAGAGATCTCTGCTCATCAATGCCTTATGGATATTTATTAAATATTTTCATGTATATTTCCATTGTTATGTTTTCTGGTTCTTTTTTGTCACTTGGCTTTTTGGTTCTATCTCACCACGTCCTAACCTCATACTTGGGACCAATGTACTCCTGGTCTGGATTATTTGGAAAAGTCTGTAGGATTTGATGACAATGGGTTCCTGATTTACTAGAAAATATTACCACAAAGGCAATCTGATTACCAGGCTGTCCCAAACAGGCCTTTGTTATTCAGTAGCCCAGGAACTTTGGGACATTTTGGACAAGTCCCACCAATGGGATAAGTATGAAGCCCCCACAGATCCAAAGCAGCTAGCCCCCCTGGATCCAATGCGAAGAGGAATAGGAGGGCAAAAATTCTATCCCTGTCACTGTTCCCAACCTATTGCTGTCATTGATTATTAGCTGGTCATCAAATTAATTAAGCTATTTATCAATGAGATCACATTAAGGAGCTCATTCAAGAGGAGATGGACCAGTTTGGCTCTTGAGACAACACAGTTGAAGGGAATAGTGGGAATAGCATTGTTGGCTATTTCACTCCTGACACTAATCTAGCCTTGTCACTTCAGGAAATAGGAGCTCTTAGAGATGAAGTCTAGAACAAGTTAGTGACTGGAGTGATGATGATTCTTCATGTACCAGTTAACTCCTACTGTTCATCTCTGCCTCTTAGTATTGAGAGCCAGAGAACATATACCATTACCATGCCAATGCTCTTCACTGTTCACTGTGCCTTGGAATTCCATAATGCCAGTGCCTTCTTGAAGCTTCCCCTTCTTGTAACTGTAGAATCTTGTCTTCCCTGCCACTGACATCAGAGGAGGACTAAGAAAACTCTCATGGTTTCCCATCACATGCAAAAATGCCAAGTCTTTCTAACATGGGGTCACCACATGGTCAGAAGCAGGACTCAAATGTCCAAGTAGTCATCAGAACTAGAAAGGGCAACTCTGACTGAGGTAATTCAGCTTCCACTAACTAAGTAGGGTAAGGCACACTCATGGTATGCTTATATACTATAGAGCCATATACTATATGTGCGAGTGATTATCTGACATAAATTATACCCATTTAGGCTATCATAGGGCAGAGTTAATAAAAAGTACAACTAGAAGATGTCACTCCCTTTGGTACTGACTATCAACATTGAAAAATAAGAGTTAATGCATTCTCTGTTCAGATCTGTCTCTACTGAACATTTGGAGAAATTTGTATTTCCCCTTTAGTTCCACTATCTACCTCTAATCCAAATTATAATTTCCCTCTAAATTATTCTCCTCATTGAGCATACACATATTCATAAGTTTTTTGACCTGGTTAAAGAAGAAATGACTCTCTAAAATGTTGGTACACCATTTCATGAGGGCCACAGCATGGTGTGGTAGGAAGAGACCTAGGCCTTGCTATTGGCAATTACTAGTTGTATGACATTTGTCGTGCCTCTTAAACTCTCTCAGCTTTTGTGTCCTCATCTGTAAGGGAATATTAATAACTCACAAGGCTATTATGAGGATAGTGCTTTATAATACTTAAGGCATCATATAAACATGATATATTAATAATAATTATTTTAAATACTTCCTCACTGCTAATGAGGTACTCTAATACAGAATGAGTTAAATTTTGCAATAATAACAATAACATACATACATTACTTTAAAGTTTATAAACCTAGTTTTCTTAAACACATACAAACACATTCACCACATTTAAATAAACCTCAGTCTGGGAATGCATATTCAAGGAGAAGGGAGTTTTTCCCTGTTAGACACTTGCTTTGGGCTGCATAAGCCAATCAATCCATTTTTTTTAAGAACTAGGTGTCTGTATTGTGCTCAAGTTAGGACAGTGGCCACTCACAGGTCAAATTCAAATAGTGATTGGCACAGAAATTTTAACTGACCAAATTTCCAAATCTGGGCTAGTCCAACCCTCCTTTAGCAGCCTAGTCTCCCCCCTTTCCCAGAGGCTCACTCTATTGTTGCCAGACTTAATTTGGACATCTGATCTGCTCATCAAATAGTCATCAAATATTTGGAGGATTAAGTTGAGCCAAGCCCAGACTCTGCATTTTTCTATTTGACTACCCTACTCTAATTTGACAAGCTATTCTTCAGAGATCTTAACTATACTAAATTCAATTTCAATTGAATATATACATATATATATACATATATACATATATATACAAAATATAATACAATACAATACAATACACATTATATTATAAATATAAGCTGTCCAATAACAACAAAGTAAATTTAAAAAAAATACACTCTCTGTCTATGGGTAAAAAGGCAGGGACTGGAGACATTAAATAAAGAACATGCCCCAGCACAGGAGACTCCAAGAATCTTGATTTCTAGTTCATTCTGTAGTCTAGTCATTTATCAGCAATCTTCTTTCTGAATAGTAGCTTCTATTTTTTAATAAAGGATTTCTTTCTACAGTAAATTTTTGTAGAAAAAAATATATTTTTACTTCCTTTGCCTAATGTCTTCTTTCAATGACCTTTCCTGTTTAATTATCTTGAAAAACAGAATTGTCAGACATTGCTTACATCTTTGCCTAGCAACTAACACAATTAATTTGGCAGCAAGAAATATGCAAATGAAAATCTGATGAAGACAAGTATTGACTTCAAAAATGTTAGTCATATTGCGATCTGTTTTCTATCTGCATATTTGTTTTCTCACCCATAATGCAGATATGGTGTTTCTTTGTTGTTTTCCCCTAATAAAATTAAGAATTTCAGATGACAAGAGTCTTCTAGTATATAGGCCTTCATTTTGGAATAATTCACAAACATGGTACACAGAGCACAGTTTGAAGGTTGGGTTGTGATATAACATAGTCCTCATTTTTTGTAATTAAAAAAACAAATTAAAATTCATGCTATCATTCCTTAGGGTACTAGTCTCTCATGAGGAATGTGCATAAAATGGAGTTTGTTCAAGATAATCCATCAGAATGCAGGAAAAAAATACTAGAATGTTTACGTATGTTCATATTTTATGTGAATGAAAAAGGAAAAAATAAGCTTTATCAATATATAATATGCAGATTAACAGAACTCTCAACAAATCTATATGTCAAATGATCACATGTAACAAAGTATGTTGAGGTATTTTGAGGGAAGAATGGGAATTCTTCAATATTCAGAAGTCAATTGTGTACCCTGACTCATTTGTTCATTTTTATATAATGTAATGCACTGTAGCATAAGTGTGCCTGGTTAAGTAGATTTATAGATTATATTGTCTAGTTTTAACCGAATGAATCCTCACAAAATGGACAAGTGATAAAAGAAAGAAAAAAAAGAAACCCTGGATTAAAAATAATCATATAAGCACAAGTGAACAACAATAGAATGGCAGAGCTGGCTTTTCTCCTGCAGCTAAAAGCTCTTCCTAAGCCATGTTATGAGGTAAAAACAATAATAAACTAATCAGAAGACAATAAATTGACAAAAATTACTGAAATTATTTGAAATATGGATTTATATCTACTATTGTCAATTATGAACCTTGTCCTAAGTGTCCGAATTATTGTGTCTTGAAAAATTAATTAATGATAAAATCACCATTATTCTAATGATATTAAAAACTAAACTTTTGTTGTGGAAAATAATGTTAACTGAGCCACACCTAAAACCTTTTATATCTGCACATGTAAAAAACTTGGAAGCAGGAATTTCTAAACCACTTAAAAATCTCATTTATCCTCTACCTCTTCTCTCTCCATTTGTGTGCCTTCCCTCTTTTCAATTTTGTTCCACAGAATACTTTAATTTATCTATAGGGGAATTGTAGAATTTCATCCATGGTACTTCATTACTGCTCCTCTACTTTCACTTCTATATTTTGGAATTTCACATATCTTTATCTCTTTGTCTACTTCTCTAGCTCTCAATGATCCCTCTTTGCATTTTGTAACTGTGTACATAAAAGTTTATTTGCTCTTTGCATTAAAAGATTTAAATATGAAGTAATTTATTTCATTGCTTACTATTTTCTTTGTAATTCTATTTATTTTACTTTCTTATATTCCTTTTATTTACAAATCAAATATTCTGCTTATATCTGTTAAATCCCTCTTTTGTTTCATGTCTACATTTATTCATTAGTGATCAGGTTCAGGCTTTCAGTGTATGCCACTTTGATTTGCAGATTGAGCTCCTTTGTTCTTAGGAATATACTATTCCATTTCCTTCTGCAGGTTCTTGTAGGTACAGAATAATCTTATGACATTCTTTCATATTTGAAAGTACTTCAGGTCTTTTGCAGGATTTGTTAGTTGCCACTGGACTGCTAAATATAATGTCTTGAATTTTGAAGCATAGTGTTTGTTTATTTTTCCTGTGGAAGTGCTATGAAATTTTTCAACTGGTACTTTTCTTTCTGTATTCAGGAGTTCTGGACAATAATCTTGTATTATTCCCTTCATCATGGTGTCCAAAATTTTTATTTGTAAGGTTCTTCTGGGAGATCCATAATTCTTAAACCACTGCTGGCATGTGAAACAAGCACAATTTTTTTGTAATCTGAACATTAAAAATCAGTATCTTCTCTACCCCCATGAATACCCTTCTTGCCTTTCCCCAACTATGCAAAAAGTGGTAGATATGGATTTAGTCAAGTCACAGAAAGGGAGCATGAGACTCAAGGAAGGAATATGGGTAAGGATCCAATAGGAGTGGATTTATAGGGCCTGAAGTAAAGGGGACTGAAACACAAATGGAAGACAGTCTTATCTCCCCAGAAGTTACTTAGGGAAGATAATCTAATTCTCCCAATGTAAGAAAAGTTTCAGTCAGTCTTTCAGTTGTGCTTTGGGGTTATATCAATAAGCAAAATGGGGAGGAGTCAGAACATGACTGAAAAGGAAATGCAAGGGAAAATGTTAAAACACCAAGGACCTCAAGAAGAAGAAGAAGACTAAAAATATGAAGAGCAAAAGCAGAAAAGACAAAAGAAAGCATCCTAAAATGTGAAGGAAAAATAAGTACTAAAACCTCAAAGACATTACAAAGATCTCTTAACTATTAACAGATTAAAAAAAACAACAACAAAAAACAAAGCTTCTTGGTAAAACACAGAATACTATGGAATCCCAGGAGAACGTAGAACAGTACATTCCAGAATGATTCAAAAAGGAAATAAAATCCATGGGAAAGGAAATTAGGAATGTAAAAATGTCAGACTTTATAGCTCCCAGGGCACATTTAAAAAAATAATTCAATTGTCAGGTTAGAAAAAAAAATTGAATCTGTAGCAGAAAGTTTCTCAAAAGAAATAAATGAGAGAGCAAGATATTTAGAATACAAAAATACTGAAAAATAGGGAAAATTAGCAGCATAAAAGCAAAAGGCAAGAATTTTAAAAGAAAACAAGGTTGCTAATGAAAAAGAAGACACTGACCTTGAAGACACAATGTGCTGAGACAATTTAAGAATTATGGATCTCCCAGAAGAACCTTACCAAAAAAAAAAAACTTACAAAAAATCTACTAAACATCATTTTTCAACAAATTATCAAAGAAGACTGCCCTGATGCTCTAGAATCAGAGGGTAAAATAGAAATGGAAAAAATCCATTGATCACCTCCTAAGAAAGATCCTGAAATGAAAGCTCCCAGGAATGTTATATCCAAATTTCAGAACTCCTAGGTCAAAGAGAAAATATTGCAAACAGTCAGCAGGAAGCAATTCAAGTATCATGAAGCCAGTCAGGATAACACAAGATTTAGCAGCTCTTATAATAAAGGATCGGAGGGCTTGGATATGATATTCTGTAGGAAAAAGGAGCTTGGACTACAATGAAGAATCACCTACCCAGCAAACGTGAATATAATCCTTCAGGAAGAAATTGACATTCAAGGAAACAGTGGACTTTCAAGCATTCCTAATGAAAAGACCAGAGTTCAATAGAAAATTTGACTTTCAAATACAAAACTCAAGAAAAGCACAAAAAGGTAAACAGGAAATGGAAATCCTAAGGGGCTTAATAAGGTTAAACTGTTTACATTCCTATATAGGAAGATGATACTTGTAACTCATAATACCTTTCTCATAATTAGGGCTCAAAGAGGGAATAACATACACATTGAATTGGATGTAGAAATCTATCTTACCTTACAGGAAAGTAGGAAGGGAAGGGAATAAGAGAAGGGGGTGTGTGATAGAAGGGGCAACAGATTAGGGGAGGCATAGTCAGAAGCAAAACACTTTTGAGGAAGGATAGGGTGAATGAAGAGAATAGAACAAATGGAAGAGGTAGGATGGAGGGAAATATAGTTAGCAAAAGTAACTGTAAAAAAAATTTTGAAACAAGTTTCTCTGATAAAGGCCTCATTTCTCAAATATATAGAAAACTGAATCAAATCTGTAAAAAATAAGAGCCATTCCTCAACTGATAAGTGATAAAAAGATATGAACAGTTTTCAGATAAAGTAGTCGAAGCTAACTATAGCCATATGAAAAATGCTCTAAATCACTAACAATTAGAGAAATGAGAAAACAATATCTGAGGTAATTCATACCTACTAGATTGGCTAATAGGACAGAAGAGGAAAATGACAAATGTTGGAGGGGATGTGGGAAAAGTGAGACATTAATGCAATGTTAGGGGAGTTGTGAACTGATCTAACCATTCAGCAGAGCAATTTGGAACTATGCCCAAAGGGTTATAAAACCATGCATACCTTTGACCTAGCAATACCACTACTAGGTCCTTATCCAAAAATATTAAAAAACCAAAACAAAAAGGAAAATGACCTATATGTTCAAACATATGTATAGCACCTCTTTTCTGGTGGCAAAGAATTGGAAAATGAGGGGATTCTCATCAATTGGGGAATGGTTGAACAAATTGTGGAATGTAAATGTGACAGAATACTATTGTTCTCTAAGAAATGATGAGCAAGATGCTCTCAGAAAAATCTGGACTTACAGAAACTGATGCAGAGTGACGTGTATTGTGTACAGAGGGACAGCAATATTGTAAGTTGAGATCAACTGTGAATGACTTAACTATTCTCAGCAATACAGTGGTCCAAGAGAACTCTGAGGGATTTATGATGAAAAGTTCTATCTATCCCTGGCCAAAGAACTGATGGTGTTTGAATATACATTGCAACTTTTTTTTTTACTTTCTTTATTTTTCTTCAATTTTTGGTCTCTGTTTTCTTTCACAACATGACTAATATGGAAATATGTTTTGCATGACTACACATGTATAACCTATATTGAATTGTTTGCCTTCTGAATGAAGGGGGTGGGAAGGGAGGAAAGGAAACAATTTGGAACTCAAAGTTTTAAAAACAAATCTCAATAATTGTATCTACATGCAATTGGAAAAAAAGTAAAATACTAAATAAAAAAAAGAAAAAGAAATTCTGCAAGCTATGGATGCTATAATCAATGGGGTCACAAAGAATATATCATGCAAAATGCCAGGCTGGACTAATTGAACCCAGCATTAAGGTTAATGGGATTTCTCCCATTAGCAACAATCTCAGATATGTGGATGATATGGCAGAAAGTGAAGAAAGAATCAAATGTGACTGAATGACTGAACAACAGCAACAAAAGATGGCACTGCAGACAGGGTTCTTGACTCAATTTGTGCTAATTTTTAGTCCCTTCTGTGAGTACAAAGGCAGTTAGGTGGCACAGTGAATAGAGTACTGGGCCTACACTCAGAAAGGCTCATCTTCCTGAGTTCAAATCCAGCCACAGACATTGACTAACTGTGTGATCCTGGGCAAGTCACTCAGTCTTGTTTGTCTCAATCTCCTCATTTGTAAAGTGACCTGGAGAAAGAAATGGCTAACTACTCCAGTGTCTTTGGCAATAAAACTCCAAAAGCAGTCATGGAGAGTCAGACACAACTGAAAAATGATTAAACAACAACTGGAAGTGTGAAGGCTGGTGGAAGACAGATTAATCCTGTTCGACTAGACTAGCATTCTTCAGTTTTAATTCAAAAGGCTTTACCTATTAAGAATTCTCTATTATTTGTTTCATGAATTCTACCATAATTATGCTATTTCTGATGCATAATTCCTTTAGGTAGATTTTTGAGAAATAGAAGTCACTGAGGAAATCATTTAGTCCACCATCTTATTGGTGTTTCCTTGGGACCTACCAATGATTTCTTTATTGCCAAATTTGATTTTTCTAGTCTTCTGAGTTTGTGTCTTGAACATCTTTAGCTCCATATAATTTCTTTATCATCAATATTTTCTTATGTTCACTCATTTATCTAAACTTATTTGATGAACTGAGACTTTGTATTATGGCTAGTATCTATCCCCTCCTAAAGAAATGGTGAGGCCTTCTGTAGTATGGATCTGTATTATAGGGAATATAATATACAGGAATATAATAATGAAGCACTGTGTTTTAAGAACCTCAGAAGAGGTTCCAGATAATGGAATACTGGAACAAGCCACCTAGGGTGGTTAAGTACCAAGGTGGGTGAAAAGATACAGGGCCAGTTTGGTTTAGTTCACCTATAAAAGGTGGTAAGCCTAGGGTGGCCTCTTGCCAGTATGTGAAGGGGACAGTCTGATAATTCAGATAGCTTCTGATAATTAAAACTTGGCTAGCTTGTTTGGAGTCAGAATGATCCAGCCACAGATGCCAAACAAGTATTTCCATTTCTGTTCTCCTTTCTTGCATCACACAATTGCAGGTTGCAGGTTTCCCTGGTTTAATCTCTGGCTTTAGGGATGAAATATTTCCACACCCTTTGCTTTCAGGTGGAATTTTCTGCCTAGACAATTTTCCCAGTGCTGGCAGGTTTCTGGTTGTCTTATTGTGCAAATTTGGACTGGTAAAATACACTTACTCTACTTTCTCCTTTAATTCTTTAATCATCTATCCTTTTTAAAAAATCCTTGATGGAAAAACAAGTAAGCAAAGAAAACACTAACAATAAAGGAATATAATGCTGCCAAGAATGCTTAAGACACACGTTCAAAAAAAGAGAATGACTGCACATCATACACATGCAATGTCTTTAAAAAAAATCACATATTTGATGCCACACCTGGTGAAATTTCTGGGGGGAAAATGAAACAATAATTTTATAATGATCATAGAAATGAAATAAGAACTATAGAAGAAAGACTAGAAAAAGAAAATAGAACTCTAGCAGAGAAAAGTGGAAGAGTTAACAGCTTAATAGAGGTTTTACAAAACTAAGTTACTCAAGACATAGACTCCTTGAAAAATAAACTAGTTCTGACAGAGATCAGTAACTCCATGAAATGATAACTAATGCTAAAACAAAATCAGAAGCCTGAAAAATATCTGAAAATGTAAGATATCTGTTATTTTTCTGGTTTTTAAGTATTTTTTATTTCACTAAATATTTCCCAGTTACATGTAAAAATTTTAACAGCCATTTTAAAAAATTTTGAGTTCCCAATTCTCTCTCTGCCTCCCACTCCTCCCCTTTTCATTGAAAAGGCAAGCAATATGATATCAATTATATGTGTGAAGTCATGCAAAACATATCTCCATATGTTAACCATATTAAAAAAGAAAACACATCATTAAAACCAAGAAAATTTTTTTAAAAGATTTCTAAATTATGTTTCAATCTGCACTCAGAATTCATCAGTTCTCTCTCTGGCTATGGATAACATTTTACATCATGGGTTCTTTGGAACTGTCTTAGTTCATTGTCTTGATCAGAGTAGCTAAGTCTTTCATAGTAGATCATGATTGGCTTAATAATTACAGTATTGTTGATACTATGCACAATGTTTTCCTGGTTCTTCTCACTTCATTTTGCATCAGTTCATATAAGTCTTCCTATGTTTTACTGAAACTATCTTGCTCATTATTTCTCCTAACACAAAAGTATTCCATCACAATCATATACCACAACTTGTTCATCCAGTGCCCAATTGATGGGCATTCCCTCAATTTCTAATTCTTTGCCATAATTTCAATTATTTGCTATAAATATTTTTGTATGAATAGATCATTTCCCCTAGGAATCTCTTATTTAAAAAATGACCTGGAAAATATATCAAGGAGCCATTATCTAAGAATCATCTATTATAACTGAAAAATCTTAATAATAAGAAGGCTAGGTGTTATATTTCAAGAAATCATGAATTAAAACTTCTCAAACCTAGTAGAATTAGAAGGCAAAGTAAAAAAGCAATAACTCAACAGTTATATTCTGAAATACACCCCAGAATGAAAATTCTAAGAAACATCTTGGGCAAAATGCAAAGCTTCCAGGTGAAAAAAAATTACTACAAACAGCCCAAAATAGAGAGCTTGTTCACCAAGGATGCATGATCAAGATCAGACAAGGATCTAGCACCTACCACCATACATGAGAAGAGAGCATAGTACCCAATATTTCAAAAAGCAAGATAAAGACTTACAGCAAAGGATAACCTACCTAGAAAACATCAGTATAATCTTATGGAGATGGAGGTGATGGTGGGTAAGGAAAGAACCTTTAATAGAATAAAGTGCTTCTGAGTGTTGCTAATAAAAAAAAAGGGCCAGGATAGAGTAATTGCTTTGAAATACAAACATGAGTGTTTGTGATTCAAATAAAAACATAAAAGAATAAATGCATTTGAGTAGCTAGAAGGGAATATATACTAATAAATAATAAAGTATCTATATTCTAACAGAAGGAGAAGAAACAAGGTTCCTCCCCTCAGAACACTATCTCAAGGGTCATAGAGGGATAAAAACATCTCTGTGCCAGATATCTCTGACAAGGGTCTGATAGGCAAGTTCTGTTAGTTAGACAACTAATAGAAATATATGTTCAAAAGTCATTCCTCCAACTGATTAGTGGTCAAAAATTAAGATCATAATGTTCTCTAAATAAAAATTGTGAATTATTAACATCAATATTAAAGAATGCTCCAGATGTCTAATATAATAATAATAATAATAATAATAGAATAGGAATAACACTAGGACTATCAGGGCCACATCACCAATGATAACACTTCTGACATATTCAATAATTTTTCATCACATTTTAACATCATCTATAGTAGAGTGGCAGTTCCATGAAACCTAAACAGAATTTTAGAAAAAAATAGATATGATAGATCTCTGCAGATTATTGAATGGAAATAGCAAGGACTACATATATTTCCAATCTTTGGGACACCTTTACAAAAATGGTCATATCTGAGGACGTAAAATTCTCAAAGCATATTCAGAAAAGCATAAATATTTTATATCCTCTTTATGAATCACAATGCAATAAAATTATGTGAAATAAATGGCTGCTAAAAATTTAAAAATCAACTGGAGACATTTAAGCTTAAAGAATTGGTGGATCAATGTACAAATCACAGATATAATAGATAATTTTATTAAGGAAAATGACAAAAATGAGACAACATTGCAAAATTTTGATAATGTAGCCTAAGCAAACCATAAAGGAAAATTTATGTCTCTAAATCTATGTATTAACCAAAAAAAAAAAAAAGAAACTGCCAATGTGTTGGACATGGAAATAAAATATTAGAAAACCAACAATTAAAAAAAACTTAGACACAAAATTATAAGTACTAAAAATAGAAGTGATTATCAAAATTAAAAACAAGACACTAAATTGATAAAGCTAGGTGTTATATTTTAAAATCAACTAATTTGATTAAAAGAAAAGGAAAACCAAATTGCCAGTATCAAACATAAAAAGAACAATTAACAATAAATGAAAAAGAAGAAAGATTAATAGAAAAAATTTTGCTCAACTGTATGCCAATAAAACCAAAAAACTTAACTGAAATAATTGAATATTTACAAAAATATAAAATACTCAAATCAACAGAACAAGATATAGAGAATTTATAAAATTCAATTCCAGAGAAGAATTTGAATAAGTCACAAACTCTCAAAGAAAAAGATTCTAGGACTAGATGCATTCACAAGTGAAATCTATCAAACATTCAAAGCATAATCAATTCCAATATTACATAAAATATTTGCAAATGTAGCAAAAAAAAAAAAGAAATTCTATCAAATTTCTCCTACAACACAGATACGGTCTTGACATATAAACCTTAGGAAATAAAAAAATAAATAGAAAGAAAACTATGGAACAATATACCTAATGAAAATTGATGCAAAAATTGTAAATAAAACATTAGCAAAGAGGCTGAAACAATATATTATAAAGAATATATACACTACGACCAGATTGGACTTACAACAGGATTCCATGGTTGGTTTAATATTAGGAAAATTATAAACTTCATTAACCACATTAACAACATAGTGAACAAAAATATTTGATTTTGTCAATAGAAGCAGAAAAATTTTTTTTAATATAAACTGCAGCATTTCTGTTTTTAAAAATTAAAAATATAGTGACTAAAATAGCTACACACTTTAACCCAGAGATTTTATTGTTAGACGTACACCATGAAGAGGCCAACATAAAAAAGAAAGACTTCCTATAAGCCAAAATATTCATAACAGTACTTTGTATAATGGGAAAAAAGTGGAAAACAAGTAAATACAGAAATAGTTAAAGTGTGGTGCATGAATACAATGGAATACGATTGTGCTGTAAGGATCAATGAATACATAGAATACAGAAACTTATGAGAAGAATAATATGCACTGACATAAAACAAAGATAAAGAATCAGTAACACAATATACACAATGAATAGACAAATGTAATTGGAAACAACAACAAGAAAACAATCAAATCCTAATGCTATGAAATTATAATAAACAAGAACACACATGAGGGGTCACATTTCCCCCTATCTTTTAAAAAATAGAGTATTATTGATGTAAAACACAACATATAATGCCAAACCCTTTCAGATATTGTTCAGTTGGCTGAATTAGTTTTCTTCTCTCTCTCTCTCTTAGGGATTTCTTGATAGAGAGGATATACTGGGAAATGTAGATCATGTAAAAACAAAAGATATTAAAATATATTAGATTACTCTACCATGTGGATTTTTGTTGAGATTTTTTAGTTCAAGCACCAAGGAAGTCACAAAAAGAAAATGCACGAACCTTAACAAGTCTTCTCCAAATTATCCATATTCAAGAATATGGACAAATGTGTCAAAAGTATCCCAGTGTGACTTGCTGGGATAGCACATATTTAGCTAAAAGAAGAATGTAACAAAAGCGATCAGAAGATCCCCTCCAAGGGAGCTCAATATGTTTTTACTGAGGTGAGTACATTTTAGTAGGATATCATGGCAAATTTTGATTGTTCCTTATGACTCACCATGACTGCTGTATGTGTCAAAGCTAATTTGTTGATAAATACAGAGTAGACTCTTCCAGGAACCTCCCCTGTTACTCCTCATCCCTGGTAGTCTATAATAGTGAGGACTCAGCCTTCTTAGACCTTCTAATTTGGCAATTGTTTCCAGTATTCTCTCTTGTATTTCCAGAAGGATGGGTAGTAGGAGATTTCTCTGTCCTTCTCCTGGCAGTGATAGCCAAGCACAATGAATCTGATATCTCTCTTCTCTGAGTACATTCCAGTTACTAATGACTATCAGAATGGACATTATAGATTAATGGCTATCTTCAGGATCACTAAGTTCCAGTGTTGGAAGCCAGTAGCCCAGTAGGGAATTATTTCCTAAATTGCACAAAGCTTCTCAGAGGAGGAAATTACCAAATCATTTTATAGCTGAAGGATTAAAGAAAGCCAAAGTCATATCTTGGCTGGACAAGAGATCTGGGCCTTGTGTTGTACTCAGACAAGGTAAGATTGAGGTAAAAGTGAAACTAATTTTCTGAAGTCTTGAAAAGTAATCTTCACCTTTCAGGGTGGATAATAATGAGTGAAATGTGCTAATTGTTTGTTTAGACATTTCCTTTCTGTTTTTTGAGATACTGTTTAGTGCTTGACATCAAATTTTCTTCTGGGAAGGTGCAAAATGTTTGTGTGGTCTATGAAATTGTACCATTTTATGTTTCTTGATCTTGAGCCATGTTTTTCACTGACCTCCTTTTTATGCTTACCTTTACCTTAAAGTCACTGAGTTTTAGAGTATATGCTGTTCCATTTTGGAAGATATTCCTGGGTTTTTCACAGACTTTCTCCACCTCTTCATAATCTGCAAGAGATGTTAGCATGTAAGTGACATGGCAATTTTTTTGCTTATGTTCATTATCACCATAATTTGAAATGACAGTATTATTCGTTATCATTGGATGAACAATAAAACCATATCTGCAAAGTCCTTTATTTCTCTTTGCAAGGATAATGTGTGAGTTATTACCCCATAGCTGAAATTTACTTGTATCTTCTATTTTCATTTGTAGTAAAAATGTAATTACTATCATCTATTTCCTCTATTAATATGTTAATTAAGCCTCAAACTTGTAGTATCAACATTAATGTTTGTAGATATAGTCTTTAAAATGGTGTGATTTTTCTCAGCTTCTCTCTCCTTTTTCTGCTACCAACATTGCAGAGGCAAGAGGGTCACGCAGTGTAGAAGATCATTTCATATTTTTGTTTATTTCTTAGGTCACTGTGGACAAATAATTCATTTTCTAGTGGTTAGCCTAAACAAAATTAGCTTCTCTACAGTTAGTTAGGCTTTTTCTTGGGCTATATTAAGAGATGGGCACTGAGCCCATACTCTCAAACTTTTCCGTCACAGAAAAATAAATATCAGGGCTTGTATTCTGTAGGCATAGACTTTAATACTTCAGAATGAGCCCTTCATCTCAAGACAAACCATTGCAGAAAGACTTTTGTGTCTTATTATTAAATATAAGGGGGTTATCAATATACAAGATGTAATATTTTTCAAATTCTTTTAAAATAATATTTAGGAAAAAATGTATTTTTTAAGCTCAGCCAAGAGTAAGATGACAATTGAGTAATCCCACAAAATGTTTCTTGCTTTACTGTTGTCTCAGCCTCGTAATGCAGTATAAAAGCAGTTATAAGTCATGAAATCTTAAGTATTTTATCAATGGTTTTAACATTGTCTTTTGTGTGGAGAAAATAAATAGCTCTTTTATACCTGATTTGCACAGTACATTAAGAATCCTTCCACTCTTCCCCCTCCTGCCTTTTTTGGGGAAATCCCTTAGAATTAAGTCCAATCAGCTTTACTTAAATAAAATTCTAGGAAGTTCCAAGATTTTGACAAAGCTCTTCCAAAGCCCAAGTAACTAATTTCATTCCCAACAGTACCTCTTTAGACATAGCTTTGCTTTAGATAGCTACAAATTCCTCCAAAATTGGGGATGGTGCTGGGCACCATCCCTGTAGTAGGTCTTTGTGGAAGGAAACAGCTGTGACATAGATAGAAAGTCCACTTTTAACCAGAATACCTGATGTAGTCATTCTGGCCTTGAGAACCCAGGAAGAAGGTGGTTTCTCAGACCTCATGGAATCCCAGCTCTCACAAGTACCTCTACTTGCAGATTTCAAGTGCATCTTCACTAAGAACATGAAACATTGTGGGAAGCTGCACTCAACATGTATCATTGATGGTAACCTACCGTATCTTTTAAAACAGGTTTCAAACATGCATGCAGCCCACAACACTCCAGAATGCTGGCCAAACAAGATTAAATTGTAATTGGGAAATATCTAACAAACTACATAAAAATACAATAAATCATAGATAATGTTAATATGTGGTTTTCTAAGTCAATATGTAGTTCACAAGAATTTTAATATAAAGTTTAGTGGCCCCATTTTTATTGAAGTTGGACACCACTGCTTTAAGTAAATTGCATATTAGTCTTCATGTCTGAATGATCATTATGCCATATCTTATAGCCTGCAATGGCTCACAGAGAGTGCTTGACAGATTCTTAGGCAGCAGGTGACTATTCTAAACTTTTCTTCTGGTCTTGAATGCTTTGACATCATTACTTTCATTCAGTTAGCCCTAATAAGTTCTTCATTATATGCAACTTTCAGAACTCTATTTATCTACATATATCTGATAATATATTTTATTCATTTTTTTCCAGTAGATGATACTTTTTTCAATTACATGTAGTCAATATTTAACATTCATTTTTAATATAAAATGTTGTTACAAATTTTCTCCCTCAATTCTTCCCCTCTCCCCTCCCTAAGAAAGTAAGCAATTTGATATGTTTTATACATAATCATATAAGGCATATATCCATATTAGTCATGTTGTGAAAAAAGAAACAGACAAAAGGAAAATATTATGAAAAAAATAAAGAAAATGAAAATAGTATGCTTTAATCTGCATTCAGACTCCATCAATTCTTTCTCTGGATGTGAATAGCATTTTGCATTATAAGTCTTTTGGATTTGTCTTAGATTATGGTACTGCTGAGATTATCACACAATGTTGCTGATACTGTGTACAATGTTCTCTTGATTCTGCTTACTTCACTTTGTATCAGTGCATGTAAGTCTTCCCAGATTTTCTGAAATCTGTCTGCTTGTCATTTCTTATAGCACAATAGTATGCGATTACATTCATTTACCACAACTTGTTTAGCCATCCCCCAAGTGATGGGCATCCCTTCAATTTCCAGTTCTTTGCCACCACAAAAAGAGCTGCTATAAATATTTTTATATATGGAAGTCCTTTTCCCTTTTTATGATTCTTTGGGGTATAGACCTATTAGTAGTATTGCTAGATCAAAGGGTATGGACAGTTTGATTCTCTCTGGGCATATGATGATATGTTATAAATAATTATATTTGGAATAAAATGTATAACTCTAAGGATACTTTGGGATTCTTATATGTATAAATGAATATTTTTTCTGGGAATAAAAAGAGCACAACTGCCTTTGGAATAACAGTTAGCTTATGATTCTATAAGTATACATCAAACAAAGGCAGTGTATGATTTTAAGTAACAAAAAGGGGGTCTAGGCAATAAATGCTAGAGGAATCAGAGAAAGGAAGACCCACATAGTTGGAGACAGCTGCTTAAATAATGATCGCATGAAAGCCAGAGATGATCTGGACATTCAAATATGAATAGGATCTGGAGAGAAGGGAAAAGTCAGGTGTTTGTAGCAGGAGGCAGGATGGATGGGTGAGTGGGACTAATAACAGCATTAACCAAGGCTTACAGTTTTGAGAAATTGTTTATTTGGGGAACAATGTGGAGACTGACATGACTAAAGTGGAGGGATTGTTAGGGACATGATGAAACAGAATTATATTTACTGGGGAGTGGGTGAATGGTGGTGGAAAGCACTGGATTTGGATGAAAAGATTTGGATCAAATACTAACAGTTGTGTGACCTTGGGGAAGTCACTTCAGCACTGTGGGAGTTCGTTTCTCCTCTTTAAAATGAGGAGGTTGGACAAGATGATCTTTCTTTCTCAACTTTCTCAACTCTAAATCTATGATTCTATGACATGGGTTCTCCAGGATCTGTACACTTGTCCATAATAAACAATATGAGAGCACAAATTAATTAGTGCACCAACCATCTTGAGGTCCTCAGAATAAGAGAGTTTGGTCATGCCACAAACCTGGATTCACTTCATATGCCACCCAGAGATGAAGGGCTATGTATCTCATTAGCATCCTTCATTATCCCCCCTTTCCCCTCCACAATTGGTGTTTTTAATATTTGGTGACAGAATGTACAACATATTCCTGTCTTTAAATCAGAAATCAGAAAATTGTTTTTTAAACACCACCAAAAATTCCTTCACAGTGCAAGACACACGTGCCAGCAGTGGATAAGACATGTGCCAAAGTCTACAGGCTCCTGGCACCAAAATGCTGTTTCTTCCAGCTGAGGAGTAATAATTTGACACCTCTGAAGCAGCAGGACCTCATACCCTGACAACTGCAGCCTTGTTCTACAACTCCAAACCATTCAAACACATTACAAAAATCACAGTCAGCAACATCCATACTGGATTTTTCCCCCCATCTTAGCAGTTCTTTCTTGTCTCTGATGTGGGCTTGAAGATATACTCTGTGGTATTACTGTTAAGCTTTTCATTTATTTTTCCATGCTTACCTACACAGAAGAAAACACTCCCTTTTAGATGCCAGTCCAAATGATTTGAGAATACTTTTGACAGTTGCCAAATAATTTAAAATGATACCTTCTTAACACCTCCTCAAAACACATATCTGACAACTCAGAGGAGAAAAGCATCACTTTCATAGAATCATTCCACGAATGCAGATTTTTGACCAAGAATATTCATTTCATTGCAATAACTTTTTTTAACCTAGATTTAAGGAATATCTCATTGCTTTGAGTTATAAGGAACACCTATATTTACAAAGATCTTCAGTCCTTAGATTTCCTCTTATATTACCTTGGCTTATGAATTTCTAATAAAATATTTAATCATGCTGTGTTTTCATGTATGTATCCAGGTGAGTTGGTATTTTCAAGGATATGATTTAGAGGTTTCCCATTGAAAAGAAATTGCAGAAATGGTACAATGGCAAATGGGTTTTGCATAACACACCAAAAACAGTAAAGTAGAGACATTCATCAAAATGAGTCTTAGAAAGAACTGAAAATTTTTAAAAAACTAAGTAATAACTGATAGGTATTTAAACTTATAATTGGGTAAACTGTGGTAATTGGTTTTAACTCAGTAGAAATATTCAGTGCAAGTTTGAATAATGAGGTATTCAGTATTCACACTTATCAGCACCTAGCTATGTGCAGAGTATGCCAAGTAGTTGTGAGGAAAAGGAAGAAAGCCGAAAGCAAAAAAGTATCTTGGGTATATGACTTACAGTTCATAAAATGCCAGTATATAGAATTTAGTTGAAAGAACATTTAGAGCTCTAAATCAGAGTATCTTCCAATACTTCAATGTTTTAAATTATGTAGGATGTCTTTGATGCAAGTACTTTCTGCTATGATATAGATTACAACCCATCTTTGCCATCTCATTCTGTCCAGTTCACATACAGATCTTCTACTAGTTCATTAATATTTTGTGAATGCTGGGGTAAAATTCAGCCTACCCTTTGGTTACCCTTTATTCTGACTCTGTGCCTAATCTACCCCATTTTTGGACAACCTTGTCCTTGCTTATGCTTTTCAAGTCAGTTCTCACTCAGAAATCACTATTGGTAAGTACACTGCCACCTGTTACACTTTCTATGTGGCTTTCTGTCTCTGTTTTAATCATGTAATAATAATAATCATGGGCAGTGAGGGTGCTGGACCTGAAGTCGAAAAGACTCATTTTCCTGAATTAAAATCTGACCTCAGACACTTATTAGACATATGACCCTGGGCAAGTCACTTAACCCTGTTTGCATCAGTTTCCTCTTCTGAAAAATGAGCTGGAGAAGGAAATGGCAAGCCAGTCCAGCATCTTGGCCAAGAAAACCCCAAAAGGGGTCATGAAAACCCCATGAAGGGGTCATGGACACAACTGAAAAATGACCAAACAACAACAAATGATAATAATAACTGATATTAAAATCATACTTTAAGGAATAAAAATAACTTTAGGTACATTATCTCATTTGAATTTGCAATAAGAATCCCTAGTCAGGATCAAGCATCTTTTTCATGTAGATAAGATTTCAAATTCTGTTATAACAGACATAAGTGTAATTTTATTTCCGTTTTCTAAAATAAAGTTGTAAGCAATTAACTGTTAAGGCAAATAAAAAAAGATTAAATACATCAATAGAATTTGGTGTTGTTATTAAATTTTACTTGTAACAAAATTAATCAGAAACATTAATTACACATACTACCTATGTGGCCTTAGATAAATTACTTGCTCTAAGTGCCTCAATTCTCTCAACTGAAAAAAAAATTAGGGATTTGGACTAGTTGTCTATAAGAAACCTTCAAATTTTCAATCTATGCTCCTATATACATACTTTTTAATAAATGCTTTTGATTGATTGATATATTGCAGAGGAAGCTCAGTCAGATCTGAGTTGGACTAAATGGACTAAAAAAAAGCTAAGATTATGTCACAGTTACAATGCCAGTTACAATTGACTGCTCTAGTCTTAGGACAGTATACGTGAGAACATTTCAATGCAATTTTATAGGACAAATTTAGAATATATTAATGTTTATTTTAAACAGATATTATTGATATATTTTGTTTCCTTTTATCATTTACACGTCCTAATGTATCCTTTCTCTTTTCTAGTGAGTCATTCCTTATAACAAAAAAATTAATAGGAAAAAGGAGTAGTTTAACAAACTTAACAAATACATTAACAGAGTCTAATGTTATATGTCATGTTCCACACTTGTATAAGTTTTATTATCTCAGGTGAATACCTCACCTCTGCAAAAAAAAGGGGGACAGATGGAGGTACAGAGCAGTGAAGTGACTTACCCACGGTTATGAAGTTTAGAGTTATGCTAAAAAACTGGCTAAAATGTCCATATATTTTGACCCAGAGATTTCACTGTTATGGATATCTCCCAAGGAGGTAATTAATAGAAGGAAAGGTCCCACATAAAAATATTTTTAGAGTACTTTTTTTTAAGTAGCAAAAAAAAGGCAACAGAAGTCTCCAAGTATAGTGCTTCTTCAATAATACCATGTTAACTTTTTCATCTTCAATGACATCCTATTTACCTAGCTCTTCCTGATGGCAGCAAGGCAGCAAGGATGCCACAAAGCTCAAAGAAATCCTTAAGAAGCACGAAGAATAAAATCTCCAAGAAGCACACTTTAAAAGATGATTTTAATTGTTATTTTTAACTTCACCTACATTTCCTATTGTATCCTTTCCCTCTTCCAGAGAGCTGCTTCTCATACCAAAGAATAAAAAAAGAAGGGGAAAAGCCAGTTATGCAATATTAATAGAGTCCAATATCATGTGCAGTGTCCCACATCTCTAGGCTCCTACTTCTATAAAAGGGTTGCCTTCTTGTAGCTCTTCTTTGGAGCCAAGTTTGTATAATATTCAGTTTTTGTTGCTTTGTTGTTGTTGTTATCCCCATTCCCATTCCTGTAGTCATATTCTATACTATTTTCTTCAGCTTACTTCACTTTACAATGGTTGATATAATTTTTTTCGGGCTTCTTATATTATATTCCTCACGTCATGTCTTAAAGCACAGTGGTGTTCCATGTACTACAATTTGTTTAGCTATTCCCCTATTGGTGGGCATCTATTTTGTCACCAGCTCTTTGCTATTGCAGTAGCAAAAAGTACTACTATATAAATATATTGTATTATGGATGTCCTTGCTAATTTTTTAGTATAATTCCTAAATTGCCTTCCTGAATGATTGGACAAATTTACAACTCAACCAAAAGGGCATAGTGTGCCCATTTTTCCAGAAATCTTCGAAAGTTGACTATTTCTGTATTTTTGTATTTTCTCCAATTTGCTGGAAATCTGACTTGTTTGATTTGCATTTCTCTTATTATTAGTCATTTAGAGGCGTCTTTCTTTTAAAAACATACTTTACCTGGTAATTTCTTTGGTTTTCTTTGGGAAAGGGTAGTCATTTTTTTTTGTTTTTATGTGGTTGAGCTTCAACAGAAGTGTTTAATGGAGGCTTTAAGTGCTCAGTAAGTAGAACCTAAGATTGTCTTCTTTGGAAGATCTTATATGAAAACCAGTTGCCTTTAATACTTACAAAGATATGGTACAGAGCCCACTGTGTAAGTCCTTTCAATTGGGCATATTTTTTTTAGCAAATAGTAAATTATTCAATTTATTTCTTCTCATGTAAGGAAATCAGAAAAAAATTCTTGCTAAAAATACTTATGCAGAGAAAACAAAGGATATTATCTCTATTTATGAAGTCATTGAATACATAGGCCTTTTATTAAAAAGACTATTTCTCAGTACAACTTTCATAGTGAAAAAAAAACTTCTATTAGACAAAGTGCTCCTACATTTTCATAAAAGAAACTATAAAAAATGCTCTGCTGGTAAATTAATAATAGCTTTTCTCTTATCCAACTGAGCCAAAAAAGAATCGAAGGCAAAAGCGGCATGAATGGCTAGATTTAAGTTTTAGATCTGCCCTGGTGCCCAAAATACGAGTTCTCTGCATTTATGTTGAGATCTTTTCTTATTTCTTTTTCTTTTTCTTATTGGCAGTTTTGCTGACTGTTGAATTGTTTAGCTTGCGTAATCTGAATGCCTGAATCAGTTTATGGAATATCATTAAAAATATATATTTCCCTTCAAAGGTTAAAGTATGCATCTGAGTAGGTAAGAAATACAATGGCTTACAAATCTTTTGTTTTAGTAAAAAGTGGAGAAATATTGTCTTGTCGTTTTTCACTTTGTTAGTAGAATAACAAAATGTAAGGGGATCTTCTCATTAAGTGGCTTGATTGTTCTAAAATTACCATCTTTTAAGAAGTGGTTAATGGCAGCTATATACAACAATTCACAGAACATGATATTCTGAAGGGCAAAGTAGATAGGACTACAACCAAGAATAATTTACCTGGCAAAATTAAGCATAACACATCAAAGGAAAAAATGGTCATTCTACAAAATAGAAGGATTTCAAGCCTTCATAAGGAGAAAGCTAGAACTAAACCAAAAATCTGACCTCCAATACTAAGACCAAAGAGAAACATAAACAGGCAAAAAGGAGTGGGGGGAAACAAGAGGAATTCAATAGAGCTAAACTGTTTATATCCTTACATGAGCTAATGATACTTGTAACTCTTAAAAACTGTAGCACTAACAGTAAACATAGACAGAAGGTATGGGTATAAGATGTATTTAAGGGATGAAAAAGGAATGAGAAAGAGTAGTAAAATGACTGCAGAATGAAGAGACAAGTGGAATCGGGTGAATTATCTCCCATGAAGAGGCAAGGAAAACCTATTACAGTGGGAAGGAAGATGGGAGGGTGGGAGGTGGGCATTGCTTGAACCTTACTTTCATTAGTATTGGTTCAAAGACAGAATAATATACACAATCAGTTGAATTTAGAAATCTATCTTAACAAAAGGGGAAGTAAGAGGAGAAGAAATTAAGTAAAGGGCAGGGTAGGGACTGACAGAAATGAGGGAACATTAGGGGAGGTGGTAGACAGAAGCAAAACACTGGTAAGGAGGGAAAGGGTGAAAGGAGAGAGAGGAAAAACAGGATGGAAAGAATACACAGGAAACAATTCTAATTGTGAAGATGAATGGGATGAACTCTTCCATAAAATTGAAATGGATAGCAGAGTAGATCAAAAACTAGAATTCTACAATATGTTGTATATAGGAAACACCTTGAAGCAGAGAGACACAGAATAATGGTAAGGGGCTGGAGAATATATTATGCTTCAGCTGAAGTAAAAAGGCAGAGATAGCAACCCTGACCTCAGACAAAGTAAAAACAAAAATAGACTCAATTAAAAGAGATAAAAAAGGAAACTACATCTTTGCTAAAAGTTACCATAGACAATGAAGCTGTGTTAATACTAAACATATATGCACCAAGTGGTATAGTATCCAAATTCTTTTTTTCTTACTGTTCTTTAGTATTTTATTTTTCCCATTACATGTAAATTTTTAGCAATACTTTTTAACACAATGAATTCAAATTCTCTTGCTTCCTCCCTTTTCACCCCCTCTCATTGAGAAGGCAAGCAATTATATATATGCGTCATGCAAAGCATTTTGATAATAGTCATATTGTGAAAGAAAGCATAGACACAAATACTAAAGAAAAACAAAGAAAGCATGCTTCAATCTGTATTCAGACAGCAGCAGTTCTTTGGCATTTTTCATCACGAGTCCTTAAGAGTTGTCTTGGGACCATTGTATTCCTAATATTAAATAAGTTATTCACAGCTTATCATCTTACAATGTTACTGTTATTTTGTACGTAGTATATTTCACTTTGAATCAGCCCATGCACGTCTTTCCTTGTTTTTCTGAGAGTTTTCTGCTCATCATTTCTTATAGGACAATAGTATTCCATCATATCATACACCACAACTTGTTCAACCAATCCATGATTGATGGGAATCCACTCAATTTTCAATTCTTTACCCCCAGAAAAGAGCTGCTATAAACATTTTTGTACAAATAGGTCCTTTTCCTTTTGTTTTGTTAAGTTTTTATATATATATATATATATCTCTTTTGGGATACAGACCTAGTGGTGATATTGCTAGGTCAAAGGCTATACATGGTTTTATAGCCCTCTGGACAGAGTTCCAAATTGCTCTGTAGAATGGTTGAATCAGGTCACAACTCCACCAACAGGGCATTAATATCTCATTTTTCCCACATTTCCTCCAACATTTGTCATTGTCCTTTTCTGTCTTATTAGCCAATCTAATAGGTATGAGTTAGTACCTCAGAACTGTTTTAACTTGCATTTCTCCAATCAATAGTGAGTTACAGTATTTTTTCATATGGCTGTAGATGGCTTTAATTAATTCATCTAAAAACTTATCATGTCTTTTGATTATTCATCAATTGGGGAATGGCTCTTATTTTTATAAATTTGATTCAGTTTTCTATATATTTGACAAATGAGGCCTTTATTAGAGAAACTAGCTTTAAAAATTTTTTCACAGTTGCTATTGCTAACTGTATTTCCCTCTATCCTATCATCTTCCTCTCTCCATTTATTCTACTCTCTTTTCACCCTGTCCATTCTCAAAAAGGTTTTGCTCTTACTACTCCCTCTCCCAATCTGTCTTCCCTTCTATCAGCTTCCCATCATCACATTCCCCTCCTACTTTCCTGTAGGATAAGATAGAATTCTATACCCAATTCAGTGTATGGTTATTCCCTCTTTGAGCCAATTCCAATGAGATTAAGGAGCCAATTCCAATGAGATTAAGATTCACTCACTCCTGCTCACCTCTCTTTCTTCCCTTCCACTACGAAAACTTTTTCTTGCCTCTTTTATGTGAGATAATTTCCACCATTCTCTCTCCTTTTCTCTTTCTCCCAGTACATTCCTCTCTCATTCCTTAATTTTTTTTAGATATCACCTCTTCATATTCAACTCACACCTGTGCCCTCTGTCTATATATATACCTAATGACCCTAATAATGAGAAAGATCTTGTAAGTTACAATTATCATCTTACCATGTAGGAATGTAAACAGTTCAACCTTAATAAGTCCCTTATGATTTCTCTTTCCTATTTACCTCTTCATGTTTCACTTGAGTCTTGTATTTGAAAATCAAATTTTCTATTCAGTTCTGGTCTTTTCATCAAGAATGCTTGAATGTCCTCTGTCTCATTGAATATCTGTTTTTCTCTGAAGGATTATATTCAGCTTTGCTGAGTAAGTGATTCTTGGTTGTAATCCTAGCCCCTTTGATCTCCATAATATCATTTCCCAAGCCCTCTGATCCTTTTATGCAGAAGCTGCTAAATCTTGTGTTATCCTGACTGTAGCTCCATGATAGTTAAATTGTTTCTTTCTGGCTACTTGAAATATTTCCTCCATGACCTGGGAGCTCTTGAAATTGACTACCATACTTCTGGCAATTTTCATTTTTGGATCTCTTTCAGGAGGTGATTGGTGGATTCTTTCAATTTCTATCTTACCCTCTGGTTCTAGAATATCAGGGCAGTTTTCCTTGATAATTTCTTGAAAGATAATGCCTAAGGTCTACTTTTGATCATGGCTTTCAGGCAATCTAATCTCGTATTTGATAGTTGAATTTTCTATTCAGCTCTGGTCTTATTATCAAGAATGCTTGAAACTCCTCTATTTCACTGAATGTCCACTTTTTCCTTATAGTATTATACTCAGTTTTGTTGGGTAGATGATTCTTGGCTGTAATCCTCTCCACTTTGAGCTCTGGAATATTATATTCCAAGCTCTCTGGTCCCTTAATGTAGAAGCTACTAAATCTCGTGTTGTTCTGATTGTATTTCCACAATATTTGAATTGTTTTTTTCCTGGCTGCTTGTAATCTTTTTCCCCTTTACCTGTGAACTCTGGAATTTGGCTACAATATTCCTAGGAGTATTTCTTTGAAGATCTCTTTCAGGAAGTCATCAGTGGATTCTTTCCATTTCTATTTTTTTCTCTGGTTCTAGAATATTGGCGCAGTTTTCCTGGATAATTTCTTGAAAGATGACGTCTAGGCTCTTTTTTTGATCATGGTTTTCAGATAGTCCAATAATTTAAAACTTATCTCTCCTGAATCTATTTTCCAGGTCAGTTATTTTTCCAATGAGATGTTTCATGTTGTCTTCTATTTTTTCATTCTTTTGGTTTTGTTTTATGATGTCTTGATTTCTCATAAAGTCACTAGCTTCCATTTACTCCATTTTAATTTTTAAGGCAGTATTTTTTTCAGTGAGCTTTTGGACTTCCTTTTCCATTTGACCAATTCTGCTTTTTAAGGCATTCCTCTCCTCACTGGCTTTTTGGACCTCTTTTTCCATTCAGGTTAGACTAATTTTTAGGGTGTTCTTTTCTTCAGTATTTTTTGGGTCTTCTTTAGCAAGCTGTTGACTAGTTTTTCATGATATTCTTGCATCAATCTCATTTCTTTTTACAGTTTTTCCTCTACTTCACTTAGTTGCTTCTCAAAATTCTTTTTGAGATCTTCCATGGGCTGGGACTGATTCATATTTTTCTTGCAGGCTTTGGATATAGGAACTTTGACTTTGTTGTCTTCCTCTGTCTATACGTTTTGATCTTCTTTGTCACCAAAGAAAGAATCTATTGTCTGAATTTTTTGTGTGTAGTTTGCTCATGTTCCCAGCCAATTGCTTAAATTTAAATTCTTTGTTAAGGTAGGGATCTGCTTCCAGTGTGGATAATGTACTATCTCAAGCTTCAGGCATTTTGTGTAGTTGTTTTCAGAGATACTTCTAGGGACCTGTAAATTTTCAGTTACTCCAAGGTGGTATGATCAAGGGTGAGATATTTACTCCTTGCCTGGCCTGGGCTCTTATCTATGAGTGACCATAAACACTCTTTTCTGCCTTGGAATTTTGAGGAGGATTCTCTCTTCACTGCCACTATCATCTCCACCACACCAGCACTCCTCCTTGCCCCAGGACCACCACCCAGAACTGTGACCCAGATCCAAGCAAGGACAAAGCAAGAAAATACTGCCTCAGCACCAGCAAAAAGATCCCTGCAATCCCCCTCTGATCAGCCACTCAATTTCCTGTCAGTCTGTGGGCCCAAAGCTCTGAAAGCAGCCCCTGCCCTGGGGCTGTGCTGGGCCCAAAGTTCTCTCTCACCGTGGTCATAGACTTTTCCTACTGAACTTCTGAGTTGTCTTTGGCATTTGTGGGTTGAGAAGTCTGGAAACCACCACAGCTGCCTGTGATTCAGTCCCCTGAGGCCTGCTCCAGGTTTCCTGTGACCTGATCTTTATCTGTGTGACCATGCTGTACTGTACTCCTCTACCAGCCTGGTGCAGTAGACCCTTCCAATCAACCATCCATATTGTAGTTGGCTGGAAATTTGTTTCACTCTGTCTTTTTGTTGGTTCTGCTGCTCTAGAATTCATTTAGGACCATTTTTACAGGTATTTGGAAGGGTTTGGGGGAGAGCTCAAGCAAGTAGTTGTTTTTACTCCACCATCTTGACTCTATCTCCCCTCCAATACATATTTTTTCTTGGAAGTTTTGGATGTAGGAGTTTTGACTTTGTTGTCTTCTTCTGAGTGTGTTGTTTTGATCTTCCTTGTT
Organism: Phascolarctos cinereus; assembly: GCF_003287225.1. NCBI lineage: Eukaryota > Metazoa > Chordata > Mammalia > Diprotodontia > Phascolarctidae > Phascolarctos > Phascolarctos cinereus. The sequence goes on from NW_027555514.1 coordinate 207,265,438, forward strand.
ACCATAGTAACTTTCTATAGTCAGAGTTTTTTTCCCATTGTTTACTCATTTTCTCAGCTTATTACTTGATTTTAACTGCTTCCAGGGTAGGGACCACACTGCCCCAAGCTTCAGGGATTTTGTGCAGCTGTTTTCAGAGATACTTCTGTATGTTTTCAGTTCTTTCAGGGTGGTATGATCTAAGAAGTGGTGTTTATTACTCTCCTGGCCTGTTCTCTGGTCTGTGAGTGACTGCAAACACATTCTTTTCTGCCTTGAAACTGTGAGGAGAGTCTCCTTTCCACTGTGGCTACAAGCTCTGCTATGCTAGTACTCCTTCTCACCCTGGGACTGCCACCCAGGACTGTGACTCATATCTGAGTATGGGCAAAGCGATGGTGTCCCACCTCAGTAAAAGACCCCTGTAATGTCCTTTTGACCAGTTGTTCAACTCCCTTACTATCTGTGGGCTGAGAGTTCCAGATGTAGCCACTGCCACTTCCACTGCCACTGCCACTTGGTGATTCAGTCACTTCCAAGGCCTGCTCCTTGTTTGTTGTGGTTGTGGCTGTGCTGGTGCAGCCTGTTCCTGATTGTGCTCCACTCTGTCTCAGGTGTAACAGACCTTTACTGATGACTTTCTTTGTTGTCTTTGGTATCTGTGGGCTGAGAGGTCTGTAAACTGCCACTGCTGACACTGATTCAGTCACCCTGAGGCCTATGCCAGGTTTGCTGGGGCATGATCTGCACTGGCACAGTCTGTGCTGGACTGTGCTCCTCTCTCATTTTGGTGCAACAGACCTTTCCTGCTGACCTTCCAAATTGCCTTGGCAGGAAATTTGTTTTACTCCATCTTTTGGGGGATTCTGCTGCTCTAAAATTTGTTTAGATTCATTTTTTAAAGGTATTTGGAGGAGTTTGGGGGAGAGCTCAGGTGAATTCCTGCCTTTACTCCATCATCTTGGCTCCACCTCTAGCATCCAAATTCTTAAAAAAGAAGTTAAGTGAGTTCTAGGAAGAAATAGACAGCAAAACTATGCTAGTGGGGACCTCAACTGTCACCTCTTGGAACTCAATAAACACAGCCAAAAAAGAAACAAGAAAGAAACTAAGGAAATAAGTAGAATGTTAAAAAAGCTAAATATTATAGACCTTTGGAAAAAACTAAATGGAAACAGAAAGGATTATATCTTTTTCTCAGCAGCACATGGAACCTACACAAAACTGACCATATAATAGGGCATTAAACCCTCAAAATCAAATGAAAAGGGAGAAATATTAAATGTGTTCTTTTTGGATCATGTGGCAGTGGAAATCTAGATTAAAATTTCATAGCAAACTAAATAATCTAATCCTAAAGAATGAGTAGGTCAAAGAAGAAATCATAGAAACAATCAATAATTTCATTACAGAGAATGACAATAATGAGGCAGCATACCAAAATTTATGGGATGCCGCCAAAGAGAAGTATTTAAGGGAAACTTTATTTTTCTACATTCTTATGTCAACAAAATGGAAAAAGAACAGATCAATGAATTAGGCATGCAACTAGGAAAACTAGGGGGAAAAAACAAATTAAAAATCCCCAATTGAGCATTGAATTGAAAATCCTGAAAATCAAAGGTGGTATTCATGAGATTTATTATTTTTTTAAAAAACTATTGAATTAATAGATAAATCTAGGAGTTAGTTTGTTAAAAAATAAGATAGATAAGCCATTGATTAATTTTATTAAAAGGAAGAAAGAAAAAAAGCAAATATCCAGTATCAAAAATGAAAAGGGTGAAATCACCACCAATGTGGATGAGATTAGAGCAATCATTAGGAAATATTTTGCCCAATTACATGCCATTGAATCTAACAATCTGAGTGAAATGGATGAATGTTTACAAAAATATAAGTTGTCTAGATGAACAGATCAGGAAATAGAATGCCTAGATAATTCCATCATAGAAAAAAAAATAAGCCATTAATTAATTCCTGAGGAAAAAATCCCTAGGGTCAGATGGGTCCATGAATGAATTCTATCAAACATTTAAAGAACAGTTAATCCCAATACTATATAAACTATTTGGAAATACAGACAAAGAGGAAGTCTTAACTAAACTCCTTTTATGACACAACTATGATGCTGGAAAGAAGAAAAAAATGAAAATAAAACCAAATATGGTGATGATACTTAAACCAGGAAGAGCTAAAACAGAGAAAAAAATTATACACCAATTTCCCTAATGAATATCAATGCAAAATTTTTGAGCAACATACTAGCATGGCAACTACAGCAATATATCACAAGGATTATACACTATAACCAGGTGAGGTTTATAGCAGGAATGCAGGGTTGGTTTTACATGTTTTGAAGTTTGATACTACTGGATCTGCTTCCTTAAATCTTTTTCCCCCTAGTTTCTTTGAAGTTCCTGACCTTTTGTTCTTCTAAATGAACTTTATTATTTTTTTCTAACTCAGTAAGATTTTTTTTTAGTAATTTAATTGGGATGGCATTACATAAATAGACTGGTTACGTAAAATTGCCAAGTTTTTTTTATTACATTGGTTTTACCTACCCATGAACAATAAATACTACTTCAATTATTTGATCTAACTTTATTTCTATAGAAAGTGTTTTATTTTTATATTTGTGTAGTTCTGTGTCTGTTTTGGCAGGTATTTTGCACTGTCTAGTTATTTTAAATAGTCTAAACAACATCAAATAATATGACTGACACATACTATTGTTTCCCTATTTTTATCTTCTGATTAAATCTATTTTAGCTTTAACTTTGTCTGAAATCATGATTACGACTCCTGCTTTTTTATATAATAAATTCTACTCTTGACCTTTATTTTATATTTGGGTGTATCTTTTATTTTATAGCATTTCCTGAAAGCAACATATTGTTGAATTCAAAGTTTTAATCTGCTATCAGTTTCCATTTTATGGGTAAATTCATCCAATTCATATTCTAAGTTATAACTACTTGTTTTATATGTTCCTCCTTCCTATTTTTCTTCACTATTCTTTTAATTTTATTCCTATCCTTCCTCACTTCTCTGCTTTACTTCTACATGTTATCTTACCCACCTATTCCTCAACCTACTCACCCCTCCAAGAATTCCTCCCTTATCCTCTCCCTATCCCCTATCTCCTTGCCCTCTCATTTCTTTATGAATATAGAAGACTTTTATACCCTTTTAGATATATATGTTGCTCCCTCTTTAACCCATTACCTATTAGAGTAAGGTTTCAGCACTACCTGGCCTCCCCTCACTAACTTCTTCTGTATCAATTTTTCCTTTTTTTTTTGCCTCATTTGTATTAATTGCTCCTTTTTCTTCCTCCCTACAGTTTTTTTTAAGAATCACCCCCATCACACTCAGCTCAACCCAAGCCTTTCTTTCAAACTACCCAAATAAAAATGACAGTCATGATAGAACTGATAATATTTTCATATGTAAGAAGTAAACAATTTGACCTTATTGAGTCCCTTATAAATGGTCCTTAATGTTTACCTTGTATTTCTCCTGGATTTCATTCATCAATTTTTCATTTAAGTTCTGCTGTTTTTGTCACAAAATACCTGAAAATCTTTGAGTTCATTAAATATCCACTTTTTTTTTTCCATTCAGGAGTATAATTAACTTTGCTGGTTAAGTTACTCTTGGTCATAGCTCTTTTGCTCTATGAAAGGTTATAGTATTTCAAGACCTATAGTCCTTCAACATAGTAGCTTCTAGGTATAACCCTTATTGTAGCTCCATATTTAAACTTTTTTTTTCTTATTAATTCCAATATTTTCTCTTTAATCTGGGAGCTTTGAAACTTGGTTATGATATTCCTGCACATTTTTCTCCTGGAATTTCTTTTGGGGTCCTAACTTCATGATTATTCTTAGGGCTGGTGTCTTTTACATTAATCAAGAGGCTTTTTTATTCTTCTTCACTTTCTGCCATCACAGTAGTATCATCTGCATATCTGAGATTGTTGGTATTTCTCCCAGAAACCTTAATTCTGGCTTTTTATTTGTCCACCTTGGCATTTCACATAATATGCTCATTGAAAACCATAAATAAATAAACAAATAAAAGAAAAATACCACGGATTATATGTTTACCCTCTCAGATATGTAGATTGAGCGGATTTGATTGATAATATTATAGTTTGTTTAAGTGGGGAAAATCAGGAACATTACTTTTCTTAGTTGAAATAATAGATGAGATAATAAAAAGCTACTTGTCTGAGGGGGAAAAAATGAAGACAAAAATAAAATTCTCATTTCAAGATACAGAAAACACTAAATAAGGACCATTCTGCCAAGATGGCAGAGTAAAAAGTAAGTCACTCTCACTCTCCTGTATCAACCTTTGAAAGCCCAGAAAATGTCACCCCAGGAAAAATCCTGGAAGAGCTAAACCAGAAGAAAGATGGGGTGCAGCAATCCAGTAGCCCAGGTGGCTTGAGGGATTAATGGGGAAGGCCCCTTTTGCCCTGGGGGAAAGGGAGCAGTATGAAAAGGTAAATGTCTCAGCAAGCTAGCGGAAAGCCCCATCTCGGCATAGCAGGAGGAGATCCTGAAACCCAGGTGCTGGAGCAGGCAAACACCAATACCTGGACCCCCAAGTGCCACAGTGAGGGCAGGGGAACTGGTAGAAACCAGATCAGAAAACCACCAGGTGCCTTGCATTCTACAGCAATCTCCCAGTGCTTCAGGAAAAATCTGTGAAGTGCTCCAAGGGGCCCCAGGCAGATAAACATCCTACAACATCCATCCAAAAGAAGCTGAAGAAAGCAAAAGGAAAGGAAAAGCAGGCAACCTGCAGAAGCCACACTACCCCACCCTACCCCTAGAGTTTCAGTGTTGCTGACACCAGCCCAACACTAGGTAAGCTTCTAGAGCCCTACAGCCCCCAACTGCCAGCATCAGAGGCCCCAGCATACAAAGCCAGTGACCAAACCCAAGGCTCCCAAAACAAGAAACTTGGATCAGTGCCCTCTGCTCCCCAGTAGGAGAACTCAATCTATTTAAAGGCCAGGAAATAAGCAAACACCATAAGTAAAAAAAGAAACATGCCATAGATTCATATTATGAGAACAGTGAAGATCAAGGCAGAAATTCTGAAGATGACAACATTGTCAACAAACCCACATCTGGAATCTCAAAAGGGAATATGAACTGGTCTGAAGCCCAAAAAACCTTCTTGGAAGAGCTCAAGAAGGATTTTAAAAGTCAAGTAAGAGAAGTAGAAGAGTCTCTAAAAAATACAATTGGCCACCTGAAAAAAAGTACACTGAAGAAAACAAGTCCCTAAAAAATATAATTGGCCAAATGGGGAAGGAGGTGCAAAATCTAATAGAAGAAAACAATTTGTTAAAAATTGGAAGTGGGCAAATGGAAGCTAATGATTCTTTGAGAGAGCAAGAATCAGCCAAACAGAAACAAAAATATTTAAAAAATATATAAAAATTTAAAATACCTCATTAGTAAAACAACTGACCTGGAAAATCGATCCAGGAGAGACAATTTAAAAATTATTGGTCTACCTGAAAATCATGGTGAAAAAAAGAGCCTGGACAGTGTCTTTCAGGAAATCATAAAGGAAAACTACCCTGAGGTCCTAGAATCAGAGGGTAAAATAGACACTGAAAGAATCTACCGCTCACCTTCTAAAAGAGAACCCAAATTGAAAGCATCAAGAAATATAGTAGCCAAATTCCAAAATTACCAGTCAAAGAGAAAATACTGCAAGCAGCCAGAAAGAAACAATTTAAATATCATGGAACCACAATCAGCATTGCACAGGATCTTGCAGCTTCTCCATTAAAAGACTGTAGGGTGTAGAACATGATATTCCATAAGGCAAAGGAGCTTAGATTACAACCAAGAATCAACTACCCAGCAAAAATGAGCTTGATCTTTCAGAGGAGGAGATGAAATAGGGGACTTCTAAATCTTCCTGATAAAAAGATCTGAACTCAACAGAAAATTTTATCTTTAAATACAAGACTCAAGAGAGTCATAAAAAAGTAAACAGGATGGAAAAATACAACATGTTCTTAATAAGGGCAAAATGTTTATATCCCTACAAGGGAAGATGACACTTGTAACTCTTGAGAACTGTCTTGTTATTACACCATGTTAAAGGGGTATACACAAAGAGGGTGGATATAAGTTGACTTTGATGTAATGACAAAAAAAAATCTAATCAAGTGGGTTGAATGGATCCAAGTGAGTGAATTAATCTGATCTAGAAAAGTACTGAGAAAGGAGGAGGCAGACAAGGGTAAATTACATTACAGGAAAAGACACAAAAACCAATTATAGCAGAGGGAAAGAAGGGAGGGAGATGAGCATTGTTTGAACTTTACTGTCATCAGATTTGGCCATAATCAGTTAGGTATAGAAATCTAACTTGCCCTATAGGCAGTAAGAGGAAAAGGGGAAAGAAAAGAGAGGGGAGATAGAAGGGATGGAAGAAGTAGTAAGGGTAAAGGGGAAGAAAAGAGAGGGAAAGGGAAAGGGTAAGGGAGGAGGGACTGAGGGAGGCGGTAGTCGAAAGCAAAACACTAGTGAGGAGGGAAAAGGAGAAAGGAGAAAGAAAATAATAAACACGGGACAAAAAGGATGAAGAGAAAGACAAAGATAGTAATCATAACTGTGAATGTGATTGGGATGAACTCTCCCATAAAACGGAAGCGGATAACAGAATGGATTAAAAACCATAATCCTACAACACGTTTGAAAAAGTGTGACACACACAGGGTAAAGGTAAAAGGCTGGGGCAGAATATATTATGCTTCAGCTGAAGTAAAAAAAAAGCAGGGGTAGCAATCCTGATCTCAGACAAAGCAAAAGCAAAAAAGATCTAATCAAAAGAGATAAGGAAGGAAACTACATCCTGCTAAAAGGCACCATAGACAATGAAGTAATATCATTACTAAACATATATGCACCAAATGGTATAGCATCCAAATTCTTAGAGGAGAAGTTCAGGGAGTTACAGGAAGAAATAGACAGCAAAACTATACTAGTGGGGGACCTCAACCTCCCCCTCTCTGAACTAGATAAATCTAACCACAAAATAAACAAGAAAGAAGTTAAGGAGGTGAATAGAACATTAGAAAAGTTAGATGATAGACTCTGGAGAAAATGAATGGGGATAGAAAGGAATATACTTTTTCTCAGCATACATGGCACATACACAAAAATTGACCATGTACTAGGGCATAAAAACCTCACAATCCAATGCAGAAAGGCAGAAATATTAAATGCATCCTTTTCAGATCATGATGCAATAAAAATTATATGTAATAAAGGGCCATGGAAAGATAGACTAAAAATAATTGGAAACTAAATAATCTAATCCTAAAAAATGATTGGGTCAAACAACAAATCATAGAAACAATCAATAATTTCATTCAAGAGAATGACAATAATGAGACAACATACCAAAACTTATGGGATGCAGCAAAGCAGTTCTTAGGGGAAGTTTTATATCTCTAAATGCTTATATGAATAAAATAGAAAAAGAGGAGATCAATGAATTGAGCATATAAAAAACCTAGAAAAAGAACAAATTAAAAATCCTCAATAAAGCACCAAATTAGAAACATTGAAAACCAAAGGAAAAATTAATAAAATTGAAATTAAGGAAACTATTGAGCTAATAAATAAAACTAAGAGCTGGTTTTATGGGGAAAAAAACTAATAAAATAGATAAACCTTTGGTTAATTTGATTAAAAAAAGAAAGAAGAACACCAAATTACCTCAAGAATGAAAAGGGTGAATCCATCACCAAGGAAGAGGAAATTAAGACAATATTTAGGAACTATTTTGCTCAACTGTATGACAATAAATTTGACAATTTCAGTGAAATGGATATTTACAAAAATACAAATCACTCAGGTTAACAAAAGAGGAAGTAAAATAACTCTGTCTCAGAAGAAGAAATTGAACAAGCCACTAATCAGTTCCCTAGGAAAAAATCTCCAGGGCCAGATGGATTTACAAGTGAATTCTATCAAACATTTAAAGAACAATTAATTCCAATACTATGTAGACTATTTGGGGAAATAAGTGAAGAAGGAGTCTTACCAAATTCTTTCTATGATACAAATTTGGAGCTGACACCTAAACTGGGAAGAGTCAAAAGAGAGAAAAAAATTATAGACCAATTTACCTAATGAATATAGATGCAAAAATTTTAAATAAAATATTAGCAAATAGATTACAGCAACTTATCACAAGAATAATACACTATGACCAGGTAGGATTTATGTGCCAGGAATGCAGGGCTGGTTCAATATTAGGAAAACTATCAGCATAATTGATCATATCAACACCAAAACTAACAGAAACCACATGATTATCTCAATAGAAGCAGAAAAAGCTTTTGAGAAAATACAACACCCATTTTCTATTAAAAACACTAGAGAGTGGGGCAGCTAGGTGGTGCAGTGGATAGAGCACCGGCCCTGAAGTCAGGAAGTCCTGAGTTCAAATCCGGCCTCAGACCAAACACTTGACACTTACTAGCTGTGTGACCCTGGGCAAGTCACTTAACCCCAATTGCCTAAAAAGCAAAAAACCAAAAACACTAGAGAGCATAGGAATAAATGGAGTCTTCCTTAAAATAAACTTTCAGGAACCATCATATGTAATGGGGATAAGCTACTAGCATTTCCAATAAGATCGGCGGTGAAACAAGGATGCCCATTATCACCACTGTTATTCAATATCGTACTGGAAATGTTAGCTTTAGCAATAAGAGAAGAAAAAGAAATTGAAGGTATTAGAATAGGCAAAGAAGAAACAAAGCTATCATGCTTTGCAGATGATATGATGATATACTTGGAGAATCCCAAAAATCAAGTAAAAAACTACTTGAAATAATAAACAACTTTAGCAAAGTTGCAGGCTATAAAATAAACCCACATACATCATTGGCATTTCTATATATTACCAACAAAGCCCAATAGCAAGAGATAGAAAGAGAAATTCCATTTAAAGTTACTGTAGACAGTATAAAATATTTAGGAGTCTACTTGCCATAACAAACCCAGGAACTGTATGAACAGAATTACAAAACACTTTTCACACAAATAAAGTCAGATCTAAAGAATTGGGAAAACATTAGTTGCTCATAGGTGGGCCTAGCTAATATAATAAAAATTACAATTCTAACTAAGCTAATTTACTTATTCAGTGCCATACCAACCAAACTAACAAAAAATTATTTTATAAAGTTAGGAAAAACAGTAACAACATTCATTTTGAAGATCAAAACATTGAGAATATCAAGGGAGATAATGAAAAGAAATGCAGGGGAAGGTGGCCTAGCAATTCCAGATCTTAAATTGTATTATAAAGCAGCAATCATCAAAACTGCTTGGTACTGCCTAAGAAATAGAGTGGTGAATCAGTGGAATAGGTTAAGTATGCAAGACACAGTTGTCAATGACTATAGTAATCTATTATTTGATAAACCCAAAGACCCCAGCTTCTGGGATAAGAACCCACTCTTTGATAAAAACTGCTGGGAAAACTAGAAAAGAGTATGGCAGAAGCTATATATAGATCAAAATCTCACACTATACACCAAAATAAAGTCAAAATGGGTTCATGATTTAAGCTGATACTGTAAGCAAACTGGAAAAGCAAGGAATAGTTTACCTACCAGATTTATGGAGGAAAGAAGAATTCATGACCAAACAGGAGATAGAGAACATCATGAAATACATGATGGATAATTTTGATTACATTAAATTGAGAAGTTTTTGCACAAACAGTCAATGCAACCAAGATTAGAAGGAAAGTAGAAAATTGGGAAAGAATTTTTACAACCATTGTCTCTGATAGGGGCCTCATTTCTAAAATGTATAGAGAATTAAGTATAATTTCTCATTATTAAAGTCATTCCTCGATTCATAAATTTTCAAAGGATATGAACAGGCAGTTCTCAGATGAAGAAATTAAAACAATCTATAGTCATATGGGAGAATGCTCTAAATCACTATTGATTAGAGAAATGCAAATCAAAACCACTCTGAGGTACCTCATCACAGCTATCAGATTGACCAAGATAACAAAACAAAAAAATGATAAATGTTGAAGAAGAGGTGGGAAAATTGTAACATCAATGCATTGTTGTTGGAGTTGTGAAGTGATCCAACCATTTTGGATAGCCCAAGGGCTATCAAGATGTACATACCCTTTGACTCAGCAACAGCATTTCTAGGGCTATATTCCAGAGAGATCACACAAATGGGAAAAAGACCCACATGTACAAAAATATTTATAGCAAGTCTTTTTGTGGTGGCAAAGAATTGGAAATTGAGAGGATGCCCATTAATTGGGAAATGGCTGAACAAGTTGTGGTATATGAATGTAATGGAATACTATTTTGCTATAAGAAATGGAAAACAGGCTGAGTTCAGAAAAACCTGGAAAGACTTGTATGGGCTGATGCTGAATGAAGTGAGCAGAACTGGGAGAATGTTGTATACAAGAACAGCCACATTGTGCGATGACTAATATTGATAAACTTAGCCCTTCTCAGCAATACAAGGATCTAAGACATCTCCAAAGGCCTCATGATGGAAAATGCTATCCATAAAGATGAAGAAACTATGGCGTTTGAATGCAGATTGAAGCATACTATTTTCTATCATTTTTCTTCTTTTGTGTTTTGTTTCCTCTTTCTGATGGTTCCTCCTATTGGTTCTAATTCTTACTTACAACATCACTAATGTGAAAATATGTTGTAATAGAAATGTATATGTATAGCCTATATCAGATTGTGCACCATCTTGGGGAGGAAGGTGGGGAGGGAGGGGGAGAAAAATTTTAAACTCAAAATTAATTAATTTTTAAAAAAGAAATTATTATGCTTAAAAGTGAAGTGAAGTTATATGTAATATTTATGGATTCATGCATAATCCTCATTTTCTGTTCTCTGTATGCCAGAATGCTCATTATATTTGTTAAATTCCAAATAATAAATAAAAATTATAAATATACATATACATATACACATATAAAAATCTAAGATATGTAGGAAGTTATCAGAAATGTAGAAAACCATGAGATATTCCCCAATAATTAGGTTCTTTAAAAAAACTGCAAACTATTTAAACCATATGAAATACTACTCTAAATCACTAATAATAAAAGAAATGCAAATCAAAACAAAAAACTGAGGTTTCACCTCATATCCTGTGAATTGGCAAAGATCACAAAAGATTTGAATAGTTCAGGATAATTATAACCTCAAATATTATGAATTAAAGCTTATGTCCCCATCCTTTTTGTGCCAAGGATGTACTTTGCTCCTGACCTGAAGCATAGAAATGACTAGATAATAAGAACAGATGATTTGGCAAGTAATGTGGTGATGGGCAAAACTTGCTGATGAATATAGTATGAAGGAATTATTCCAATAGCATACATTTTAAAATGCACAGAGTCTGACCATGAGCTTAATGATTTGCAAACATTTCAAGTAAACATGTTAACTATCTGTAGGTCACAGGGAAGAAGGTATGGCCATACGCTCTGGTGTTTTGATCAATGTCCCGAACAAAAAACTGAAATTGATTAATCCATCAAGATTAAAGTTAGTGACTGCTATGAAGAAAATTCTGTTAACTTAAAAAGAATTCTGTTAACTTAAACAGAGCACCTCTTCTAGACTCTTTAGTGCTTTAAACCTCTATTAAACAATAATGAGATTATACTTGTATTTTACCTTAACAATAGAATTTTTTTTTACCTGGAATTGACTCACACGGTCTTAAAGGTAAATTGTTTTTGTATTTTAGTCTATATGGAGAGTATCTGGTGTACTACAAAAAGCCATGGATTTGGAGTCATAGAACCTGGGTTCACATCCCATCTTTATGTCATGTGCATTTGCTATGTGAATATTGTCAATTCATTAAACCTCTTTGTGCCTCAGTTTCCTTATCATAAAATGAAAGTTTTAGGCTAAGTGGTCTCTAATATCACGTCCAGCTCTAAATCCATGACCAATAGTTTACTGGGTGATAGGAATAAATAGCAATGGAGAATAATAGAAAGTGAGTGAAGTCTAGAACATAGGGACATCATCTTTGACCAAAAAAAACCAAACCCTTCCCTTTTTGCTTTTGGGTGTTATCCAAACCTAGAGGAATAGGATAGTGATGTACCCTGACTATGAATTCAACACTATCATCTGAAGGATACAAAGACAAGTTCCTTGCCCCTGTGTTGCTTTGGCTTTATAATGTTGTTGACATGATGATGGGCTTCAGAGACTGGAACTGCCTTTACTTCTATTTATTACCTTATAGCAGAAAATGTCCTTTGTTGGACATTTTAAAAACTATTTCTACAACTAAAAGATACTATATAACTCAGAAAACTCCTCAAGAGTAGTTGGCTGTTATTTAGAAAGAAATGATCTCTGGAGGTAGCTAGGTGGTACAGTGGGAACATGGCTTAAAGTCAGAAAGATGAGTACAAATCTAGTCTCCAGATACTAGCTGTGTTACCCTGGGCAAGTCACTTAACCTCTATCTGCCCGAGTTTTCTCAATGGCAAAATGGAATTAATAATAGCACCTACTTTCCAGGGTTGTAAGGATCAAATGAAAAAATATTTGTAAAAGACTTAGAACAGGACCCAATTGCACATACAAGGTACTTAATAAATGCTTGTTTCCTTCCATTCTAAGTCTAAAATTAGATAATTGTATCTCATTTAGCTCAGCTTGCTCTGAAGTTCACTTAAATACATTTAAGATAGGAGAAGGAAGATAGTCTATTTTAAACCTCTGCAATGATAACTGTATTCAAGAAAACAGTAGAAAAGTATGAAAATGCAAGACTGAGAAACATTATAATACCACAAAAGGTTATTTCCCATGCACCTCTAATGTTGTTTTTATTCTTTTCTTTTCTTTTTTTTTTTTGGTTAGGCAATGGGGTTAAGTGACTTGCCCAGGGTCACACAGCTAGTAAGTATTATGTGTCTGAGGCCGGATTTGAACTCAGGTCCTCCTGAATCCAGGGCCGGTGCTCTATCCACTGTGCCACTTAGCTGCCCCTCTAATGCCGTTTTTAAAAAAGTTGTTTTAAAGTGGCTTTGAAATCATAATTTAAAATAGTTTAAAGGTAATAATAATATCACCCTAGAGAATAGTTTGTAAAACATCAAAATTCATTTGCAATAAATTTGTCATCTGAGATTCAAATGTTTCTTTGCAATGTTAGGAAACTTTTCAGTTTTTTAATGTCAGTCAAGCAAAAGTATTGGAACAGTTAACATGGATTCTTTAGGTGAACTTGCAGAAATACAACATTTGATGTCATCTTCTTTCCTATTCACTTCATTCGAGCATTTTCAAGGTTTTTCTACAATAACTCTCTTGATTATTCAGTTAGCAGTCGAGGCAAATTTATCCAACATTTATTCAAATATAAGAAACTCAGACTAGAAATTAGAAGGGGATTTTTTTTTTCATGAAATTGGCTGCAACTCTTTGGCTTTGAAGGGCTGGAAATATAAGAATTGCTTTTCTTGTGGTATTTTGGTTTCTGCTCTCAACCAAAGCAGGAAGGGCAGAGATGCTCAAAAATAAGGAGGGAAAAGTTAACTCAACTTTTTGAACCTCAAATAAGATTCAGGTTCAGTTTCAATGTGAGGCAAAGGCTCAACTACATTCTTATTTCAACCAAAACACTTGGCTCATCTATTTGAGTGACTGGTTTATTAGTGCACAGAATTTTATTCTGTCTTAAGAAGGAAGTGAATGGTTGGTATGTAAGGAATCAAATATCAAATTCCAGTGTTGTGCTTTAATCAATTTTACAGAAATAGAAAGGATTTTTAAAAATTATGATTGGTATGAAAATAGAGATGACCAGGGAAGTGGAACAGTGAAGGAAACTGGCTCCTGTAAATGCACTGCTTGTAGGTGTGTTTCAGAGAAAACAGATGCTTGTTAGACTAGATGACCTCTGGGGGCCCTTTAAACTCAGAAATTCCACAATTCCATGAAATTTGTTTTGCTATTTGGAAATAATGCTTCCCACCCACTATACACATACGTATGTAAATATTTATATATACATATACATATGTAATTTAAACAAATTGTATTTCTATATAACTTCATAAATGTATGTGTTCTCTATAACACACACAAATTATATACTATATACATAAATTACATCTGTATTACATATATTTTTATCAATTAGTACACGTTTATTAAGTGTTCACTATGTGTCAGACAAAGTAGCTAGGTGGTATGGAGGATAGAGTGTCAGCTCTGGCGCCAAGAAGATTCATCTTCCTGAGTTCAAATCCAGCTTCAGACATTAACTAGCTATGCAAGCCTGGGCAAGTCACCTAATTCTGTTTGCTTCAGTTTCCACATCTGTAGAATGAGCTGGAGAAGGAAATAGCAAACCACTCCACTATCTTTGCCAAGAAAACCCCAAATGGGGTCATGAAGAGTTGAACACAGCTGAAACAACTGAACAATAACAACAAATATGCCAGGTACTGTGATGAAGTGTTGGAGATACAAAAGAAGAACAAGATAGTACCAACCTTCAGAGACCTATTATCTAATGGGAGAGACAACTTGCAAACAAATATATACAAAGCAAACTAGATATAGGATCAATAGGAAAAAGTGAACAGAAAGGAAGCACTGTAATTAGGAGGGGCTAGGGAAGTCTTTCTGTAGAAGGTGGGGTTTTCTTTGGAACTTAAAGGAAGCCAGGAAGATCAGTAAGTGAAGCAAGGGAGGGAGAATATTCCAGGGACCAAAGAGAATGCCTATAGCTGATAGGAAGGGATATTAAATTCTCCTACAATAATTATGTTACCATTGATGTTGTTTCACAACTCACATACTACTTTTAAAAGTAGCAGGCTAAGCTATTTCATGCATATATGTTTAATGATGTTATGATTTTTTTGTTTACTGTGTCTTTAAGCATAATGTTGTTTCCTTGGTTGTCTCTTTTGATAATATCAATTATTAAAATTGCTAAAATCATGATTGTAAGTCCTACTTTTCAAAAGTTGCTTGAACTACTTGGGTCTATATCTTCATTGTCAGTATGTACGTGTCTCAGATGGGTTTGAGGAGTTAGGCCAGGCCGGGTTTTTCTTGTTGCCTGTCCTTTATCTAAGAGCCACCTAGGTCAGAACATAGGCTCTCCAATCTCTCCCAGGCGCTGTCTTTTCCTTGAGAACAGAAGGACTTTCAACAAACCTTGAAAGATAACCAGGAAGTGAGGAGATGACTCAGGGGGGACTCACCCCAGTTACTGTTACCATAAGAAAAATTATTGTTGATACTTGGCTTTTTCCACTCTGGGTTCTGTTCCTACGAATGGGGTATAATAATCCTAACCCTCAGATCAATAAAGGGAGCTTGTTCTTAACTTGCTACCCCCTGATCCATGTGATCTCTTTTTCTCTCTCATACTTCACAGGCAATTAAACACAGTCACAGATGCAGGCATCCGTGACATCTTTTAAATATATTTTTATATATAGCAAAAATGTTTTTTTTATTTGTTCCATTTCCTTTGGGTTTTTTTTTTGAAGAATTGAATTTATTTACATTTAAATTTGTAACAATTGAGTTTGTGATCTATTCCATTGAATATATAGAACGAATGTACATAGACCCAATTCTCTACTCTTATTAAACTTGTTGATTCCTTACTTTGAGTTCTAATTTTAAAATTGAAGGAAAAAGAAAAGTAAATCAATGAAATTTTAAAATAATGCACTAAAGAGAGGATTAAAAAGTTCAGAGGGGATACAGAGAAACAGGGCAATTTTGTTACTATCATGTTGAATTTAATATACACTTAAAAAGCAAGCTGGACATTTAAAAAAGCATAAAAAGCTGCACACTATTCTATGATTGTTTTGATGCCTTCTGAAAACTCTTACAGTTGCTTCATAGTTGTTTGAGGAGGCCACAATTTCTTGTGGGATTTTGATTAAGTTACCTTTGTGAGGAAGTATTTGCTCATGA
The DNA here is from genome assembly GCF_003287225.1 of Phascolarctos cinereus. Classification (NCBI taxonomy): domain Eukaryota; kingdom Metazoa; phylum Chordata; class Mammalia; order Diprotodontia; family Phascolarctidae; genus Phascolarctos; species Phascolarctos cinereus. Next base: position 207,281,465 of record NW_027555514.1, read on the forward strand.
TGACTCTTTTCACTGAATGTTAGTTCATTTTTCGTTAGTCACTTTTATCTGTCTTCATCAGTCATTTTGTTTTGGAGCACTTGATGTAAAAATATGTTTTTCCATCAATCCTTTCATTTCTATGGGTCCAGAAGTTTTGTATCCCAACCCTTTCCCTTTATTTTTGTTGTTTGTAGTTGCAGACTGCTAGTTTTGAACAGTATCTTTGACCCTGGGCAAGTAAGGGCAACCCATTGGGAAACCACTGATGATAGACTCTGGCAGATCTGTTCTCTACTTTTTTGAGTCTCACTCTGAGTTTCACCTTTATTTCTTTTGTAAAAAGTTATTGTTTATGTATTTTAACATTTTTTTAAAATTCTGAATTTCAAATTCTCTGTCTTCCTCCTGCCCTATCCCCACCCACTGAGAAGGCAAGCAATATATCAACCACACATGTGAAATTGTATAAACCATATTTCTATATTAGTTATGTTGCAAAAAAAAACTAAGAAAAATAAATAAAGTATATAAAATATACTTAAATTTACACTCAGAGTTCATCAATTCTCTCTCTGGAGGTGGATAGCATTTGTTTTAATCATGAGTCCTTTGGAATTATCTTGGATCATTGTATTTATCAGAGTAGCAAAATCTTTCACAATTGATCATCATTGCAATATTCCTGTTACTGTCTATAATGATCTTCTGGTTCTACTTACTTCCCTGTGCATTAATTCACATAAGTCTTTCTAGGCTTTTCTGAAATCATCCTGATCATCATTTCTCATAGCACAACAGCATTTCATCACAATGATATATCACAGTGTATTCAGTCATTCAACAATTAACAAACATCCCCTCAATTTCCAATTCTTTGCCATCACAAAAAGATGCTATAAATATTTTTGTATATATGCATCCTTTTACTTTTTCTTTGATCTCTTTGGGATATGGACCTAGTACTGCTATTGCTGGATCAAAGGGTATGCACAGTTTTATATTCTTTTAGGCACAGTTTCAAATTGTTCTCTAGAATGGAGCTCATAACCATACCAACAGTGCATGAGTTTTCAACTTTCCACATCCCATCCAGCATTTGTCATTTTCCTTTTCTGTTATGTTAGCTAATCTGACACATGAGGTGCCTCAGAGTTGTGTTTTATATTATACATACACACACACATATGTATATATATAAAATCAATAGTGATTTAGAGTATTTTTTCATACAAGTATAGAGAGCTTTGATTACTTCTGAAAACTGCTTCTTCATATCCTTTGACCATTTATCAATTGGGAAATACCTTTCATTTTTTTTTATAAATTTGACTGAATTCCTTATATATTTGAGAAATGATACCTTTATCAAGGAAATTTGTAGAAAATCAATTATCAGTTTCCTGCTTTTCTTCTAATTTTGGCTGCATTGGTTTTGTTTCTGCCAAAACACTTTAATTTATGTAATTGAAATCATCTGTTTTCCTTCTTGTGATCCTCTCTATCTCTTGTTCAGTCATAAACTCTTCCCTTATCCATACATCTGACAGGTAAATTTTTCCATGCTCCTCTGATTTGTTTATGATATTGCCTTTTATATCTAAATCACATACCCATTTTGATCTTATTATGCCCTGAAACGTGGCTAATTTTTGGGAAGGTGCTATATATAGCTGAGAAAAAGTATACTCTTTTCTTTTCCCATTAAATTTCCCCAGAGGTCTATCATATCTAACTTCTCTAAGATTCTCTTCATCTCTTTAACTTCTTTCTCATTTATCTTATGGTTAGATTTATCTAGTTCCTAAAGGGGGCAGTTGAGAACCTTAACTAGAATAGTTTTACTGTCTATTTCCTCCTGTAATTCTTTTAACTTGTCTTTTAAGAATTTGTTACTCTTCCAATTGGTCCATATATGTTTAGTATTGATATTATTTTATTGTCTAAAGTAATTTTTTAAAGAAAAAATGTAGTTTCCCTGACTGGCTCTTTTAATTAGGTCTATTTCTGCTTTTGCTTTGTCTGAGACCATGATTGCTAGCCCTGCAATTTTACTTCAGCTAAAGGATAATAGATCCTGCTATGTCTCCTTATTTTAACTGTGTGTGTGTGTGTCTTTCAGTTTTGAGTTTGTCTCATGTAAATTACATATTTTAGGATTCTGGTTTCTAATCCATTTTGCTATCTACTTCCATTTTATGAATAACTTTTTCACATTCATAATCACAGTTATGATTATTAACTGTGTATTTCCTTCTATCCTATTTCTTCTGTTTATACTCCTCTCTCTCTCTCTCTCTCTCTCTCTCTCTCTCTCTCTCTCTCTCTCTCTCTCTCTCTCTCTCTCTCTCCCTGTCCTTCCTTGAAAATCTATTTTGTTTCTGACCACTGCCTCCCTTAATCCACTCTCCCTTTTGTCACTCCCCTCCTTTCTCTTATCCCCTTGTCCTCCTTTTCCTCTATTGGGTAAGATTGATTTCTTCACTCATATGACTTTGTGTGTGTGTGTGTGTGTGTGTGTGTGTGTGTTTAGTCTTCCCTCTTTGAACCAATTCCTATGAGGATGAGGTTCAAGTATTGTTTGCCAGCCCCAGCTCCAATTTTCCCCTCCATCATAAAAGCTCTTCCTTACTTGCCTCTTTTAGATAATTTTCTCCTGTTTACCTGTCCCTTCCCCCTTTTCCCAGTGCATCCCTCTTTTATACCCTTTCATTTTGTTTGGAGAGAATTCCAATGTAGTCAACTCACGCCCATACCCTCTATCTCTATAAAGCCCTTTTAACTGCCCTAACAATGATAGAATTCTTAAGACTTACAATTATTAGTTTAACCTTATTGATTCCCTTATGATTTCTCTTTCATGGTCACCTTTTCATACTTATCTTGAGTCTTGTGTTTGAATATCAACTTTTCTATTCAACTCTGGTCTTTTCATCAAGAATGCTTGAAAGTCCTTTATTTAATTAAATATGCATTTTTTTCTGAAGAATTATACTCAGTCTTGCTGAGTAGGTTATTCTTGGTTGTAATCCTAGTTTCTTTGCTTTCCAGAATATTGTATTCCAAGCCCTCCTTTAACATGAAAGCTGCTAAATCTTGCTTGATCCTGGTTGTAGCTTGACAATATTTGAATGATTTCTTTCTGGCCAACTGCAATATTTTTTCTTGAACTGGGAGATCTGAAATTTGATTATGATATCCCTGGGAGTTTTTATTTTAGTATCTTTCGGGAGGTTGTAGGTGATTTTTTTATTGCTATTTTACCTTCTGTTTCTAAGATATTAGGTTATTTTTTCTTTATACTTTCTTGAAATATTGTGCCCAGGCTCTCTCTTTGATCATGGCTTTTAGGGAGTCCAATAATTCTTCAGTTATCTCTCCTTGATCTATTTTTCCAGGTCAGTTGTTTTCCCAATGAGATATTTCTCATTTTCTTATTTTTTCTATTCATTCTTTTTACTTTGTTTTATTTTTTTCTTGATGTCTTATGGAATCATTAGGTTCTACTTGTCCAATTCTAATTTTTAAGGAATTATTTTCTTCAATGGCCTTGGTCCCTCTTTTTCCATTTGTCCAATTCTGTTTTTTTAAGGAGTTATTTTCTTCATGAATTTTTTTGCCTCTTTAGTACTGTGACATAGCAGGGAGTGGGGAGTGAGGGGAGAGCTGGACTGGAGCACACACTTCCCATCAGTGGTGGGTCTTGGAGGTGGCAGTAGCAACAGCAGTAGGGTCCAGAGCTCTTAACGCAGAGGTGGTAAGGTAATTTGACTACTGATCAGAAAGAGATTAAAAGGAAACTTTAGCTGGCACTAGGTACAGGACTTGGCACTGTTTGTCACCTTCATTGCCTGCATGCATTTCTGGGTCATTGTTCCAGGGTAGAGAGGAGAGCATGTGGTCACTCCCAGGAGCAGGAGCCCTGGTCACAGTTTCAATGCCAAGAGGAGTGCTAGCACTTGCAGCTACAGGGGAGCGAGGGCCTTTCCTGAGCAAAGGCCAAAGCACAGACAAGGAGAACAGTGATCATACTCCTCTCAGGATCATACAACTTTGGGAGCACTGAAAACTTACAGAACCTCAGAACTAGCTCTGAAAATGGCAGCACAAAAAAAGCCTGAAGCTTGGGAAAATTCCCCATCACCACCACTCAGGTAACCAGAGCTCAACTTAAGCATAAAGTTCAAAGTCAAGAATTAGGCTAGAACATGAACAAAAAACAAAACAAAGCAAACAAACAAAAAACCCTGACTATGAAAAGCTGCTATGGTTACAGGGAAGATCAAAACTAGACTCAGAGAAGATAACAACATGGAAACAGTTATAAGGAAACCCTGAAAAATTCAAGTTGGACACAAGCCCATCAAAAATTCTAAAGAAAGTGATTAGAGTGGTAAAGGAAAATTGGAAAAATAAATGAGTGATGCAAGAAAATTATGAAAAGAGAATTAACAGCTTAGTGAAAGAGGCAAAAAAATAAACCTTTAATACAACAGAGTTCTTTCCAATATTTCTAATGAAAAGACTAGAGTTGAATAGGAACCGAGAAATCCAAACATGGGTGCAGAGAATGTCAGAAAGATATATACATTTGAGCAATTCAATAGAACTGTGCAGCGATGTAATGCTAAAATTCTAATAGAAGGAGAAGAAACAAATGCCTCTTCAGAAACTTAATGTCTTTGAAGGGTACTGGGTCACAAACAGTTATAACATTACTGAAACAACTGAATAACAAAAAAAAAAGTTTGAGGAGGAAGGGTGCAGCACTTGTTATTTCACTTAACTGTGGTTTGTAAGAAAAATACTATACAAATATGAAGTAAGGGATGGGAGAAGCAAACATCAGATGGGTGCCTGTTTTCTTGGAGCTACTCTGAGGCATGTGGTGGTTCTCAAACCTGAAGTCTGTTGGTTCCCCTGGCTATCATTATCCTCAATTTACAGATAAGGAATTTAAGTTACAGAGAGGTTAAATGACTTGCCTAGGATCACAGAGCTAGTAAGTGTCTGAGGACAGAAGTGAACTCATCTTCCTGATTGAAGTCCAGCCTCCTATATACCATACCACACATCTGCCCCATTTGTCCAAAATGTCAGTGTCCATAGTGATAGATCTTAGAACCTATAAAATGTGTTTTTTAGGTTTCCAACATTTCAGACTAAGCTGAAAATAACATTGGTGTTAACTACTGGCATCTAAATATTTAATTTTATTTTTATGTATGTATGCATATACAACTGAGGAGGAGGGAGTGGTCTGGATGTGTGATTTTACTGATGTAGGAAACTCCTGATGAGAAAACTCATCCCTCTGATGCATATCAGCAACTAGTCTTGAAGAATTGCTTGAGCCACTGAGAGTTTAATATCCTCAAAATCACACAGAAAGTATGTGTCAGAGATAGGACTTTCATTCAAATCTTTCTGACTATATGAACAGATATTTTTCCATTTTGAAAAACTGTTTCTCATGTATACACATGTAATGTACACATATACATACAATGCATGCATATGGTACATATATACATATGTACATATTTTGTGTGCAACATAACATATTGCATTATGCTATAATGTTATATACTGTACTATACTATATCTCATATTATATCATAGTATACATATATCATATTTTGTGTGCATAATTATGGACATATAAAAAGTAATCTAAGTGAACAGTCTAGTCCTCCCTTTAATTAATACTGGATTATTTCTTTATTAATTATCTACCAAAGCTTTAAGACAATCAATGGAAGTTTTCTGATATTTCTTCATATGTTAATAAAATTTATAATTACCTTAATTAATTAATTAGCTTTGATATATTTCTTCAATTTATCATTTAACTCGAGAAATGTCTTTTCCAATAAGTTCATCTTATCTTTATCTCATCTCTCTTAAACTCAAACCTCTTAGTCATATACACTTAAATCAATAACAGTGTAACAAAAAATACTAAGGAATATATTTTGATAATTCATCAGCTGTGAAAAAAGCTATAGCCAGAATCACCTCTAATGATGTCTTATTAAATGTTTAACAACTGATTTTCTGAAAAAAAAAAGTACATTTGATAGATTTTTAAGTTTAATCTGCATAATTAACTTTTTGCTGGCATACTCTTACATCTGGACAATCAACAAATAACAAATCAGCTCTCATTTGCAGCATTTTTTGATTTCCAAGGTTTAAATACTTACACTGAAAATTTAACAATTATCTCTACAGAGCTGGTTCAAGTTTATTCCAGCAAACCTCTGCTCCTAACCATCAATTGTATCTGCTGACTCTTCCATAGACACTGCAAATACAGTTCTCTTTAGAATATCTTCACTATTGATATTTTTCACAGGATAAGAATTAAATTCAATTTTTTCTTTTCTTTTCTTTTTTTGGCTAGGCAATGGGGTTAAGTGACTTGCCCAGGGTCACACAGCTAGTAAGTGTTATGTGTCTGAGGCTGGATTTGAACTCAGGTCCTTCTGAATTCAGGGCCTGTGCTCTATCCACTGCACCACTTAGCTGCCCCTAAATTCAATTTTTTCAAAACATGTCTTCAGTCTTTTTAAAATTTGGTCTTAGTTTCTTGGGGAAGAAATTATGTTTTTAGTTAACCTTCCAAATACAGTCTTTCCAGGATTTGGTTCTCTCTCTCTCTGTCTCTCTCTGTCTCTCTCTCTCTGTCTCTCTCTCTCTCTCTCTCTCTCTCTCTCTCTCTCTCTCTCTCCCCTCAAAGATACAGTAACAATATCCAATGTCTGTGTATGAGAAGTTATCTAAACGGTTACAATTACAGAATTTGATCATTACTTCTGAATTGTAGTTCACGCACACACACACACACACACACACACACAAACATTTTAAGTTTGATGGAGTTCAATAATCACTAAAAGTTAATGTCAGTTCTTAAAAAAATTTTCAGAGTAGTTGAAATAAAGTATGTCAAAGCACTTTGGAAACAGTGAAGACCCAAGCTAAGTTGTGTTGTAAATTCTCTTATCTAATTACATGGAATAAATCCCAAAACAGTCTAGGATCAGGAAAGCCTCATACTACTCTCAAGCTAAATAATGTGAAGTTTTCAAAAATGAATGAAGTGAACTTTTTCCCCTTTGTAAATGCTAAGATCGATTTTCTGGCTTAATGTTGACTAGCAGAAACTTTCCAGCTTGTTTGGCTTGGTAGGCAAGTTGCTCAGTATATCATATCAAGATACACATTATTCTTACATTGAATCAACTAATAGTTTATCTTAACCTTTAATATCTCTAACTTAGAATACAAGTTCTAAACTATTAGGAACTTTTAGCCTTTAGTTTAAAAAAATAAATGAAGTAATGAACCTGACCAGATTTGGAGGGAGTACATGACAATATCAATACATTGACAATATACAACAATGGCACATACTTTTGTTCTGATGAACCCAGCTCCCTTCTTACACATAGGACAACTCACTTCACTCCCTTTCAAGCTATTCTGACTCAGTGTGGAAATGGAAAATAGACCTTTTGTAGAACTCTGTTAATGCCAAGTTAAGAAGGTGCCAAAATTTTCAAGGAAAGTGGATTTCCCATGTGCATTTTGGCTTATGAAGCCTGTCTCTTTCATTTTAGGAACAAAATTGTTGCACCTTCAAAACAGCAGATTAAGCCAACTCCAACACTCAATGCCTTGTTTGTCTGGGAATGATCTTGACCAGTCCCCAGAGAAAGAAAAAAATAATTAATTACATATATATGTAAGAAACAAAAAAAACCCCATCCTTTTGCTGCACCATGCATTGCAATTTTCTATCATCTCACCCTATTATAAGGAGATTTGACTCTTTAGAAACTGTTGGCACAATGGTAACTCTTCAAATTTTATTTATTCCCAAAACAGTCTGGACAGGAAACAACAGTGGAAACTTCCCACCCACATAAATCAATTCTATCCAAAAAGAAATCCTCTCAAGGTAAAAAGTATTTTGTTCTCTACAACAATGAGCCTTCTTTTATGGTACTGGCAGCTGAGCATGCACTGGTGGTATGGCTTTAAAATATTAACACTAATCATAGAAGAAACTGTATATCAACTTTATCTACAAAATCCAACAACAAATGAATAAAGCATGGACTTTCAACTCTCATTAAGATATATGAAGGATTTAAAAAGCTCTTCCTACGTGTTAGGTGCTGTGCAAAGTGTTGGCTGGTAATGCAAGTACAAGAGCATGGTCAAGAAAACTAGAGAATAATATTTCACCACACCTGGCTCATGTGCAGAATGACCACTGAGGCAGCTGCCACAGAATCACAGAACATCAGATTTGGAAGGGACCTCAGATGCCATGTAGTTCAATTCATATCACAATCAATCAACAAGTAGTTACCAAGCATTTGTGTCAAGAAATGACACATGGGGCACCTATGTGGGGCACAGGATAGAGCACCGGGCCTGGAGTCAACAGGACTCCTCTTTCTGAGTTCAAATGTGCCCCCAGACATTTACTAGCTGTGACCATGACCAAGTTACTTAATCTCTGTTTGCCTTAGTTTCCTCATCTGTAAAATTCACTGGAGAAGAAAATGATAAACTACTCCAGTATCTTTGCCAGGAAAACCACAAATGAGGTTATGAAAATACAATGAATGAAATAATCCCTACTTGGAATGAGCTTACATTCAAATGGGGGAAGACAACAAATACAAATTATATATATATATATATATATATATATATATATATATATATATATTTATGTGTGTGTGTGTGTGTGTGTATACATATATATACACACACACATATATACATATATATGTATATACACATATATACACACACACTTATATATGTGTGTATGTATATATGTAAATATACACATATACATATATACACACATACACACATATATACATATATATACATATATACACATACACACACACATATAGCATTAATATAAACTTAATGAATACAAATAGAAGATAGTATACAAGGTAGTTGTGAATACATGATAGTTGCAAGGGAGAGTACTAGCAGCTGAAGAGTTGAGGAAAAGCTTCATGCAGAAGATGGGGCCTATACTGCATTTTTAAAGATATGCTTCTGTAGGGGCAGAGCCAAGATGGTGGAGTAAAAGCATTAACTTGCTTGAGCTTTCCCCCAAACTCCTCCAAATACCTGTAAAAATGGCTCTAAACAAATCCTAGAGCAGCAGAACCCATAAAAAAACAGAGCGAAACAAATTTCCAAGACAACCTGGATGGTTGATTAGAAAGATCTATCCTGACAGGTTGGGAGAAAACTGCAGCTCAGTGTGGGTGTGCAGGCAAAATCCAGGCCTCAGTGAACCTGGAACAGCCCTCAGGGGACTGAATCACAGGCAGCTGTGGCACTGTCCAGACTTCTCAACCCACAAGCACCAAAGACAACTTAGAAGGTCAATAGGAAAAGTCTGTGACCACAGTAACAGAGAAGTTTGGTCCCAGCCCCAGTCCAGCCCAGCAGGGGCTGCTTCCAGAGCTTTGGGCTCACAGATAGAGGTAGGAATCTAGTTGCTGATCAGAGGGCGATTGCAGGGATCTCTTTGCTGGTGCTAAGGCAAGATTCTCTTGTTTTGCCTGTGCTTAGATCTGGCTCACAGCATTAGGTGGCGATCCTAGGGCATGGAGCTTGTAGTGGTGGTAGGGAGCGAATCCTCCTCACAGTTCCAAGGAAGAAAAGAGTGCTTGAGGTCACTCATAGACCAGAGCCCAGACCAGGAAAGGAGTAAATATCTCACCCTTGATCATACCACCTTAGAATAACTGAAAACTTACACTTCCCTAGAAGTATCTCTGAAAACAGCTGCACAAAACCCCCAAAGCTTAGGACAGGACATTACAAAGCAGGGCAAAAAGAGTCAGACCATAGAATCTTTCTTTGGTGACAAAGAAGATGAAAACATACAACCAGAGGAAGACAACAAAGTCAAAGCTTCTACATTCAAAGCCTCCAAGAAAAATATGAAAACTCCCAGGCCCTCAAAGAGCTCAAAAAAGATTTTGAGAAGCAAGTAAGAGAAGTAGAGGAAAAACTAGGAAGAGAAATGAGACTAATGCAAGAAAATCATGAAAAATTAGTCAACAGTTTGCTAAAGGAGACCCAAAAAAATTGAAGAAAATAATGCCTTTTAAGGTGTTTTTTTAAAAATAGCCTAGCCCAAATGGCAAAAGAGGTCCAAAAAGCCAATGAGGAGAAGAATGCCCTAAAAAGAAAAATTGGCCAAATGGAAAAGGAAATTCAAAAGCTCACTGAAGAAAATATTTCCTCAAAAATTAGAATGGAGTAATTGGAAGCTAGTGACTTTATGAGAATTCAAGATATTGTAAAACAAAGCCAAAAGAATGAAGAAATAGAAGACATGTGAAATATCTCATTGGAAAAACAACTGACATGGAAAATAGATCCAGGAGATATAATTTTAAAATTATTGGTCTATCTGAAAGCCATGATCAAAAAAAAAAAGAGCCTAGACATCATCTTTCAAGAAATTATCAAGGAAAACTGCACCAACATTCTAGAACTAGAGGGCAAAACAGAAATTGAAAGAATCCACCAATCACCTCCTGAAAGAGATCCCTAAAGGAAAACTCCCAGGAATATTGTAGCCAAATTCCAGAGTTCCTAGGTCAAGGAGAAAATATTGCAAGCTGCCAGAAGGAAACAATTCAAGTACTGTGGAAACACAATCAGGATAACACAAGATTTAGCAGCTTCTACATTAAAGGACAGCAGGGTATGGAATATAATATTCTGGAGGGCAAAGGAGATAGGATTACAGTCGAGAATCACCTACCTAGCAAAACTGAGTATAATCCTTCAGGGGGAAAATGGATATTCAGTGAAATAGAGGACTTTCAAGCATTCTTGATGAAAAGACCAGAGCTAAATAGAAAATTTTACTTTCAAATACAAGACTCAAGTGGGACATAAAAAGATAAACAGGAAAGAGCAATCATAAGGGACTTATTAAGGTTGAATTGTTTACATTCCTACATGAAAAGATGATATTTGTAACTCATAAGACCTTTGTCAGTATTAGGGTTATTCAAGGGAAAAAATTACGTGGATAGATAGATAGATAGATAGATAGATAGATAGATAGATAGATGGCTGGCACTGAGTGAGCTGAAGTTGAAGGGGTGATATCTGGAGAATAAAATTAATGGGTGAGAGAAGATTTTACTGGGAGAAGGAGAAAGGGAGAGGTAGAATGGAGTAAATTATCTCACATAAAACAGACAAGAAAAAGTTTTTGCCACGGAGGGGAAGAGTGGTAAGGTGAGAGGGAATGAGTGAATCTTACTGTCATCAGATTTGGTTTAAGGAGGGAATAACACACACACACTCAGTTGGGTATGGAAAGCTATCTTACCCTACAGGAAAATAGACACAAAGTGGATAAGAAAGCAGGATGATGACAGAGGGGAGGGCTGTTTGGGGGAGGTAGTAATCAGAAGCAAACACTTCTGAGTAGGGACAGGGTCAAAAGAGAGAACAGAATAAATGGGGGGGCAGGATCGGATGAAGGGAAATATACTTAGTTTTTCACAGCATGACTACTATGGAAATGTTTTGCATGATTATACAAGTATAACCTGTATCAAGGTGCTTGCCTTCTCAATGAGGGTGTGGGGGGGAGGAAGGAAGGGAGAAAATTTGGAACCCAAAGTTTAAAAACAAATGTTAAAAAATTGTTTTCACATGCAACTGGGAAATAAGATATTCGGGCAATGGGGTATAGAAATCTATCCTACCCTACAGGAAAATTGAAGGGGAAGGGGATAAGAGAAGGAGGGGGAAAATAGAAGGGAGGGAAGATTAGGGGAAGGGTTATTCAGAATGTATGCTGTCTTAGGGTTGGGGGAGGGAGAAGATGGGGAGAAAATTTGGAACTCAAAATCTTGTGGAAGTGAATATTGAAAACCAAAAATAAATAAATTAATGGACAAAAAAAGAATTAAAAATAAAAGAAAAATAAAAAATGTTAAAATTTTAAAAAAAGATAGGCATCCTATTTTATAAAAGCGGAAGCAAGGTGGTGCGGTGCATAGAGTGTCAGTCCTGAAGTCAGGAAGACTTATCTTCCTGAGTCCAAATCAGGCCTCAGACACTTACTAGCTGTGTGACCCTAGGCAAGTCACTTAATCCTATTTGCCTGTTACCACATCTGTAAAATAAGCTGGAGAAGGAAATGGCAAACTAGTCCAATGTCTTTGCCAAGAAAATCCTAAATGGGGTCACAAAGAGTCAAACACAACTGAACAACTGGAAAAGATTACCACCAACAAACTATACCCCAGTTTGCCAGAAGACTGAACTTTGAGGGAGTTGTTTGGATAATGTACAGCAAAGGTAGTAGTAAAATGACAACTCTGCAATCCCTCTAAATGTCTCATATTTTAGTGTTTTGAGTATTAGCCTCCAAGGAGAATGTAGTAGGACTTATCAGTTATTGATAGATGTTTATGTCTTTGTAAACATGTGGTCATGAGTCTTTTCTGTTGTAAGGATTTCTTTTGTGTGGAATAAATAAATAGCTGTCCTTTGGGCCAAAAAAAAAAGATATATTTCTATGAAGTGGAACAAGAATCCTTCTACAACATATCTGATAGCTGACCATCCAGTCTTTGAAAATTTCAAGTGAAGTGAAAACCAAAGCCTCTTGAGAAAAACCATTTCATTTTTGTATAACTAATACCTACAAAGTTTTTCCATATGTTGAGCCTAAATGTCTTTCTTTTCAACTTCTATGCATTAAATTCTACCTTTTGGGGTCATGTAGAATACCAGTCCTTCTCTATGTGACCATCCTTTAAATACTTAAAGACAACTTTCATGATCCCAAACTAGTCTTTTCTCCAATCTAAATATTCCTAGGTGCTTTAAGTAATCCATATAAAGTGCAAATCTCGTTATCTTCACTAACCACCCTGGTTGCCCACCTTTGGATGCTCTTAAGTTTTGTCAATGCCATTACTAAATATATGATGCTCAGAACCAAACACGTTATACCAGATGGCCAGACCAGAGGACAAAGAGGGGTCACTTGTCCAGGCCTGGACTTTATCCATTTCTTAATACAACTGAAAATGGCATTAGCTTTCTTGGCTGTCATATTTTTTTTTCAGATGAACTGCTGTCCATTCCCCATCTTGTATGTGTGAAGTTGTTTTTAACCAAGAGTTTCTTTCATAATTTTCATCTTATTATATTTGGCCCCATATTATAGTCTGCCAAATTCTTTTTTGAATCCTAACTATCATCCATTGTGTTAGCCATTCCTCCCATCTTTGTGTCATGTGAAAATTTGGTAAGAGCTCCATGTGTTTATATAAGTAACTAATAAAAATGTAAAATAGAAAAGTGACCAAGAGATCCCTGGAGGCACCACTGGATACTTCCTTCCATGTTGACATTGAATCGTTAAGTTACTTTTTGGATCCAACCGTTCAACCTGCCCTGAACTCACCTAATTGTAAGGCTTGTCAAGACTTGATATATAGCATTGTGTAGGAGGTAGTGCCTTAGGCTTGAAGTCAAAAGGACCTGGGATCAAATTGCACTATAGACACTTATTAGCTGTGTGATCATAGGCAAGGTACTTAATCTTTCTGTGCTTATTTGCTTCTCTGCAAAATGAGTGGGTTGGACTCAATGGTTCCTTCTGGCTGTAAATCTGTGATCCTATGACCCTGCTTAGCAATTCTTAACTCACAGACAGATTCTCAAATCTCAGACAAAGCTGAGTCCCCAGAGCATAAATATACTTTTAGTATAAAAAGTACTTTTAGTATAAGTTGAGTGCTCCACATTTGCTACATCTTCCTCTGTGGTGATGAACATATGTAGAATTTTTTTATTTGCAAATTTCAATTCTTATAATATCCCTTGAAGCTAACTCCTGAGCCATGTAAATTGTCTTGAAGATGTAAAAAAATCAAGAATATACTTAACAAATTGAAGGGATACCCTTATCATCAAGGTAAAAGTCTCTATCACAGGAAATGAATTTAAATGTTTATTAGGAGAAGCTAGATGGCATAATATATTGAGCATTTGATTTAAAGTTAGGAAGACCTGAGTCCAAATCCAGCCTCAAACACTTACCAGCTATGTGAATCTGGGCAGTCACTTAATTCCTGTTTGCCTCAGTTTCCTCACCTGTAAAATGGGGATAATAATAGTACCTACCTCACAGGGTTGTTGTAAGGATCAAATGAGATAATAATTGCAAAGTGCTTAGAAAAGTGTTAGCACTTAGTAAGTGCTATTGAAATGTTACCTATTTATTACTATTATTATTATTATTATTAATACATATCAACAAGTGGTACTAACCATTGTAGTTCTACTTAGGCAGAGCACATCAGAGCATTATTCCAATGTTTTATGGTAACAGTGACTTGGGAGGAGGTCCAGAACTTGTGTTTATGTTACTTTCCATGGTTGTAAGGAAGGCAGCATGTAATTATTTGAAAGCTAGCTTCAGGGCCAGGAAATTCAAGTATCACCTCTGATACATATTAGGTATGTGACAAGTCACTTAATATCTTCAGTGCCCTAGGCAACTCTTGAATATAAATTTGAGAGACATCTACTTAGAGGGAGTTTCTTGAAGGGTTCCTGAATGAAACAGGTCTAGTCCATATCCTTATCCCATGGAGATACACTTCCATTCCTTTGGAACCCTTTGTATGAATTGTATGATTCTCTATGTATTCTTTCTAGTGGAAGGGAACCACAAATCAAGAGTTTGTGCATACACTGAGAGTATGACTCTAAGGAATCTCCACCACTGTTGAGAAAACTGAGCTGTTTATGATCAATTAGGGAACCACCTGCCATGAAAGATTAACCACAGTTCAAGATAAATCACATGTTTCTGACTAAGTCCTGAGAGCATTTGAGAAGGATGTGTAAACCTTTTTGTTGTTGTTCAGTCATGTCTGACTCTTCATGATGCCATTTGGGCTTTTCTTGGCAAAGATACTAGAGTGGTTTGCCATATCCTTCTCCATTTTATTTTACAGATGAGGAACTGAGGTAAACAGGCTGACGTGACAGCTGGTAAGTGTCTGAGTCCATATTTGAACTCAGGAAGAGGAGTCTTCCTGACTCCAGGCCTGGCACTCTATCCATTTCAGCACCTAGCTACCCACATAATACTTCTTAGACACATTTTATTAAAAAGAAGAAAATAAGAATTTATTAAGTACCTACTATATGCTAGGCATTATGCTAAGAACTTTATAAATATCATCTCATTGGATCCTCCCAAGAATCCTGTGGAGTAAGTGCTATCGTTATCTCTTTTTCAGATGAGGAAACTAAGGCAGACAACAGTTAAGTAATGTGCCCCTAGTCACACACATGTGAGGCAAAATTTGAACCCATGTCTTCCTGACTCCAGGTCCCAAGTCCTATTGACCTTTCTTGGAATAAGAGATCAATTTTTTTTCCAAGAATTTTGATAAAAAGAAATGTAAATTTACATAAAAACTGAAGGATTCTGAAGTAGTTATCAAAATATTGATTTGATATCTGATTCAAAAAAGTTTTTTTGGATTTATTTTCTCTTCCATTTATTATTAAGTACATTTTGCAAATAATATTCTCCTAGTTATTTTTTTTTAATTCAATTGGGGGAATTTATTGATTTCATTCTTCATCCATTTCCTGAGCAAGTCAATATGGGTGTCCTAGAAGATTTTCTCCAGAATGCTCAGAAAATCTGTTCTCTATAAAGTTTGAATGGGTTCTTACTTTAGCATTGCTAAACCTTTTTCAAATGAGTATTACCAAGAACTTGAAAATTTCAGGCACCAGGATCCTAACACTAACTGAAAATTCGTAGAAAGGGAAAGAATTCACAAAGCACTAGGTCCCAATTCACCTAACACTAAAGATACTGTTTTTCCTTTCTTCATATGAACTGGCCACATTCATTGTTACACCTACAATTTCGGGAGTATTTGAAGATTTATTGTAACTGAGTAGTGGGAAAAAATTGGTTCCACTTATAGAAACAAAATATATGTCACTGTATTCAATCAATGGTTTTATAAAACTAACAGACCTAGAAACAAATAAGTTCATATTGCCTGAATGTCAAACTGTTCCAATGGCCACAACACCATTTGGTAACACTATTTCCTGCAGTATGAATAGCATGAATCCTGTTTAGAAGCTTTATTGAAATAGCCCATATTCTTTTAAGAACTCTAAGTCTTCTTACCATGAAATCTGGAAGAAATATATATAAATACATGGTTATTTAGTGCTGATATGGAAATTACCAGTTCATTATGAAATGAACTCACATGAAGTGAGTGTTTATATACACATATACTGAAGTGAATGTGCTGACTAAAATATATGTTGGTAATGGTTTTTCTACCCTATC
The DNA here is from genome assembly GCF_003287225.1 of Phascolarctos cinereus. Lineage (NCBI taxonomy): Eukaryota > Metazoa > Chordata > Mammalia > Diprotodontia > Phascolarctidae > Phascolarctos > Phascolarctos cinereus. The sequence goes on from NW_027555514.1 coordinate 207,297,885, forward strand.
AGTTCCTCCATTTTTTTTTACAGTGTGCCTCATGGCTTTTATTTTTCCTGCATCTTTTATACTGTAATATATATCCCCCCCTCAGCACAGGCAGGTTTAGTAGTTTCTTGAAAGACAGTCCTATAATTCTGTGTATCATCTTGATTGTGGGAGAGACCTCTGAGCTCTTGATGTTGCATACCTATGGAAACACCCTAGAATGAGAAATAAAGATCAAGATGTCAGGAATGGGAGAAAAGAGTCAAATGAAGACAGGAATACCTAGGGCAGGTAGGTGATAGAACACTGGACTTGGAATTAGGAAATCCTAAGCAAAAATCTGGCCTCAGACACTTACTGGCTGTGTGACCCTGGGAAAGTCACTTAACTCTGTTTGCCTCAGTTTCCTCATCTATAAAATGAGCTAGAGAAGGAAATTGCAAAGTACTCCAGGGACTTTGCCAAGAAAATCCCAAATGGGTTCATGAAGAGTTGAACAGAACTGAACAACAAAACAGGAGTACCTAAAGCTGCCAGCATGTGGAAAAAGCTGGGCTCCAAACATGTCTTTTAACTTCCTGGACCCATACTCCCAGAGATCATAAAAAGCAAATATCACAGTGATGGGTACTTTTCTTGCATTTTAGTCATCAGAGAGAATGCTGTAATTGAAGAGATGACAGATCCATTGACGTATTAGAGTACACACACACACTGAGCCATTTTACTCCTGATAATGCAATAATAAGAATTGACTTTGACTATGGATCTAGATCCTGAAAAATGCTCTAAAATAGCAAGAAGATATAAGCAGTGGCCTCCTGCTATGTTGTTAGCACTAAGTAAATGTGTGGCAAATCAGTGTTTTTTAGAAACACATTTTAGCAAGATGCCTTAGCCATTTTTGCAATCCTGGCATCAAAATTAGGGTTTTTCCCATTTAATTTTAACAGGGGGGAGGGGAGAGGAACTGGAAAAGCTATGTCTCTCCATAAATAGTGCATGACAAAGTCTGTTGCAATTCTGTGCAATTTTCTATAATCATGCGTACTTAAGTGAAATTTACATTATCATTATAAGCTGCGCAATGAAAATGATTCTTTTAGCCTTCAGCTATTAGAACTGAAGTTGTTGCCAGGACAAGATTGTCAGTACCAAGAGAAGTAATTTCATCAGTTTTCTTTTTACATGACACATGGCTCATGGGCTGTGGCATTTTTGTTTTCTGCTGTTGTTTCTCCTGTGACCCATACAATTGCCTCTTTGGGTAGAAATTAAAATAATTTTTAGAATGAAAACTTTCTTCCTGTTGCTAAAAATAGGTCCAATCAGTAGCCATATGCAACTAAGATAATCTCTGTGTCAGTCTGGCCTGCAGCAGGATGTTTCTGCTCAAGGTATTCTTTTACACTTACTCAAAAATAAGCCAATTATTCTAACTAGACTCCCTTCCTAAATGGAAACAGAGAGCATTCTGTATAAAGAATAAGAGTTCTAATGAAATTAATTGATTAATCTGGATGTGTTCATCATTGATGCTTTTCAAAAAGGTATGCAAATTGTACAGTTTGGGTTGATTCCAACTCAGGTATTTCAGCAGGTCTAGGCTATGTGAAATGGTGGTGATGGGTTTGGAAGGGAGGGCAGAAGTAATGAAGGAAAAATAGCATTTCCATTTATCTAGGAACAATTTCAGAAGCAAGCAGCAGCTGTGTGTCTTGGATCCCAGCTTCTGGGGTCTCCATTCCACATTCCATCCCAATCTGAAACTTACAGCAGAATAAGCAGGGCAAGAATCCCAGACCAAAGGCCAGGAATGTAGGTGTCAAATCATCCTTTGTTCTAGTTCAATCAGCCACTGGGAATTTACTTAGCCTCATTTTACATAAGTTTCTGAGAAATGGAAAGTAATATTCACTTCTTACCTAATGTACTGGTTGAATGTACTAAGAAAGAAATCTTTATTAAGAGACATTGAAAAAGAGAGATTACTACCTGAAATGAACTCTCACTTTTTGATCCTTTGCACTCTACTCTTCTTCCATTATGAAATTAGCATGATGTATGGGATCATTGTGGCCTTCTGGTGGCTCTCAACAAACTCCAGCTTCACAGAAAACCAAATATAGCATATGTTCAATATTTTCAGTGCGGATACTCCATTTAACAATGCAGATTGCAATCCCTTAATTTCATAATGAGCTTGATGGCTGCAAAAATGCATTTACTGTTTGATAAAACCAAAGACTCCAGGGATAAGAACTCAGTATTTGGCAAAAACTGCTAGGAAAATTGAAAAGTAGTGTGGCATAAACTAGGCACAGACCAACATCTTATACGATACACCAAAATAAAGTCAAAATGGGTACACAATTTAGATATAAAGGCTGATAGTGTAAGCAAACTGGGAGAGCAAGGAATAGTTTACCTATCAGATTTATGAAGAATGGAAGAATTTATGACCAAACAAAAGATAGAGAACATTGTGAAATGCAAAATGGATAATTTTCATTACATTAAATTGGAATAAAAATTGCATAAAGCCAATGCAACTAAGATTAGGAAGGAAGCAGAGAACTGGGAAAGAATTTTTGCAATGTAATGGAATACTATTGTGCTATAAGAAATGATGAACAGGCTGACTTCAGAAAAACCTGGAAAGACTTATATGGTTTAATGCTGAGTGAAGTGAGCAGAACCAAGAGGACTTTGTATACAATAACAGCCACGTTATGCAATGACTAAGATTGTTAAACTCAACCCTTCTCAGCATTACAAGGATCTAAGACATCTCCAGAGGCCTCAGGATGGAAAATGCTGTCCACATCCAAAGAAAGAACTATGGAAGTCGAATTGCTATCACTTACTTTTTACCTTCTGTTGAGTTTTGTTTCATCTTTCTGATGGTTCCTCCTATTGGTTTTAATTTTTACTTACAACTTCACTAATGTGAAAATATGTTTAATGGGTATGTAAATGTAAAGCCTATATCAGATTGTGCACCATCTTGGGAGGGTGGTGGGGAGGAAGGGGGAGAAAAATTTTCAACTCAAAAGCATATGGAAGTGATTGTTGATAAATCCAAGTAAATTAATAAAAAAAAATCTACAGGAAAGAAAAAAAAAGAAAAGACCAGAGCTGAATAGAAAATTTAACTTTCATATACAAGACTCAAGTGGAACATGAAGAGGTAAGAAGGAAAGAGAAATCATAAGAGACTTATTAAGGTTGAACTGTTTATATTCCTTCATGGAAAGATGATATTTATAACTCATGAGACCTTTATCAGTATTAGGATAGTTGGAGGGAAAAAAAATATGTAGATACATAGATAGATAGATAGATAGATAGATAGATAGATAGATAGATGGCACAGGGTGAGTTGAAGATTAAGGGGTCATATCTGTAGAATAAAAGTAAGGGATGGGAGAGGATTATACTAGGAGAAGAAGAAAGGGAGAGGTAGAAAGGGGTAAATTATTTCACAAAAAAGAAACAAAAGAAAAGCCTGTTATAGTGGAAAGGGAAACGGGGGAAGGTGAGAAGGAAGGAGTGAATCTTATTCTCATAGGATTTGGCTTAAGGAGGGAATAACATACACATTCAATTGGGTATGGAAATCTGTCTTACCCCACAGGAAAATAGGGTACAAGAGAGCAGGGGGATAGAGAGGAGGGCAGATTGGGAAAGGGGGTAATTAGAAGCAAATACTTCTGAGGAGGGACAGGGTGAAAAGAAAGAATAGAATAAATGGGGGCAGGATAGGATTAAGGGAAATAGAGTTAGTTTTTCACAACATGTCTGCTATGGAAGTGTTTTGCATAACTGCACATGTATAACCTATATAAAGTTGCTTGGCTTTTCAATGAGGGTAGGTGGGGAGGGAGGAAGAGAGAAAATTTGGAACCCAAAGTTTTAAAACACGTTTTAAAGAAAATGTTTTCACATGCAACTGGGAAATAAGAAATACAGGAAATGGGGTACAGAAGTCTATCCTGCCCTACAGGAAAATAGAAGGGGAAGGGAATAAGAGAAGTGGGGGAGAGATAGAAGAAAGGGCAGACTAGGGGAAGGGGTATTCAGAATGCATGCTGTCTTGGGGTAGGGGAGGGGCAAGAAGGGGTGAAAATTTGGAGCTCAAAATCTTGTGGAAGTAAATGTTGAAAACTAAAAATAAATAAATTTATATTAAAAAATAAAAAGGAGTGCTCATTCTCAAAAAAACAAAACAAAACAAAACAAAAACCACTAGGCACTGGACATGATGAGCACTAATAGCCCCCCAAATTAAATTGTGTACATTTTAATACATAGGAATGAATTCACTACTGATTTGATTGACATTCTTGAATGAGATGTCAGATCATCTTTAGAACAAAGAGCAAATTAGAACAAAGCTAGAAGAAAGAATAAAGATGACATGCAAAATAAATTTAAAAAAAAATCTCTGAGATTTGACCTCACATTCAGAAAATTTGCAAAGAATGGAAAAGATGGGAATAGTCAAAGTTGGAGGGGCTGTAGAAATACAAGGATACTAATGCATTTTTGGTGGAGTTGTGAAGTACTCCAAATATTCTGGAATGAAATATGCATATGCTTTTGAACCAGATTTCCTACTGTGAGGCATATGCTCAAAGGAGGTCAATGACAAAGACCTCATATACACCAAAATATTTTATTTATTTTTTGAAGGAATGTGAGCTTTATTTGACATTTTTACTTAAATTATTTTTTTATTTTTAAATGCATTTAATTTTTCCCAATTATATATCAAGCTATTTTTAGCATTCATTTCTGCAAGATTTTGAGTTCCACATTTTTCTTCCTCCTTACCTTCCCATCTTCCAAAAATATTGGGCAATTTGGTATAGGTTATATATGTGCAACTACATAAAACATATTTCCTTATTAGTCACTGTTGTGAAAGAAGAAACAGATCAAAAAGAAAAAAATCACAAAAAATGAACTGAAAAAATTATGCTCTGATCTGCATTCAGAGTCCATCAATTTTTTATCTGTATGAGGATAGCATTTTTCATCACAAGTCTTTTATTCTTGTCTTGAATCATGGTGTTGCTAAGAAGAGCTAAGTCATTTATAGCTGAGCATCACAAACTGTCACTGATATTGTGTACAATGTTTTCATGGTTCTGCTCATTTCACTTTGCATCAGTTCGTACAAATCTTTCCAGATTTTTCTGAAATTTGCCTCTTCATCATTCCTTGTTGCACTATAGTATTCCATTATATTCATATACCAAAACTTGTTCAGCCATTCCCCAGTTTATGGGCATCCTGTCAATTTCCAATATTTTACCACCATGAAAAGGGCTGCTATAAATATTTTTTGCATATGTAGATTCTTTTTTCTTTTGTATGATCTCTCCGGGACACAGACCTGGTAGTGGTATTGCTGGATCAAAGGGTACACACAGTTTGGTTGCTCTTTTGACATATTTCCAAGTTGCTCTCCAGAATATTTGGATCAGTTCACAACTCCATCAAACATTCATTAGTGTCTCAATTTTCCAACATCCTTTCCAACGTGTATCATTTTCTTTGTTGTGTTAGCCAATCTGATAGATGTGAGGTGGCACCTCAAAGTTGTTTTAATTTGTATTTTTCTGATCAAAAGTGACTTAGAACACTTCTCCATATGCCTATAGATAGTTTTGATTTCTTCATCTGAAAATTGCTTGTCCATATCCTTTGACCATTTATCAATTGGGGAATAGCTTGTATTCTCATAAAATTGACTCAGTTCTCTATACATTTGAGAAATGCAAACTTTATCAGAGACACTTGCTATAAAGATCATTTCTCAGATTTTTACCTTCCTTCTTTTTTTGATGCACCTGAGTGGTACCTTGACAGGAGAATGGATTTTATTTATTTTCAATATTTTTCTTTTTAAAATTTAAACAGTATTTTATTTTTTCCCATTGGCATATCAAGAAAATTCTTAGCATTCATTTTTACTAGATTTTGATTTCCTAATTTTTCTCCCTTGCTCCCTCCCCTCTTTTAAAAATAGTAGGCACTTTGACAACAGTTTATACATGTGCTGTCCTGTAACATACATTTCCATATTCATCATAGTTGGAGAAGAAGAAACAGATCAAAAGGAAATAAAAGCATTAGAAATAATAAAATAAGTGAAAAAAATGCTTCATTTTACATTCTGAATCCATCAGTTCTTTATCTGGATAGGGACAACATTCTCCTTTGTGAACCTTTGTACTTGTCTTGGATCATTGTGTTACTGAGAAGAGCTGAATTTTTCATAGTTGATCATCACCTGATGCTGCTGATACTCTGTACAATGTTCTTCTGGTTCTGCGCATTTCATTTACATCAGTTTGTACAAGTATTCCAGGTTTTTCTGAAATCTTCCAGTTCATCATTTCTTATTTTCACAATATTGTTCCATTACAGTCATATGCCAGAGCTTGTCCAGCCATCCCCCAATTGATGGGAATCCCTTCAATTTTCAATATCTTGTCACCATGAAAAGGGCTGCTATAATTTTTTTTTTGCAAATGTAGGTCCTTTTCACTTCCTTATGATGGGATACAGACCTAGTCTCAGAATTTCTGGATCAAAGGTATGCACGGTTTAGTTGCTCTTTGGGTAATAGTTCCAAATTCCTCTCCAGAATTGTTGCATCAGTTCACACCTCCACCGACCATGCATTAGTGTCTCAATTTTCTAACATTTTCTCCAACATTTACCATTTTCTTTTTTTTTGTCATATTACCAATCTGATAAGTTGTGAAGTGTTGTCTTAGAGCTGTTTTAAATTTTTTTCTCTAAAAAGAGTCATTTGGAGCGCTTCTTCATATGCCTATGGACAGTTTTGATTTCTTCATTTGAAAACTGCCTTCTCACATCCTTCTTCCATTTATCAGTTGAAGAATGACTTGTATTCTCACAAATTTGATTCAGTTCTCTATATGTTTTAGAAATGAGGCTTTTACAGAGATACTTGCAGTAAAGATTATTTCCCAGCTTTCTGCTTTCTTTCTAATCTCGGTTGCATTGGTTTTGTTTGTACAAAAGTTTTTCAGTTTAATATCATCAAAATTATTTATTCTACATTTTGTAATGCTCTCTATCTCTTATTTGATCGTGTATTCTTTCCCTTTATCCTATTTTTTAATTCTTGTCCTTTACTCTGCATGTCTCTCTGCTTCAAGTGTGTTTCCTGTAAACAATATATTGTAGGATTCTGGTTTTTTATCCACTCTGCTATCCACTTCTGTTTAGTTCTTGATTTTGGAGGTCAAATTTTTTTATTTAGTTCTGGTCTTCTCCTTATGAAAGTTTCAAATTCTTCCATTTCATTGAATGACTGTTTTTTTCCCCTTGATATATGATGCTTAATTTTTCTAGGTAAGTGATTCTTGGTTGTAGTGCTAGTTCCATTACCTTCCTAAATATTAGGGAACTAAGGCTCAGGCTATTTATGTTTCTTCCTGGTTTCCTGAGCAAAAAATGTCTCAAGGGCATGAGAAGCTCCAACTGCTTGGCTGGTAGGATATTGATAAACTGGAGAAGGTCCAGAGGAGAGCATCCAGAATGGTAAAAAGCCTTATTTTGGCCTAGGCTTCACTCAAACCAATCCAAGTGATATAGTCAATGAAATGGAAATAAATAGGAAGACTGGACCAGTGATCAGGGCTGTCAACAACAAAACAGCAATCACTTTTTCATAACTTCTTGAGCAGGCACCCAACCACGTCAGGTTGCTATGTGGAAAGTATGGTCTAAAACTCTAGCACTCCAGGCAGTATCAACTGGATAGAGAGACCAATGCTGACCTTCCAATTCCAGAAATACATTTGCAGGAAATGGACTCTAAATCATTGCCAAGTCTTTCCAACTTTCATGTGTGGTTCAGTTATTGTGTTAACAATTCTTCCATATGTGACTTGAAGAATATGCTGAAATCTAGCCTCATGGCCTTCACAACATTACTCACATAAAGCATACTTGTGATTCTGAGTATAATCTTCTAGATGGTCAGAGGAACTCACTTCACTGTCGCTGCTAATCAGCAATATAGATGAGAAAAGGGATGTGGCGAAGGAGTTCTAACAAAAAATGAAACTTCTCTGATAGGTGATGACAAGACCATTCAAATTTATTTTTAAAGTATGGCTTTTCAGTGAAATGTAAATGCTCTGATTACGTGTCAATAGAGCACCATGAAATAATGACTTATTTGTAACTTTCATTCCCATCTATATATACACTGAGACAACTTGCTTTGGATCAGGAGAGCAAAGCTTTAGTCTTGATTTTGCCATTTATTGTGCAAACAGGTAAGTAACTTATCCTCTTTGAACCTGTTTTCTCCTCTGCAAAATGGAGATGATAATACTTGCACTACCTATCTTGTCAGGTTGCTACAAGGAAAGTGCTTTGTAAGTTGCAATATGATATATAAATGTGATTAATTCCTGTTATTAAGTCCTCCATTAAAGTTCTAGGGGGCATGAAAGTGATTCTGGGCTGGTGGATGGATAAGCTCTGGTGGAGCTTATTTCCAAGATAGAAAGAATTTCAATGTTAGTCTGACTATATCAACTGAAGATAGCTTAGTTGAATACAAAGAAGTTACTCCATCAGCAGAAGGCTGGTCAGAGTAACTCATTAAGACCAACTATTAAGGCAGATAAAGGCTATGATCTACATTTGTGGAAGAAATATTCATGAAAATGAAATTTTTATAATGTCTTTTAAAGTACTGAGATAGTAGAATTGGGTTTTATGTTTAAAAAGGAGGTGGTTATATAAAAGCTATTTTTGTTGCATTAAACCTGCTTTATTTAATTTTATTTTTAGAGACTGATACATAGAAAGCAGCAACTATCCTACTTTTGTATTACCAGAGCTCAGCATTGTGCTTTGTCCATATTAAGCACTTTCTAAATGCTTTCTTCATTCATGTATTCATCCATTCATTCATTCATAGCAGGCAGATGAAAGAGAAAGAGGTTTCTAGTTGGGTCACAGGGTGGAGCATTTCCTATCTGAAGCTGTGGGGCTTAACCTGACTTCAGAGTTGTACTACTTGGATTCATCTAGGGACAGCAAGAGCAAGAGGGAAGCTACAGTGATACTTCAGATAAGGGAAAAATCTAAGAGTCATTAGCAGGGAATAGGGGTCCAAGAAACAAGAAGATAAATAATAGGTGAACAGAATTGGGGGGGGGGGGAAGCAAGGAACTTTGCAACCACCAGTGTATGATAACTGTTAAGCTACTATCTGCAGATCAGCAGAAGTCCCTCACAATTGTGCAGGGCACAACTTAGCTTGTAACAAAGAATACCTGGTATTCTGCCTAAATCTCTAGGTGGAACAGCCACACTAATAAGACTATGTTAGGAGAGCTGGTCCTGGTAGGGAACAGAGTAAAAAGTCACTTAAAAGCCATTCTAGTGGTCCCTAAGAGCATTTATGAACCTGGGGGTTATCTGTTAACAGGAGAAATAGGGCAGTTATACTCTTCTGTAATGTACCATAGACAATAAATGACTACAAATACTTCACATATATGTACTGAATGGCAAAGGACCAAAATACTTTAAAGAAAAGTTAAATGAATTACAGGGAGAAATAGATAATAAAAGTATAATAGTTTGAAATTTCAGTGTGCTGCATCAGAACCAGACAAATCTAATTTAAAAATCAATACAAAAAAGTTAAATGCCTGAATAAAATTTTAGAAAACTTAGATGTGATAAAGCTATTGACTACTGAGTGGGAATATAAAGGAATATTCATCTTGCTCATCACCCCTTGATACCTTTACAAAAATTAACCATATTTTTAAGACTTAAAAACCTCACAAACAAATGTAGCAAACCAGAAATCAATCTATCCTTTATTGACAACACTAAGATAAAATCACATTCAATAAGCTGCCATTGAAGGTGACATGAAAAATAATTATATGTGAAATAGCTTAATCACAAAGAATAGGTGGATTAAAAAAACATAGAAAGAATAAATTAATCTAAGATGACAACAATTAGATTACATATCACATATTTGTGGTTTTAGACAATAAAATCCTCAAGAAGAAACATATCTCTAAATAATTTATCTACAAATGTGAGAGAAAAGAATAGATCAATTGATTTGGCATTTAACTAAAAAGTTATAGAAGACATAAGCTTTTTTAAAGAAAAATTAAACACCAAAACAGAATTTCTGAAAATCAAAGATATCACAAGAAATATAAACTTTAAATGATCTAATGCAAAAAGAGAAATTGAATAAGCCAAAATTAACTTTCCATAGAGGGATTAGGCTGACATGGATTTATAAGCAAATTCTATTGATCATTCAAAGAATGATTAATTCCAGGACAAGTAAGGCAGTCTGTATTAAGATATTTGATGGAATTCATGAATCAGAGGGTGGGTGAATTTTGATGAAGAAGAGTTGAAGGAGAACCAGTAACTGTATTTTCAACAAATTTTGGATACTACCTAGACAAAAAAGGAAGTAGACAAGTTGGACACAAAGCATGGTATAGTAGTGATGGAGAACTTGAGCTACTCAATATTTGCTATAACTCTCTCTCTGCAAGGCAGAGAACCTGATAATTTCTTGACTTGTCTTAATAATAATTAAATCTTAAATTTAAAATACATGTAGAATAAATGGAAGGTAGGACAAGCAACAGGATAATAATAATAATAACAACAACAAAACATTACACATCCTGTTTATACAACCCAAGAGTACTAAAACTCATTGAGATAAGATTGACAGGAAGAATTAAGTACAGCAAAAAGTTATTTTTTAGCTATATTAGGAAAATTAGGGCTATTTAAGAAGGCATAAAGACTTCTGAGGAGTCTTCCCTATTGCCCCCCTCCTTGTTTATTTTATTTTCTCTCTCCTTTCACCTTCTCCCTCCTCAAAAGTGTTTTGCTCCTCACTACACCCTCCCCCAATCTGCCCTCCCTTCTATCATCCCCTTCTATTTCCTTCTCTTCCTACTTTCCTGTAGAGTAAGACAGATTTCTATATCCAATTCAGTGTGCATGTTATTCCCTCTTTGAGCCAGTTTTGATGAGAGTAAAGTTCACTAACTCCCCCTCAGTTTTCTCCTCTTCTCCTCCACAGCAAAAGCTTTTTCTTGCCTTTTTAATGTGAGATAATTTACCTCGTTCTACCTCTCCCTTTCTGCTTCTCACAGTCCATTCCTCTCTCACTCATTAATTTTTTGATACCATCTCTTCATATTCAAATCACACCTGTGCCCTATATATATACATATATACACATATATATATATACACACACACACACACACATATATACACACATATATATACACATATATGAATGTGTGTGTATACATATACAAATACACACACACACACACACACATATATATGTATATGTATACACATACTCCTTCTAACAGCCCTAATAATGAGAAAGGTCTTATGAGTTACAAATATCATCTTTCGATGCAGGAATTTAAACTTAAGTACCCTATGGTTTCCCTTCCCTATTTATCTTTTCATGCTTCTCTTGAGTCTTATATTTGAAAGTCAGATTTTCTATTCAGCTCTGGTCTTTTCATCTAGAATGCTTGAAAATCCCCTACTTACTCGAATATCCACTTCTTCCCCTGAAGGATTATACTCAGTTTTTCTGGGTAGGTAATTCTTGGTTGTAACTCTAGCTCCTTTGCCCTCCAGAATACCATATTCCAAACACTCTGATCCTTTAATGTAGAAGCTGCTAAATCTTGTGTCATCCTGGCTCCACAATAATTGAATTGTTTCTTTCTGGCTGCTTGCAATATTTTCTCCTTGACCCAGGAGCTCTGGAATTTGGTTATAATATTCCTAAGAATTTTCCTTTTAGGATCTCTTTCAGGAGGTGATTGGTGGAGTCTTTTAATTACTATTTTACCTTCTGGTTCTAGAATATCAGGGCAGTTTTCCTTGATAATTTCTTGAAAGACGATGCATAGGCTCTTTTTTTTTTTATCATGGCTTTCAGGTAATCCAATAATTTTTAAATTATCTCTCCTGGATCTATTTTCAAGGTCAGTTGTTTTTCCAATGAGATATTTCACATTGGTTTTTTGCAATGACCAACTTTGATAGACTTAGCTTTTCTCAGTAATGCTATGATCTAAGACAGTTCTGAAGGACTCATGATTGAAAATGTTATCCACATCTAGAGAAAGAACTGTGGAGTCTGAATGAAGATTGAAGCATACTGTTCTCTCTCTCTCTCTCTCTCTCTCTCTCTCTCTCTCTCTCTCTCTCTCTCGTATATGTATAGCCTATATCATACTGCAAGCTGTCTTTGGGAGGGGAGGAGAGAAGAAGGGGTAGAAAATTTAAAACTCAAAATCTTATAAAAGCTAATATTTTAAACCAAAAATAAATAAATGAATAATTTTTAAAAGAATGGTGGCAGCATCAGAAGAGAAAAAGTGGCATATAGGAGGGATGTTATAAATGTAGAACTAGCTAGATTTGTGAGGAATGATAGTGAAGAGTTGAAAATAACACATAAGTTGTCAGCCTGGAAGAACAGGAGGACGGTGTTGGATTTGGTGGATATCGTGAGTTTAAGATATCTATTGAGCACCCTGTTTGCAGTTTCTCAGACAGTTGGAGACAAAAGATTAAATATTGGCAGAGAGATTAGGGCAGGATAGGTAGAATTGAAAATACCTCACTATCATTGGGAAGTGGGCAGTGATAGAGTGATATTCCTGTGTTCCCTGTGACAAGAATGGAGATGGTAGAGTGAGTGTCTGGCCAGGAGAGAAAAAGGGGGAAGGAGAACATTGATAGGAAGGTTCATAGACAGCCTCTAGTAAGGGAGAAATTCTATTTAGTGCGAGATCTGGGTGGAACCCTAATGGTATTCCAATGTAGTCTTGGGTAGAATGGGGTTTGGACCAGTGGAAGAGCAATTGGTACTGTCAGGGGCCTGGAAATGATGGCATATGAGAATAAGCATAAAGAACTGGAAATTATTGGGTACTTTGCTTTGTTTCAGTGATTTGTTTTTTGTTTTTTGTACCACAATCATTTAGTGACATATTATGTACATTTCTCCATAAACCCCTTTTCTAACAAAGAAAAACAACTAAACAAAATCTAGCATAGCAATTTATGCAACATTCCCCACTAGTCCTTTCCAGAGAAAGGAAGAAAGTATGTCCCTGTATCATCAGTACAGACTGCCAAGAAAGGTAATTTTCCTCAACTGAAAGGGGAAAAGATCTTGAGATGTGAGAGATATGGAGATAGGAGGGGCCTGGGTAGCAGTGTATTAACAATGAGCTCTCTAAAAACTAATGGTACATGAGATAAACTTTTAAGTTTAATCTACACTCATAGGTTCCCAAAGTTGGTGATACTGCCCCTTGGGGGGCACTAAAATGATCCAAGGGGGCAATAGTAGCCTTGGGTACAATTAGTAGGCATTGAATAAAAATAAACGGCATTGGGTAATTTTTTTAAAAGGGGGTGGTACGCTAAGTAAGTTTGAGAACCTCTGAATTGTTAATATTTTCTTCACTTTCTGAAGTATAGACAATTAACAAAATAATCAATACTTGATTTGTAGCATTTGTTGGTTTCTGATATGTAAATGCCCACACTGAAAATTTAATAATCAGCTCTTATGAACTGTATGAATTAACTCCAGCATGCCCTTAAATTCACCCCACCCCAGAAGTGTTTTTTTTTAATTTAGCTCTTTCAATAGATTTTTCAATTCATCAAGTTTAGAGTGTTAGCAAGCTACCATAATACACGCATCCTTCCAATTGCTTACATCAATTTATACTTTTAGGTTTCAGTGGACTTTTACATTTATTTTCCAGAGTTCCTATTCAACTGTGATCTTTTCATCAGAAATACATAAAAGTACTCTAATTAAAGGTCCATTCCTCATCCCAGCCCTATGGAATTATATTTAGCTTTGAAGAATAATTCATTCTTGATTTTAAAGATATTATTTGCCTTTTGGAATATTGTATTCTAAGATCTTTTCTTCAGGGAGCTTTTATACTTCTTTTCCCATTCAACCAATTCTATTTTTAGGGATTTATTTTCCTTGGTAAATTTTTTTGTATATCTTTTCCCATTCTATTGCCTCTTTTTTCATGATTCTCTTCATATTCTCATTTCTTTTCTCAATTTTTCTTCTACTTCTCTAATTTGCATTTTAAAATAGTTTTTAAGCTCTTCCAGGAATTCTTTTTGGGCCTGAGACCAAATTACATGAGGCTTCACATGCAACTATTTTTGACTCTATTGTTCTCATCTAAGCTTATGTCTTGATCCTCCCTATCACCATAGTAACTTTCTATAGTCAAGCTCTTATTTTGTTTTTTGCTCATTTTTTCTGCCTTTTTTTTTTTTAAACTTGATGTTTTCATGTGAGAGTTAGGCTCTGGTCCTACACTGTCCCAAGCTTTTTGTGCTGGGGCTCTGGGTCTTACTGCTTAGTTTTCATTGGGCTTCCGGGCTTAGCTGCTTGCTTTCTCTGGAGGATAGGCTTTCCTTCTGGCTTGTACTAGGGGATGGGCCCTCCCTGTTGCCCTCCCCTGTGTGTGTGGTTTAGCTGCTGGCCTGCTCCAGGGGTGAGGCCTTGCTACTGAGTTACTATGGTAACAGCATCTTTCTGCTGTTAGGCCCCAGGAGCGGGATCTCACTGTTGGCCAGTCCTGGGGCAGGGTTTCACTACCGGTCAGCAATGGGGTCAAGACCTCGCTGGTGGCTTGTGCTGGGGTTGGGATTGCTGGGATGGGGCCTTTCTACATTGCATAGACTGTTCACTTGCCTAGGGGGGTGCTGGCTTGCAGGAGGATGGGGCTTCCCTGGTGGATTGCCCCAGGCTAGCACCCCTGCTGCAGGCCCCCTGCTGTGAATCTGGCTACTTCTGCTGCTGCTCTTAGACCTGGCTCCTTTATCACCACAGTGAAACAGACCTTTCCTGCTGGGCTGGTAAGGTGCTTCCCTGCTCCTAGATCAATTCTGAGGTGGTTTTCTAGTTGTTTGGAGGGGAATTTGGGAGAGTTTCTGAGGGTTCTTTCCTCACTCTGCCATTTTGGCACCAGAAGTCTCTATTTTAATTTAATTTTGTTTATGATTGTGTTTTCCACAATGCCTGCAACAGCAAATAGCATTATAAATGATTATAGAAGAGGACCACAGACATGGGGTGAATGTCTACGGTCAAAATATTTACCAGTCTGTAGCCAGACTGATGCTAAGCCTCTCTAAATTTAGCTTAACTGGTTCTTAACCACATAAAGTGAATCACCAGGCTGAACAGGTATGCTCTTCTGCTGTAGTGTCACATTATGGTTGATATAGAGAGACTATTATAATGCCATCTTCCTTATGTATTCTTTTTTAAATATAATAAGTTCATATTCTGAAATTTTTCTCATTTTATTCATATGATAAGTTAGCATACAGTTGAAAAATGTTCTTAAGTCATTAAGTATTTTTTCATAAGACCTTGAAATATATTTTGGATATTCAAGAAGCTATTTTTTACTAGATCCATAATTCACTTGAATGCTCTATCTAGGCAAAAGGGACAATAAGTTCATTGTCTTGCGTATTCTGCTGAAAGAAAGTAACTGGAATGTAAACACAGAAATGAGACAAAATTGTGGAAAGGAAAAATAAGATGAAAATGCAATGCTGAACCTAGACTGTGTATGTAAATATAAATAGTAGGGTTTTTTTTAATGACATCTCTCTTTTCATCTAATAATTCCATTGTAAGATATAAACATGTCAGAGTAGCTTCAGATTCCATAATTCTGAAAATTAGATTATTTCTTATACAAAGTCTGTGTGTGTTCTGATCTGGAAGTTAGTAATGATAGAATTTCATTGCATATTTTAGCCATATTTTGAATATTTATTCAAACCATTGCACACATTGCATAAAAGACAGGATCAACTGTTGATAAAAGACAGGAATTTAAGCCTTGTGATATTTTCTTTTTTTAAGGAAGAAAATATCTGCAGAATTGAATGCCATTTTGAAATATAAATGATATTCCACCTCTTTATTTTTAGTTCAAATTCAGTTTCAGTTTTGAAAGAGTAAGCATTAAAATATATTTTATGCCATTTAAAATAAATTATTTTACTACATTTCCCAAAGGACACTTTGACTACTTCACATATATTCATAGTATATTTTAGATTTACAAAAAAGAAAAAACTTTCAGTAACTTTTATCAACTAATAATGAACTCAATGGATTGGTATTATTTTATCCATTTTATAAATGAAGTTATAATTACCTAACCATAGTCCCAACAACTCAACCAGTTGAAATCATACATAAAACCCTACAAACCATCATCTCAAATAAATGTCTTTATAAGTCAAAGAAGTTCGATTTATAATGAAGAATAAAAGTGAATTAGTCCAAGCTCTCCATTTTACAGATGAGGAAATAGAGGTACAGATCTGTTATAGTACCTGTCATAGGTTGTGTTACAGAATCATAGAATTTCCAAGATAGAAATGACCTCATAAGTCATACATGATCCTGTCCAACCATTGCCTGAAAAGAATCCCCTTTACACCACAGTACTTTGTTCAAAGATGTCTTACAATCCCCTCTTCCATAATATTGAAAGCTACTCAAGGTCAGGCACTCTTTCTTACTCACATTTGTATTCCTTCAAATCTAGCCTCAGACATCTCTGTTTCTTCAACTATAAAATGGGGATAATAAAAGCACTTACTTATCTGGGTTGCTGTGAGGATCAAATGAGATTATTTGAAAAGTCTTTAGCACATTACCTGTCGCATGCTTATTGAGTGCTTCTTTCCTTCCTTTCTTCCTTCCCCTCAATGCCTCATACAAAGGAAATATTTAATAAATGTTCACTTATTAATTAAATTGCAGTAAACCCTTGGAAAAATAAGTGATTTGTCCAAATTGATAATACCTTGCATTTGAATAATGTTTTGC
Organism: Phascolarctos cinereus; assembly: GCF_003287225.1. Classification (NCBI taxonomy): domain Eukaryota; kingdom Metazoa; phylum Chordata; class Mammalia; order Diprotodontia; family Phascolarctidae; genus Phascolarctos; species Phascolarctos cinereus. The sequence goes on from NW_027555514.1 coordinate 207,314,878, forward strand.
TATTTTCAAGACACTTTTGTGTATAGCCTTAAAAATATTTCTGGAGGCCAAATTATATTTTCATGTACAATACTGTAATAATATATAATAACATATAACAATATATTATATATACCTATGGATGGGATAGCTTAAAAAAAAATTCCCAAGCCAGCCTTACTTCAGAGATACATCGAGAGTTTCAGTCTGATTTGCTCATGATATATTAAAGCTGGAAGCAGTCTCAAGAGACTATGATTCAATCACCTACCTCCAGGTAGGGAAGTGTTATTCCTCCCTTATAACTGAGGCAACCTGGGTCTAGAGAGGTTAAATAATTTAACCAAAGAGGTTCATTAAGCAGGTAAATAGTAGAGGGAGTGACTTTGGGTGGAAGTAGGGGATGAAGAGAAGTCAGGCCCCAGCAGTGGTAACAAAATAACACTGGGCCCCCCCAACACTGTTCTAACAAAGGACACAAAACTCAGGCCCCAGTAGTGGCAGTTGTTTCTCCTCAGAACACCAATCTTAGCCACCAAGACCGGGAAGGGACTACTTCTCAAAATAGCTTCTGTATCTTCTCAAAATCCTTGTCTTTTAGCAAGAGGCCAGTCATTGCATATGTATACATACTTCATGATGGAGGAAATGGAAGTATTCCTCACCTTAGAACCATGTAATTTGAGATCTTGAAGATTAAAGATAGTGCAATAGGATTTCCAAACCCCATCATCCTCCCCATTTGAGTTCAAGGACGTCCAGGCACAAGGGACAAAGATGAGATTTTCAGTGTGGGTTAGAGAGTTATGATCCTGTTGCCTCAGTTGTGTGAAGAAAGATGCCTTTTCTACTCTGTCTTCTTTTCTTCTAAGTAAGATGTTCCACTCCAAATTCTATTTCATTCCTTCCAAGCAGCTGGAGTGTGGGTGGGGAGGAAAGCCTGTTGGCATTCCTGAACAGCTGCCTCAGGAAGCAGCAAGGAGGAGCTGACACAGGTCCAAAGCAATGATCTAGTGCCTCATGGAGACTTGGAGCAGTACAGACCTAGAGCAGATAGAAAGAGGCAGAACAGAGTAAGAACTAGTGCAGATCTGAATGTGGCTGACAGGTCTGGTCAAGATGTGAATAGCCCTGGACAAGGGAAGACCCACCTTCAGCATTGCCCATCACTCTAAATTTTCTCAGAGACAGCCTTAACAAGCCCCGAACTCTGCAGACTTTTCCTTTCATTCTCCATTTCCCCTTAACACTCTTTCCCTCCCTCCCTACTAGAAAGGCACCTTGGTATAGTGCTGGACTTGCAATCAGGTTTGAATCCTGACTCAGACATTTAACTAGCTGTATCACCTTGGAAGTCACTTAACCTTCCTTAGCCTCAGTTTACTCATCTAATAATACCAGTGATGGGGTTCTTGTGCTTGGGCCCCGGCCCTAAGATCGTGTCTCTAGAGCCTCCACTCTCTCAGTAGGCTCCTGCCCTGTAAGAAATTTTTCCTGTGTTGCAGAATACATGCCCTTATCAGAACAGGCAGAGGGATACTGACCCAAGGATTTTTGTCTTTGGTACCCAATCCCCAAGGTCCATGCCTCTGGCAACTAAACAAAAACTGTCTTTTCTCCCTTAATGTCTGGTATCAACAAAGTCCTCTCTGCAGACTCCCTGTATTTTCCCATTCAGAGGTTATAGGCACCTGCTCCCAAAGACACCTGGACCCCTTGCATTACCTAATTAACATCCTTAACATTCCTTTCCTGCCCCTTTTTTATATAAGCTTTAGATTCACCCCTACTGAGTTGAGTTCCCCAAAGGAACTTCACCCACTATTATAATAAACTTTTGCCACTTGACTAAGAGAAGGCTTGAGTGTGTGAATTTATTCCAGGCAATTCTGCCTTGGCATTCTCAGGGTCCCAGCACTCCAAACCTCTTTAACAACACCTGTCTCACAGAGTTGATGTGAGAATCAAATGAGATTTTATATATACACATATACATACATATCTGCATGTGTATTTGTGTCTGTATGTGTATATGTAGATAGAGATATATAGATATAGATATATGGATAGGCACAGTGGATAGAGTACCAGGCCTGCAGTCAGAAAGATTCATCTTCATGAGTTCAAACCTGGTCTCAGACACTTACTAGCTTTGTGACCCTGGGCAAATCATATAACCTGTTTCCTCATCTGTAAAAATAACCTGGAGAAGGAAATGGAAAACTATTTTAGTATCCTTGCCAAGAAAACCCCAAAATGGGGTCATTAAGAGTTGGACACAACTGAAATGACTGAACATACCAGTATATATACACACACATACATACATTATATATACATACATACATTATATATAATACATTATATATTATACACTATACATGTATATTAATATATATAATAGATATATAGTTCTTTGAAAACCTTTAGTGTTATACAAATGATAGCTATCACTATTATCTACTGATTGAAAAGAAATATGAAGGAGGGGAGTCAATTCTTCATAAACATTTTATATACACTGTCCACAATCCACAATAATGCTTCTCCCAAACACCCCCACTACCAGCTCTAACAAGAAGAATTTCAGATAACCTTTTAAAATAAGGATATTAAGACATTGTCTTAATTTTTGAAGGTCTAATTTAAACTATTAAGATAGGTCAGTGGCAACCAAATGCCTCTAGAATCAAATAAAAAACTCTTACATTCACAATCTGGCTCCTGCTGATATTTCTAGACTGACTTCATACACTGCCTCCTGCTACAATCTGCATTGCAGCCAAATGAGCCAAAGTGACCTATTTTTTATTCTCCATTAAAAGTTTTTGTCCTCTTACTCCCATTCCTTTGCACAAACTGTTCTTGCCTTCATGTCTTGGAATCCCTAGCTCTTTTCAAGATTTAGCTCAAATGTCATCTTTTATACTAAGGCTTCCTGTTCATTCCCAGTTGGTAGGGGATTATTTTCTATTGACTTTGTATATGTAACAAGAATGACTGATGCTAAGGGTAATAGCTGCTGGACTCCTCCATTCCTTGAGGCACTAAGGTGCCTCTGACTACATGCTAGAGGATTAAGGTGAGAGATGAAGGCCCCAACCTCTAGAGAGAGGGTTGAGGCCTTTCCTTTTCAGTATCCTTTGTCTCTTTGTTCTTCTACCCTGGAGTTCTGGGTGTGGGGGGAACATTCACATCTTCAGTCTGACTAATGTCTAGGGTCTCCACAGAATGAAGTAGAAAGCCATACAATGTACCATATGAATCAAGAAAAGAACATCTATTTATTTCCTCCATACAGAAGAACTGTTTACCATAAGAAACTCACAAATACAGATATATAAGCAAAGACTTAAAGAAATAACAATATTAACTTATAACTACCAGTATACTATCCAGAAAGGTGGATGGTTAAAGCATTAAATTGAAAAATATTTTGTGGGCTGAATTGGCACAAATCACTGGAACTCATGAGGCTGCTTTTAAGTCTGGACACATCTGTCTTGGTATCAGTGCTTGGTTTACTATGCTCAGAGAAGGTAGCCAGTATCCCAAGGCCCCCACTCAGATTCTGAATTAGGTGTTGTGAAAGAGCAGTTCCCCATGGGAAAATGCCACTAGTCCTTCCCCTTCCAGGGAGAGGCTTTCTCTTCCAAACTCTCCTATTACTGTTGAGGGTACCACTACCTTCCCAGTGCCTGATTACAACCTAGCTGTTAGCTTGAGCTCCTTACTCTCACCCACATATCCAATCTATTGCTAATGCCTGTTGATTTTACCTTAATAACATCTCTTGAAGGTGCCCCCTTCTCTGCTCTGACACTGCCACCACCCTGGTAAAGGGCCTCAATCTCCTGGCCTCACACCTGAACTATGCCAATAGCTTGTTGATTCATTTCCTTGAATCAAGTCTCTCCTCATTCCAGTTCATCCTATACTCAACTGTCAAAATAATCTTCTTAAAGTATAGATCCGAGCAGGTTACCTCCCCCTCCTTTCCCCACCTCCTCCATTCAATAAATTCCAGCAGCTCTCTAGGAATCAATATAATGTGATATAATATAGTTGATATGATATGATATGATATAATATAATATAATATAATTGATATGATATGATATGATATAATACAACACAATATAATACAATATAATACAGTATAATATAATTAATATAATATAATATAACATAACATAACATAACATAACGTAATATATTATAATCAATATAAAACCATCTCTTTGGTGTTTCATAATCTGCCTCCTTCTCACTTTTCCACACTCCCCCAAAATGTGATCACAAATTGCAGACCAGTGACACTAGCTTCTTTGCTGTTCCTTGAACAAGACAGTCTATTTTCCAACTCTAGGCATTTTCACTCTCTGTCCTATATGCTTCTAGTCTCTCCTTGATTCCTTGGCTTCTTTCAAATCCCAGCTAAAGTATCACTTCTTATAAGGATGCTTTCTTGGTACCTCTTAATTCTATTGCTTTCTCTCTGTTGATTATTTCCAACTTATCCTATAGACAACTTATTTAAATATACTTATTTGAAAGTTGTTGTAAGGAAGAATTTCCCAATTATCATTTCTGTTCAACAGCAAAATTGCCTGTACAACTCCCTGTTAGATTGTGAGGCAGGGACTGTTTGTGTTTTGTTTTGTTTTTTACCTTTCTTTGTATTCCATGCACTTAGCACAGTACGTGGCAAAGGGTAGATGCTTAATAAAAGTCTGATGTGTCTAATCAGCAAATGGGAAGAGATGGGTCACAGGTCAGTGTTATTACATTTAAGGCCCTCTGAATAAGTTTAGTGTCCAATGAATGTTGACACAGCTTTAAAGAAGTCCCTTCCCTTCAGCCATAGCAGATTACTTTAGGTTTATTGTGTTATCCCAAAGCAACAAGCACTTTTAAATTTCACTAGCATTGTCCAGGGTACACACTTAGCATTTCATGGGTTGTGAATTACCCAGAGCAGAGCCTACTGTTTCTCTCTCTCTCTCTCTCTCTCTCTCTCTCTCTCTCTCTCTCTCTCTCTCTCTCTCTCTCTCCCTCTATCTCTCTGTCTCACACATGAACACACACACACACACTCCACTTTACATATACATACATATATATGTGTTTGTATATATACATTATGTGTGTACATTATAATATGTATATACACACACATACATATATTTGCATTTACTTATCTTTGCACATGTTGTTTTCGCCCATTAGAATGTAAGATCCCTAGAATATGACAAACGATAAATATTTGCTGTTATTATTTGTTGTTCCTTAATAATGTGAGAAATACTATTTTAAATTATTTCAAAAACCTAGGAACATGATTTTTGTAAAGATTCCTCACCTTTGTCTTAAAATCTTAGAGTTGGTCAACCAACATCTTATACCATATACCAAGATAAAGTCAAAATAGATACACAATTTAGGCATGAAGGGTGATAACATAAGCAAATTAGGAGAGTAAGACATTGTTTACCTGCCAGATCTATGGAAAGCAGAAGAATCTGTGACCAAACAAAAGACAGAAAACATTATGAAATGCAAAATGAATAATTTTGATTACATTAAATTAAAAAGGTTTTGCACAAGCAAAAGCAATGCAACCATGATTAGAAGGAAAGCAGAAAGCTGGGAAACAATTTTTTACAGCCAGTTTCTCTGATAAAGGCTTAATTTCTAAAATATATAGAGAACTGAATCAAATTTGTAAGAATAAAAGTCATTCTCCAGTTGATAAATGGTTAAAGGATATGAACAGGAAGTTTTCAGATGGAGAAACTAAGGCTATCTTTAGTCATAAGAAAAGAATGGTCTAAATCACTATTGATTAGAGAAATGCAAATTAAAACAACTCTAAGCTACCACCTAATACCTATTAGATTGACTAACATGACAAAACAGGAAAATGATAAATGTTGGAGAAGATGTGGGAAAATTGGAACACTAATGCATTGCTGGTAGAGTCGTGAACTGATCCAATCATTCTGGAAAGCAATTTGGAACTATGCTCAGAGGGCTATACAACTGTCCATACCCTTTGCCCCAGAAATACCACTTCTAGGTCTGTATTCCCAAAGACATCATAAAAAAGGGAAAGGACCCACATGTACAAAAATGTTTATAGCAGCTTTTTTTTTTTGTGGTGGCAAAATATTGGATATTGAGGGGATGCCCATCAATTGGGGAATGGCTGAACAAGTTGTGGTATATGTATGTAATGGAACACCATTGTTCTATAAGAAATGATGAATAGGCAGATTTCAGAAAATTCTGAAAAGATTTACATGATCTGATGCTGAGTAAAGTAAGCAAAATCAGGAGAACATTGTGCATGGTAACAGCAACATTGTATGATGACCAACTTTGATGTACTTATCTCTTCTCAGCAATACAATGATCTAAGACAATTCTTTTAGAATTAGAAGACTGTTTTAGAATTTAGAAGACTCATGATGGAAATTGCTTTCCACATCCAGAGAAAGAACTGTGGATTCTGAATACAGATCAAGGCATAATATTGTCTTTTTTTCCCTTTCTTATGGTGTTTCCCTTTTGTTTGATTCTTTTTTCACGACATAACTAATGTGGCAATATATTTAAAATGATTGCATATGTATAGCCTATATCAGTTTATTTGCCATTTGGGGGAGAGGGAGAAGGAGGGAGAAAAATGTTTGGAACTCAAAATCTTATAAGAGTGAATGTTGAAAACTATCTGTACATATATTTGGAAAAAATAAATTACTATTAAGTGGGGGGGGGATTTTAGAGTTGGAATAAACCTCAGAGGCCTTCTAGTTTTACTCATACATGACTAAGAATACCCTCTGCCATATCATTTAACAAATTGATATACAGGTTTTGAACAAAGGATTGCAAGTCAGGGAGAACATCTTACCTTGTCTCACCTCCAGACAGGCCTGCTGGAAAATACAGGCCATGTCCCTATGGCTTTCCTGTTCAAAATTCAGTCTGTGCCTTCTTTCCCACTCTTTCCTTCCCCCTGTTTTGCCCCTATGTCTCACTCTATCATTTTCTCTCTATCTTTTCCCATCTTTCTCTATCTCAGCTTATTTCTCTACCTCTCTTTCTCTTTCTTTCAGTTTTGTGTCTCTCTGTATCTCTGTCTCTGCTACTGTGTCCCTCTGTCTCCATCTATATCTCTCCCTGTCTCTTACTCTCTTTTTAGGTGTTTTTCTTTGTCTCTTTGTGTCTTTCTGACTGTCACATATATATGAAAGTATTATGTATGTCCATATGTATGTAGCATTAGTCCTTCAGGGTACTGCCCAAACACACCCAGGCAGAGTGCTACATTTATATATGTATGTATTGTTTTCCTAGACAGAAGATAAACTCCCTGAAGACAGGAGGATCTGAGTTCAAATCCGGCCTCAGAGCAAACACTTGACACTTACTAGCTGTGTGACCCTGGGCAAGTCACTTAACCCCAATTGCCTAAAAGCAAAAAAAAAAAAAAAAGCTAATCAAACTACAGGGACAATGAAAAGTAAAATAGTAATTGTTGGGGGCTTTGTTATACCCTTTTAAGATCCAAAAAATCTGGCAGAAAGATTAGAAAGTTAAAGTTTTGAAAAGAATTTTAGAAAAATTACATATAATAGAATTGGCACTAGAGATAACAAAGATGGGGAAAGCAACTAGGTTAGAGAGAGTATGTATTCAAGATATGCATTCTGGAAGTTATACAATTCTGAGGACATAGAAGGACTGATATAAAAAGTATCTAAAGGAAGAGAAAATAACGAAAGCATGGGAAGAATCTTGGACCCTATTGGTACTGAAAAAGAGTGACAAAGAAAGCATCCATAACTACCAGCCGACTCTCATATCTATACAAAATCTTTTTGAGAGTCACCTCAAGTTTTTGAGAGTCATAAATTGATTAAATCATGGTATTACTAGGGAATAAGAAGACTTTCACACTCAATCTCCAACAAGATTAATCTTTATAATTTTACAAATAGCTGAAAGATATAGAGAATATAAGATTGAGTTGTTATCATTATTTAGTTATTTTGAAAAAGCAGTTGATTAATAATGTTCCTTTATGAGCCCTTTCATAAGAAACCATCTCTCATCCATACTGTAAGATCATTCAAAATTCCTTGGAAAGAAAACAAAAAGGTTAAGTGACCCTTTTGTTTAGGGTCACACAGCTAGTAGGTGTCAGACAGGATTTGAAACTAGGTCTTCTGACTCCAGAGCCAGAGCATATTATTTAATTATTAATAATTAAATATTATAATTAATACAATAATTAATAACATTTGCACAAGTGTGTGCACATACCCACACACACCCACATGATATATATATATATATATATATAATATATGCAAACACACACATAAAGATGCATATATATGTATCTATGTAGTTCTATACACACAAATATACATATAATGTACGTACAGGATGTATGTACTCCCTTCTTATACAACTGAAAAGACATCATAATGCAAAAAAACCCTCAGAAGATAATTTTTTAGTTTTAAAGAAAACTTACATGAATTCTGCCCAAGAAGCCTCTGTAGTATAAGAACACCCAGAAAGAAAAGAAGCCTCCCCCTCCTCCCCTGCCTTTTAGCCAGTGATCTGCATAGAAATTAACTAGGGATAATGGAGCTCTTTCTGACATTTTGGCTTAGGAGACCCTGAATTCAAATGCACATTACTGTTTCAAATGAATGATTTTATTCATATCTGAGTATTCACTTTGGAATTCTCTCCTTAAGCTGTTAATACGTTTTTAATAAACTGAGAGTATATTAGGTTGGGCATTTAAATCATATACTTTCTGGTTAAAATAATTATTACAAATCACTCTTCCTAAAATTCCATCTTAAAACTAGTTGTGCTACCACATACTCAATCCTTAAATATTCAAATTGTGTGTATGTGTGTTGGAGAGAGGTCCTACTTTGCCACTGCCACCCACTCTGTCTTTCAGCAGAAGGCACAGGCATTCTGAGGTAGCCCCAGGTTACCTGGAAGTAAATTTACCTTACTTCAGTACCAGTATGTCTCTCTTCAAAATGTGGTTCAGGAATCCCTAAAGGAAAACCACATGCTGTTAAGACTAAACATTCTTGAGTAAGCTTCAGTTATGGGAAGTTCAACAGCAAAGGCTTTTGGGAATGCAGTTACTGAAATTTTCCAAATAAATAGAGCAAACAAGTTACATCAGAAAAAAGCTCACATCTATATGATTTATAATATTTGGAGTTGGTCCACTGAGGCAGGATGAACCCAGTGAACCAGTAGGAAACAGAAGCCACCCATGAACTTTAGCTCTACATCTGAGACTATACTCATTATTAGTCATCTATAGCACCACCATTACAGTTGGCTCCCATGAAAAAGTTTGAGCTTCCTACAATGTCTATCAAGACATAAAGTTTATCACTCAGCTTTAAAATGTCTTAAATTAGTAGGGGTGTAGTGCCAGAATATAGGGATTCTATTTATAGGTTCCTGGCTACAAGCAGGAACAAAGAAAAAAATCCCACTCCAAAATCAATGTTTGCTTTACTGAGGGTCTCCTTAGGTGTACATTGGAAACAATTCCATCTGTCTGCCACAGTTGAGTCACTCTGCAGCCATATATGCCAGCCAGTAGTACTTAACAGTCCAGGATCAACAGGTTGCTGCTGTTGAGTAGTACCAGACCACAAGGCCAGAAAAAAAAAGATGGAAAATGTTATATTTGATCCAGAAAGACCTGATGAATGACGATGATAAAGGACAAAGAGAACCATAAAGGGAAAGGCATCTCTTAACACCTCCCCCAAACCACGACATAGTGACATGACCTCCAAATTGGCCCCAGAATCATCATTTTAGCCAACCGGTATCCAATATTTCTTGTCATTTTTATCCCTTCCCAATTTAAAAATACTTTCTGTGTTGACTGAGAAATAGAAGGATACTCAGGATTTTTGCAATTACACCCATTTTTCTATGTGCCTGGATACATTTATGTAAACACTTGCATGCGTGTAGAATTAAGCAAAAAGGCATGAAAAGGGAGTGAATTCATTTGGATTAAATTACCTCTCATGTATGATTAGGCATAAGGCTGAAGGCTGATCTCTTTCAAAGCATCTGGGAATAAATGATACAACATAATTATTTACTATTAAGTGTCTTATTCAGATTATGAAATATTATGGAATGCTCATTTTCTGGAGAAAATATTTATACATTTTATTCTAAATTCCAAGTCCAGGGAACTGTATACTCTGATAAGCATTAGTACTTGGCATTTATGATCAGTAAACCATATTATTCAACTTCAGGTTTGTTTTCAGTCAACTAATGAGACTCAAAATTTTCCAAGTTCACAGATAATGGTGTTCTGTTACTAGTGAGCTATATTGCTATTATGTTTATACCATAAAAATACCACAGATAGAAACATTTGACAAATAGTAAGTTCTTAAGAATGCACAGGCACCAGAATGTACAATATCTAATTGCAGAAATATCCATTAACATTTCAGATATTGTTCTAAATATTTGTTCCAGTAAAACATTCTTTGAACGAGTCCAAGATTTTATTTTTGCATTGTCACAGAAGGTATGCAAGATGTACTTCCTTATTTGACAATCAAGGCTTAAGAAAGGATTTAAAAGAGAAAAGAAAAAATTAATAACCCTTAAAAATTAGAAGGATTTAGCACTATCAAGATCAAAAGAGACAAGTGATGAAATTGTAATGATTCAAATAATCTTCTTTGGAAAAGAATCTAAGTTGTGAAGAAGTCTAGGAAGGCAAAGTGAAAAGAGTGCAATATTTGTAGTCAGAGGACCAGGCTTCAAACCCTGGCTCTATTTGGGTTATGTTGGGCAAGATACTTCACCTCTTAGTCTTTACCTTTGTTTCCTCATATTCAAAATGAAGAATTTGGAGTAGATGACCTCTAAAGTGCTTTCCAGTTCTAAAAATAGATCTATGATATGATCTTATGATATTAACAAGAGTTCAATATTTAGCAATGAAGAAATATAGCACAGCAATAAACAATAAGCTTCTTATGTGAAGGGAGGGGAGATGAGGTGAACCCCTCATTCTAAAAAAAATTAGAAGATAATTGGCTGTCAATATACAAATCATGATATTGCCATGTGTGGCTAAGCAGGCATTTTTCTCTTTAAAGCCTACCTTCTTCCAAACACACACACACACATACACACACACACACACACACACACACACACACACACACACACGACTAATAGACATTCTCCAATAATAAATGGTCAAAGAATGTGAATAACAAGTTCTCAAAAGAATTGCAAAGTATTTATAATTACAATGGAATGACCTAAATCATTCATTTTTTTCCTGAATGCAGTTTACTTTATTGTGAAAATAAGTGCTTCTTGTTCATGTACTGCTGGATTGGCGTTGGAGATATAAAGACAAAAATGAAACAATTCTTGTCCTCTAGGAGCTTACATTTTCTTGGGGAGACACAACAAGTGCACATTTAAGAATATACAAATTACTCTTCTTGCCAACTCAACTTCACAGATGGACTCACACTTTACTGGACACTTCTATATGATTCTCTTATGAGATATCACTGTTGATAATGGCTGTTATTCATTTTTTGTATTAACATTTCAAAGTCAATTTATTACTCATTCTCTACAAATTTGTATAAAGACAATTGAAGCCATAAGAATTCTTTTAAGTGAAATAATGGAGCCATCGTGATTGGAAAAACAAGATTCCATGCTGTAAATAAATTGGTGTAAAGGGCACTAAATTTGCAGATGTGAGATAATGAAATATGTAAGTGGAGATTACTTAGCTTCAGTATTTAGTTTTTCCTGAAGTGGAGAAGTGCTAGTGGTTAAGAGTTCAATAATGAATTCAAATGGGCAAAGATCAGGAATCATACTAAGAATTTGATTAATGAAGTTGAAACCAGGTACATCTGTAAAGAATAAATTACGTATAATACTTGTTGTTCCACTCCCCAGTTCATCTAATAAGGTCATTTTGGACTAAATACTTTATACCCGTCTGTTGCCATATTCCAACACAGTTTCTTCCCTTGAAGTCTCAGTAAAACCTATGGGGCCATATTACCTTCTGTATTAAGAGCCCAAGTTTACTTTACTTATCCCAATATTAAATCAGAGACAATTCCAAAGAACAAAATGTTTTCCATTTTTATAAGCATTTATTGAGTGGCTAAGCACTTTTTATTATCTCATTTTGTTGTTTCATTTCATTCTTATAACAACCTTGGGAGGAAGGTGCTATTATGAACCCTGTTTTACAGATGAGGAAACCGAGACAGACAGAGGTTAAAGAACTTGAGCAACTTGTCCAAGGTCACACAGCTGAGAAACATCTGAGGCCTGATTTGAAGTCAAGTTTTCCTGATTCCAAGCCCAATACTCTATGTATTGCACCACCTAGCTGCCCTTAGGATGTATGTTGGCAGCCTAATATAAAATAGTGGGGAATGACAGAGTAAAGGAAGGTGTCAGTTTGAATGACATGTCTGATTTTTACTAGCTGTGTGAGCTTGGATAAATTATTTTGTCTTGATAAGCAGCACTTTCCTCATCCAGAAAATGGAAATAATGATACTCATAGCATTTACCTCATAACATTGTTGTCATAATCAAATGAGATTATATTAAAAAAACACTTTTTCAAAATTTTAAATGCATATGTAACTGTCAGTCAATATAATTATAAAACAGCAGATTTCAGTTTATAAAAAAAAACTTGATAACAATCATAGGTAAACAAAGGCAGAACAGAGGAGTGAGCTTTCAGCCAGTGGAGATTATCAAACAGAGGCTGGATGACCATTTGTCAGATGTGAGGTCGAAGGGATTTGTGTACCAGGGAGTAGTTGGCCAGAAGTTCTTCTGAGATCCCTTCTATCCAACATTCTGATTTTCAATAGAAATGACTTTTGGTCCATTTGGCAATGAATGATATAGCTCCTTTATTAATAACTTGAATGCAGAAGTAGCTTTCTCACTACATTTACTGATTTTAATAGGTAAGATGGAATGGTGCTTGCCCTAAAGAACAAGGTTAGGCATCTGAGGCGAGTAGACAAGTTGGAGATGTGAACAGATACACTCAGAAGGAGGAAAGAAGTGAGTAACCCACTTAGACAGGAACTAGCATGGACAAGTGTACCAGAACCAGTTCTGTGGGTCACTGGATTGTAATGAGAAAACAAAATTGATAATGTGATGTCACCTGTATATATCACTCTTCTAGGACACACCTTCATAGACAGGTATCAATCACCACCAAAGACAATCATCTCACTTTTCAGCCCCCCAATCTAGATTCCATCCCTACCACTGCTTCCCTCTTTCTCATGCTTTTGAAATTGCTCTCTCTGTGATCATTGACCACTCAATTACCAAATCCAATGTCTTTTTCTCAGTCCTTTCCCTTGATCCAGATTAAGTATTTGATGCTTTTAGATTCTCTTTTCCCTCTTGATTTATGTGATCCTATGACTCAGATTCTTTTCCTTACTATCTATGTGACTACTCCTTTTACATTTTTTTATTGTTTCATCTTATTCCTTCTTACTCCTCAATTTAGGTAGCTCAAAAGATCTGTTCTCTCTTCTCTCTGCATGCTCTTTCTTGGTGATCCCAATCATTCTCATTTATTCAATTACCTCCTTTATGCAGATGATTCTGGAATATATAATCATATATCATCATTGCCCTGAACTCATCCTACATTTTCAACTTTCCTTATGTACCTTCAACATCATGGTTCTGCCAGCACCTCAACCTCAGCTGCTAGCTTGTCTAAAATTGAAATTGTCTTCTTTCCACAAAAACTTGTTCCCTATTCTGATTTGCTCCTTTTCAAGGCATCAGAATCTTAGACTCTTCTCTCTCTCTTAACCCCTGAATCAATTTGATTCCCAAACCCTATTGTTTCTAATTTTGCAACATCTCTCACATCTATGCCTTCCTATCCATTTACACTACTTCCATCCTAGTTCAAGCCTTCATTATTAAGACCAAAACAATTTGAATTCCTCATCTCCATTCTCTTCCCATTCCAAGTCATCCTCCTCAGGCTTCCAAACTTATCTGCCTAATGCATGGTGACTTTCCATTCTCCAGAGCAGTGGTATGGAAAGTAGGGATCTCAGCTAATTAAGAGGCCTCCGTAGTAAATCATGAGACTTGTCTATAACACAACCATTTTACCCTTCATTCATTACAAACCAAGACTACTACATTCTATCACCTTCCTCTCATTGTGCAACCTCCTAACCTTTCACCTTTTGTTTCTGGCATCATCCTCTCAAAGCAATTATCTAACCTAACCCAGACACAAGCACCTACAGTGGTAGCTGCACAGTTAAAGTTTCTCCCCATCCTTCAGATTACTCATGATTTTGGAAGGTACCCCTAAAAATTCAGGCCCTGAACTCTTCAGAAGAATCCTATCCACATCTTTTAATTTTAGATGGAGTGATGAGGTATAGATAGATTGTGATTCACATCATAGACTTCATAACATTATCTATTTTGAACTTTCCTATTTCAATCAAAGCTACTACTGTCTTCCCTGTCACTGCAGTTTGTAAACTCAGAATTATCCTCAACTCCTCACTTCTACTCACTCCACATATCCAAGCATTTACCAAAGGATGTCATTTCTATCTTTACAACTTCTTCCAAATACAACTCCATTTACCACCCATATGACCACTACTGTAGCTCAGACCCTCATCACCTCATAGACAGGTTATTGCAATGACCTAATTGGACTTTCTACCTCAAATCTCTCCTGATTCTGATACATCTGAAATGCAGTTGGCAAAGTGACTTTCCTAATGTGCAAGTCATACTATGTCACCACTTACTCAATAAACTCCAGGGCCTTCCCATTATCACTAAAATAAAATATAAAGTCCTGTTAGACATTCAAACTTCATAACCTGTCCTCAGGCCTTTCCAGCCTTATCCTACATTATTCCCTTTTCTGTGCTCTATGATTCAGTCAAACTAGACTTCTTGCTTTTTTTTTATGTTTGTATGAAAAACTATTTAGTAGCAACATATAAAGAATGAAAAATTGATTGTTGTTGAAAACTTTGTGCATACTTGAAATTTGAAATAGTTTACTTGGCTTGTTATTTTCATATTGTGTATGGTGTAGAGTAGATACAACATGGCATCTATTTAAAACTTAAGTTCAATGACTATTATGACCTCTCATTTGATTGCTGTGTTGTGTATCATTCAATTAAGTGTATCTCAAAAAAAAGTTCACCTGCCTTGATGGCTACATGAATAGCTAGCTGAATAGCTAAATTATTAACAAATAGTTATCATTTACAAATTTATAACGTACTCCGGGACATAAGCAGAGATTGTTGAAAATAATCACAGATTCACAGAATTTAAGAGTTGGAAGGGACCTCAGTCTAGCCATAGTAACATAACCTTATCTTGTATTTATAAAGTTGATTTTTTCTACCCATTTTAAGACTTCATAATAAATTTCATCTTATTTGAGTTAGCCTAGTGCTATTGCCTGTCAAGGTCACTTTGGATCTTGACTCTGTTAAACAATATGCTTCCTATCCCTTCCAGTTTCACTGTCTGCAAATTTGATAGGCATACTATCTATGCCTTCATCTAAAAAGTATTAGATAGTATGAGACTAAAGCATAAATCCCTGAGTCCAGTCATTGAATCAGTTCTCAATTCATGTAATAGAACTATTGCTTACTCTGTATCTCTACATCTTCTCCATTAGAATCATGAGACCCTTTATTAAAAGCTTGGTTAAAGCTATATTCACAGCATTCCTCTCATTTCTTAATTTAGTAGTGATGTCAAGAAAAGAAATTGAGTTAATCCAGCATGACCTTATCTGGAGGAAACCATGCTTGTTCTTTGCAGTCAGTATTTTCCTTTCTAAAGTTTGCCAAGCATCTTTTTAATAAGCCATCCTAGAATTTTCCCAGGAAACAAAGTGAAGTTGATTGACCTGCCTGTATGTAACATATTCTTTTCTCTTCCCTTTTTGGAAATTTGGAATGCTTGCCCTTCTATAGCCTTTCTCATTTTCCTCCACTTGTGGCACCTTTCTTATTTTCCATGATCTTTCAAATATCTCTGATAGTAACTCTTAATATCTGTCAATTCTTTCAGTATCTGAAGATGTAGCACATCTTGACTTGGATGTAACAAAGGCAACTAGGTTGTGAGGTGCACGCTTACTATCTCTTTGTCTGTCTGGGGTGTTAGCTCCCCATTAGTGATTTTTGTTGTGTCCTGCCAGTGTGGAGCCCCAAAATCAGTTCATTTTGTAGGCAGAGAAAACAGAAGCAAAATAATAATTGAATAGCTCTTCCTTCTCTTTGTTATCTATTATCATCATCATATCCCTTGACGAAAATAGACCTAGACCTTTTTTAATTCTTCTTTTACTCTCAACACAAATCTTTAAAAATTCTTTTTTTTTTGTTACCCTTAACTTCCCTTAAGAGACTCAGCTCATTTACAGCTTTTAAGTAGTTTTGACAGCATTTTTGTAGAAAAATGTCCCACTCATATTCATCCTGCTCTTATTTCCATCTTCTGTACATTAAAAAAAAAATTTATGTTGGTTGAGGAGTTCCCTGTGCATCCACATCAGTCTCTTCAAGCAAATTCCATTTTTCTTCCTCATTGGAATTGTTTCTCTTAAAGAAGCATACTTAATCATTTTCTCTCAAGGTCAAAAAGGTTTTTTGTAACATTAATAAATAAAATTAAAGTACCATTCTAAAATAATTAATCTTAATTTTACCTTTTGAAAATTTCTATTTTGTGCATGTTTTATAATGGACACAATATGTTAGTCCAGTAGTACATGTAAATGATTTATTTACAAATATGCATACAATGTGAGTACATCTTCCATTTTAAAAAACAGATAGGTATGCCCAATCAAAACAGTTTGAAGACTACTGCCCTAGAGAGTATGATGCAAACTTAACTTGGCATTTAAAACCCTCTACAAAATGGTGCCATTCTATTTTCCTAACCTTACTGAAATATCTTGCCCTTCATGGGAAGTAAATCGGGCTACTACTGACTACTCTTCATTCTTTATGTCCTTTCTTCTACCACTGTTGGTCCATGCATTCTGCTCACTCTCAGTCCTGAAACCCATTTTCCCCACATCTCTGGGTACTCAACTCTCTCAAATCTCAATGATTAGGTTCCCCTTCATGAAACCTTCCTTATTTTCCCCAGGTAAAATGTATTTTTCTTTTCTCGCACTTCTTATAACACTTTTCTGGACTTTTTCTTTGCCTGATAAAAGTCTATTTGGTATCATACCTATTTGTATAATTCTCTTATTCCTCCCTCTTAGACTTATACTGTAAGCTCCTTGACAGAAAGAATTGTGCTGGTTTTCAAATGTTTATGTTCCCAGTGCCTAGAATAGTATCTGGCACATTTGGTACTTAAATGTTTGTTGAATTGCATTGAAGGTCTTTTGCAGTGGCATAAGAGGAGTCCTACTTTACAAAAGAACTTGATGGTCTTTTGAACCCCAGGATTATTAGATGGAACAGTTTTAGGAGACAGAAAGACAATAATGCAATGATCTCAAAGAAGTAAACAACTCCAAGTGCTTAGGATAGAGGGAAAAGAAGTACAAATATAGGAATAGATAGGGGACAACAGAAAAATGATTTTTTGAGAAAGGTCCTAAGAGATTAGATCCATCTGGAAAGTGGTGTTGCTTTAAAAAAAAAAATAAGGTATGCATAGCTTTGGTGGTAAAGGTATGCATAGCTTTGAAATTGAGAAGCCCTAAGTCTAAGGCATAATCAGGGAGCCTTGGCACAGATTGTAAAGGGAGCTGAACCAGCAAGGGGGAGAAAGTGTTCAGCAGTTTCAACCTGAAGAGAGGGAGGAAGGGTGGTTTATATAAGTGTCAGTCAATTGTGCAGAATTTCTGCCAGTTACACATTGAGACTTGAGTGAGGATCCATTGATTTATTTTGATTAGCCAACTGGATCTCTATATTTTCAGCTTCCAGTTTATGAGTATTTGACATTCATTCTGCAGGATGTTTCTGAGGGAAGAGTGTGGAGAGTGGAGGAGGATCATACTGTGCTTTCAAAATAAATACAGAGTAAGCTTCAGCAGCATTTACAAGTTGATTTGCTCGATGATTAGTCTCAGATTTCAAGCTTAGAGTGCCTCATGGCTGTGACAAAATGGAATTTTTACCTAAAAATAACCTCTAGATAAATAAGTTTATTAAGTCTCATAAACATGAGAAAGGTACCTACTGTGGCCCCAATGGTTTCACACAAAAACAACTTAACAACCAAATAAAATTTTCTGGTAGCCTCATAGTGGAGGAGGGGGAGAATCAGAATGTGCTGTACCTAGTTTTCAAAGACATGTTAATCCCAACCAGGATGGGTATTTTGAATTTAAAATTCTATTGGCTTTATGATCTCTGTCTCTTTAAGAGCATTATATGAATGTATCCCAAATACATCACTAAAGCAGGCATGAGAGCTGAACCAAACAGTTGTTTTCTTGATGCTCCTCTTTTAAATCATTCTGAAAAAAATTGTCTTCTCTGTTGCAAAGACAGTGCACCTCTACCTCCCTGCCTCTCACCCCCGGTGGCCAGACCTGCCCTTCGACAAACACCATGCACTTAGGGGCTTGATGTCCTCTGGGGCTTGCCAGTTCTTCCAGGACTGACTTACCGCACTTGGCTCTCACTTCAAGGAGCTACACTGGGGCAGGCAAATGAAAAGTGCTTTTGCTCTTAGAAAAATATTAGAGCACTTTGTCGCAAATGGCTAACTGTGGGCCCCCAATCTTGAAAGACACTAACCAACCAAAATGAATTGGTCATTTCTTCTTTTTCTTAATATATTCTTTTCAACAAACAGATCCTTTAGTATTTCCTTTTCTTAAGACAATTTTATTTACAGCTTATTTTTTCATCACCTACTTTTTTCAATGTATCCATCTCTCTATTCCTTCCAGGGAGCCATTCCTTATAACAAAGAGTAAAATGGGTGGGGAGGGAACAGTTCAATTAAATAACCAACACATTTAATAAGTCTGGCATTATCTATGATTGAACTGGTCATTTCTTAGGGAGGTATTAAATTCCTCTAAAGTGCAATGTGGCAATTAAAACTCCCAAATTATATTCTGGCACATAATGTGCCATTTCCCTGTGCTCCTTCAAACCTCCCTGGGCCATGAATAGTTGGTCACCTCTTGTTTATACACCGCCATGGTGTATAACTTTTAATGGACCCAAACAGGGCACAAAGCTAACATTTACTCATTACACCCACATGCAGTGTACAAAGAAAAAAATTCCCTCTTCATCCCTGTGAAAGAAAAAAAAACATACATTTTGACAGGAAGAAAAAATAGTACATGCAAAGTCCAAGTGTTTCTTTAACTCTATCATAATGGCTACATTATTGCTTGCTTCTCGTTCCGCTGCCCAAATATAAACCCTGCCACTTTCATTTATATTTCTTTCCCCCTTTGAGTGCATCTCAAAAGTATGATTAACCAAAAACAAAAGAAGTTCGTTATGAGTGGCCCAGTTGATATAGGGATAGGTATGACAGTTTCTCTCTTTCCCTCTCTTTCTCTCTTTCTCTCTCTCTCAATGTGACCTAAGGAAACAAGTCAGGGAAAATAATTCTAAATAGGAATTATTGGAATAATAAAATCATTGAAGAAGCATCAACACTATTATTATCAATCCAATCCAATAAACATATATTGAATTCACTATGTGCAATACACTAAGCTAGATACTGGGGAAGCTCAATTAATGTAAATGTAAGTAGATTCATGATTTTGTCACTCTTAGGATTTAGGTAGCCTTGAGAAAATGACTTGACCTTCCTGGGTCTCTGCTTCCTTCTCTGTAAAATGAATGTGTTGTACTAGATGGGCTCTGAGTTCCATTTCAGCTCTAGATTGATAATCCAATGATCCTATGCTATCATGTCCCCTCACATCTCAGTTATACCTGCCCTTCTTGTGTGACTTTTGTCCATTCCCTCCCATAAGTTCACCAAAGGAGTCCATCCAACATTCAGGAGCCTTACTCACTTTTTCTTTATTTTTCTAGCCTACCAGAAGACCACACAGAGTATCCACTTGACAGCCCTTATTTTACCTATATCATCAGCTTACCTTCTTTTGTGGATCATACATTTCTTTGATGGCATCCTTTATTCTTGTTCCTTATAATTCCTAGTTTGTAATGTGATGTAGCTTGCTTCAACCCACCATATTCATTTCTCTTTGAATGATACTCAACTTAAAACCTCAGAGACTATAGTTTTCTATGACATATAGCTGTACAACACCACTGTTAGAATGTTAGTATTAAAAAGATAGGCTTGGTTTCAAAGAAGAATTTGAAGTCATTAAAATAATCTTGCAATTTCACAAAAGCAATTCAGCCATATTAAGTCAAAGCCCAAATCATTGTCCATTTGCAATGTCTGACCAATATATATGGGCAAGGTTGTCCATCTATGTATGTCATAATCTGGATAGCAGGCATTAGTAGAGTCATAGGGATATAGATTTAGTAATGGAAGGGAACCAAGGGTTTATCTAGAGAAATGTCTTCATTTTATAGATTGGGAGACTGAGACCCAAAGAAATTATGTGATTTTTCCAAGGTCACTCAAGTAGTAAGTGACAGAAATGGGATTTAAATCCAGTTCCTCATACAAAATTATTCTTTCCCGTATACCATCATCTTGTTTTATCCTGTGTGGATGGTAATACCTGACTTTTTAAAGTGAATATGGATCTTGTCAAAGAGGTAAGGCAATGTGCTGGGGCTTCAGGTAACCAGCAGAGTCTCATACAAAAAACATATACCATCCACATACAAGACATTAATTGTTTTACTTGGATGCTGAGCTTGGTCTTTTCCAACATAGTAATAAATACTTTTGGAAAGCCTGTGTTTCCTTCTTCTTTTATACTTTGGTGTTAATGAGAAGAGGATCATTGATCAAGCCTCCCTGTGTTATATCTTTCAAGGAAGTTTACATAATTTTGATATTTGTATAGTGTTCATTAGTGTTCCCAAGAAGATCAGGATACTGTTAGATGCTCATTTGTCAGGGAAGAAATCATCCAGTATTATCATTCGTAATCCCTGGGGAGCTGCCTTATCTCAGTGGCTGATGAAGACTGGACTTTGATTGATAAGATGGCCCCTATCATTTTAAGAGATCATGGGAAAAGATGTCACTCCGAAGCAGTAGCTTTAGGCTGAGAAGGAAGCACACAGAAGAGAGACTTCCTCAGAAGCCACTTTGACTAAGCGTAGGTAGCAAGAGACAGAGAGCACAATGGCAGCCATGACATCTTTGTTGTTGTTGCTTGTCCTTCATTTTCAAAGAAGACCAGTGACACCATGGAGTGATGTCTTGACTTGTTTGTGAATTGGATTTAAGTCATCAGCCTTACTCTCTCTTTCTGAATCATCAGAGTCCAGTTGCAAGACAAAAGTCAAGATGAGTGTTAATGGTTCAGGATGCAGTGGATGACCTTGGTGTCTTCAATGTCTAACTAAGCTCTAAGCATTCCATAGTGCCTGCCACTGTGCATACCCATGGGAACAAATTGTTCACATCTGCTCCTTCTGCTAGGTGATGTCTTCACATGCTTGGGGTAGACACCCCCCTAACTCACCAAGGGGTTTGCCTTGGGTTAGCCTCTCTGCTGAAATGGTTTACTGGGGTGTGACTACTGGGCACGCTACTGCTTCTTGGAACTAGGTGAGAGTTGGTAGCAGGTGGACACCAATGGTGGAAAGCAGCCCTGAAAAGGGTTCAGCAAACCCTGACACCAGAGGTGCTACTCCTCCCTGAATACCCCATATGCTCCATGACATCCTGACTGACAGACTACAAGAAGAGCAGATCAAAGATTAGGGATGTTAGAATGGACTATGCTATTGAACCATCAGCCACCCCTATCCTCTTTAGACTATATTCTCACAAAAAGTTATATCTCTCCCTCCCTTTATTTCCTCTTTTTTCTGAGAGAGGATGTCTCTATTTCCTGAAAGTTATCTCTATTTTTAAGAGTTTATTTACTTTTTCTATTTACTTGTATTTAAGCCAGTTAGTGTGAGAAGCATGGTTAACCATTTCATAGTTAACTACATATGTCATTGTGCAAATGCAGCAGAAACAATAAGGGAGTGCATGAGAGGAGATAAGAATGGATTGAACAGCTGTGGTATATTTTGCCAATGTATTTTTTCTGTCTGGGGGACTCACTATAAAAAAAAATAAATATTGATTCATTTTGCAACTTCTCAGAACAGACAGTAGATGTATAGTGTCATCTTTCTTCCTAGGCAATGAGTCAGCAGTTTAGTTGGGGGAATCTGTGACTAGCTGACTGATACTGAGATATGGGAGCTGTCCCATACCCTGATTTGAGATGAAAATCACCCTTTTACAGGAAAGGAAGCAAGGGAATCGTTGGAAAATTACACGCTGGGGAGGAAGAAAGGAAATGTCTTAGGAGAAGTAGCCCCAGCCATCAAAAGGTTAGGGCCAGCAAAAGTGACAGCCCTGACAATCTTACTTACCAGAACAGCTAAGCAGTAAAACACCACCATCATCCCTCTGTAGTTCCAGTCTTGCTAAGACCAATTCTGCTACTTGTACCTGTGATCATAACCACATAAAAGCTAATTGATGTTAACTGGTTAATGTATATTGGTGTGTTGGAGAAACCACGGAAGGAGTTCAAGCAATAAAATTAGAACTCACAGTTCCTTAGGGATGGGACTGATCGATTTCTGAGTGAAAAAAAAATTGAGCTCTGGGGATCCAATATGCTAGGGCAAATGACAATTGGGAAAGTAGCACCAAATGCTACATTACAAATTTTAAATGTTGCTCTTGAAATTTTGTGGATCAGTATTACATCTTGGTGATTATATTTAACAATTTAGTCTGTGATAATCATACAAATAAAGTATATTTGTTGAGATCTCTGGGATATTTTAAGATATGTATTTGTATATGTGTTATTTCATCAGGTCATGAATTATAGTGAGCTTGTAGCAATAAGGTCATGTCTTGCTAAGTATTTGGTAGGTTCTAAGTTTTTACAGTTTGCTGTGTTTTACAGTTTCTACTATTTCACTGCATAATCAACACTGATCACTAAGTCCAGACCCCTTAAGAATAATCCTGTAATTTCTGGTGGCAGTGACTTGCCATCTAAATTCCATTTCCACAAACAAATATGAATGACTTAGTCATTTGCTTCTCCATTGACATATAATTGGCAGAATTCATGGGTCACCTGTGAAGGGGCTTTTGATAATCTTGGATCTTAGCTATTTCATAGGTTCCATCCAGAGATAAACTACATTTGTTTTCATTCAATAAACCAAATGATGTGTAGTTGTTATTAATCTTTACTATTTCTCAATGAAGTTATATGTGTTTATTCCAAAATTATTTGTTAAATTTAGTATATGTTTAGTATATGCACTCTAAGAGTAATTATTGATTCTCTTCCTCTTTTTTGACATGTTAATGTAAAGCTTTCTATAGCAGCCTGAGGATGATAGGCCTAGTCTTTTCTTGCATTTTAGAAGTTTTTATTAAAAATACTCGTGAAATCCCTTGTGGTCCATAGTAAACTTCCAAAAACATAGATAATAATTTCTCTGGCAGAATTTCTCAATCATACTATAAGCAAGATGGAGGACTAGACATATTCTCAAAACTTTTTGAAATAAGAATTATGTGAGGTGAATCACTTGCAGTTGTCCCTACAGATTAGGACACCAAGAATCCTGATGAGGTAACAACCCTATGTTTTGACTCTATATATTCCTACATAGGACCTCTGTAGATAGCATGGAACCAGGGCAGGATATTCATAAATGATTCAAGAGAGTAATAAGAACTGTGATAGCAGAATTTTTGACCTTCACAACAGAAATAATTGAATCTATTATGATGAATCTTTCCAAAGACTAAGAGCAGAGAAAGCTAATCCCTAACAAACTCTCTCCGCAACCTCTGCTCCACCACTCCACCTCCCCTCCCCACACTTCACTGGCCCCCACATTCTGGTAGGGCACTGCAGCTGGAAGCACTGATCAAGGATGAAACTAAACCCAATGTTACTGCTGTAGTCTCTCCTGGCACACTTTGCTCCTTCCCCCTGTCTACCATTCTGTGCCAACAAGCAGCAAAACTCAACTCCCCTACTCCTTTGGCCCCCCCATGCAGAGAAGATGGACGTATAGGACAACAGAAACATGCTCTGCTTGAGGTAGCCATCTACGCAATGCAGAACAGCAGTGCTCAGTCAGAGAACTAAAAAAAAAATCAGAGGGAAATGAGGCAGGATATCAATATGTTTTGCTTTCTCCCATTTTATAATAAGCTTCTAGAGTAAAGTAAGTTGGTAGAAACCTATAGCATATGGGATTAAATTGTCTCCCTGAAAAATATCATGTTTTTATCCCAGTTGCTCTTGACATTATTGTTTTGGTGATGTGTTTCAAACAGAAAAATTTCCATGTTAATATAGGCCACCATAGTTTCTCCTTCATTCTCTACATTGAGGTGGACCCTTCATCTATCTTTCCTGCACCAGGATAGGAGCTTTCTATAAAATGAGACACAGCTGTTCTTGGGAACTGATTGTTCTTCACTTCTCTTATGTAACTTCATAGCAATCTAAAGGCATAAAAAGTCCCAGCCACATGGAATACAGGCATCTCAGACTTGGTGACTACTGTGACCACCATATCCCCACAACCTGCTGATGAGATGTATTTTTGTGGGCAGAAAGAGAGGGCAAGTGTACCTGAAGATAAAGTGTCACTGAGTTCCTGCTGCATGTCCTTGCTGTTTTTGTAAAGGAAACATCTTTTTTGTCAACTGTTCATTGAAGCAGCTAAGTGGTACTGTATATAGAGAACTGGGTCTGGAGTCAGGAAGACCTGAGTTCAAATCCAGCCTCAAACCTTAGTAGCTATGTGAATTAGGCAAAATCATTTAGCTTCTATTTGTCTCAGTTTCCTCAACTGTAAAACGGAAACAATAATAATAATTACACATACCTTAGCACTCAGTTGTCCTGAGGATCAACTGACATACTTGTAAGGCACAGGTGCTTTACTTATAGGCACTATACAAGTACCCCAAATCAACCTGAACTAAGAAAATGTTGGAGTTAAGCCCATTCCTTACACATGTGAACATCAAGAACTTTAGCCTTCTTACTATATTTGGGTCTATTTTATTATATTTTTTTCTAGTACTTTCATAAGTCATGGCTACAGAAATGCATCAAAAAACATAATCATAACCAACAAAGACTGTTGCGAACTGTGTGTCCTGTAGGCATCTCAAAGTCAACAAGTCAAAAACAGAACCTATTATCTTTTCCTCCAAACTCACTTCTCTTCCCAACTTTCGTATTACTGTTGAGGGCAATACCATATTTTCAGTTATGAATTTTGGTATGGTCTTTGACTCCTCTCTTGCATTCATTCCACAAAGCAAAACTCATGATTTCTTTCTGTGTAATAACTCTCACATATTTCTCTATCTCTCTACTCACAAAACTACCACCCTAGTTTGGGCCCTTATCATCTCTTGTATGTTATAGAGCTTCAAGGTAAGTTGATTAATAACGATTAGTTGGATTGATAATAAATTACTCTTTGGAGTTTCTGATGCCCACTTCCCATCAAATGCTGGAGGGGAATGTTAACTAATGGTGATTATAACAAATGCAAGCCTTTTTTGAATTACTCTATTTTTGTATAATGGTTTGCTAGTTGGATTAATGCCATCAATTCAGAAAAGAGCTTTTCAGAATTCTAGTCTAAGTCATATTCATCTCCTTTTAAAAATAATTTGAGATATTAGAGTTGTGTTTGCCATCCACTTTGTTATTGTGCATAATTTCTAGAGCTTGCATTAAATGAAAGTTTTTCAATGACCTCACAGTCTCCAACTTTTCCTTTTTCAGATTTGAATAACTTCCCAATTTCTTCTCTTAATCCATCTAATCTAGATTTAGGGATGAAGATATTTTACATCCTTCCCCTGCAGCATTGGCAATACATTATTGCATCTCTTGGGGCTGAGAGTGTCATTAAAAGACAAGCATGAAGCCTTCCTTGCTTGTAACTGGTGAGATCTGTTCCTAATTTTGTTACGATATAGTAGTGGTACATAATGGAAGGATTCATGTCTTCATGCTATTCCATGAGTCTTGTGGTTTGCTCACTTTAGTAGTCAGTATCATCTGCACTGAAGCATTTCAACAAATGAAATATTGGTTTTTCTGATTTGTTCTGTTATGTCTTGCCTTCATGTGGTACCAGAATATAAAGGAGCTCCCTTTGTTCCTCTAACCCCTGTGTCAAATTGACCATCATAATGGTATCAAGTGAGGACAATCTATAACCCCATGCCACTGCATCTATTTCTTAGATTCATAGGAATAGTATCATCACAATGGCCAGGGTGCTAAACCAATCAGGTTTATTACCAGAGCCCAACTGGCCGGTGTTTTAGGTTTCCTTCCAGGCCTTCACAAGAGCCATCAACTTGTCTGCCATTCTCTTACTTTGCTATTGCTGCTTCCCCTATTTGACCTTCCATAAGATGAATTATGTAGGGATATGCTGGAGTCAGCATGAACTAGCTCTGAATGTTAAATTCTCAGTGTAAATGTGTATACTTCAGAAATCATCAAATCCAGGGCTTAACTTATTGTTTTGTTGATTGTCTAGTCTTAAGAAAATGATGGATGAAATATCAATAATGCAGAATAAACTTAAAAGTACGTTTGTGTGTGTGTGTGTGTGTGTGTGTGTGTGTGTGTGTGTGTGTGTTTTGGAGGGCTAGTTGTGAAATGTTTATCAGCATACTCCTAATTATGGCTTAATCTTTGATGGGATTGGCTGGTTGCTGTTGTTGTTACTATCATATAGCCTATTTGTCTCAGGACCAACCTGCAAAGATGTTTGTTTCTATCCTCAGAATAAGCAACACTTCCAAAATTAAAGTAGTCTTCTGTTTTCCTGATATGATTTTTATCTAACTTAGGAATAGGTGCCTTCTTTTTAGGTCCCATTCCCTCTGTTTATGCTCTCTCTTACTTGAGTTTCTGAAGTTTCCTTTAGAAAAGCTTTTTGGCAAAGCTTTTTGGATACCTACTCTTGAGGGGACAGCGTATGTCTGTTCTACCATAAGCACACTGTGAAAAGAACATTGTTCCCCAATCTGAACACCTTTGACTCACAACTGAATCTGCTCTTCCACTAATAATAATGAAGAGGAAAACTTGACATTCATATTTGCTCACTATCATGTGTAGTGAACAGTGATTATGGAACAAATTTCCAGAATGATCAACATCTATTGCTTTGAAATGTTCATTTTCCTTCTTAAATATAAGTAAATAGAATTTTCCACTGCTATTATTCATATTCTAACAATGGCACTATCTCCATGGACAGGTGTGACTGAAAAGGCCTAGGAATAACCAATACGTTGTGACCACATCAACTATGTTAAACTCCATGACTTTGCTCAGAAAGATGCAACCACAAACTTCATCAATAATTTTCTGTCTTGTATCTTCAGTCCTTCATTCTCCATTGTTTCTTTCCCCTCTGTAAAATAAACATCTTTAAGGTATTGTTGATTCCATTCTTTGCTCTGGGAACCTCTCATTACCCTATCTCTTATCTCTTCTTCCTTTCACTACCAAATGTTGAGAAAGTCATATCATTTGCCTGCTTCCAATATGTCAGCTCCCAATATTTAGCTCTAAGCAATATGGATTCCAGTTCCTAACATGAAACTGAAATGGTTTTTGTACATGTTACCAGTAACCTCCTTAATGCCACATATCTTGTCTTTTTTTCCCTTTTAGTCCTCATTAACCTATATGCAACATTGACACTGTTGACCACTTTGTCATTCATAACATTCTCCCTTTACTTGTCTTTTTGTAATCATACTTCTTGAGCTACTTCTCTTTCTTCTTCACTTTCCTCTGCCCCAAAGTATTGGCAATCCTCCAAGTTGTTTTTTCTCCTCTCCCCATTAATGATTTCATCTACTCCCCTGGATTTAAGTAGAGCTTCTATGTGTTTGACTTTCAAATCTATATCTCCAAGCCTGACCTCTCCTACAGAACTTCAAAATCACATGTCAGTTGCCTGCTAGAGCACCATTTGCATATGTTTTGACAGCAACTCAAATTCATGATTGTTTCTTTAAAACCTACTTCTTGTGACTTTCTATTTCTGTTGATGACACTGCCACTTTCAGCCACCTAAGCTGGAAAAATTGAGGCTGTTCTCACTCTTGAGCTCTCACTCTTCCTTGACCATAATGATTAAAGAGCTTCCAATTCTTATAAATTCTATTGCTATGATACCTCTCATATCTATTCCGTCCTTTCAATTACCACTGTCATGACCATAATTCAAGGACTTCTTACAATTCCCCTGCACTGTTTTCACAAAATCCTAGCTCGTCTTCCCACATCTAATATCTCTCTTCTCTTATCTCTTGTCCATACCACTGCAAGATCAATTTTCCTAATGTGTTACATTAATTAAATCAAACACTTCTCTGCTAAAAAACAACACAAAACAAACAAACAACTTTGAATGGTCTCCCATTTTCCTTTTTCTTTGCCTTAATTATTTTTCTGGTTTTGCAATCTTTTCAAAATTTATTATTCATTCATTCATTCATTCATTTATTTTTAACATTAAAATTTTTTTTGAGTTCCAAATTATTTCCCTCTCTTTTGGTCCTTCTCTACCCATTGAGAAGGCAAGCAATATGATATCAGTTACACATATGGAGTCATGCAAAAAAATTTTCCACATTAGCCATTCACCAAAAAAGCAAGAAAAATAGTGAGAAAATTATATTTCACTAAACACTCAGAGTTCATCAGTTCTTTCTCTAGAGGTGAATAGAATTTTTCACCAGGAGTCCTTTGGAATTGTCTTGGATCATTGCATTAATCAGAGTAGCTAAGTCTTTCACAGTTGATCATCATTAAAATATTGCTATTACCATGTACAGGTTCTGCTCAATTCACTTTGTATCAGTTCATATGTTTTCATCATTTCTTATGGCACTATAGTACTCCATGACAGTCGTAAGCTACAACTTGTTTGGCCATTCTCCAATTGAAGGGCATCCCCTCAATTTCCAATTCTTCACCAGCACAAAAAGAGCTGCTATAAATAAATATATATGTACATATACAAATAAGTCCTTTACCTTTTTCTTTGATCTCTTTGGGGCATGGAGTTACTAGTAGTATTGCTGGATAAAAGGGTTTGCACAGTTTTATGGCCCTTTGCCCATAATTCTAAATTATTCTCCAGAATGTTTGGACTAGTTTACTACTTCACAAGTTCCTAGTGTACCTATTTGCTGTCATACCTTCCAGCATTTGTCATTTTTGATAGGTGAGAGGTGGTACCTCCAGGTTGTTCAATTTGCATTTATCTAATTAATAATTATTTAGAGCATTTTTTCATATGACTATAATAGTTTTGGTTTCTTCTTTGAAAAGTTCCTATTCATATCCCTTAACAATTTCTTAATTACGGAATGGCAGTTTTTATAAATTTGACTCAGTTTGTTATATATTTGAAAAAAAGAGACCTTTATCAGAGAAACTCACTGTATTTTTTTATATTACTTCATTGTCTGTGGCACCTTTTAGCAAAATGTAGTTTCCCTTATTATCTCTTTTAATTAGGCCTATTTTTGCTTTTGCTTTGTCTGACATTGCTATCTCTGCTTTTTTTTTTTTACTTTAGTTGGTGGATAATAGATTCTGCTACATCTCCTTATTTTAACTCTGTGTGTCTTTCTGTTTTGAGTATATTTCTTGTAAACAAATTATTGTAAGATTCTAGTTTCTAATCCATTCTGCTATCTACTTCCATTTTATGGGTGAGCCCATAAATATTGGATCACATTTATAATTATGACTATTGTGCATTTCCCTACCTCCAATTTTCTTTTGTTCATCTTTTTCTCCCTCTTTTTCTCTGTCCTTTCTCAAAAGTCTGTTTTGATTCTGACCACTGTCTGCCTTAGTGTGCTTCCCCTTAACATCCCTCTGTCCTTTCTCTTAATCTCTGTACTTCCTACTTTCCTGTTGAGTAAATTAGATTTCTATACCTAACTAAGTGGATATATACATTCTTACCTCTTTGAATCAATTCTAATAAGAGTGAAGTTCAAGCATTGTTCATTCTTCCCTTCCACGTAAAAGCTCTTTGTTATGCACCTCTTTTGTGTGAGATATTTTCCCCCATTCTACCTTTCCCTTTCCCCTTCTCCCAGTGCATTCTTCTTTCTCACTGCTTCATTTTTTTGGAGTTCATCCCAACATAATCACTTTATACCAGTGTCCTCTGTCAATACAAACTCTTTCTAGCTGCTGTAATAATGGTAAAGTTTATAGGAGTTACATGTATCATCTTCCCATATAGGAAAATAAACACTTTAACACCATTGAGTCCCTTACAATTACTCTGTCAGGTTTACTTTTTTATGTTTCTCTTGAATCTTCTGTTTGAATGGCAAATTTTCTATTTAGCTCTGGTCTTTTCATCAGGAATGTTTGAAAGTCCTCTATTTCATGAAATTTCAATTTTTCCCCAGGAAGGATTATATTCAGTTTTTCTGGTTGTAATCCTAACTCCTTTGGAATATGCTAGGAATATCATATCCCTAGCCCTCTGCTTCTTTAACATGGAAGCTGCTAAATCTTATGTGATCTTGACTGTGGCTCCATGGTATTTGAATTGTTTCTTTCTGGCTGCTTGCAATATTTTCTCATTGACATGGGAGCTCTGACATGGACTTTTCATTTTGAAATTTCTTTCAGGAGATGATTGGTGGATTCTTTCAATTTCTATTTAACCCTCTGGATCTAAGATATTGGGGCAATTTTCCCTGAGAATTTCTTGAAACAAGGTGTCTAGGCTGTTTTTTTGACCAAGGATTTCAGGTAACTTAATAATTCTTAAATTCTCTCTCCTCAATCTATTTTCTAAGTCAGTTGTTTTTCCAATGACATGTTTCACATTTTCTTTTTTTCATTCTTTTGACTGTTTTATTGTTTCTTGATGTCTCATGGAGTCATTAGACTCCACTTGCCCCATTCTAAGTTTTAAGAGATTATTTTTCTTCAGTAAGCTTTTGTCTCTCTTTTTCTATTAGGTCAATTCTGCTTTTTAAAGAAGTCTTTTCAGTGAATTTTTGTGCCTCTTTTATCATTAGGCCAATTTTGTTTTTGTAAGGTGTTATTTTCTACATTTTTTCTGCCTCTTTTACTAATTTTTATTTTTATTTTATTTTATTTTCATAACTTTCTTATATCAATCTCATTTGTTCCCAATTTTTCCTTTACCCCTCTTGTCTCTTTCTTTAACTCTTCAAAGACTTTTTGCTGGCATTGGGTCCAATTAACATTTTTTGTTGAGGCTTTGCTTTGAGCCCTTTTCACATTGTTGTCTTTTTCTGAGTTTATGTCTTCATCTTCCCTGCCACTGTAGTAGTTTTTATGGTCAAATTATTTTGCTGCTGTTGTTTGCTCATTTTTTCAGCTTATTTCATGACTTTGAACTTTATGTTGAAGTTGGGTGCTATTCACCACAGGATGGGGAGGCATTGTCTCAAGCTTCAGGTTTTATTGTGTAGCTGTTTTCAGAGGTAGTTTGGTGGGGGGGAGGGCAGTTTGCAAGTTTTCAGCACTTATACAATTGATAGGTGGGGGAGGTATTGGCGCTGCTTGCCTGGCCTTTTACCCCAGAAGGGCCCCCATTCCCCTGCAACCACCAGCACTGGTGCTCCTCTTTGCCTTGAAAGTAGATCAGGGGCTCTACTCATTTGTGACTTTGTGAGGGGGGAGGGATAAAGAAGGGAGAGAAAGAGAGAGAGAGAGGGAGAGAAGCAGAGAAGCAGTTAATAGGAAAATGTTAGATTGACAGAGGAAAAGCACTGTGAGATGGACCTTGAAGAATGTGTAGGATTTCAACAGGCAGAGAAAGGGTAATAGGAGAAGATGATGTTAAAAAGCTCAGGACAGTTTTTATTTAATGATTAGTATTCCAATTGCTACAAATGCAATGGTCATAGTTTGGATCCATATTGTTGTCGACCTTGAATAGGTCATGTGGTTTGGTTTATATTTGTTAGGCAGTGAAGAACCACTGAAGTGCATTTGGAAGATAGGTATATAGGAAGGAGGTATATAAGGTAGATTAGAATGGAAAGAGAATGTAGCCAAGAAGACAGTTAGAAGGTTATTGCAACCATCCAGGCAAGAGATATCACAGGCTTGTGTTCTCTGGAGAAGTCTTGACTGCGACCTCCAACTTTTGGTTGTAGTTGTCAATCTCTCCCCACCTGATGACTTCCTTTTCCTTTTTTGTTATCTAATCTTGGTTTCTGTCTCCAAGTTTCCCAACACCGATCAGCCCACCAAATTTAGGGAGGAATTATGGGCTGCATCTCATTCTGTCTTTACCCCTGACTTCCTGACCTCTACTGACCTTGCCTCCAGCTTACTTGATCAGGTGCCTATCTAGACCCAAACCCAGTATCTCTTCACCTGATCCTTCCTTACCCTTCCGCCATGCTTCTGCATAAAATTTACAACTCCCTATCATCCAGATTAGGTTTATTCCCTCCACCCCACCCTACCAGATAAATCCCAAGAAACCTTGGTTGAAGCCTGAATGGATATGACCTATCTGGGCAAATGGCTTGCATCAACTCATCACTATGGTATACATAACCCCACAATTATCATTCAGTTGCTAAGGGCAGCTTTCCATAGACAGGCCTTCAAAATGGCTAAAAGAATCAGAGCCAGGCACCAAAGCTCTAGGGAACTCTCCTAGCTATAGAAAATCCCTGTCTGACTTGTAGGTAAGTGCTGCCTCCAAAACAAATTTGATGGACTGGTAAATTTTCTGACCTAGAAGGAATATTAATATATGAGACTTCAACACACAGGTTTCCTAATGGAAATAAAAGTAGATCACATATGGGGGTGCCTGTCCAAGAATAGAACCACCATGAGACCTGGTCATAAAAGACTGCCAATTTTTACAATGGACAGTATTACAATTATAATGATCCCCATCACCTCCATCTCTACAACCACTTCCAGCTACTATCCAGTAACTTCTCTCTTACCTCCCTTCCTTCTAAATAAACTTCCACACTCATGACCATAACCCTAACTGTCTTCTATTCTACTATCACTGCCACAAGATGGTTTATAGTCAGTGGAAAGATCTTAGAAACATAATAAAAATAGTAACTAACATTTGAAAAAATATTTTAAATATTTTAAAGTTTACAAAATATATTATATATGCCTTATTTGGGATTTTCTTGGTAAAGATATCAAAATGGTTTGCCATTTCCTTTCTCAGGTCATTTTACAAATGAGGAACTGAGGTTAAGTGACTTGCCTAGGATCATATAGCTAGTAAGTATCTGAGGCCAGATTTGAAATCAGGAAGATGAGCCTTCCTGATTTCAGGATTCCAGGCTCAACACTTTATCCACTGTGCCACCTAGCTATATATGAATATGTGTGAGCATGTATGTGTGCATATATGTATATGTGTATATATACATGTGGTTGGATACCTATACATACATATAGATCATGCCACTTGATACTCAGAGCAATTTTGTGAGGTCGGTGCTATTACTATCCTCATTTTATAGATGAGAAAATTGAGGCTAAGAGAGATTAAATGACTTTACTGAGGTTCACATAGCTAGTATCAGGATTTATATAGCTACTAAATAGGAGAATTCAAACTCAGATCTTCCTTACTTAAAGTCCAACAGCCTTACACCGTATTGACTATACCACTATTCTGAATACGTCCCTCACTCTTTCCAGTTTTTAGTAAATTAGCCTCTTGCTGTCTCTTCTGGGACACTTACTCTTGGAGAATAGTTTAAATTAGAAAATGTTTGCTTGGCCACTTGAGTACCAGGCACACTGAAAATAAAATTTTTGAGTCTTGCCAAGAGCCTCAGCTAAAGATAATGGCTCTCACTTTGTCATGATATGTTCCTCCTTATGGACCCCTGAGGGAGTTAACTAGGAGGTCCGATGTGATTTCATTGTCTTCTCTGTGCACCTGGCAGCATTTGAGTCACCTTTTCCTGGCAAACCCATTCCCTTACCCACCTGTTTTTCATAACTTGGATGAGCTATCGGAGCCCTTACATTCACTGATACAGGGCTCTCCATCTCTTGCTCTGCTATAAACCAACATTTTAATTTATATCTGAGTCATGGGATAAATCTATTTTTTCAATGAGGTAGTTAATCAACTTTCATCAATAAAGCAATGAACAACTTACACAGTACTTTATCTCTTTTGATCCTCAGAGCAACTGTGAGGCAAACTTATTTTCCCAGTTTTACAAATGGGGAAACTGAAGTTCAGAGAATTTATATGACTTACCTAAGGCCATCCAGCTAATAAGTGGTGAAAGTGAGGAGGCAGAACATTCCAGGCATGGAGGCTAGCCAGTGAGAAGGCCCAAGGTCAAGAAATAGAGTGTCTCATCCAAGGAACAACAAGGAAGCCAGTGTTTTTGGATCCTACATTGAAGATAGAAAATAGCCTGTAAATCTTGCAAAGAAGGCTGAATGAATATATGTATGTGTGTATGTGTGTGTGTGTGTGTGTGTATACATATATATGTATATGTGTGTGTGTATGCACACATTTCTTTCTGTGTGCTAAGCACTGTGCTAAACTCTAGGTTTACAAATAGAAAAAGCAGAAATAATCCTAGCTTACAAGGAGTTCAAATTCTAATGCAGGGCAAGGGGGACAAGACATAAAAGAAAGTTCACATGCTGAATAGATGTAAAGATCCAGAACTCCCCAAGTTCCTATCAGAGGGTACTCTGAAACCCCTCCTATTTTTGACTGGGGTGGCCAAGTCCAGATCTTGCCCCAGGTGCAGTCTGAATGCCCCTGATGCTGCCATAATTCTGGAGAGGTGGTGGATTTCTCATCACCCTCCCTGCCCTCTTTCATAACCTTTACCCAGAGCTCTGGGATAAGACCTCACATTCTCCCTCTAACCCTGGTTTCTGCCTCCATCAAATGAGTTGACACATGCAAATCATTTCATAAGCCT
This sequence comes from Phascolarctos cinereus, assembly GCF_003287225.1. NCBI lineage: Eukaryota > Metazoa > Chordata > Mammalia > Diprotodontia > Phascolarctidae > Phascolarctos > Phascolarctos cinereus. The sequence goes on from NW_027555514.1 coordinate 207,350,200, forward strand.
TGAAACACTATATAAATGATAGGTATTATTTTTATTGTCTTCCAGGGGCCAATGATGCATGCTTGCCTCTTCCCCATGTTTATTCCCCTGTGCAATCAACTTAGAGTTAGCTGTGTCCTCTGGTGCAGCCCTGAGAGGTTCCAACCAGATACTAAAGAGTGCTCTGGCTTTAGGCCTCCTGGAGGGCCTGCAGTGACAGGTCTTCTAGATACCTCTGCCCCCATCTCTCTCTCCTAGGGCAGTCACTTATTGGGTGTTAAGGCTCTAACAGTTTAGGACTGAGATCCCATTGGCTTCAAGCTCTACATTCCAGAGGTTGGACTGCCTTTAGGCTTCCCTGATGGGCCTCCAGTCAGACAGCCCACAGGATCCAGCCTTTTTTAGTGCATCCCTGGACTTCATGGAGAAGTATTCTAGGGGTTTCTCTTTCAGTTTTACTGGTTCTTTGCTTCATCTAGTTCTCTTTTTCATCTTTGCTGTCATGTTTCTCAGAGGAAGTGGCCTTGACTGGAAACATCTCCATCTTTGCCAGAACTTATTCACAATTCTTTCCTGGGACTTAATAAAGTTCCCTGGGGGAAGCTAGGTGGTGCAGTGGATAGAGCACCAGCCCTGGAGTCAGGAGGACCTGAGTTCAAATCCAGCCTCAGACACATAATACTTCCTAGCTGTGTGACTATGGGCAAGTCACTTAACCCTAATTGCCTCATTAAAAAACAAACAAACACATAAATAAATAAATAGATAAATAAAAATTAAATTCCATGGATTTATTCACTCTCTGAGAATTCTCAAAGACCAGTTCCAAGTGTTATTCCCAAGTAGATACATTCAAGCATTCTTTGTAAATAATCTATCAAACATCATTTCAGCCATATCGATAACAGCAGATGGAACAAACATTTCATCTATCAAATAAGGTTCTTTGCACTTAGCAATTCTGTAAACAATCTTCTATAAAGCAATTAATTCTTTCGGTATCACAAACATGCCTTTTGAAAACATCATTTTGTTAATTAAAAAGCATCTAATTTTCTTTGAGTAAATTTTCTTATCTTGCCAACGTGTACCTTTTCAAGATAAAATTTCAATTTATTAGGTTTCATTTTGAATAGGTGACTATACAAACCTGTGCATTACAATAAAAAGCTGCTTGCTTATGTGGCTTCAAGGCTCGGGTTAGAGCAAAGATCCAGGTTTGAGGATTTACACAAAATTGGTACTTCGCAAACAAATACAAGCATGATTACTATGCAATGGCAGCAAACAAGCAAAAACAAAGCGTGCACACACACACACACACACACACACACACACACACAGAGTATGGTAATATAGAGATTCTGACAGGCATGAGGCTAGGGTCAGTCATGTGAGGGAAACTGTACAGTGGCCAAGTTCTCAGTGGGAGTACATGCTCAGAGTGGGGTCTGAAGAGGGGAGTTTTATGCCTTAAAAATGGGTTTGGTTGAGAACAGGTAATTAATGCCAGGTAGGGGAGAGGGCATTCCTAATCAGACCCAGATGTGAAGGAGGAAATTCCCTGGATAACTTATCAATACCAGACTCAGGTCAAGGAGTTTCCTAATTGGGACCAGAAATTGGATGAAGGTTTGAATTGTTAATAGCAACCCCAGAAACAGGTGTTGGTGCACAGCCACTGCAGTTATCTGGGAGCCTTGTCCAATCAGGTGCTACAATGGTTTACATATTTGACATGGGGTCAGAATGAGTCTGGACAGTGGAAAAAAAACAGACTGTGTCTGTCATTGCTTATGTATTTATGGTCATTAGAACCACTTAGCCTAAATAACTCCATTTTGAATTCCTATCATTTATAATGAAAACATCAAATAATACATTTCAAAACTCAAAATTACCACAAAATCAAACGTAGCAGTCTCCATTAAGCTTCCATTAATGGTAAATATTAATAATGGATTGTATTTTCTGGAATTGGACTTAATTACTTTGTGTTTCTGTATTTCTACTTAAACTGTTTCTGTTGCCTTTGCTTTTACTAGTTTCAGCTGCTCCACTGAATTTTCTCGCTAAATTGGTTATGTAGTTATTACTCTCATGAACTGATATTATCTAACTTAAAAAAATCCTAGAGACAAATAATTAAATTTAAATGTAATTTTGATCATTTCAAAACTTATTTATAACAGCTGCAAAGCAACTTCCCCTTGAGTCAGAGGACTTCTTGTTCCTGCTATGCCCAGCTGAGAAAAGGAGCAGGACCTTTATTTGACAGAGCCTCCTATCTTCTACTTTGCATGTCCCTTGAGGGAAGGTTGCTAGAGGCCTGTGGAACCACTTAGATCTGCACCAGCGTGAGGCACCTTCCACCCCTTACTGCCATCCCTGATCTCCCAACGGAGATATGGAGAACCTCTCCCATCTCCTACTGTGCCTCTCCCTTAAGAGAAGAGAGAGAAAAATCAGTGGAAAGTGGGACTTTCACCTTCCACCATTTAGCCTCTTGCCTATTCTCCTGCCTTTGGAGGGAAGAGGAGTAGTGAAACAGGATCTCCTGTCTGACCTTACCATTGCTTACAAGGGTGCCACGCCCATATTAAAAGATTCCCCAAATCCCTTTTTCTGACTATAATCTATTGCCTTTCCACCTCTCCTTCTGCCCTCCCTTACCAGACTCATTGTCCATACTGTGATCTTCAACCCCTCAACTTCTCAGTCCATTCCCAAGCCAATCATTCCTGCACTAGCCACTCTGTCTTCTTTTCTCCATCTTGAACCCTTGGTCATCTCTACACTGTTTTCTTCTCTTGAGTCCATAGCCTTTTTATTTATTATATTGCCAGTGTTATCCTACCAAACCTCAAATGGGGATCATTCCCATCATTCACTGACTTCATTCCTATACACTTTGCGATCAAATAAAGGTGGAAAAAATAATGCAGCCCTTCTAAATTGAGTTCACTACAAATAGATATTTTACAACCTCAACTGGGTCTTCATTGCTGCTAGGCAATCCAACCATACATTCTTTATCATTTCACTATCCCACTCTTCACAGCAGCTCTTTCAAATCTTTTCATCTCTCCCAACCTTCTATGGCTTCCCCTCTCCCAACCCTCTCAGCTGGGAACCTTGCCTCATATTTTACAGAAGAAATTGAGACTATTCCCTACTAGCTCGCTCTTATTTCCTCTTCCTCATAACATATCACTCATGTGGCTTCTGCTACTATCTCTTCCTTCATCCCTGTCTCACATGAAGAGGTGGCCTTACCTTTACCAAGGTTAACTCAAGTGATCCTATTCTATCCCATTTTCTCCAGTAGATTGCTCCCTTTATCCTCATTCTATTACTTATATTAATCTCTCCCTGTCCATTACTAGCTCCTTCCCTTTCTGCCTACAAACATGTCCATATCTCTCCCATTCTCAAAAAACCTTCACTTGATCCTTCTATCTCTACTAAATATTGTCTTATACCTCTTCTGTTCTTTGTGGTTACTCTCCTTGAGAAGGCCATCTACAATGGCTGTCTTCACATTCTCTCATCTCACTCTCTTCTTAACCCCTTATAATCTGACTTCCAACCCTATCATTCCACCAATGCTACTCTCTTCAAATGCTCATTTTTGTTTCTGACTATTTTGTGACTTTATACTTTTATATTAAAAATTGGGCTTTGTCCTGAGCTTCTGATGCCAGGGGTGAGGGCCTTGCTGCTGGCTTGCACCAGGTGTTGGGGTCTAGCTACTGGTTTGCACTTGAGGGGGGCGTGCTGGCCTGCTCCAGGACTGGAGCCTTGCTGCTGGCCAGCAATTGGGGCAGGGCCTTATTGGCCTTTCTTTTGGTTCACAGTATTGGTGGAGTCTTGCTGGTGATTTTCCCCAGGCCTTGGAGCCTCGCTGCTGGCCCCCTATGGTGTTGCCTGTTGCTTGCTTGTTTACGATCACACTCTCCTTCCTTTTGGTGAGACAGACCTTTCCTGCTGGTCCTTGAAGCTATCCTGGGCTGGTAAGCTGCTTTACCACTGTAACAGTGGTTCTGAGGTGTCATTGTGAGGTATTTATGGAGGGGAATTTGGGAGGGTCAAACAAGTTCCTACCTCACTCTGTCACCTTGTCACTAGAAGTCTATCTCATAGTTTTGATAGCTCAAAATTCCTTTCTTCCTTATTCAATTCACCCTAATTTTTTTTATACTAGAAAATGAAATGGAAAGAATAATGGGTTCATGCAGTACAGTGTTTATCTGGGGGACCTAAAGTCCGGTATCAAAAGTTATCACACTGAAATACAAGTACCTAAGAGTTATTTATTCTCCTAGAATAGGATTTTCTTAGTCCTGGCTTTTATCTAATGTACTAGGCTTCTCATTAACATAATAAGACAGAAAGGATATAGATATGGAAACACATACATATATGAGTATGTGTGTATAGGGTTTATATGTGTATGTATATGTGGAGAGTGTGTATATGTGTGTGTATATATATATATGTAAGCATGTATCTATATACACATACCTATGTGTATAAGAGTATAAGATAATAGATAGAGGGCTGGTTATAGAGTCCATAAGACTTGGATTCAAGTCCTGCCTTTGACACATACTAGCTATGTGATCACAGAAAAATCACTTAACCTCTCAGTGCCTGAGTCAACTCTATCAATGGTGGGAATTTTCATCCTAGACAGTCCCAATAATGGAAAAAAAAACTGACCTAGTCATTATACAGGGTGGTCCAGAAGTCTTAGTGTAAATTTAACTATTAAATCCTTAAAGGCATGTTAGGGCAGTTTTGAGCTATTTGAGCTATAAAAGCTTAAAAGTGCCCTAAGACTTTTGGGCTGCCATGTACCCACACATATACATACATATGCATATACTAGATACACATATGACAATGAATATGCATACATACATATATATTTATTATCTTAGTATAAATACATAAATATATGGAGCTATAAGAAAATAATTAACAATTCTCTTTTCTTTCCTTTTAAATAAACCTGATTCAGAAAACAATGCCAGCAGCCCAGCATTCATGAGCAGCCCTAAAATAACAAACCACTGTGGGCAGATGATGAATAAAAAAGTATTTGCAAGGAAACTAATTCATTCCCAGAGTTTCCAAGAGGTTAGTATAAATAACAGTGACTACATGTTTTGTTAAATCAAGAAAAAATAGCCTTACAGTGTTTGTAAATATTTTCAAAGGGAAACTGCATGGCCTAGTGAGAGCTACATTTTGGATATGGAGTAAGGGAGTTCATATTCTAGTCTGGCTTGGTCACTGTCTTACTGTGTGGCCTCGGGAAAATTACTTACCTTCTCTGTGTTCTCCCCCTTTTTTTAACCTGGTTAATAATGGCATGCAACACAGAATGGATCAATGAATGCAGGACTACAAATAACTACCAATAAAAAATGCTGAGAAGTCCTACTCATTACCTCAAACTTAGTGATTTTTAAGCTCTCTGGGCCTCAATTTCCTCAACTATAAAAGGAAAAGGTTGGACCATATGATTTCTAAATTCCCTTTCTACTCTAATCCTGTGATCTTTAGGATTCTTCAATGCTGACAGTCTATTAATCTATTTATTTATTGTAATCAAATTGATCAAATCAAATGTAATGTTTTGTAAAATACAATACATTCTAAATGTTGGGAATTCAAAGACAAAAATAAGACAATATTTGAATTAAGGATCTTTCATTCAAAGAAATTCCAAAGACCATTTGTTAATAGTGTGAATATATTACTGTGTCCATATTTTGGGGCAGTTCTTAACTGAAATCTATTCTCTTGCAAAAATGTTTCACAGATGAAAATGTGTTGTTTACTCACATAATCCCTCCTGTCTTGCCTATACTTTTCCCTGATAGTCTCAGTGTATCAGGGGCTGATGAGGTAGGGAATTATTTGAGCATCTGTGTCATGGTCCTTTGCCACCATTCACAACTTTCATTCAACTATGATGTTATTATCTTCATTGATTGAAGACCAGTAACACATATAATTGGAATGGAGACCTTCTTGACTATTGTCCTTCCTTAATTTCTACAATTGATGAGAAGTGTTGTTTAGAGGCAAGACTGTGTTGAGTATCATATTTAGGGTTTTCTTTTCTTCCAAATTTCTAGTTTAGGAACCTTTGATCTTAGGGGGGAAATGACCTGGCAGCAGTTACAACCTCTTCTAGAAATGTTCATATATACTTAGAGAGGTTTTTTTAAACAAGGAATTTACAACAAAAATTAAAAAGTTGAAAAAAAAGAAAAAAACCTTGCAAAACCAAGCCAGGAAAGGGAGAGGGAGTGAGGGGATAAGAGTAATCTTGGCAGAGGAAAGGATTGCTAACTAGTTCTCCCCTTTCCCACTTTTTCCAGGTCCAGCAATCAGCTGCTAGGAAAACCATGATCAACATCATCATTTTAAAGTTTATGAAGCTCTTTGTAAACATTTTCTCATGTGAACTTTACCACAACTCTGTGAGGTAGATACTACAGGCATTGTTACCTTCATTTTTACAAATGAGAAAATAAGGCTCAGAGACAGACAGATTACCCAAGATCATACAGACAGTACTTGTAAGAAGAAGGATCTGAATCTGAGCCTTTCCTGTTCCCAAGTCTAACCCGATAATGATTATGCAATAATGCCATTTAATTAAAGCTTCCTTTAATTTAACCCTCCAGCTAGGAGAAAATATGTTTTTCTTAAAGAGGCCTTTATAAACAATGAAGCCACAGTTTCAAATAAGAAAAAGATTTAAGGTTGACTATTAGGGAAAGCATCTTTTCTTGGTTATTTTTCTTGCCTTTTCAGAAGAAGAAGAGAATGTGAATGAGAAAAAACATGAGTAAATACTGTAGAATAGACTTGAGTTCACACACACACACACACACACACACACTCTCTCTCTCTCTCTCTCTCTCTCTCACACACACACACACACACATATGTTAGTTATAGGAAAGCCATCAATGCTCCTTATCTCTTCTGTTTCTCTTTCCACTCACTTTTCACAAAGTTGTTGGGGGAGTCAGCTAGAATACATTGCCATGTAAACTACCTTTAAATTAACCGTATATAGCTGGTGCAGAAAGTGGATGGTACCTGGTGACTTACAATAGATTATCAGGAGCTGAACAAAATTGTTATTCTTATTGATGTATCCTTCTGGAACTGGTCAACATGGTAGGTCAGGTAGCCCAATCCCAGGTGAGTTGTATAAGCTTATTGATTTCATCAAGTTTTGTTTTCTTCACTTTTATCTTGGTGGATGAGACTAGTCAGGAAGTTTGTATTCACTTAGAAGGATTTCAGTATACATTTATGACTCTTCTTCAGGTTTACATGAATTGAATGGGCAGAGACCAGAAAGATGTCCTATTTCCTGAGGGCAATGACATCCATTACTGTAATGATGAAGTAATGTTGACTGGGTAGGATAAGACCACAGTAGCAGAGGCTCATATGAAAGATAAGGTATGAGAGATCAACCCTAAGAAAATTTATGGTATACCCCAATCAATGTAGTTTTGGTGAGAACACTGTATTGGAAGAACTTAAATGATTCAACAAATAGTCTGTGATAAATTACTGAAATTCATTCTCCTAAAGTCTTGTTTATCTTTTGATTATAGTTGTCTAAATCTATGATTTAGCAGAGTCCTTAATAATTATTGTTTTATATAATATTTCTCCCTATAATTCTATTAGCTTTTCCTTTGGTCATTTGGATTTTATTCAGTACTTAGTACTGATATTATTTCATTACAGTGATTTTAACATAACATAAATTACCTGTTAATTTCTTTTTACTATGTCCATTTTCACTATTGCTGTATCTGAGGTCATTAACTTCATAACTATTTTAAAAAAATCAACTAAGCCACAAGAAATTCCACCCCACCCCTTTATCTAAACTCTATGTGAACCTTTGTTTTCAGTATATGTGTGTGGTATTTTTTAAATAAACATTATTGCAATCTGCTTTCATTCTATCCTGCCCTTCCTTTTTTAAGGGTGAACTCACCCCTTAGTTGTTATTATTATGGGGATTTTTCTTCATCATACCCTATTATAATGTTTCTTATCTTTCCTTAAACACCCTCTTTCTTCCCCCCATACAAGGGGGGAAAAAAGGTAGTAAAAGAACACCACTGATATATGATTAAATTATTTTCGTCCTACTCCTTTGACCTTATCTCTTTACTTAGTCAAAATTAATGAGCCTTATCCTTATTTTCTCCTCTGAATCCACCTGTCACAATCTGTCCTCTACAGTTGGTTTGCTTTGCTTGTGACTCTGACACTTTCAACTTTGCCCTCTTTTACATACCTCTCATCACTCTTCCTATCCCTACCAATTTTTTGGATGATTTTAATATTTTCTGTACACACACACACACACACACACACACACACACAGAAGTCTCTGTGTGTGTGTGTGTGTGTGTGTGTGTGTGTGTGTGTGTCTGGGTGTGTTTATGTCTGTGTTTAGTTTTCTTTCTCTTACTTCTGATGAGGGTCAGATTCATTATATGTTTGCTCCTCCCTTTCTAGGTTTATCTTATCTCCTTTGTCTCCATTTCAAAGACTCCACCTTGCTCCAGTTTTCACCATAGGAGTCATTCAAAGTTCTCTATTCAAAGTCCATTTGTATCTATCTTGAGAATTTTCTGCATAGTCCAATACTTGTGCATATATGAGACACTTGACCAAGTCTTTGTGCATGTTCACATCTGTCTATCAGGATACAAGGGCTTGGTGGATTTTAATACAAATTAGCCTGTCTTGCCTTCTTCTTCTGATTATCTTCCAACTGTGGTTTAACATTCAGTGGTTTAACAATAGAAAAATTGTTCTTAAATTTGTGAAAATATCTACTAACTCCTAGATCTAGAGACAAGACTGTGAAGTAGCAGGAAACAGTGCAAGACAGCTCCCACCCACAATTCTTCCAAACATATAAAAAAGTCACCAGGCTGAAACCTGATGGCAAAATTCAGAAAGAAAAAAAAAAGTCACAGTGATACTTTGTCTAGCCCTGGCCAGCATAGGGAGAAATACAGAAATATCTACTGACACTGGGGACTTTGTTGGGGCAGTAGTATATCACAGGTGGAACATTGCAGCAAGCAGGAAAGGGCCATACACCAGGGCAAGAGAGGGTCCTAAACCCCATAAGGATCATGCTCAAACCCATAATAGAGTACTATGATAGGGACAGGTGTCAAGTGGCAGCTTGGTTTCCAACTACCTAACCTGTATTAGAGATCCGGGGAGGATCTAGAAGGGGATCTATTCAGAGATGGGGGAGAGGTGGCATTTTTAGGTAAGGAGGACCTAGTTTGTATAGAAAGAAAGGAAAAAAGTTCAGGAATAAGCAGTAGAATTTTGGTGAGATCTCATAAAAGAATGACCAAGTCAGGAATCAAAGACCAGAGTGGAGCCTGCTATCACTCTGAACTGGCAGAATGTCCTAGCTTGCTGATAGGGGCTGAGTCCAGCAGAATTCCACTGTTGCTTTGACTGAAACTCAAGCTAGACACTTGCAGAGTTCAGAGCAAGGAGGCAGCAATCAGACTTTGCCTTGGACTAAACCACTCAGGGAGCACTAAAAGCTTGCAAGTTTTCAATCTGTCCCTGAGATCCTAGAATAGCACAACATTCAATACCCCCATAAAAAGCAACAGAACCAACCTAGACCTTTCCTCCAAAAGTGTGGCAGAGCTCAATGCTAATATCAATTCTAAAATCAGGAAGTAGGCTAGAAAAAAAAGAATCCTGCCATAATGAGTTGTTATGGTGGCAGTGATGCCAAAGACACAGAAATGAAATGCCCCAGGAAAAAAAAAAAACTCAGTTTGGACACAAACTCGTCTAGAATCCTTAGAAGAGATGAAGCAAGATTTTAAGTGTTTTTGTAAATGAAATAATAATGATTGGGAAAAATGGAAAAGAAATGAGAGCTAAGGAAGAAAGAATTGAAAAGACAATTAACAACTTGATACAAGAGATATAAAAACTTGCTGAAGCAACACACTCCCTGAAAATTAAAATGAAACAAATAGAAGCTAATGTATCCATGAAACAACAAAAAATATAATTAAATCAAGACTGAAAACAGGAAGAAAAATAGGGTATCTCACAGCAAAAACTACTAATTCAGAAAACATATTACAAAAATTTAAGAATATTGGATTATTTGAACACTACAAACAACAACAATAACAATAGCAAAAACAAAATTTAAAGCCTTGTTGTTGTTCAATCATGTTTGACTCTCTATGACCCCATGGACCACGCTGTCCATTAGATTTTCTTGGCAAAGATGCTGCAGTGGTTTGCCATTTCCTTCTCCACTGGATTAAGGCAAACAGAGGTTAAGTGGCTCACCCAGGGTCACACAGCTAGTAGGTGTCTGAGGCTGGATTTTAATTCAGGTCTTCCTGCTCTATCCACTGAACCAAATAGCTGCTTTTAAAAAAAAAAAAGCCTAAACATTATATTTCAAGAAATCTTAAAAGAAAACTCTTCAGATCTCTTAGAACAAGAAGGCAAAGTGAAAAAACAAAGAATTTTCTGGTCACCTCCTGAAGGATAACACCAAAATAAAAAACTCCTAGAAATGTCAAAGCCAAAATCCAGAGCTCTCAGGTCAAAGACAATATAGCACAAGCAGCCAGAAAGAAATAATTAAATACTATGGAACCACAGTGATGATCACACATGATTTAGCAGCCACCACAATAAAAGAGAAGAGAACTTGGAATATGGTATTACAGAAGGCAAGGAAATAGGCTTATAGCCAAGAATAACTTACTTAGCAAAGCTGAGCATAATACTATGGGGGTGGGGGTGGGGGGGGAATGGTCTATAATGACATAAAGGATTTCCACACATTAACAATGAAAGCTGGAGCTGTAAAAAAGCCTCAAAGTTTAAACACAGGAGTTTAGAGAAACATAAAACTACAAATGTAGATGAGCAATGACAGTTGACTAAACAAGGATGCCTTCTTATACTCTAATACAAACTAGAAGCATTTCTATCTTGTCCAGGTCAGCACTCACATCTTGTTGAGATACCATATGCCGCTCACGCTTAACAGAGGCTCTGTAAAGTGTAAATTTAACAACTGAAAGCTTCAGAACATTTTTGTCTAGTTGATATAACCCTTTATAATTTTTTATTCATGTTCTTCCAGGGGTTTTCTGAAAGCAGTGATATCATTAAGGTACACCAACATTTTCAGATAGTACATGTCTCTAACTATTTGCTTGATGAATCTTTGGAAAGTGGGAGATACTGTCAAAATGCCTTGGGGAATACAACCAAATTGATTAAATTCATCTGGGCAGATGAAAGTGAACTTCTCCTTATCTTCCTCTAACATAAGAATCTGGTAGTAGCCAGAGTGTAAGTCCAACATTGAGACTCATTGGCATATGGACAGTCCAGCCAGGTCAGTCAATAAACATTTATTAAGCAACTACTGTGAGCCAGGCACTGTGCTAAATGTTGAGGATGCAAAGAAAAGCAAAAGATAGTCCCTGCCCTCAAGGAACTCAGAGACTAATGAGGGAAATGATATTCAAATAACTGCGTACAAATAAGCTATATGTAGGATCATTTGGAGATAATCACAGTGGGAATACACTAGAATTAAAAGAGATCTAGAAAGGTTTCTTGTTGAAGGTGGGATTTTAACTTGGACTTAAAGGAAGCTGAGGAAGTCAGGAAGTAATTATAAGAAGGGAGATTATTCCAGACATGGAGGACAGCCAGTGAAAATGCCCAGACTTGGGACTTTCTTGTTTGAGGAACAGCAAGGAGGTGAGTGTCACTGGGTCAAAGATTATGCATCAGATTACTTTTCCCTTTCTGACACAAATCTTCTCTGAGCTCCTTGCTATCAGGCCTCTTTGCTCTTCAAGACTTCTATTTACTAGAACAATTCTTCCCCCTTAGAAGATGGGGAGATCAGTTACCAGACGTTCCCTCATTCTGCTGATATATCTGGTATTTTTGAATGATTCAATATATTGGGCAGGTCACAAAGTACAGACTGAGTGATCTCCCCAATACTAACCTTGCTATGAATTCCCTTGCATTTTACTAATTATTTGGTATTTCTTTTCAATGTCCTTAAAATGTCTTTATTTTTAGTCTATATGTCTACTCCTAAAGTCAAGAGACCCATGTGATTTTCCAGGTTAAAAAAATAACAAAAAAATTAAACCAACATATATCCCATCTAAGCAATAAATTGATCAATGATGGCTATGTTCAGTAAAACCACGATAAAAAAAAGTAAACAAGACTTGCAAAATTGTATAATGATGTAATAAAGGATACTTAGCAAATAACAGCAAAGAAATTATGTGAAGTAGTACCAATAACAGTAACAATATCTTATTTGCACAATGACAGTCAACTAAATAATATTTAATAATACAATGAACAGTCCCTGTTCTCTGTTCATCAGCTCCTGTTTTGGAGTTACCCTTTCTTGGGCCTTTTTTCTAACCTTAGTCTTTCTCTTGGGCTTCACTTTTTTGTTCCCTCCCCCCCACATCCACCTTCTATAGCAGACCTGTACAATTCGGTAGTAGGTAGGGGCCAAAATTAAAATAGACTAAATTTCTTTGAGCACAGATAGGTTCGACTAGAGACAGACTGATGATGGTTGGTTTTTGCAAGTCATGTGACAAACAGGAGCTTCATCCTACATTTTTCACTGGCCACCTGAATTCCTTTGGCAGCCCCCAAGCAGCCTATGCTCCTGTATGCTGTGCATGCCTGTTGTTCTATACTACGGGGGCTGAGAGTTTATGCCTTTTGACCATTTATCAGTTGTGAAATGGATTGTTCTTACAAATTTGAGTCAGAGAGAGAGAGAGAGAGAGAGAGAGAGAGAGAGAGAGAGAGAGAGAGAGAGAAAGAGGGAGAGAAAATGTGAACGTGCTCTGTGTAGCCTTGCTAAAACAACTGAGCCCTCTAGAAGCTGGGCTAAATCTCTAATAAGAGTACATTCTGACTTCAGGGAAAAGTGAGTTCAAGATTAAAGGAGAGAGAGGCAACATATCTCCTAGTTGTTGGAAATCATTTTCTTTCATTTATGGAAGCAGTTTGCCTTAGGTATAGTGCAGCTGCTTTGCAGGATCCCTTGTAGAACTATGAGTCTAGCCTGTCCTCATCTCCTAATGCAGACAGTATTTCCAGCTGCTGCTGTCCTGGAGGGATGATGCTAGGACATAAAGGGAAGATGGCAAACCCCAAGTCCCTAGGACTTTTTGAAGCTTGCAAGGGCCTCCTCAGGGTAAAGGAGCAAGGCGTGAAGATGATCTAAATGAGCCCTTTTCTTCCCCCACCTCCTGCTGTTGACACAAAGAGGAGTACTTGAAAGCCATACTTGCTCCAGTTTATAAAAAAAAAATCCATCCCTTCTCAACCTACTTGATAATTTTTAGATGATCCTTAAGGAATGACCAAGTTTCTTCTGTCTATCCAAAAATAGTTCATGCCATTTCAAAGGCAATAACTTTTAGCTCTTAGTTTATGGCCTATGAGTGATTGATTGGGAAATGTCACCTAGCTAAGGTATCAGTCTCTCATCCCTGGGGACAACATTGTGTTCCCAGGGAGATAAAAGATATATCTTCTCTAGTCATGGGAATGAAGGAAGCTGGATTTAACTACAGGTCTTATAAACAGAGTTAACTAGGGCTATGACCATGGTTCAGTCGTGTCAGACTCTTCGTGACCCCGTATGAGGTTTTCTTGGCAAAGATACTGAAGTGGTTTGCAATTTTTCCTTCTTCAGTGGATTAAGGCAAACAGAAGTGACTTTCCCACACATCTAATAAGTGTTGAGGCTAGGTTTATACACAGATCTTTTAGACTCTAGGCACAGCACTCTATCCATTGAGCCACCCAGCTGCCTCTATAATGTACTTAAGGGATATTATCTCTTAAGGAGACACTTTATTCCCAGCCATAAATAACAATAATAATAATAATAGCCAAAATTTTTTGTATATTGACTTGTCCAGGGTTCTGAGGCTGGATTTGAACTTAGGTCTTCCTGACTCCATACCCAAGGCTCTATCCACTATTTACATTGAATGTTTTTCACCCTAATAATCATTTTAGAGGCCCTGTTGATTAAAAATTTTTAAAAATCCTTCATTGCAGCTGTGGCGATGACCCTTTGCAGAATTTGGATGTAGACAAATCTGGTCTTGGTGGTATTCTTCCATTTTGGTACCCTTTGACTCCTCCTTTTCCCTGTCCCTATTGGCTTGCCTTTCCTGAATATAGACCATCCCTTTTTGGGATCCTACTACCCTTACTAATACTTGTCCTACATTTCAAATTCCCATGACCCAAATATTACATTATAACCTGAGAAATAACTCAATCCATTACTATTGTTTTAATTAGAGGAAGTATACTATGCCCAGGTAACATACACATTTCTGCTTTGACTTTTAGAATGTAACGTTGTCTAACTTAGATGATGCAAGAAATTTCAGATGAGTGAGAGAAATATTTGATGGGCCTTTCAGCATCAGTGCAAATCCAACTCCATCAAAGTTGGTTGAAAAGGTTTCCAACATAAGGAACTTCCTTTTCCACTTACATTCAAGGCTAGTCATTAAGGAAACAAATTAGGAATTAGAACCTGTGGTTTAAAGGGGAGCACGTAACAAATTCTAGTGTGCTGGGAGAATTTCAGAAAGTATCCCTGGGGTTCATGATGGGTGATGGTCAGTCCATGGATGTGCTTGTAAAACTATGGACCCTTATGGCCCTTCAGCTCTACCAGAGCCTGAGGTATCCTCCAAAGTCCTGCCTCATTTGGATCATTCAAGAGGTCTATACAGGGCAATCCATGGAGAAAAGAGGTGTTATGAACTCAGCATTTGTGTGTACCTTTTCAGTAATCTCTAGGGATGTTACTCTGGGTAGGGCCAAATGAAAACCCTTAAAGTTACCTGAACAACCCTATGTAGTTAATATCATACAATACTGGGTCTCTAGGGAGGTTAAAGATATATCTTCTCCAGTCATGAAGATGAAGGAAGCTGGAGTACTTCCTTATACCACATCTCCTTACAATCCTGTGTTATCTGTGAGGAAAAGCAAATGGCTCCTGGAAGCTTACAGTGGATTTTAGGGAGCTGAACAATGTCATCAGACCTATTTCTACAGCTGTTTCTTGCCTCATCAATATTATAGACCATGTAGCCAAGGCCTAGAATGAGTAGTATAGGATTATCAGCCTTGCCAATGCTTTTCCTCCTCTATTTCTGTACCTGACACTAGTTAGGAAAGTTTTCTTTCACTTGGGAAAGAGTCCACTATACTTTGACCATCCTTTGACCTACCTTTCACACTTCCACATTATGGTGGGCAGAGAACTGAAAGAGGTTTCTTAAAGGCATTGGTGCATAACATTATGTTGATGATATAATATTGACTGGGACTAGATGAGGCTACAGGGACAGGAGCCCTAGAAGAGATAGTGTTCCATATGAGAGAAAAGATGTGAGAAATCAATCTTAAGAAATTTCAGGGTCCAGCCCACTCAGTAACATATTGAGGAACAGAGTAGGTAAAAAAAAGCCCAGAGGAAGCTACTGACACTAGCTTCCCCACAGTCTAAGAAGGAAGAAGAAATACTTATTGGAATCTTTAGAGTTTGGAAAACCCACATTCCATGCCTGGATAGCCTGATGACCCCATTTACTGAGACACCCACAAGACATTATATTTCAATTGGAACCCAGAATGGGATATGGCCCTAGAGGCCTAGACAATGTGAAATAGGCTGTCCAGCAATCTTTAACCTTGGGTCTTTAAGACCCTGCAAGATCCATGTTTCTGGAGGTCTCTGTTAATAATGACCAAATGAGGTGAAATCTTTGGTAGGCACCAAGGTGTGGCCAGAATAAACCAGTTAGTCATCTGGAGATCCAAGTTCCCGAGAGCAGCCACTCATTACACTGCTTTTGAAAAGCATTTGTTTGCCTCTTATGGGGCCCTAGTTGATACTGAACAAATGACACAGAGTCGTACAATCATACAATCACCTTTTCCCCAGAGTTACCAATTATGGATTGTATGATGCAAAATGGTCCCTCTAACAAGAAGGATAGAGTACAGAAGGCTTCTACTGTTAAATGAAAATTGTACATTGGAGGTCATGCTTGCTTTGGCCCCTTCTGGTGTTAGTACTCCTCACAAACTGGTGGTGACTATGCCAGAGACTGAGGTCTCTAGTCCAGACCCTGGAACCCTGCCTCCACTGAAGGCCTGATGGGCTCCAACCTATAAGGACCTAGTTTCTGATGAACAAGCACCATTTTGCCTAATTATTCAATGGTTCCATATGCTTCAAGAAAGGCATACACAAATGGACTTCAAAAGTGACTAATCTGATAATAGGGTATACACAAAGCTGGACAATCACTTTGGGATCAGAGTGAATAGAGGAATTTTGCTGATACCTCCCATTCTAGGAAGACATATACTAAAAAGGAGACATATCAGAGACATGCTAAAATATCAGATTGGAGCTGTTACAAGAGTAGCAGAGAGGAGTATGTCAAATGTCAATTTGAACATTTGAATGGTAATAACATGCTGTGCTTGGTATAGAACTATATGATTTCCCTCACTAAGGACCAAACAACTATTTATAAGACTTTCAGTCTATCCCCAACTGGCAAAATGGAACTCCCCCACCTGAAGATCCCCTACAGATGACCACTTGCATAATTATGCATCTGACTGCCCAAGTCAAGTGTCTGGCCTCCAAGATGCCATGTCTGTGACAAATTGATGCTTCTACCAAAAGGAGAAAGTTTCCCTTGTCTTGAATCCAGTTTCCATGAAAATTTACCTGATAAGAATGAATTTCTTTTGAACATACTCCTGGCTGATCCTCTCTGGCCCTTCTTTAGCCTCAAGGTCCTTGTCCTCTCAGAGGGCTCCATACATCCTGGAGAAGTAGCTCAGGTCCCCCTCAATTGTCACACTTTCTTTCCTTTTAGATAGTTCAAGGAACTCTTTCCCAAAAAAAGTCTTGGAGGACCGAGGGGTGATATTGTTGGGAGGCATCTTGCTTTCAAAAAGCATGAAAGAGATGAAATTGCTACTATGAAACTGCGGTGGGTATCTAACCTGGAAGAAAGGAGAATCCTTATTTGATTTAGTGGCAAATTTGAGTCACTGGATGAGGGTGAGGGAGACTCTTTATTTAGCCACTGAGGAAGAAGGGGGCAATCCTTCCTTGGAGAGGCCTCTAAGAGGCCAAAGATTTTGTAACATTCCCCTGATATTATATTCCCTTTTCAAGGAGGAATTTGGGCAGGTGGGCTAGGGAATACTGAGTAGGTGGTAATATAGGAAGAACCTCAGTATCAATTTAGACCCTGTAGTTTATGAGCAAGAGGTTTATGACCTCATAGTCACTTTACTGCAGATGATTCTGATGCAAGATGAAGAATTGTTGATTGTGTCTCAAGTACCCCTACAGAGGCTCTGATGTTCCTGGAGCTATTCTTGCTCATCAGCAACACCTCACATCAGAAGAAATCCATAACCACACTGGAGGTGTCATCACTTGTGCTCAGACTCTGGTGTACTTGGTGCTGCTCTGGTTCATCATCATCACTTTCATTTAGAAGACGGGTTATTTACTTCAAAGATGTGGTAAGCATCCTTCCCATGCAACAAACTGTGAGATTTAGTCTTTCTGAAGGAAGAAGGAAAGGCTTAGGATTTTTGCCTTTTGCATTTCTCTCTCTTTCTGTGTGTGTGTGTGTATACATATATGTATGTATGTATATATGTGTATGTCTATATGTCTATATGTATGTATATTTACCCATTTCACCCTTTTCCTCTTTTAGTACTACTAGAGGACTGTCAAGTTATTTAAATGGTAGAAGGCCTTCTAGAAGATCACTGGGTTCTTGACATCAAAGGAGGGTATGTAGTAGGACAGCACTCCTTTTTTCTTGATGCAATTTTCTTTACTCTGAAAGAGCTTTCTTCCCACACACAACCTAATGGTATTCAAAACCTCTTCTTCATTTGGAAGTTCAGCTAGAGAGGGATTGACTTGAATCTGAGATATATGGACAGTGGCTTCAGCATTGATTGATGACAGTTTGTTGAGAACTCTACAAAAGTGTTTAGCCCATCTCTCCAGGATCATGTCCTTAATATTGATCAGTGTGGCTCCATCAGCACTAAATATTTGAGTTTCACCATAGGTCTTTGGCCCACAAATAGCCTTCAGGGCATCATAAAAGCATTTTGGAATACTACTATCAGTGTAAAACTGAATCTCATCTGCCTCCTTATTGAGCCAAGAATCGTGTATCTCTTTAAGCTTCCCTTGAACTTTACTTTTGATAGAGTTAAGTGCTACCTTCTTAGAGACAGATGAACTATCCTGCTGGTAAACCCTGCGGAGTTCTCATTTTTTCATTAGTAGCTCTTGAATTTCCCCATCATTTTTGTCAAACCAATCTTGATGTTTGCTTGTGTTCTGGCCCAGATGAGTAAATGCAGTGTTGTACACCAAATCTCTGAAAGCTTCCCCCTCCTTTTCTGCTCCACTGTTGCCAATCATGTGTTGACTCAGCTTTCTTTCAATCTCTCTTTTTTTGTTTCTTTTTTGGTGAGGTAATCAGGGTTAAGTGACTTGCCCAGGGTCACACAGCTAGTAAGTGTCAAGTTTTTGAGTCCAGATTTGAACTCAGGTCCTCCTGACTCCAAGGCCAGAGCTTTATCCACTGCACCATGTAGCTGCCCTGATAGCTTTCTTTCCAAATTATCAATGAACTGCTCCTCTTCAGAGAAGTTATCTAATCTGTTGACATTAAGTCTGCTGGTACTCTTACCTTGAGGTCGCTGCTTTGGTTGAATGTGAATATTTAGCTTGGGGAGGATAAATCTGTGATAGGGTCTAACACTCTGTGCCACAGATCACCTTTGTCACTCTCACATCCTGTCTGTCTCTTCTCCTTACAAGGACATAGTCTATTAAATGCCAATGTTTGCTGTTAGGGAACATTCACAAAGTTTTATTGCATTTAGGTAAATGAAAGACAGTGTTGATGAGATGGTCATGAGACACACAAGTCTTCAGCAGTAAATAACCATTGCTGTTGTTGTTTCCAATTCCATTCCTCCCAAAGACTCCCTGCCATGTCTGACATTCTGTGCCTTTGACTGTGTGAATCATAACAAAATGTAGCAAGTCCTCAAAGAGACAAGAGTATCAGATCATCTTACTTATCTCCTGAGGAAACTGTATGTGGGTAAAGAAGCAACTGTTAGAACTGAACATTGAACTGATTGGTTTAAGATAGAAAAAGTATGACAAGACTGTATTTTGTCACCTTATTTATTTAATTTATATGCAGAGTACATCAAGTGAAATGCAAGGCTAGATGAATCAAGAGCCAGGATTAAAGTTGCTGGGAGAAATATCAACAATCTCTGATGGCAGAAAGTGAAGAGGAATTAAGAAGCCTCTTAATGAGGGTGGAAGAGGAGAGTGTGAAAACTGGATTGAAGCTTAACATAAAAAAAAAAACTAAGATCTTGGCAACTGATCCCATCACTTCCCGGAAAAGAGAGGGAGAAGAAATGGAAATATTATAATCGTGGGCTCAAAGATCACTGCAGGTGGTGACAGCAGCCATGAAATTTAAAAAGGCTTGTTCCTTGGAAGGAAAAATATAGCAAATCTGGACAGCGTACTGAAAAGCAGAGGCATCGCCTTGTCGACAAAGGTCCCTATAATCCAAGCTATGATCTTTCCGACAATGTATGGCTGTGAGGGTTGGACCATAGGAAAATTGAGTGCCACAGAATCAACACTTTCAAATTGTGGTGCTAGAGAAAACTTTTGGGAGTCCCTTGGACAGCAAGGATATAAAATCAGTCAACACTTAAAGAAATTAATTCAGACTATCCACTGGAATAGTAAAACACTGGAGCTAGAGTTTAAGTATTTTGGCCACATAATGAGGAAGACTCATTGAAAAAGACCCTGAAGCTGGAAAAGATTGAAGGCAAAAGGAAAAGGGGATGGTAGAGGCTGAGATGGATAGATAGAGTCATGGAAACAACAACATAAACTTGGAATGGCTTTTAGAGATAGTGGAGGTTAAAAAGGCCTAGTGTTCTATGGTCCTTGGGGTCATGAAAAGTTGGATCCTACTGGATGACTGAACAGCAACAACAACACCAGTATCTATCTGAAACCATTAACAAGTGTTATCTGTAATAAGGATAAGCTAGATATTTTCCCAGTACAACCAGGGGTGAAGCAAGGATGCCCATCATCACCTCTATTAATTAATATTGTAATAGAAATGTTAGCTATGGCAATAAGAGAAGAAAAGGAAATTAAAGGAATTAGAATAGGCAATGAGGAAACAAAACTATCACTCTTTGTAGATAATGTTATACTTAGAGAATCCTAGAGAATCAACTAAAATACTACTTGAAATTGTTAAGAACTTTAGCAAAGTTGCAGGATACAAAATACTCCCACATAAATTACTAGCATTTCTACATACTGCCAACAAAGTCTAGCAATAAGAGGTAGAAAGAGAAATTACATTTAAAATAACTATAGACAATATAAAATATATGGGAGTCTACCTGCCAAGACAAATCCAAGAACTATAAACACAATTACAAAACACACAAATAAAGTTAGAATAATTGAAAAAATATTAATTGCTCATGGGTAGCAAACCAATGAGAATTCTATCTAAATTTATTTATTCAGTGTCATACCAATCAAACTACCAAAAATTATCTTAAAGAGCTAGAAAATATAATACCAAATTCATCTTGAAAAATAAAAGGTCAAGAATATTAAGGGAATTAATGAAAAAAATGGGAAGGAAGGCGGCCTAACTTTACCAGATCTCAAACTGTATTATAAAGTGGTAAAGACCAAAACAGTCTGGTACTGGCTAAGAAACAGAGTGGAGGATCAATTGAATAGATTAGGTATATAATAATACGTAGTAGTAAATGACCATAGTAATCTAGCATTTTGGGACAAGAACTCACTACTTGACAAAAACTGCTGGTAAAACTGGAAAATGGTTTGGCAAAAACTAGGTATAGACCAATATCTCACATCATATATCAAGTTAAAGTCAAAATGAGTACATAATTTAGACATAAAGGGTGATACCATAAGCAAATTAGGAAAGCATGGAATAGTTTATCTATGGATAAGTGAATCATTTATGACCAAACAAGAGATAGAGAGTATTACAAGATGTAAAATGGATAATTTTAATTATATTAAATTAAAAAGCTTTTGTATAAACAAAAGCAATACAATCAAGATTTGAAGGAAAGCAGGAAGCTAGGGAAATAATTTGCAGCAAATGTCCCTGATAAAGGCTTCATTTCTCAAATACATAAAGAACTGACTGTAATTTATAAGAATATAAGTTGTTCCCTAATTGATAAATAGTGAAAGGATATGAACAAGTAGTTGTCAGATGAAGAAATCAAAAATGCTCTAAATCACTTTCGATTAGAGAAATGCAAATTAACACAACTCTGAGGTACCAACTCACACCTATAACATTGGCTAATAAGACAGAAAAGGAAAATGATAGATGTTGGAGGAGATGTGGGAAAATTAGGTCACTAATTAACCATTGATGGAATTGTGAACTGATCCAACTATTCTGGAAAGCAATTTGGAACTTTGCATAAAGGGCTATGAATCTGTGCATACTCTTTAACCCAGCAATACTAGTACTAGGTCCAAAGATAACAAAGAAAAGGAAATAGGACCCATTTCTACAAAAATGTCCATAGCAGTTCTTTTTTTGGTGGCAAAAACATTGGAAATTGAGGTGGTGCTCATCAATTGGGGAATGGCTAAACAAGTGGTATATGAGTTTAATAAAATACTATTGTGCTATATGAAATGATGAGCAAGCAGATTTCACAAAAACCTGGAAAGACTTACATAAACTGATGCAGAGTGAAGTGAGCAGAACCAGGAGAACATTATATGCAGTAACAGCAATATTGTACAATGATCAACTTTGAATGACATAGTTGTGCTTAGCAATACAATGATTCAAGACTACTCCAAAGAACTGAGGATGAAAAAATGCTATCCACTTTCAGAGAAAGAACTGATGGAATGTGAGCTGAAGCATACCATTTTTTCACTTTTATTTTTTCATTTTTGGGTCTGTTTTCTTTCAGAACATGACTAATATGCATTACAGCTGTTGCAGGAAGGGAGGGAGATAATTTTTGAAATTCAACTTTTTAAAAAATGAAATTTAATATTGTTTTTACATGTAATTGGAAATGTTATTTTTAAAATATTTTAAGGATAATTCTCCTGGAATAGTATATCAGAAGTTATCAATGAGTCTATCATGGTTTATTCTTTTCCCATACTTATCAGTCTTTTAAGTATTGATTGTTTTAGGCTTTTGTTTTCGTTTTGGTATAGGGGAAAATAGCTAGTTGTCCTAGACTTGATCTGTGTATACATGCTTGATCTAGATCTACATATACTTCTTACATAATACCTTTCTTCTCCCTTCTGGAGAGACTCTAGCTAGGAGTCATACTGGAACCTCAGGGAAAATCACTTACAACTTTATGATAGCTCATGTTTAGAATCTTAAAAACCATCTAGTTCAATCAAAATCCTGATTTTACAGGATAACTGAGGTTATTACCTGAAAAAACTAAGGTTATCACATCTAGAAGGGGCTTCTTACTGATCTTTGAGCAGTTCTTGTCCTCTCAGATTCCTGGATAATCAGCTTCCTTTATTAAAAGCTTCACTGCCAGTGGTATGCTTTAGGTTCAAGAGCCTATTGTTATATTTTCAAGGAAAGCATTTGTACCTTGGAAATAACCAAATGCTACAAATCAAGCCTTGTTTTATTGTTTTGTTGATTGTCTAAATTTAAGAAAGTGTTAATTATGAAGATTAAACTTAAAAGCGTGTTCATTTTTTTGAGTACCCAATTGTTAAAGTTACCAACATACCCCTCTTTTACTCTATAAACATTGCTTAAGCTCAGGAGCGCAGTAAAAGACTCAAGAAATGAAGTTATCACCTGACTGGAAGCCTGGTGAATAAAGGTTAATAATGATAATAACCACCATTTATGTAATACCTTAAATCTTACATGCTTAATATCCATTTTCTCATTTGAGCCTCACAACACCCCTGCTCACTGCTACCTTCTCCAGCCCATTTCCTACATGATATAGTTCTTATGATGGAGCAAAAAGACATTTGCAATATTAGCTAGTTCAACCCAAACAGAGGGAACACATACCTCACGCAGCTACTGTTTATACTATAATAACTTTGTAGTTCCATAGAAAACACTGATATTATGTGGTTAAGGGGAAACAGTGCAGTCCTGGAAAATCTACCTACACACGTGTATCTCAGTCTCAGTTTCCTTATCTGATAAGAATATCTTTACTCAGAAATGTGTTGGTAAATGTTTAATACCTGGCTTTCTAAAAATGAAAATATATGCATGACATAATTTTAAGTTTAATCTGCATTATTAACATTTTGTCCATCATCTTCTTAAGTCTGCACAATCAAGCCCTGATTTCAAAATTTTGCCAATTTCCAAGGTGTGAGTGTTCACACTGAAAATTTGATAATCTGCTCTCAGGAGAAGTATTAGCTGCTTCCAGCTTATCCCTTCCTGTACTATTTATTTTACGAAATTGCCCTGAAAGTCTAATGAGACATTGTACAAGAAGAGCTTTGCAAACCTTAGATAACTATAAATGTTAGTAGTTAGTATTATTGGACATATATAGAATTGAAGGTTTTTTTCTGTTCCTAATTCTGTCAAATTATTTCTAAATTAATTATCAGTCCTAGGTCTTCATTTTTTATCTGTTAAATATGAAATATTCCATCTGTTAAATATTCCTCAAATCTCTCCCCATTTAAATCTATCCTCCATTCAGCCACTAAAGTGATTTTCCTAAAGTACAGGCCCAATCACATCAACCCCTCTATACTCCCAACTCAATAAACTCCAGTGGTTTCCTATTGTCTTCAGAATCAAATACAAAATCCTCTGTTAGGCATTTAAAGCCCTTCATAACTTAAGTCTTTCCTACTTTTCCAGTCTTATTACATCTCTTTGATAGAGTGATAGGCCTCTTGGCGCTTCCACAAACAAGATACTTTAACTCCAACAGGGCATTTTCTTTAGCTGTCCCCCATGCCCTTCTCTCTTCTCCACTCTATTCCCTGGCTTCTTTAAAGAACAAACTAAAATCCCATCCTCTGCAAGAAGCCTATCTTAAGCCCTCTTAATTCTGGTGCCTTCCTTCTATTAATTATTTCCTATTTAGCCTAAATATAGCTTGCTTTGTGTATATTTATTTTCATGTTGTCTTTCCCAAGAGTATAAGCTCCTTGAGGGCACAGACTCTTTTTCCTCTTTTTGTACCCCCAGTTCTTAGCACAGTGTGTGGCACATAGTAAAAGCTTAATAAAATGTTGATTGCTTGATCATTTGATGAATAGTAACATCTACCAGTCTTCTGTCTGATAGACATCTTATAAAGAAAGTGATCTGAAGAGCTTTGATAGAACTAACCTTTTGCTTAGTGTCTTTGATAAAGACACCAGATTTTAAGAGAAACAGCAGCTGAATCTATCAGATTGAGAGCTGGGCTATGTTGGAACGATCTAAATTCAAGTAGCTCTTTGGACATATTACAGACTGTGTGAACCTTGGGAAGTTTCACAGTTTCTCAGGACCACAGGCAACTTAGAGACTATACATTTCATAAGTTCACAATTGTCATTGCTAAAGGTAATTTCCTCATCTAGGATCACTCTATTTTTTATTTTTAAATTGTTTTAAAACTTGCATTTTAAAATGTTTATTGTTGTATTTTGTTATTTATATCACCATATTTTCTCCCAGTATCCTTTCTACTTCCTCTCCCCAAGAGCTATCCCATCTAAAACTAATATTTTTAAAGACAATGAAAGAAAAAAAAGAAAAGGAAAAATTAATATGTGCAACCCTTGTGGGTCTCCTACCTTTGCAAAGAGGTAGGGTATGGTAATGTCAGATCAAATCATCTTTTAAAATATATGTGATTTCTCTGGCATACAGAAATCCTAATGTGGACAATTCTTCTGACAATGCAATTAGCTTCTATCCTGCATCTTACAGTCTAAGAGTTGTGTAGGACAGGACACTAAAAGATTAAGGGACTTGCTAAGTTAATATAGCCTGTGTATGCTTGCAGGACTAAGGGACCTTGAACCCAGGTCATCCTGTTGAGAGGCTAACTTTCTATTCACTACATTAATGGTGTCAAACTCAAATAGAAAGAGGGCTCACTAAATTGTATGTTAGAATATCTGCAGCCACATAATAACTTAGAAAACGACATACTAACAGTATATGTGGTTTTTTTTTTAATTTAAAAAAATTTTTTTAGGCAATTGGGGTTAAGTGACTTGCCCAGGGTCACACAGCTAATAAATGTCAACTGTTTGATCTGAGGTCACATTTGAACTCAGGTCCTCCTGACTTCAAGGCTGGTGCTCTATCAACTGTGCCACCTAGCTGCTCCCAGTATCTATGTTTTATTGTGTTGTTATTGATTTTAAGCATTTCCTAATTACATTTTAATCTGGTCTGGGCAGCGTTGTGGGCCATGTATTTGACACGTGGGCACTACACAATGTCAACTCATATTTTTGTCACTATTAATAAACATATACATTCAGAGGGGTCAAAACACAAGATGGGGCCCTCAACATTCCCAAGTGCTGCCCAAACCATATCAAAATGTAATTATTAAATACTTAACAAAATCAATAACAACACAATAAAATATAGATAATGGCAATGTGCAGTTTTCTAAGTCACAGATTAATGGCCCCTGTTTCCACTTGAGCTTTACACCACTGATCTACACGTAGTGTAATTTACCTCCTCTGTTTCTCACAACAATATGGTTTTGAAAACCTTACAAAATCATAGAATTTAGAGCATGGAAGTAAATAACAATCATTTAATCCCACACCCTCATTTAACAGATAAGGAAACTAAGGCTCATGGATACAGTAATTTCCAGAGGAGCAGACATTTAACTCCAACTCCCTATACACTAGATAGAATGTTTTTTTCTGCCTTGTGATGCTACATCCTCACTTTGTTTCCTTTACCTGGACACTATTGAAAAGTATAGCCAAAAAAATATTTTGCAAGATGGTTTTACTTCAGTATAAATTAATATCTTACCACCACCACCCTGCTCCAGGAGGCATTCTGTGCTCAACTAAATAAAGGGTTAAAACTGTGTCATAGATGAATTGAGCTCAAGACCAGGCATGCTTAGAGGAAAGTACCTATTTAAAATGCATTTTTCACCCCAACCCTGGAAAAACAAAGACATTCCAATAACTTTTTTGTTCCTAATTGCTTGGGAATGCCTGATGAGAGAGCCTTCTCTAATACAACAAACTGTCTTGTTCCAATCCTCTGCCCCCAGAGAAAATAAAACAACATCAGAGATTTGGGTTTCAACAGTTCTTAGCAGCCATTGACAGTAAGCTACATTTCAAGAGGCTCTCTCCACCAAAAATAATGACCTAGTGACTAAATGCTTCAGTGTCCTTCTGGGGACATATTTCCAAAAGAAAATCACCTGAAACTTTTTGACTTGCTAGATTATATATTGGATGCTAGGTTTGGTAGATAATATTTTAGCAGAGATAGCTGATGTGTACACACACATGCATAGACATATATACACACATATATGCGTGTGTGTGTATGTGTGTGCATGTGTGTGTTTGAAAAGAGAAAACAAATGATTCTGTAAAATTCCATAAAACATAAAATTCTGTAAAACATAAAGGAATAGTGAGTCAATCAGTCAATTAACCCACCCTACTTAAAAGATGTTCTGCCTTATCTTATTTGTCAGATAAGAACAATCATTCAATCAATCAGAGCGATGAACTAGGTATGGACAAGTCATGGATTTAGGAGAAGTTTGGTTCTTAATCAGTTTGTCAGTTCTTGAAAATCATTATATGAAAAGCAATTTTACTGGATAAGAAGTGTACAGGTGAAGAAACTTGGTCATGCCCTCTATGTCATCTATAAAATAGGAAGAACTCTAGTTAGAATGGTGCTTTTGCTTCCTAAGTCACTTCATTCTACTTTTGAATAGTTCTATTTATTAGGAAGCCTTCCCTTACATTGAGCCAAAATCTTCCTCTTTGCAAATGTTACCCTTTCATCCTAGTTCTGCCTTCTGTGACCAGGCAGAACTAAAATTCTTTTCATGCAGAATTGTCTTTCAAAGACTTGAAAAGGGCTATTGCAGCCTCCCTAGGTATCTTTTTTCTTCTCTTTTTCAATTGGAGTGGGGAGAATAAGAGGGGGGAAAAAAGGGTTAGTAATAGTGATGCCAAAAAAGAGGGCCATTGAAATATTTTTTAAAACTGCATGAAAGGAAATAAAAGGAAATTTGGAAGGAGTCACAGGACGGTTTTGAAAGCAATGTGTAGAATTTATTACATAATTTTTTTTAAAAAATCAAGTGGTATGAAATGGAAACTCACGGTTTCATACATAGTCTTCTTTTTGAATGTTGCTATATATTTGGAAATGTGTGCTTATTATTTTGGTGTTTAAGTTTAAAAAAATAAACAAAATTTAAAATTCATGCAACTCTGGTGTCTCAAATAGGAAGAAGAAAGCCCTGAATCGAGCCTGGATATTTTTGGTTTGGGTTTTGGGGATGCTCTTGCTGCTTCCCTCCTGTGGTCTAAAAATGGGACTCTTAAGGTGGCAGATGGTTACCTGGTTCTTTTTTCTGTGCCTGCTTCAGGGTCACCCTGAAGCCTTAACACAGCTTGAAAAATTAAAAAAAAACAACAACAAGAACAAACAAAAAGCTTGTAGTTAATTTACTTCCCACCCAGCACACAGGGCAGTAGGGACTGGGACCTTCTTCTCTTTTCCTATTTTGTTATGAGTCAAATTTGAATCAGCCTAGTCCAGTAGTTCCGGCTCGGAACAAAAACAACAAACAAAGTTATTTGCTGGCACAAAAATCCTAACAACCCTAGAAAAAAGATGCTTATTTAGGGAGATAGTCTTTAATTTGGTGATGTGGGAAAATAAAGGGAAAAAAGATATTAGAGATCTTTCAACCAGATCCAGCTTAGCTATAATCCTACCTGGAGGCAGGGGGATGGAACAGTTGACTTGAAGTCATTCTTTCAAGTCCCAAAGTATATGAAGTGTTAAGCATTGTTTAACTACTTAATATCAAAATAGCAAGTGCTATTACTAATGGTAATGGTAATTACTCATGGTAAAACTGGACCAAATGCCCCAAATATCTCTCTTGCCAAGGATTATGTTCCTTTCTCCCCTTCTCCCCAAGATGCAAAATCTTTGACACAGACAATACTTGTAGGTATATAAAGAAGCCAGAAAACAACTTTCTGATTTGGACATCTAACTATATGAGGCACTCAATCACATCTGACAGGATTTGGTTATTCACAATTGTACTGCTAGCTTGAAGGCCAAGCAATCAGTGCATATTAAGCTTGTCAGTAGTTTCCTCTCATAGTGTTTAACTAAGGTTCTCCATAATCATTTCTGCACTGTTCATGGATTGTAGTAAGCCTCTGAATTGCTTTCTCCTGGCTGCTGCTTATGCAACACTATGCTGAAGAGATTGAGACTGACAACACAAAACCTCAGGGATTGTGTTTTTTTGTTCTGCTTGAAAATATTGCAATTGCTTGTTCTCCTGCAGTGCTTTTGAGCTTGAGAGATTTATGTGCCTAATGCCTGGTATTGGCTGATGAGCCTAAATTACTTGAAAGGATGACTTTCATCATACTCTTCAATTTAGGGATTTTTTTTTGTTTCAAAGGCAAGGTTAATTACCTTTAGAAAATGTTAAGCAATTATCCCCTAATAATAGCAGAGAAGAAGCTCCAGAAGCACCACTTCAAGGCTGGGTGGGGGGCATTTAGCCTAGAAGCAAAGCTTCTGAATGAAAACTGCTTTAAGCTTTTAAAGGTTTAATGAGGAAGGACAGGGCTATGGCTCAGATCTCTGGTCTTATCAGTCATTTAACATTTCTGAGCACTCAGAAATACATAAATCTAAAAAGGTGCTGATATTGGAAATAAATGTAAATGTGAAATTCATATGCCCTCTTTCCCTGCTCAAGATCATAATTTGGTGTAGAGGTCCAATTTACCAACTCTCTGAAGCCATGATGATGTGAATATAGTTGCTATGACCAGTTTGTAACATTTATCAATTGGTTTTAAGGATTTTCAAAGAGCTTCCAGTTGTTCACCCTATCTTTCCAGCCTTCTGTGTGTACTCTATACCCTAATCAAAGTGAACTATTTGAGACTATATCTCCTACTGGATGGCTTTCTCTTCTATTGGCTTCAGTAACATCACAGACTTCTGGTTCTCCTACTCTGTTTCAGTCACTCCTTTGACTCTCCCACTGACTTTCTTCATCCTGTCCTGATCTTTTAATGTGGTTATTCCCCAAGGATATGTCCTTGATGCTAAATTTTTTTTCTACACCCTAACCTTTGGCAATTTCATTCACTCTGATGATTTCAAACATTACTTCTATTCAGATAATTCCTAAATCTATGTCTCCAACCCTGACCATCATCTAAATCCCAGACTTGTATAACTAGTTCCCTGTGGCAGCATGGATGTTCCCCTGTAACCACTAACTAGACATGTCCAAAATCATGTTTATAATTTTTTTCTGTATTGTTATTTTTATTTTCCTTCTGGCCTCCTTGTTTGGAAATGTAGCAACATCATTCACCCAATTTCTATGTTTAAAACCTTGAAAATATTAATTTTTTTCTGTCCCTTAAATCCTATAACCAATCAGTTATAAAGATCCTGCTTCTTCAACATCTCTGTCATCCAACTCTTCTTCTCTTTTCTTATTTTGTTATGGGACAAGTTTGAATCACACTTGGGACTAAAATAAGGCACTGACAGACTATATAGCCTTTAATAAAAGGAAGTTTGACTCTCCTGGACTTGTTCTACAAAGCCTCAGAAACATCTTCATTTTGGAAGTTGATTCCTCCTTTCCCCTAATCCCCTTCAGCTTCTTTATATGTGTTGTCTTCCCTCATTAGAATATAGGCTCCTTGAGGACAGAGAATGTGTTTCTTTCTGTTTGTATCTGCATTTTCATTTGAATTTTCACTGTGTACAGCATGTGCTTAATAAATGCTTATTGACTTGACGTTTATGCTTAAGGTGATAGAGCACCTATATCAAGGCTATCAACCTTAGTCCCCTCAATCAATTAAGTCCCCAAGATAGTTTCACTGCCTTTGGAGGGTGGAGAGACTAGCATATGTGATGGGGACTTTCCTGTTTTAGTAGAAATTCCTCCTACTGGGGTGGAGCCAAGATGGTGGAGAAGAGGCCAGGACTCAGCTGAATTTTCCCATTACCCTCCAAACAACTTTAAAATAGCACTTCAAATCAAATTTTGGAGGAACAGAGACAACAAAAGGTCAGAGAGGATATTTTTCCAGCCTAATACAAGCAAGGCATTACATAGGAGAGGAACACTGGGGTGGACACAGGTCCAGAACAGGGCAAGAACACCAGTGGTGGACAGAGAGAAGAACACTTGTGATTGATCACAAGGGAGCAGGGGCTCTGATCACAGTTCCAAGGCCAACAGGAGCACTAGCATTTGTGGATGCAGGAGAACAGGATCCCTTCACGGGTAAAGACTAGGGTACAGACCAGGAAAGCAATGACCACATCTCTCCCGGGATAACACCACCTTGGAAACACCAATAACTTGCAGACCCTCCAGAACTAGCTCTGAAAAAAACAGCATGAAAAAACCTGAAGCTTGGGACAGTCTCTCTGCCCACCATCCCCACCAGAGGAGCAGAGCCCAACTTTAATATAAAGCTCAAAGTCAGGAAATAGGCTGGGGAAATAGCAAACAACAACAAAAAAGGAACCTGACCATAAAAACTTCTGTGGTGGCAAGGAAGGCCAAGACATAAATTCAAAAGAAGACAACTATGTGAAAACAACTACAAAAAAAAAGCCTCAAAGAAAAATACTAATATCACCCACACACAATAAGAATTTCTGGAAGAATTAAAGAAAGAGATAAGGGTGGTAGAGGAAAAACTGGGAAAACAAATGAGTGTCATGCAAGAAAATTATGAAAAGACAGTTAATAGCTTGGCAAAAGAGGCATAAAAATACTGGAAAATATCACCCTAAAAGATAAAATTGATCAAATGGAAAAAGAGGTACAAAAACTCACTCAAGAAAATAATTCTTTAAAAATTAGAATTGGGCAAGTGGAAGCTAATAACTCTATGAGACTTGAAGAAACAACAAATCAAAGTCAAAAGGAGAAAATGTGAAATATCTCATTAGAAAAACAACTGAACTGGAAAATAGATCAAGGAGAGATAATTTAAGAATTATTAGACTGCCTGAAAATGATGATAAAAAAAAAGAGCCTGCGTATCATATTTCAAGAAATTATAAAGGAAAACTATCTTGATCTTAGATTCAGAGGGTAAAATTGAAATTGAAAGAGTCTACTAATCACCTGAAAGAGATGCCAAGATGAAAACTCCCAGGAATATTATAGCCAAATTCCAGAACTCCCACGTCAAGAAGAAAATACTTCAAGCAACCAGAAAGAAACAATTCAAATATCATGGAGCCACAGTAAGCATCACTCAAGATTTAGCAGCTTCCATGTTAAAGGAGCAGAGGGCTTGGAATATGATATTCTGGAGGGTGAAGGAGCTAAAATTAAAACAAAGAAAAGACCAGTACTGAATAGAAAATTTGAAATTCAGTGAGAAGACTCAAGGGAAGCATAAAAAGGTAAACATGAAAGACTAATCCTAAAGGACTCAATGGAGTTAAACTGTTTATATTCCTATATGGGAAGATGATACATGTAATTCCTAAGAATTTTATCATTATTAGATCAGTTAGAAAGAGTTGGCATAGACAGAGGGCATGGGTGTGAGTCAATTAGGTTGGGATGATCTCTAAAAAAGAACATAGGGGTGAGAAAGAGAGATGCACTGTGATAATATGGAAAGGGAGAGGTAAATTGGGTCAAATTTTCTCACATAAAGGAGGTATGTTAGAAAAAGCTTTTATAGTAAGGGGAAAATTGGGGGGGGGGATGTAGCAGGCAATGCTTGAACTTTACTCTCATCAGACCATAGAGGTAAGACTATATAGATACACTCAGTTGGGTATAGAAATCCTCCAATAGGGAGATAGGAGAGGAAGGGGATAAGAGATATGGGAGGAGATGATAAAAGGAAGGATAGGTTGGAGGAGGCAGTAGCTGGAAGAAAGACATACTGTTGAAGAGGAATAAGATAAAAAGAGAGAGAAAGAAAGCTAAACAGAGGGAAATGAGATGAAAGGAAATGCACAATTAGTGATCATAATTGTGAATATGAATGGGATGAGCTAACCTATAGAATGCAAGCATGTTCTATTTCTTTTTCTTTTTAAATTTTTAGTTTCAGATTCTCTCCCTCCTTTCTCAATCCTCCCACATACACTGAGAAGGCAATCACATGTGAAATCATGCAAAACACATTCCCATATAAGACATATATAAAAAAAAGAAAGTTGTATATGTTGTATATATGCTTAGGACAAAAAGACATACATAAAATTGAAATGAAGAGTTGGAACAGAATCTGTTATGCTTCAGCTGAAATGAAGAGGTCAGTGGTAGTAATCATGATCACTGACAAAGCAAAACCAAAATTAGACCTAATTAAA
This sequence comes from Phascolarctos cinereus, assembly GCF_003287225.1. Lineage (NCBI taxonomy): Eukaryota > Metazoa > Chordata > Mammalia > Diprotodontia > Phascolarctidae > Phascolarctos > Phascolarctos cinereus. The sequence goes on from NW_027555514.1 coordinate 207,383,136, forward strand.
AGAGATAAACAGGGAAATTACATTTTGCTGAAAGGTACCTTAGACAATGAAGTAATATTAAAAAAATTACAACAAATTTCTCTGATAAAGTCCTTATTTCTCATATCTATCTATCTATCTATCTATCTATCTATCTATCTATCTATCTATCTATCTATCTATATGTCTGTCTGTCTGTCTATCTATCTATCTATCTCTATATCTGTATATAGGGAACTGAGTCAAATTTAGAAAAATAAGAGCCTTTTCTCAATCAATACATGGTCAAAAGATATGAACAGGCAGTTCTGAGAAGAAGAAATGAAAGCTATTGACAATCATATAAAAATGCTCTAAATCACTATTGATTAGAAAAAAAACAAATTAAAACAACTCTGAGGTACCACCTCACATTTATCGGAAGTGACAAATGCTGGAGGGGATCAGAGAAAATAGGTACATTAATGAACTGTCGGTAGAGTAGTGAACTGGTCCAACCACTCTGGAAAGCAATTTGGAACTATACTATAAAACTGCGTATCCTTTTACACAGTAATATCACTACTAGGTCTCTACCCCAACAGATCAAAAGCAAAATTGAAAGGATTTATATGTACAAAAATATTTATAGCAGCTCTTTGTTGTGGTGGTGAAGAAATGGAAGGTTGGGGGAAGCTTATTAATTGGGGAATGGCTGAACAAGTTGTGGCACATGACTATGACAGAGTACTATTGTGTTATAAGAAACAGTTGGGGGGAGTTCAGAAAAAAAAATGGTGAGACCTATATAAACTGATGTAAAGTGAAGTAAGTAGAACCAGGAGATCATTGTGCATAGTAACAGCATTGTCATAAAGATGATCAATTGTGAAATACTTGGCTACTCGGATTAATACAGTGATCCAAGACAATTCCAAAGGACTCATGATGAAAAAAATGCTGCCCACATCCAGACAGAGAACTTATGAACTATGTGTACAAATTGAAGTATAATTTTCTCTTTTCTTTTTGTTTTTATACGTCTTAGATGGGAATATGTTTTGCATGATTTCAGTTGTGTAATTGACAAATTATTTGCCTTCTCAGTGTGTGTGGGAGGACTGGAGAAGGAGGGAGAGAATCTGGAACTCAAAATTTAAAAAGAAAAAATATTAAAAATAAATAATAAATTAAAACATAAAAAAGAATTGCTTTTACCACACTCTCATTTTAATTTGCTTGTATAATCTGCTAATAAGTCTTCCAGTCTCTCCACTCTCTCCCTGCTCTAATCCATCTTCTGACAATTTCCTGAATAGCTTTTCTTATGCATAGATCTGTTTATATCATTTCTCTGAATAAAACTCATCACTGACTTTATATTATCGGTCAAATACATTGAATCACCTTTCTGTAGGCCTCCAAAATCTGAGGCTATCCTACCTTTTCAGCTTTATTTCATATTAACATACTTAACATACTGTACATTCTAGCTAAACTAGTCTACTATCTTCTTCCTGAAAATGTCTAGTGCTTTCATCAGCCATTTCTTTTTGTTTCTTCTCATCATTCTCAAGCTTAGAATGTCTTGAGAGGCGAAGTGGCATTGTGAATAGGACCTTGGACTTGTAGTCAGGGAGACAAACCTTCAAATTTTACTTCAAATCTTTACCAGCTGTGTGATCCTGGGCAAATCCCATAACCTCTTCATGCCCTCAGTTTCCTTATCAGTAAAATTAGGAGGGTAGATTTGAGGATTTCTAAGGTCTCTTCTAGCTCTATCTATGCTCCTATGATCCTTCCTGTTCCACTTTATCCGTTAAACTTCTACTCATCTTTTAAAACCCAACAGAAGTGCTACCTCCTCCATGAAGTCTCTCCATAAGGATATTTCCCTTTGGACTAAATGGAGCACTTCTTTTATAGTTCTCTAATGTACTAATCATGTAAGTATGTACTACAGTTATTTGTGTTTGTGCTTTATATACTTATTAGATTATAATTTAATTTAAAAGGATAACGTTTTATCTAATTTTATGCCCCCCTCAAAACCTGTGTCAGCTAGTGTTTCACATAAGGTAGATAGTTAATAAATACTTGTCAGATGAATGGATTTTGAACTATTTGCTTTGTTTAACCTGGTCCTAGCTACATATTGCTTCAGACTTCACATAGGTTTGTTTTTTTTTTCCCAACTTATTCTCAGCAGCAAAATAAATTGTCTATGAATTAAATACCACATTTGCTCTTCCTTTATATTTAATTTGGAATAATAATTTCTCACCCAATTCTTTTAAGTTCTCAATTTTTTTTAAACTTCTCTTTCCTGTTTTGTGTCATTTGTTTTCCAGAGAAAACAGCTTTTCTTTGTTTTGGTTGCACTTTCTCCACTTTCCCCCTCTTTTCCAAATTCTTTGCCCTCAATGTTCTTTTATATTTCTTTTTCCTCTCCCCATCCCCCCATTTCCACTAAATCAGGTCTGAGATTCCCTCTCTAGCTGAATAGCACATTTGACAACTTGAAACCTTAAAAGAACTAGACAATTTTACAATAAAATAAAAAAATAAATGGTTAAGCCATTTATTATACCACAAATATGTTGGACAAATAGATTACATTATAATGAGAACATCCTAAGGTTCATACTGGGCATTTAAGCTTAAATAGCTTAAAACTGCACTAAGATTTTTGGGATATACTGTCTGACTAAATTTCAAAGTTTAATTAACATCATACCAGCATAGAGGAATTAAGCAGGGGAGCCATATTAACTTGATGGGAATAAAGAATAGAGCCCATTTGAGAGGACTTTGATTTTCTCTCCTTAAAGAGAATGTGGAACTGAACAATAGCAACTCATTGAAAAAGAATAAGGACAGCTCCTGGGCCTAGGTATTTATAAACTCATTCACACTTTATTGAGCATAAATGGTGGAACTCAAATATCTAAGGATGATTTGACTGGTTTAAGATATATTGGATTAGAGACTCCCCTATAAATTGGGTGATTATAAAAGGGAACAGGAAGTCTTCATTGAAGAAGTGGATGCTTAGAGAAAGAAATAGAACATCACAGAAGAACTAAGAGTGGTCTTGGGATGGAGGAATAAAGCCTGTGCATTTGCATAGCTTCTCTGACAAAAGTCAATAATGACAGCCTGGAAGAGGAAAAGGCAACTTGTAGTTGTGTGTACTTGCATGCACATGGGTCAAAAAGTAGCAATTAAGAGTCAGTGGTGAGGTTGCTCACCCATGTGGCCTCCAAAAAGGGTGGACACTTTTAACAGCATCCTGGACATGACAAATTCCTGGGGAATTCAGGGATCCAGACTTCTAATGAGAGCACAGAGTGTTCATGGAAAGCATCCATCTAATAATCGAAAGAGAATACTAGGACAGAGTTGCCTAGAGAAAGAAGGGGAAGTTTCTGGTTAGTCCTAGCATCTTGGAGGGAAAAAAAAAGATCAAACACATGACTCCAGAGCTAAAAGAGCAGTAAGTTACTGAGAAAAAAAAATCTGGACTTTGTCCTCTGCTAATACTTTGAGTTATTCAGGTAGGGCAGATCTCAGGGAAAAATGGTTACCAGCATAGCAACCCCAAATTTCTTCTCCCTTCTGTGTGAAGTCCAAATTCTTAGGATAGTATTATAAAGCTGAAGGAATGTATATGTCCCATTGGATAAAGATAGAATTCACCAGAGTATTCAAGGGCCTCTCTAGCAACCCCATCTTTTATTTCCTTCCAGAAGTCCAAACCTTTAAGGTAATACTATAAGATTATGTGGTTATACTCAAATTCCCTCAAGGTTCTAAGGTACCCCTGTATTGGGGAAATAAATTCCCCTTACTTAATATTATAGCTCTTGAGTCCTCACCAAATGCTCCTATTTGCTTCCATAAAACTAGTCACTTACCATAACACCATTATAGCTTAAACAAAAATATTTACTTAAGAAAAAGAAAGCAACAGTAATCAATATAACACAAATATTCAATAGTAGGAATAATCAAGAATTTCACAGCTGATGTATAAGCCTGGGTTATACTCTCTCACCAATGTACCCATTATCAATAAAGTGGTTAGGCATACACAGAAACCTAGCATGGAAACATAGTTGAAGAAAACCTATGTGAACAGGATAACATACCAAAAAAAAAAAGCCTTCATGTTATTGATCCATTCAGGAATATCTTCACCACTTGAAGCTGCTTCTTTGCTAATTATTCTTATTCTGGTCCTTCACCACACTCTCATTGGGCAAATCTCTCCTACTGTCAAATTGTTAATGTTCTTATAAATTATAAACAAGTTGTTATAAATTTCAACCACCTTTAAAAGGGGTTTGAAAAAGTGTGATACTAGCATATTGGCTAGCAGTTCCCTTTAAGCCAAAAAAACTAGAAAACTCATCAGACTGGCTCTCTCTGAGCAGTACAGACAAACCCAGCCAGCTCTTCATTCACTCTTTCAATTAGCTATCAAATACCTAACTCAATAGCACATCAGTTGCAAAGACTACAATTCCCCTTTTTACTTTTCTCTCACAAGCAGAAAGGACAGCAGAGAGCAACAGGCACCTTTGAGAGACTTCACCTGTCTCATGCAGTAGTTGGCACTAAAGTCTTTCAATGAGAATAAGCTTTTCTGTAGCTAATCAGGGACTAGCAGCTGAAGCCTTCTTGCCAGCTATTTCCCCTCTAGATGGTTTCTTCACAGAGCTTCATATATCCCACCCCTCCTGCTGAATTTTCTTCAAAGATTCTTGATGTCTTCTGCCAGGTGCTTTATTTCTGTATTTCAGTGGCTCAAATTGATGCCTCAAATCAGCAGTAACTCACCTTTCCCCATTAGATAAAAACCTAAAGAACTTTCTTTTTCTTTTATTTTAATAAAAATTGAAGTTTTTATTTAATTCATCTTTTTTTGTAACATTAGCCTCTTAAAATTAAAAAATCAGGTATGTGCAAATGCCCAATGAACACTTAAAAGTCCTCAAATTGGTTCTTTTAACAAACTGTGCTTCTTTGCATTTGAACTTTAAAAAAATTTAGTTCGCAAAAGTTCTCCTGCTCTTTTTCAACCACTGAGGTTCTCACAAACAAAAAGGCTACCACCTTACATCCTTTACAAAGTAGTTAAAGCCTTTATATTCAGGCAAAAGTTCATAATCTTCCCCCTTTGCCAACCAAATTGCTTGCATTCCACCTGAAAACTACGTGTCTTTATATATATATATATATATATATATATATATATATAATATATATATATATATATATATATATATATATATATAATATATATATATATATATATATATATATATTAGCAATTTTTATTAAACAAAAGCTATTTTTTTGCTCTATTTCAGTCAACAAATTTCTCCTCTAAAAGGGGTATTACTTTACAGTCTTCACAAGTTTATTTCTTATTCTTGATACAAAATTATTTTTTCTCCTTCCTTCAGCAGTCAAACTACCCAAATATTTGGAACAATACTCTATGTAAAGAAGAGAAAAATAGACGAATAGTCAAGGGTGGATACTAACTATGTCAATATTTGTCTTTTCGGTAACTGCCTGTGTGAAAACAATTTTACCTAAGACACTAGAAATATAAAGGACCAACTAAAAGGAGCATAGCTTCTTAGAACAATAAGAACAGAGAATAGAAGACCTTGTTATAATACTCCCTTTAGTGTGGTGGCTTCCTTTCTAACATATGCTTAATTGTATTAAACATTGTATTGTTCTAAGGAATGTTTTTTGCATCAAGAACTGAAAACGAAGAATTCTGATCACTAAAAAAAGACAGCACACCTAATTATCATGTGTTGTAGAGACATTAGTGAACATCTTTGTTTCAAAGAGCAGGGATTAAAAAATTGTGGCATATGATTGTGATGGAGTACTGTTGTACTGTAAGAAATAATGAGCACACTGGTTTCAGAAAAACCTGGGAAGACATATGAATGGATGCAAAGTGAAGTTAGCAGAACCAGGAGAACATTGTACACAGTAACAGCAATGTTGTAATGATGATCACCTCTGAAAGATTTAGTGGGGGGCAGAGCCAAGACAGTGGATAAAAGGTAGAGACTTACCTGAGCTAACCCCCAAACCCCTCTGTATACCTTTAAATAATTCCTTAAAACAAATTCCAAGTAGCAGTAACCACAAAATGATGGGGTGAAACAGTTTTTCAGCCCAAGACAACTTAGAAGGTCTATAATATGAGGGTGAGATTTGTGTATAGTCCAGGCCATGCCAGCATAGACTGGGCCCCAGTAAACCATGAGCAGGCCTTGGCAGTGACTGAATCAGCAGTGGCAGTGGCTGCTTCCAGAGCTTTCAGCCCACAAATGGTAAGGGGGTCGAACTTCTGGTCAGAAGGAGATTACAGGGATCTCTTTGCTAGCATTGAGCCAGGACTCTGTTGCTTTGCCCATACTTAGATCCATGTCACAGTCTTGGGTGGCAGTCCCAGGGTGAGGAGGAGCACTAGCACACCAGAACTTGAAGCCACAGTGGAGCAGGAACCCTCATCACAGTTACAGGACAGAAACGAGTGCTTGTGGTCACTCATAGACCAGAGCACAGACCAAGGAAATGGTAAACACATCTCTCCTTAGATCATTCTACCTTGGAAGAACTGAAAACTTGTAGTATCTCTGAAAATAGCCACACATAATCCCTGAAGCTTGGGACAGAGTTCCCTCCACCCTGGAAACAGAGCCCTACTGTAACAAAGAGTTAAAAGTCAAGTAATAGGCTGGAGAAATGTGCAAACACCAGAAAAAATTCTGACCATAGAAACTTACTATGGTAACAAAAAAGATCAAAACACACACTCGGAAGAAGATAACAAAATTAAAACTCCTACATCCAAAGCCTCCAAGAAAAAAATATGAACTGATCTCAAGGACGGAAGAGCTCAAAAAGGATTTTGAAAAGTAAGAGAAGTAGAAGAAAAATTGGGAAGAGAAATGAGAGTGATGCAAGAAAATCATGAAAAAAGAGTCAATAGCTTGGTAAAGGAGACACAAAAAAGTACTGAAGAAAATAACATATTAAAAAACACAGACTAGGCCAAATGGTAAAAGAGGTCCAAAAAGCCAATGAGGAGAAGAATGCTTTGAAAAGAAAAATTGGCCAAGTAGAAAAAGAGGCACAAACATTCACTGAAGAATGCATTAAAAAAATAGAATTAGTTAAATGGAAAAAGATATACGAAAATTCACTGAAGAAAAGAACTCCTTAAAAAGTAGAATTGGCCAAATGGTAAAGGATGTACAACAGCTCACTGAAGAAAATAAATCCTTAAAAATTAGACTTCAGCAAATGGAAGCTAATGACTTCATGAGAAAGCAAGAAATAAGGGGCAGCTAGGTGGCGTAGAGGACAGAGCACCGGCCCTGAAGTCAGGAGTACCTGAGTTCAAATTCGTCCTCAGACCAAACACTTGACACTTACTCACTGTGTGACCCTAGGCAAGTCACTTAACCCCAACTGCCCAAAAAAAAAGAGAGAGAAAGAAAGCAAGAAATAATAAAACAAAACCAAAAGAATGAAAAAAATAGGAGACAGTGAAGTATCTCATTGGAAAAACAATTGACCTGGAAAATAGATCCTGGAAAGATAATTTTAAAATCATTAGACTACCGGAAGGCCACAATTAAAAAAAAGAGCCTAGACATCTTTCAAGAAATTATCAATGAAAACTGCCTTGATATTCTAGAATCAGAGGGTAAAATAAAAATGGAAAGAATCCACTGATTACCTTTTGAAAGAGATCCAAAAATGAAAACTCCTAAGAATATTATACCCAGATTTCCAGAGCTCCCAGGTCAAGGAGAAAGTGTTGCAAGCAGTCAGAATGAAACAATTCAAGTATCATGAAGCCACAGTCAGAAAAACACAAGATTTAGCAGCTTCTACATTGAAGGGCTTGAAATTTTATAATCGGGAGGGCAAAGGATCTAGGTTAACAACTAAGAATCACTTACCTAGCAAAACTGAGTATAATCCTTCAGGGGGGAAAATGGAAATTCTATGAAATAGAGGACTTTCAAGCACACTTGGTGATAAGACCAGAGCTGAATAGAAAATATGATTTTCAAATACAAAACTCAAGAGAAGCATAAAAAGGTAAACAGGAAAGGGAAATCATAAGGTACTTAATAAGTTAAACTGTTTGCATTCCTACATGGGAAGATGAAGTTTATAACTCATAAGACCTTTTTCATTATTAAGGCAGATAGAGGGAATATCTATAGACAGAGGGCAAAGGTGTGAGTTGAATATGAAGAAATGATATCTAAAAAAATAAAATTAAGGGATGAGAGTGAAATATACTGGCAAAAAGGGAAAGGGAGAGACAGAATGGGGTAAATTATCTCACATAAAAGAGGCAAGAAAAAGCCTTTACAATGGAGGGGAAGATGGAGGAGTTGAGGGTGATTGAGTGAACCTTATTCTCATCAGAAATGGCTCAAAAAGGGAATATTACACACATTCAATTGGGTAGAGGAATCTATCTTACTGGGGGGCAGAGCCAAGATGGTGGAGTGAAAGCAGTGACTTGCTTGACCTCTCCCCCAAACCCCTCCAAATACCTGTAAAAATGTCTCTAAACAAATTCTAAAGCAGCAGAATACACAAAAAGACAGAGTGAAACAAATTCCCAGCCCAAGACAGCCTGGATGGTTGATTGGAAAGGTCTATTGCACTGGGTGAGGACAGAAGCATAGTTTGGCATGGATGCACAGGCAAAACAGGTCTCAGTGAACCTGGAGCAGGCCTCAGGGGACAGAATTACGGGCAGCTGTGGTGGTTTCCAGACCTCTCAACCCACAAATGCCAGAGACAACTTAGAAGGTCAGTGGGGAAAGTCTATGACTGAGGTGAAAGAGAGAAGCCCAGTCCCAGCTCCAGTTTCCAAGTGTGGCCACGGGGTGGCAGCTGCTTCTGGAGCTTCTGGCCCATGGACCAAGGGGACATTGAGTGGCTTATCAGAGTAAGATTGCAAGGATCTCTTTGCTGGGGCAGGATCCTCTTGCTTTGCCCATGCTTGGAGCTGGGTCATCATTCTGAGTGGCAGTCCTGGGGCAAGGAGGAGCCCTGGTGTGGTGGAGCTTATAGTGGCGGTATAGAGAAAATCCTCCTCAGTGTCTCAAGACAGAAAAAAGTGCTTGTAGTGACTCATGGAACAGAGTACAGGCTAGAAAAGGAGTAAACACCTCAACATCTCACCCTTGATCATACCACCTTGGAAGAACTGAAAATTTACAGGCCCCTAGAAGTATCTCTGAAAACAGCTGCACAAAATCCCCAAAGCTTGGGACAGTACATTCTCTATGCTGGAAGCAGACCCCTACTTTAAGAAAGAGTTTAAAATTCAAGTAATTTACTGGGATCATGACCAAGCCTTGCAAAAAAAGTCAGACCATAGTATCTTTCTTTGGTAACAAAGAAGATCAAAACATACAACCAGAAGAAGACAACAAAGTCAAAGCTCCTACATCCAAAGCCACCAAGAAAAATATGAATCAGTTTCAGGACACGGAAGAGCTCAAAAAAGAGTTTGAGAAGCAAGTAAGAGAAGTAGAGGAAAAACTGGGAAGAGAAATGAGAGTGATGCAAGAAAATCATGAAAAACAAGTCAAGAGCTTGCTAAAGGAGACCCACCAAAAACTGAAGAAAATAACACCTTAAAAAAATAGCCTAACCCAAATGGCAAAAGAGGTCCAAAAAGCTAATGTGGAGGAGAATGCCTTAAAAAGCAGAATTGACCAGGATGGAAAAGGAAGTCCAAAAGCTCACTGAAGATAATACTTCCTTAAAAATTAGAATGGAGCAATTGGAAACTAGTGACTTTATGAGAAATCAAGACACTGTAAAACAAAACCAAAAGGATGAATAAATATAAAACAATGTGAAATATCTCACTGGAAAAACAACTGACCTGGAAAATAGATCCAAGAGAGAGAATTTAAAAAATTACTGGACAATATGAAAGCCATGATCAGAAAAAGATCCTGAACAGCATCTTTCAAGAAATTATCAAGGAAAACTGCCCTGATATTTTAGAACCAGAGGGCAAAATACAAATGGAAAGAATCCACTGATCACCTCCTGAAAGAGATCCCCAAAGGAAAACTCCTAGGAATATTGCAGCCAAATTCCAGAGCTCCCAGGTCAAGTAAAAAATATTGCAAGCAGCCAGAAAGAAACAATTCAAGTACTGTGGAAACCCAATCAGGATAGCACAAGATTTAGCAGCTTCTACATCAAGGGACCAGAGGGCATGGAATATAATATTCTGGAGGGCAAAGGAGATAGGATTACAACCAAGAATCACCTACCCAGCAAAACTGAGTATAATCTTTCAGCAGAAAAAAAAATGAATATTCAGTGAAATAGAAGACTTTCAAGCATTCCTGATGAAAAGACCAGAGATGAATAGAAAATTTGACTTTCAGATACAAGACTCAAGAGAAACATGAAGAGGTAAACAAGAAAGAGAAATCATAAGAGACTTATTAAGGTTGAACTGTTTACATTCCTGCATGGAAAGATTATATTTGCAACTCATGAGACTTTTGTCAGTATTAGGGTAGTTGGAGGGAAAAAAATTATATGTATTTATATAACTAGATAGATAGATAGATAGATAAATGGCACAAGGTGACTTGAAGATGAAGGGGTGATATCTGAAGAATAAAATTCAGGGGTGAGAGAGGATTATATTGGGAGAAGGAGAAAGGGAGAGGTAGAATGAGGTAAATTATCTCACATAAAACACAAGAAAAGGCTTTTACAGTGGAGGGAGTGGGAGAAAAGTGAGAGGGAATGAGTAAATCTTATTCTCATCAGATTTGGCTTAAGGAGGGAATAACATACACACTCAATTGGGTATGGAAATCTATCTTACCCTACAGGAAAATAGGGGGGTAAGAAGACAAGAGAGCAGGGAGATGATAGAGGGGAGGGCAGATTGGGGGAGGGGGTAATCAGAAGCAAACACTTTTAATGAGGGACAGGGTCAAAAGAGAAAATAGAATAAATGGGGGTGGGATAGGATTAAGGGAAATATAGTTAGTTTTTCACAACATGACTCTTATGGAAGTGTTTCGCATAACTACACATGTATAACCTGAAAGAAAAAAAAAAAGAAATCTATCTTACCCTACAGGAAAGTAGGAGGGGAAGGGGATAAGAGTAGGTAGGTACTCATAGAAGAGAGGACAGATTGGGGGAGGGGTAGTCAGAAGCAAAACACTTTTTAGGAGGGACAGGGTAATAGGAGAGAGAGAATAGAATATACAAGGGGGGTGGAAATAGGATGAAGGGAAATGCAGTTAGCAAAAGTTACTGTGGGTGAAACTGCTGGGATCCAAGATGGCAAAGTAAGTAGTAAGTCACTCTTAGTCTCCCTTATTGATCTCTAAAAACCCAGAAAATATCACCTCAGGAAAAATCCTGGAACAGCAGAGCCAGCAGAAAGATAGATTGCAGCAGTCTTTTGGCCCAGGAGGCTTGGGGGATTAATAGGAAAGGTCCCTCTTGTTCTGGTAGAAGGGGAGCAGTACAGTACAGATGCGAAACTTCCTGGTATGCCCCACCTCAGCAAAGCAGCAGGAGATCCTGAGCCCCAGGGTGGTGGAGCAGACAAGCACCAACAGCAGGACCACCATGTGCCTTGGCATAGCCAAGGGAACCAGCAGACTCCCTTTCAGAGAACCACCATGTGCACTGGTGGGCAAGTGTCATCCAGCAGCCAAACCTCCTCATGCTTCAGCTCAACTACTGGTGAGCAGATATCATCCAGCAGCTGAACCACCTTGTGCTTCAGCACAACTCCAGGTGTCCTCCAGCAACTGAACCTCTAAGTACTTCAGCACAGCCCCAGTGAGCAGACATCCTTCAGCAGTCAACCCCTCTTTCCTCCCACCACTCTGAGAGCTTCAGCGCAACCCAGGGAAACATAGAAAAACCTCACTTGGCCTCAACACATATCAGCCATTACTACTAGGACCCCAGCTCGGCACCAGGTAAGCCACCAGATCCCTACAGCTTCCAGCTGCCAGCACCTAACACCCTAGCACACAAAGCCAGTGACCAGGCCCCTGGCCCCCAGCACAAGAAGCTTGGGACACTGCCCCCTGTGCCCCAGCAGAGCAATGCTCTTGTGCTTTCTCAGTCACCAATGGAGTGAAGCAGAGCTGTGTGCTTGTTTCCATGCTTTTTAGCATGATGTTTTCAGCAAAATTATCAGATGCCTTCAATATGGACAAAAAGGGCATCAAGGTCAGCTGCTATACTGACAGTGAATTATTTAACTTGAAAAGGCTACAAGACTAAAGTAGAGGGAGAATTGATGCACAACTTTTTGTTCATGGATGATTGTGCACTCAATGCAGCCTCTGAGGCTGGGATACACATCTGCAGCTTGTGCTAATTTTGACCTTACAATCAACACCAACAAACAGAGGTTCTCTACCAGCCAGCACCACACTATCCCTATGTAGAAATATCACTTACAGCAAATGGAGAAATTTTGAAAGCTGTGGATAAGTTCACTCGCCTTGGCAATACACTTTCCAGGGATAAATACATAGATGATGAAGTTGATACATGCATTGCCAGAGCTAAGTCAGCATTTGAGAGGTTCTGAAAGAACATGTGGGAAAAACAAAGGGCAATCAAACTGTGCATACCCTTTGATCCAGAAATACCACTTCTAGGTCTGTATTGCAAAGGGATCATAAAAATGGGAAATGGACACACATGGACAAAAATATTTATAGCAACTCTTTTTGTGGTGGCAAAGAATCAGAAATTGAGGGAATGCCCATCAATTGGGGAATGGCTGAACAACTTGTGTTGTATTAATGCAATGGAATACTATTGTGCTATAAGAAATGATGAGCAGGCAGATTTCAAAAAAACCTGGAAAGACTTACATGAACTGATGCTAAGTGAAGTGAACAGAACCGAGGGAACATTGTACACAGTAACAGCAACATTGTGAGATGATCAACTGTGATTGACTTGGCTCTTTTAGACAATTCCAAAAGATTCATGACAAAAAATGCTATCCACATCCAGAGAAAGAACTATGGAGTCTGAATGGACATCAAAGCCTGCTATTTTTATTTGTTTTTTTTTGGAGGGGGTTGATGGTTTTTTCCTTCTGTTTCTTTTTTCACAAGATGACTAATGTGTAAATATGTTTAACGTTATTGTGCATGTATAACCTATATCAGATTGCTTGCCATCTTGGGGAAAGGGGACTGGGAGGAGAGAGGGAGAAAAATTTGGAACTCAATATTTTATAAAAAATGAACGTTGAAAACTGTCTTTACATGTAATTGGGGGGGGGGAAATGACCATTTCTATCTTGGGGGGAAAAAGCATGTGAAAGAAGATGTTTTAGGCTGCTTACCAAAATAAAGATCTACAGAACCATTGTCCTGATTTCATTGTTGTATGCCTATGAAACCAGGATAGTCGATCTACTACTGCCTTTGCCTGAATTTTGAATTGTTTTCTTTTTAATTGTGTTAGGAAAATTCTGAGGCTCATCTGCAAAGACAAGATACCAGACACTGAGGTACTTTCTTGAGCTGATCTGCTAAGCATTCAGACTTTACTGGAGAGAGAGTATCTCTGATGGGCTGGCCACATTGTTGGAATGTCAAAAGTATATTTGCTTAATAGATTATTTTACATGTCTTTTTTAGGGTTAGTATTAAGGTTAAAGAGCAGAACTCAAACAAAGGTATATGACAATTGTTTATTTCCTCCACTACAAAATAAATGCTTAAAGCACAAGTCTCATAAGTAAGCATTAACTAATATTGAAAGCATGAAACAATACTCCACAACCTGATATACTATTCTGAAAGACAAAGGGACTTTGTGGGACTACTAAATAGATATTTCATTTTCATCTCTGACCTATACTATCTGTGTAACTCACAAGTCTGGCTGCCCTGTCAAACCTGAACAAGGTTTAGGCTTTCTTAATTCTTTCAGTTGAAGCTTCTTCCTGATGTTGATATGTCTTTTCCTGCAAAAAAAGACATAGTTGCAGAAATTATTTCCCTTTGGACAATGAAAACCAACTTGGAAGCTCCTTGGCTTTCAGATTTGTGAGGTTATAACCAGATCTAGAAACTTCTGTTTCTCAGGATCACAGCTCAATACCTGAATGCAGGGAAGTAAATTCTAAACAGAAAAGGCATCTTAGGACTTGAAGTGCTTTGTGAAGGCTAGTCAAGCTCATGGTTTTTTTTTTTTCCCTGCTATGTGCTCATAGCCACCATATTTTAATCCCCTCTCTCAGCTGGAATTTCAAAATCCATAGAATATGCATTCAAAAGAGAGAGGGAAGTGGGGTCTTTCCCCTCTCCTTGTATACCCTTATGAACAGGTACCTCTTCCTGACAAACTGCCAATCAATTTTGATGCTTTTCCCAGTCATGGGGACTGATAGGGAATTATTTCATTATCCCAAAGCACAAGTCCTTCAATTCTGAGCCACAGCTGGTGTCCACCATCTATGGAGTCAGAATGTGCTTACCTAGCTCTATGGAAGAAATCCCAATACAGTAAATCATGAGGGCTCCTTTAATCTTCCCTATTACATATAGAATACCATGCAATTCTATTGAATATAGAATACTATATGATTACATAGAATACCGTAGTATTCTGTAGAATACTAAGGATTACCCAAAGGACAATGGACAGGTATGTGGCAGATGTGAATAGACTGCAAATGAAAAAATTATGCAGAAGTAATATAAAAGATGTCACTGGAAAATGCATCATTGGAAAAATGCTCCATCGGTATTCATGTGACATCCAGAGAATGCAGCTCAGTTGTAATGGTGAAGTATGGACAACAGTCACACGAGGCAAACATAGATAGGATGTAATGTGAAAAGTTGTGCAGAATAGCCATCTTCATGAGACTCATTAGTATATTAGATCATTTTGTATCTTTTCAAGGCTAGAGTCATAACCATACCTCTGAGGCCCCAGCCAGGGGTGGGGAACTTGCACCCAGACATATTAGTAAAAATGAGGCCAGTAGGTATGAGTAAAATTAAAAGGCAATAGGATAGTAATCACTTTTCCCCTGGCTTTAGCTCAATTCCATAAACATTTATTAAGTAGCTATGATGTACAAAGCATTATGGTTAAGTGCCAGTATTAAAAAAAAAAACCCAAAACACAAGTACAGCTTACTTCATGTATTTTACATTCTATTAGCGTTATAATAGTGAAGAGGAGGCAAAGTGCAGGTGAGAAATGTAGTTCACAGATAAATTAGAAAAAAAGATAATGTGGGAAGAAAACATTAATAACTCTGAGAGCTATGTTCTCCACAGAATGCAAGCGCTTTGAGAGCAGGGACTATTACAATCTTTGTTTTCATCTTTGTATTCCCAGGGCCTGGCACATAGTAAGCTAGTTGATTTGACTGACTGATTGGATTGGGGACTTCACAAAGGACATGGGAATTTAATAAGCCTTGAAGGAAAATAAGGATTTTGAGGAAGGAAGATATGAAAGGAGTACATTCTAGGGACCTCTTGGGAGAATGCATGAGGGAGTAAGATGGCATGTGAACTTAAGGGAACAGCTTAATAAATTTTGAAATACAAAATTATGTTAGAGAACTAAATTGAAAAAAAAATTGTGAAAGGCCTTAAATAAGTGGCTGAGGACTTTTTATTTTATTCTAGATACAAATTTTTGATCAAAGGAGTGACCTGTGCTTTAGAAATACTATCTACTACCTATCTTCTGAGTCATGGCAATTCCACTAAGTTTCATGGGTTTAGTATACTCAACACTTTGGGGCCTGAATTTTCTTTTCCTTTTTCTTTTTTTCAATCTAGATATAAAATTTCATTACTCTGAGGAACTTCCAGTGTAAAAACTCCATCTGCTAAGGCCGATCAGCAATTTTGCTGTAACTTATAGTGTTAGAAAATTACTTGAAGACACTGAGAAATTAAATAATTTGTCCATGGTCATTCCCTGAGTATGTGTAAGAGGCACAACATGAACCCAGGTCTTCCTGACTCCTCTAAACAGTATACCTCATTGGCTCTTAAAACACTACTGTATATTTGAAAGGACAGTAAAAAGGTATATTCCTTTCAGATAAATGTTCATGATACTTCCATTCCTAGTAGGAATTGTTCTGCTCTAAGTTTGTTCATTTGAGGTGGTGGCTTAAAAACAGAATTTGACATAATTCTCTCATTGGGATTCATGAACAAGAATCAGATTCCCATTTACAGAGATGGGATGGAATCTCCAAAGTTTATTGTTGGGTGATATCAGTCATAAATAATAGAAATGAACTCTGATGGAGAATGGTACTGGAAAGTGGTATACATATTTTAATTCATCTTGAATATATAAACCTTTCCCCTCCTTTGTTAACATAAGGCTGCCCTTGTTTCAGGATAGGGAATAATGCACATTTATTTGTCTTTATCTGAGGCAGGGAGCTACTGAAGCTTTGCACATTAATATTTGGATTTAAAGAAAAAAGATTATTACAGAGACTTGTGTAAGTTGGCAGATATATATATAGATGTATGTATATATATATATATATACATATATATATATATATACACACATACATATACATAGATGTATGTATATGTATATATAAGTTCCAATAATGGAAAGGAATAGAAAGATAATCATTGAGCTAAAATTTTAAATAAATCCAAATCTACTCTAAGAATCAGAAACCCTGTTCCTGTATGACTACAAGCAGCATATAACATTGCCTGAATGTTTTTTTTTTGCTAAGAAGCATTCATTTTATGCCACTTTTTAACAAGAACTAACTGTCAAATTGTTTAAAATTCCATTGGAAAAATTTAGGTTATCACAAAAGTGTTTACTCTTTTACTTTTCCTATGTATATTGCATTGCTCATGTAGGATAATGGAAAGAATCTGAGAAATGCTGGTTTTAGCAGCAAGTGAGACAGCATTTCATCAGTGTAATAGACTGTGTAAATGCATTCAACTTCTTGATGCATATTAGCATATTTATGATGTTACTGTCGCTATGTAAGCCATAAAAGATTGAATAAATTCCAGAGCTATCAGTGGAGAGGATCCCTCCTGAAAAGGGATAGTATGAGCTTAAAATTCTTCCTGCATAATGCAGAAGAGCAAAGATTAAAAAGATCCATCTTTATCTTGTTTTGTTCAACAAGACCATTCACTTCAGAACCCATGACGCATTTCCAGTACTGTAACAGATGTCCTTTTAAAGCAATTGTAGACACTTTTTGCATTTGCAAAGAATTGAAAACAAAATAGGTATTCATCAACTGAGGAATGGTTAAACAAATTCTGGTACCTGGATCTAATAGAATATTATTGAATTGAACAGTTAGAAAGAAAAAAATGAAAAAAAATCAGCAAACCATGAGAAAGTTAATATAAACTGATTAAGTCAATAAGAATTTATTAATTACTTACTATGTGCCAAAAACACCATACTAAAGGCTGGGGAAGGGCGGGTTAATAAAGAAAAAGATGCAAAGTAAATTAAACAGAACCAGGAAAATGGCACACACAGTGGCTACAACTATGTAAATGGGAGAATTAGAAAACAAACATGAAAACTGCAATTACAATGACTAAGTTTGGCTTTGAAAAAGATTTGGGAAGATGCAACCAAGCTGATGGAGAAAAAGGATGGATTCACCTGAGATGTTCCCAATTCCCTTCCTAACAACTTTAAATAATGCTTCAAAACAAATTCTGGAGAGATAGAACCCACAAAAGGATGGGGTAAAAAAATTTTCCAGACCAAGTCAATTCAGAAGGTCAGCAGGAAAAGTTTATGGCACTTGGGTGATAGTGGAGCATATTGATAGCACAGGCTGTACCAGTACAGGCTACATCATAGGAAACCAGCAGCAGGCCTTGGGGACATCTGAATTAGCTATGGATAGCAGCTGCTTCCAAAGCTCTCAGCCCGCAAATGGCAAGGGAGTCAGACAATTGGTCAGAAGGACATTACAGAGTCCCTTTGCTGGCACTGGGTGCAGGACTCTGTTACACTGCCCATACTTAGATCTGGGCTGCAGTTCCAATCATAGTCCCAGGGATAAGAGCACTAGCAGTGCTTCAGGAATGGGGACTCTGGTCATAGTTCCAGATGGATAAGAGTGCTTGTGACCACTCACAGACCAGAGCCTAGGTCAGGAGAGTAGTAAATGCATCTTTCCTTAGGTCATCCCACCTTGGAAGAACTGAAAGCTTACATACCCACAGAGCCAGCTCTGAAAACAACTGTACAAAAAACCTAAAGCTTGGGAAAGTACTTTTTTCACATCAGAAGTAGAGCCCCACTTTAATACAAAGCTAAAAGTGAAGAAATAGACTGGAGAAAATGAGCAAACAACAAAAAAGTTCCTGAGCATAGAAAGTTACTATGGTGACAGGAAAGATCAAAACACAAATTCAGAAGACAACAAAATCAAAACTGCTACATCCAAAGCCTGAAAGATTTGAATTGATCTTAGATCCTGCAAGAGCTCGAAAAGTACTTTAAAATCAAATAAGAAATGTAGAGGAAAATTTGGGAAAAGAAATGACACTGATGCAAAATTTCATGAAAAAAGTCAACAGCTTGGTAAAAAAGGCACAAAAACAAATACTGAAGAAAATAACACCTGAAAAAAATAGAATAGGCCAAATGTTAAAAGAGGCAAAAAAAATCTAATGAAGAGAAGAACACCTTAAAAAGCACAACTGGCTAAATAGAAAAAAAGATATACAAAAATTCACTGAAGAACTCCTTAAAAAGTAGAATTGGCCAAATGGTAAAGTAGGTACAAAAGATCACTGAAGAAAATAATTCTTTAAAAATTAGAATTGGTCAAGTGGATGCTAATTAGACATCCATGAGACCTCAAGAAACAATGAAACAAAATCAAATGAATACAAAAAATAGAAAACAAAGTAAAATATCTCATTGGAAAAACAACTCACCTGGAAAATAGATCCAGGAGAGATAATTTAAGAATTATTGGATTACCTGAAAGCCATGACCAAAAAAGAGCAAACAGCCTCTGGTAACCATCACTCTGCTGGTATATGAATATTACTGTAGTAGCAAGCTTGTGAGACTGCCTGCTTCAAGTCTCTCCCTATTCCAATTCATCCTCCATTCAATCACTAAAGTGATTTTCCTAAAGCTTAAGTCTGATCATATCACCCTGCTACTCAAAAAATCCAGTGGTTTCTTATTACCTTCAAAATCAAATAAAAAAATTAGAGAAAGTAACTGTGGTTGTAAGTACATATATGAATATACATGTGTATATATTTAGATATACATGTATAGACATACATGCGTATAGATAGGCATATCTACATATATGCATATATACACACGCATACATACTTTCTTTGATCCAAGTCAATAGCAAAAACAGAAATCAAAGACAGTATATATGATAGATTTTTGTTGTTATTAAGTTATTTTCAGTCATGTCCAACTCTTTGTGATGCCTTTTGGGCAAAGACACTGTAGTGGTTTACTATTCCTTCTCTAGCTCATTTTACAGATGAGGAAACTGTGGCAAAAAGGGATTAAATGACTTTCCCAGGGTCACACAGCTAGTTCCTGAGGACAGATTTGAACTCAGGAAGATAAGTCTTTCTGGCTTCAGGCCCAGCTTTCTATCTACTATGCCACCTAGCTGCCCTTCAAAGGATAGAGATACATGTACATATATACATACACACATGCATATATATATATATACATACACACATGCATATATATATATATACATGCATATATGTATAAGAGAATATATGTGTATATATATGCAGGTTCATAGATGATAGATAGATAGATAGATAGATAGATAGATAGATAGAGAGTCAGACACATTTTCTCTGATTTTTGTTTTGCCATCAACTTAGATAAATGGGAAGGGAATCAAGCTTTGGATAAATATATATAATATTGGATATATAAGCTTGAGCCCCACCCACTTTTCAGACCATGCTATGATTTAAAGGGATCCAACTCTGGAAGTCAGACAAGTTATTACCAAAATAATACATGTTAGAATATATGCCACAAGAGAAAAGGAGCTCTTCATCTGGGAGTGTTGTAAAGCAGGAGTAGCATCTCAATACATAAACAGAATCATGAGAGGCAAGTTCAAACCTGGATACCCTGAACTGAAGACATATGAGGTAACCAACTCCTTAAGCTCCTTTCACTTCTAGCATTTGCAATCCTGTATACTAAACTTCCCTTGGTGAAGTTGTTTCCTCTCTCCTTGATTAGGCCTATTCCCAACACCTGGGGAATACAAACTGAGACAGAATGAAGTGAGGAGAAGTAGGAGAATATTTTATACAGGGAAAAATAAAAATAAAAACAAAAACAAAAGACAAAAATCTTGGATTGCAATTAGATCAGCAACAAGTAGTCCTGCCTGATTGACCAAAAATGCTTTAGATTTGATTTAAGAGTGGATCTAAGACATAAATAATACAAGCAGTTGGCTATTTTCCATCAATAATACTGATATTACCACAATCAGTATAATCAACTTTGACTTTCACTTCAACCAAGGGATACTGACACTGTGAGGGCACTGCCTGGTAAGTAAAGGTTAATATATTCCCACAACACAGAAGATCACCAATTGGCTGGGGTGAGCAAAACAAGACCTGCCACTCCTTGAATGACATCTAGATAGCCTAAGTGACTTGTCCAAGGTCATAATGATGATGATGATAAGTAATGGCTGACAATGATGATGATGATGATATAGAAGATAACCAATCAGCTGATGTGACTAAAGCAAGAATGCCACCCCTAGAGTGACTTCTAGACAGCCTATGTGACATGTACAAGGTCACAGATAACAATATCAACTACCATCTACATATAATTAAGGTTTCCAAAGCATTTTTTTCACTGCTCTGTATAGGTCCAATATTATTACCTCCATGTTACAGATAAGGAAGATGAGGGTCAGAAAGAAAAGTGCCTTGCCTATTGTCACATAGAGAACATCAGAGCTACAGATCCAACTCAAGCTTTCTGGTTCCTTGGGAGATTGGAGTTTTTATTAGGAGTTAAACTTTTATATCAATACTAGAAAATGTTAATTCTGAAATTACCTAGTATAGTGGGCCCATGATGAGGTTAGTGTGCTGGGTTAGTGTGTAAAACAGATGCTTCTGACTAGTCACCTGATACCTGAGGTTCAGAATAGGATTCATTAATACACTTGCAATCTATCTTGACACAAATAATCTTACTCAATGAAGTATTTTCTGACTATTCCAACCTTAATTGATCTTCATGTTTTCTGAACTCCTATTGCATTTACAATCTTTTACACTAAGGCATCTTAATATTTTTTGTGCCATTGACCCGTTGGACAGATTGGTGAAGCCTATGGAACCATTTTTAGAATAATGTTTAAAAAAAATAAAGACACCAAATTTCAGTTATAGTTTAGTAAAAATAGAGATAATAAACTTTTCCCATCCAAAATGAACTCCTTATCTATATCAATAATTGGTATTGGATCATATTTTGCTTCATGTACACCAATAGATTGTAAGCAAGGACCATGGCTTCTTCTCTTGGGCCTGCTTCACCACCATTAATGGCTAGTGCAATTCTAGTGGTCCCTTATTCAATATGTGACAGTGGTAAAGGCTGGTTGTATATGGATGGATGCTATCATTCCCTTGTTTCTACAACTTATGGAAAAGCACTGCCATTCAATTGATTAATTAACCAATTGTAGCCAGGCTGTTTGCCTCCAGATGGCACTAATCTTAAGCCATTAGCTAAGTAGTTTCATTGGAATGCAAGTTTCCTATTAGCTGTAGCATCACCATGCCTATCCAATGTACTTGCCTTTAAACTCTTAAAAGATATCTTTCCCATTTCTTATCTCACAGACAAGATTCAAAATTTAGCCTAAGGAAAACCATTTTTAACAGAATAATAATATTTATATAGTGCTTTATGCTTTGCAGGACACTTTACAGATATCATCTCATTTTATCCTCACAACAACCCTAGGAGATAGGCACTATTATTATTTCCATTTCACTGATGAGGAAACTGAGGTAAGCCAAAGTGAAGGGACTTGCCCAGGATCACACAACTAGTAAGTATCTGAGGTCTGATTTAAATTTAGATCTTCCTAACTCAAGGTGGCTGTCTATCCACTGTGCTACAAAGTTAAATACAAGGTAGTTTAGGAGGGAGGTTACTAGCAGTTAGTGGAATCCGAGAAGGTTCAAGTAGAAGCTTATGTTTATGGCAATCAAGTGTGAGGAAGAGAGAAGCCCTGAACGCAGAGAGAGTAAGAGAGGGAGCAATATACAATGAAATTGGAAAGATAGGTTAGGACCTATTGGTAAAGGGCTTTAAAAGCTAAGCAGATAAGTTTATTTTTTTTTCTGGAGGTATTAGGAAGCCAATGGAGTTGAATGAGCAGGGGAATCACATGTCAGAGTGTCACTAATTGAAAATAAATGCAAGATCTTTATCCCATCTAGAATTATGCAGAAACCTAGTCAGGGTTGGGGTTGAACCATAGACTTCTAACCCAAACACTCACTTCAAAGTGACTCAGATGATGACTCCTACTCTTGGAATTTCTGATAGTGGAGTACAATGGGATCACACAGCCCTTTTTAAATACGAAGGCAACAAACTGAATGTTCCCTAACATCTGTTTAGGTTGCTTTTCCTAGGGGCAGGGTGGGGAGGAAGAAGGGTGGGGAGACTGGGAGCTCTGTTCACTTGGCAGACATCTTTGGAAGTTATACCACATCAGAGACTGAGCTGGTTTAGAGATAAAGATGACTCTAAGGTAGGGCTTCAGTAAATCATAACAAGAATTATTTTTTTATTGTAATGACTGACTTTTCTCATTGGGGTGGCATATTTTCCTCCTTCATCTCATAAAATACCAAAGTTGCTTAGATCCAAAGACCAGTATGGATGAAAGTTTATGTTTATTTCAGACCTTGTATATTGCTGGGATTTGAGTATTGAGAAAGTCTTTGGAATCTCAGATCTGTTCCTTTATTTCAGAGAGCACATAGAGA
The DNA here is from genome assembly GCF_003287225.1 of Phascolarctos cinereus. Taxonomy (NCBI): domain Eukaryota; kingdom Metazoa; phylum Chordata; class Mammalia; order Diprotodontia; family Phascolarctidae; genus Phascolarctos; species Phascolarctos cinereus. Next base: position 207,406,265 of record NW_027555514.1, read on the forward strand.
GTGAATCATGGTTATGGTTTTTATAAACATATTTTTTAATGGATTTGCTAAAACAACTCTAAAAGATCAGTATTGTTAGTCCCTGCTAGAGCAGGAGAATGTGGTAGGAATGATTTCTCTAGATTCCAGCCTGTCACATTCTTTCATGCTATCCATGTAAACAAGATCAAAAGATGTGGGCCAGATGATAGCATAGTTCTATACAATTCTAAGGCTTCTTTCTTTATACTTTAGAAATTTGTTGGATGGCTAGACCCAAAGGGATTAATGGCTCAGTGTCAACTTGGAGCAAAGCTTTTCATGGAATGCCTTAGAGATTTGTCTGTGCTTTGTGCTTTTTAACATTTTTTATTAATGGCATGGTCTCAAGGCCCCTCACCTTCTTGCTTATTCTGCTTTGTTCCTTTACCAGTATATTGATATATTTCTTAAAATGTGACACCCTGAATTGATACTATTTCATCTTTCTTTCTATTGCATACCCTCCCATCCCCTTTTTCTCTCTGTTGAAATCCCTCCTTTCCGTTGAGATCAATGTTAACTTCTTTAAGACTAGATCTCAAGTCCCTGGCTACCTCATGTGCTCTGAGTTTCTTTCTTGGAACTCAGATCGCCAAACAAAGATCCTGAGAAATGGATGTTTCCAACCTTGCCACTAACCTCTTTAGCTTTAGATGCTGGCTTGAGGATTGTGGCTGCCCAGCCAAACTTGAGCATGAGATGCTAGCTAGCAAGAGGTGATTCCTGCAACAGCACCAGTTCTTGTAGGAGCATCCAAAAGGATGCTGCAGGTGAATAGACTAAGAAAGGCACATTAAAATTCTTAAAATCCATCACTGATTTTTCTCTCCTGGGAGATAAAGACAATTTTGTAGGACTGTAGATCAAATATTTCACTTTCATCTCAGAAGTGTCCACTTGAGAAACCCACAAGGTCTGTATGTCCTAGCCAGCCAAAGCCTGACTTGGCCTTGATGTATGAAATAGCTATTAGGTTAGGACAGAAGTTGTCGATTCTTTCTCCCTCTTCCCCCTCCTCCACAACAAAGGAAATGTTTAACTCCCTTTCCAGAAGGGTTCTAGTGAATCTCTTTTAGGGGAGGTCTTAGATACAAGCCATACCTCAACTTTGTTTAAGATATTTTCCTCAGATCTCCATTGTGGAAGGCAAAATGGGCCAACAAATACAAGAAAAGCCTGACTTTCCTCATTGGAGTAAATCTCCCACAGATGCTACCTCTTCCATGAAGTCCTCTCTTGTCTGTATCAGCTAAGAATTATCTCCCCTCCCTCAAGCATACAGTGTCTAGAACTCTTGTGCCTTATCTTCATATCATAGTTATATGTATACATTTTTTTATGTTACTTTGTAAGTACCTTGGAAGCAGAGGCTATTATAAAGTCTATAGAAAGTGACTTGAAACATTAATATTAATAACTAATATTTACGTAGTGCTTAAGATGTGCCAGGCACTATGCTAAGCCCTTTATAATTATTATCTCATTTGACCCTCAGAACTCTGAGAGGTAGGTGTTATTATTATTCCCATTTTACAGATAAGGAAACTTAATCCAAAGGAATAGTACTTGACTGAGACAAGATAACAGAAATCCTGAAGATGGGACACATGGATTACCCTTCCATTTGTGTGCCCTGGTCACACAAGATCCATATTTGTGTGACCCTAATGTACCATCTTTATGCATAACCACCCCCACATGTTATAAGTGAAATATAATATGAAAAACTTGATAATATTATCTATCTTAGTGAGAAGATTGGTTGATACATAGCTAATGTAACAGTGGTATGTAAGATGGATTGGAAAGAGGAAATATTGGAGTCCAGGAGTTCAGGTGTGCCTTCCTATAACAAAAGTAGAAAAGGATGAGCAGGATTGCTGACAGCCTCAGAAGGCTGATAACACTGTATCAGAGGGGCAGGAGCCTAGGTTCTAGTTTCTCCTCACTGGTTCTTGGACATTTTTTTTTGTAAAATAAGGATACAAATGGGAATAATGACATTACCATCCTAATACTAGGAAACTGGAGCAGATAATTTCCTAAAGTCCTTTCTAATTCTAAAATCATGGGATTGTAGAGCTGGGTCCTTAAGAGATCATTGATTTCAACCTCCTTATTTTACAAATGAGGAAACTGAGTGTCACAAAAAGTAAATGATTTGCCTAGAATCATTCAGAAAGTCACTGGAAGAGCCATGATTTAAACGCAGGCCTACCCCTGGCTCCCAATCTCTCTTTGTCTCCCAATGTATCTCTGACTCCCAAACCAGCCCTCTTTTCACCATACTCTAACCAGAATGGAGGCAATTCCAATTCTTATTCTGGCTTTGCTATTAGCTTTGTCTCAGCTCTTGTCTTGGCTTTGCTGTACTAATTTGGTCAAATTACTTAATCTCCCTGGACCTGTTGCTTCATTTGTAAAATATGTTATTTGGCCAAATGCATCAATATAAATCTATTGCTACTCCTAGGAAACCTATTCCTAGTACAATGGCAAGTCAGTAACATCATCTTTGTATGTGAAAGATCACATTGTTATTACTCTGTCAAGGCAGAAAATTACTAGTCAACAAATGCTAAATCAGTGAACCCTCTTAACCCTAATATCTTCTCTCTTTTCTGTTACAGCTGTGATGAAGAGTGCCAAGAAGAGTGTGGTGTGTACATGTTAGGAGCCCTGTATTCAAGCCAAACTGGTCTCTGCTCATTCTTTTCTGAAATCTCTATGTCATTTTGGCTTCTGCCTTTGTTCACATAATTTCCCCTCCCTGGAATGTTCTCCCCTCTTCCTTCCAGATGTCTAAGTCCTACCCTTCCTTCAGTTTCAGTGATGACTTACTCATCCACTCCAGCCTTTAATAAGACTCCTCCTATGGATTTGCACAGCATTTGTTTAATTACATTAACATTCATTTGGCATCTAGCACATGCTTCCTTGTATCATATCTTTTTAAGAACACATCTAGGCTCTATTACAAGCCTCTTTAGGGCAAAAGATGTCTTTCAAACTTACGGTGATACCAAATCAAGGTATGTGATCTATTAAAAGACTCTCCTTTTGCAAAGCTTTGTGGAAAGCATGCTTTCTTGAAAAACAGCAAAAAACAACAATAACAAGCCCAACACCAAACACAGCATGATTAACATGACAATGGTTGGCCTTGAAGAAGAAATGAGCAAATATGTCTCCCTCTCTTATTTGCAGAGGTGGGAAACTATGGGTATGGGACATTGCTTATGCTATCAGACTTGGTTGATGCGTTGATTAGTTTTGCTGAATTGTTTTTGTAAATTTAAAAAATATTCTTTGTTACTAGAAAATGGCTTGCTATATAGGGTAAAGGAGAGGAATATACTAGAAAGGAGGTGATATAAAACAAAAGATAATAAAATGCCAAATTTTTAAAATTTCACTTTCTTCTTGAGGACTACGAGAATAGAATGTAGTGTACATGGAGAGACAGATACGATCATTTTGTTAGTTTGCTGGTTTTGCTTAATTTTCTTTTTTGCGAGGGAGAATAAAATGAGGGATAGATCCAGAAATCACAGTAGTATAAAAATAAAAAATCAGCATAAAGTCTTGCTCTAAACCCCAAAATAAACAGCAGGAAATAAATTTTCTTTTAAATAGAAAGTAAAACTAGGATGTATAATTGTCATGCTCTTATCTGTGTGTATCCCCAGAAGGTAGCACAGTATCCAGTAGATCAGTGGTATCAAATAGAAACAGATCCCTGCTGGCTGCATGCAGACTTAGAAAACCACAATTTAACATTATATTAAAACAATACATTATTATTAATATATTAAAAACTTGGCTACAGTCAAGTTTAGAAGGAAAGCAAAAAATTGGGGGAAAATTTTTATAGATACTTTCTTGGATAAAGTTTTCATATCTCAAATATATAGAAAACTTTGTCAAATTTATAAGATTATGAGTCATCACCCAATTGATAAATGGTGAAAGGTTATGAACAGGCAGTTTTTGGAAGAAGAAATCAAAGGTATATATAGTCATATAAAAAATGCTCTTCTTATCAACTTGTTGTTGTTCAAGCATTTCAATCACATCTGACTCTGAGACCCCATTTGGAGTTTTCTTGGCAAAGATACAAGAGTGGTTTGCTATTTTCTTTTCAGTAGATTAAGGCAAACAGCGGTTAAGCGATTTTTCTAGGGTCACACTGCTAATAAGTATCTGAGGCCAGATTTGAGCTCAGGTTTTCTTGACTCCAGGCCCAGCACTCTATCCACTGGGCCACCTAGCAGCCATTACTGATTAGAGAAATTCAAATTAAAACAACTTTGAATACCATCTCACACCAATCAGATTGGCTAATACGACAGTAAAGGAAAATAACACATGTTGGAAGGGATGTGAGAAAAGTAGGATACTAATACACCATTGGTGGAACTGTGAACTGATCCAATCATTTTGGAGAGCAAGCTAGATTATACCCAAAGATTTATAAAATTGTGTATGCCCTTTGACTCAGCAATTAGATCTGTTACACAAGGTGATTAAGGAAAAAGGAAGAGAACCTAAAATATTTATATTTTATGTGTTCTAAATATTCTAAATTATATGTTCTAAATATTTATAGCAGCTCTCTTTGTGATGGCAAAGAACTAGAAATTGAGGGGATGCCCATCAGTTGGGAAATAGCTAAATAAATTGTGTTATATGATTGTGATGGAATACTACTCTGCTGTAAGAAATGATAAGCAGGTTAATTTTAGGAAAACATGGAAAGGCATGAAATAATGATGAGTGAAATGAGCAGAAACAAGAGAATGTCATACAAAGTAACAGCCAAGATTGAAATGTGATTGACAGATGTTCTCAGTTATGAATATTCAAATCAATTACAAAGGACATATGAAGGAAGATGCTATCCACTTCCAGAGAAAGAACTGATATATGGAACTATATATTGTATAGTTTCACATATGTATCTACGTTAAATGTTGGCTTTCTCTAGTGTAGGGTCCAAGTGAGGGAGGGAAACAGATCGGAATGCAAATGTAACAAAGAAAAATATTTTTTAAAATTATGTTGTAGTTTTCTTTATTTTTTAAAACATTTCCCAATTACATTTTAATGATTCCTGCATTAGGAGTTTGCAGACAGAATTTGGCCTATAGACCGCAACTTTGACAACTCTGGCTGTACACAGTACTCATTACCCCAGTATTATTAGTAGTAGTATTATTAATGGTAATATTGAGAAAGGGTTATTCTGCCTTCCAGCTCCTCTGTAGAATTCTATATATGTCTCCTTTATGACTTGCCTAGACTTGTATTATTATCTGAAAATATTGCCATTCCTGAAACACTGGCATACATTGAAGTAGCATAAGTAGGGACATTCAGATTTACTGAAGTTTTTTATAAGCCTATAGCTTCAGCTTTCCCCATGCTTGGCTTCAATTGAATTTATCAGTATTTTGATCTGGTAAAGGCATCCCTGACAAAAAATGACCATGTGTTTTCTCTGTATGTAACAGAATAAAGATTCCACACCACCTATACCTTTTTCATAGCTAGGCATTGATGAAATAATTTGGTCAAATACCAGGATGCTTTGTTACTATGTAATCAAAGCATGCAGCAAAGCTGCTTCCCTCTCCTCATCTGTTTGTCTGGAACATTTATAAAGTTGTGTAACATGCAGATGGTACATGGTAATCAAAATTATGACTTTTACTCAGACCACATTGTTCTGTTTCTGGAAATTAATTCCAAATGTTTTGGATGCTGCTATGCAGTATTTTCATCTAAGACATAGCTGGCAGCATTTTCAGCTAATCCTTAGTTGTACCTATGTCTATGATCATTTATCACGGCATTTTGGTTGGAGCACTTTATTAGCAAGCAGCTATATTTGTAGTAAATGCTAACCTAATACAAGATTAGAGTTTGAGTGCTGAAGGCACAAAGAAAGAAAATACTAAAATTCCTGCCTAGAGCTTCCTAAAAGTCACTGTAATTAAAGTACAGCAGGTTGCAATTATTCCAGGAAAAAAAAAATAACATGCCCCAAAATACTCATGTGGTTGCCCAAAGTATTGTTCATATTAATCCAAATTAACTTGGACAGATATGAAATCTTTCTGAAGACCCAAAACTGGTTTGAAGTCTATAAACACAGAGAAAAAGGAGTAGAATTAACTGGAAAAAGGACAGGATTTGGAGGCACTGGTGCATTCCTGATTCTGCCATTTACTAACTGGGTGACCTTTGGCAATTGGCTTAACTTCTCTATGACTCAAATTTCCAAACTACAAAACAAGATAATGATACTTAACTTCAGTGGTCCAAAAAATTGTATACAAAAAGTTAGTTACTGATGCCAAAATTGGCCCTGTTGCCTAACCTACTTCCCACTCCTGTGGACCCCCCTTCACTTTTTTCCATTTCAGGTCTTTCTATATAGGCATAGATAAGTGCCCATACACAGGTGCCTGTGAGAAGTTGCACTGGGAATTGGAAAGGGTATTTGACTTAGGGTCAAAATATTTTAGTTCAAGTGTGTGGCCTTGGGCAAGTAATTCAACCTCTCTAAGATTTAGCTTCTTCATTTATAAAATGAAAATTTCCCTACCTACTTTATATCATTGCTTAGAAGGGCAGTATCTTGTGAAAAGCTATTTAAACATAATAAGAAGCAATGTAGCATTGTGGTTAGAGATTTGGTCTTAGAGTCAGGAAAACTTAGGTTCACAACTTGCCTCTAACACAATACAGGCTGTATGACCCTGGGCAAGTAACCTCACCACAGGCAAGTATTTAATATTATAAATTATAGAGCACATCTAACTCTGCACTGGCAGAGAGAATTTCATCATAGGCATTTCCCTATGTGAATGTAATCAAAAGTCTAGTCCAAAGTGTGTGTGTGTGTGTGTGTGCGTGCGTGCACGCACATGTTCATGTGGGTGTGGGTGTGGGTGTGTCTGTGTGTGTGTGCATGTGTATAAAATTATTATGCCTTTTCACACTTGGCAAAATTTAATTTTTAAAACTGTGTTTTGACATTCACAGTCTTCCCACAGAACTCTCCATTCTCAAAGTTTATTTTTATGATGTCTTTTCCAAAGTTTGCTTTTGCTCTCATCTTCCAAAAAGTGTCTTAAAAAATAAAATAAAAAGTACCTGGTTATTCAAATATTTGTTTGGAGAACATTTTTTAGTATGGCTTTAAAGAAAGGCAAAAAAGAAAGGAGTTGCTATCATTTCCTTTAAATGGCACTTCAGAGTGCTATATACAGGAAGTATAGAATAACCTGTGTACGTATCAGGCCACTTAGTAGGTTAAACAAACTTCCCAGATCAGAGTGTGAAGGCAGTAGAAGGGTTTGAAATTAAGAATGTGACTGGGCAAAGGTCATCAAGCATAATTCATATTTCTTCAGTCATTTTTCAGTCATGTCTGACTCTGTGATACCATTTGGGGTTATTTTGGGGCAAAGATACTGGGGTTGAGATGAGTCTTTATGACTCCAGGACTGGCACTGTATCCACTGCACCACCTATCTGCCCTAGTGTTTTTGTTCAGTCATGTCCGATTCTTTGTGTTTTCTTAACAAAGATACTGGAATGGTTTGTTATTTCCTTCTCCAGCTCCTTTTACAGATGAGGAAATGGAGGCAAACAGGATTAAGTGACTCACTTAGGGTCATAATGCCAGCATGTTTATTAACAAAAAGAGGTCAGTGGCACTCTGGAAAACCAAAGGCCCCCCATGATGGTGGGCTCACAGTTTTATATGCTCTTGGAAGAGTAGATGTTGTTGAAGGTGGCAATCAACTCTTATTGGTTAACAATTAATGAGAAAAATGAATATTACAATGAAAGGTGGGTTATATTCCAATGAGGGTCTTGGAGTATGTGACTTGGATCACCTAAGTCTTGGTCAAAGAGACTTATAAATTTCTGTATCACTTGTCTGACAAAAGGGAGAACCAACATTTTCCCAGACCTGACTAAGTAAACACAATGAGCAGGAATCTATCCATTAGCCTAAACTTAGAATTTCTTTTACTGTCTGATTAGATCTTAGCCTGGGTAAGTCTTTGCTCAAGATTTCTGGATAAGGAAGTAGAAAAGGGGGAAAACTTTGGTCTTCATTCAATAAGTAGTTATTAATATAAGATATAAATAGTGACTTCTCTTGTTAAGACATTCATACGCTCATTTGACAAATATTTATAAAGGCCTTCTGTGTGCATGGTAGTGCTACATGCATACATGAAGAGTTATTGAAACACAATGTTGTCCTTAAGGAGTTTACAGTCGAAGAGTCAAATTAATAAGCATTTATTAAAATGCTTGCTATGTAGGAAGCACTGTCCCAAGTGCTGAGAATTAAAATGCAAGCACAAAGAAAGATAGCCCCTGCCCTCAAAGAGCTCACATTCTAATGAAGGAAGGCAACACATAAAAGGAAGATGAAAATGGGAGGGGGAGAGATGAAAGTACTCAGTGTTGGGCAATGGTAGAGAAATTTCAGAGTCAAGGTTAATCTAGAGAGAAATGGTATGGTTGGTCTGGCTGTCTTTTTTAAAATAAAGGTTATCAGAGGAACGAGCCAAACAGAGGGAAAGGCAACAGGAGTAGAAAGTGTTTCTCAGGGTGAACGAGTTTCTGGAGCTTTATAGACAAAGTCCAAGAAGAGTCAGGAGTCTAGGAAAGGAATAAAAGTATGAGGATAAGATACAAACATAACTATAATACTCAGTGTTACATGATAAGCACATTAAAGAGTTTAAAGTAATCCAATGGGGAAGATATAATGAAGTCAAAGAGGAGGTCATTACTGAAAAAGGGCATCAAAGAAAACTTTATGAAGCATTTGAGTTGGGCTTTAGGATAGACAGGAATTCAACAGGGAGAAAAGGAGTGGGGAAAGGCATACATATAAATATATCTTATTGGGGGAACATTTCAGGAAATTGCAAAATATTTTTATTGACCCCAAGTTTTTCATGAAACCAAAACCCCATTTTTTCAATAGTAACATTTACTAGTGTTTTTATATAACAATGAAACACAGAACATCACTGTCTCTGAAGAACTAATATGCCATGGAGAGGCACATGGGTATTGGTAGCTGCAAGATATAACCACCAAAATGAAAAAAAAAAAAACCAAGCTCCAAAGAAGAATAGAAGTAAATGACATAATCAAGAAATTATGTAGTAATAAGAAAAAAAAATGAGCTAGTTATATGACAAGAACAAGGCATTATATGTGGACAGTCTGAGTACTTTGAGGAGAAAGAGAGTAAGCCTCCATAATATTGGTTGGACGCATTGTGGCAAACACTGAGAAGAACACAGATAAGAGTCACACGAGACAGAAATGCACAGATATGTTGTGACTGGCATTGGTGGTGAGAAGCCGCAAAATGAAGAGATTAGAGATCTCTGAACTCATTATCTTTCCCCAAAACTCTTTCTTCTTCCTAACTTCCCTAATATTGTCAAAGGTATTACCATCCTCTCAGTTACCCAGGCTTGTAATCTATGTATCACCTTAATTTTTCATTCTCTTTGACCCCCAATATCTAATCAGTTATCAAATTCTGTCAATTTTACTTCTGTAGGGGCAGCTAGGTGGCACAGTGGATAGAGCTTCAGCCTTGGAGTCAGGAGGGCATGAGTTCAAATCCAGCCTCAGACACTTGACACTTACTAGCTGCGTGACCCTGGGCAAGTCACTTAACCCTGATTGCCTCACCAAAAAGCAAAAAAAAAAATTATCTCTATAACATTTTTCATATACGCCCCTGTCTCTCCCAAGACTGTTACAACCTTGGTCCAGGCCCTCATCACCTCATAGCTGTACAACGCAAGAGGCTGCTGGTTGGTGTATCAGCCTCAAGTTTCTCCCCTTTGCAGTCCATCCTCCACTCAGCTATCAAAATGACCTTCCTAAAATTTAGGTTTGTGCATATCACCCTCCTATACAATAAACTCTAATGGTTTCCTATTATCTCCAGGATCAAATATAAAATCCTCTGTTTAGTTTTTAAAGCTCTTCATAACCTTACTTGTTCCTACCTTTCCAGTCTTCTTACTTCCCTCTACATACACTGCAGTCCAGTAACACTGGCCTCCTTGATGCTCCTTAAGCTAGAAACAAACTATGTCCTGACTCCAGGCACTTTCACTGCCTGCCTGGAATTCTCTCCTTTCTCATTCCTGACTTCTGACTTCTCTGGCTTCCTACAACTGAAGTCCCACCTTCTATAAGAAACTTTTCCCAATCCTCCTTAATCTTAGTGGCTCCCCTGAAACTACTCCCAATATCCTCTGTATATCTGTTGCATATTGTCCTCCCCATTAGACTGTGCACGCTTTGAAAGCAGGGACTATGTTTGCCTTTATTTACATTTCTAGTGCTTAGCAGAGTTTCTGGCACATAATAGGTGCTTAATAAATGATTGTTGAATTGTTACAAATTCATAAGGGAACAGTAATATACAGACAAGCAATAAGAGGAAAACATTTGGAAAAATAATTTCAAAAGACAACTAGAGATTAGAAAGTAAAAATTAGATACAAACTGTCAACATGATCTGGAAGTAATTTCTTATCATGTATGGGATTGTGCCACATGTATTGATACTAATTACCAAATTATTCTGTTTAAATTTAGGAATTTTAGAATATGAAGAATGAATGAAAGGCCATATGAAAAATTTAATAACTTGCATACACACACACACACATGAAGATAGAAATGGGGCAAGAGTAATGAATTCTCTTTTGGATATGTTGAGTTCAAGATGTATCAGAGAAGCAGCCTGTAGCAGTAGCTAGAGAACTGGCTGTGGAGTTTGGAAGACTTATGAAAAAATATTAACTGTGTGTGTGTGACCGTGAACAAGTCATTTAAGCTCTTACTGCCTGAGGCAGCTCTCTAATACTATAAATTGCAAAAAGTTGTAGATATAAATTGGTGGGGGGAATTTCCTCACTGGAAGTTCTCTACACTAATTAAATCACAGGTCTGAACATATACATGCATGCAAACATATATATACATATATATATGTTATATGCCACATACAAGTTATATATAGTATTATTAATGTATTATTTTTATACATTTCTATTTTATATAAATATTATGTTATATAGAATGTTATAAATAACATGTTATATAGAATATATTAGACATATTAGATACCTGGCAAAGGGAACTCTCATGCTCAAATAGTGATAAATACCTGTCTTATCATAAATGGAGTACTGGACTTTGAGTCTATAGATTTGGATTCTATCTAACAGTTTTTCAGAGTTTTAGCTTCCTCTTCTGAAAAATGGTATAATAATACTTGCATTGCGCACCTCACAAGACTGTTGTGAAAACATAACTTTGCTAACTGTACAGTGTTATGTAAATGCAAGTTTATTAGATTGTCGAATTCATGTTATATCCTGTAAAGATATCATATTCTCACTTTTTCTTTATATATACATTGAGAACCATTGGTGCTCATTTATGTGATATCTTCATATTAGGACTGGGGGTTAGCAAAACTGGGTATAAGATTATACATATATATTGTGCTCCTAACTCCACAGAAGAACCTTGAGGAAATTCTCTGAAAGCTTTAATTTGGCTCACATTCTGCTCCAAAGGGGAGAGAAACAAATGTTTCTCTAGAATATTAAATTGTTCTATTTAATGTACAAGGAGAAGAGGAAGGGAATAAACATTTCTTAAGCATCTATTATGTGACAGACACTGTATTAAATCCTCTAAAATATTAACTCATTTGTATAAATGAGATCTCAGGTATGGAAAAACCATATGTTTCACCACACAAAAAAAATTTAAAGCACATATTGACATATTAATGGATATTTAAAACACAAAACAGTAATTTAACTCACATTGTACTCATCCAGGATTTGCCAAAAATGGAACTCAGGAATGCAAAGGGCTTGCAGAATCCCCACAAACAAAATTTAAAAACACACTAGACACTCAAAGGTCTCATAGAAGCCCACCAATATGTACAAAAACATATGTTGCCCATCCTCTCTATTATACTCTCTTGGGAGGTAAAGAGACAAATGGGATTGATGAACAGATTTTTCTTTCATCTCAGGCTGAGTTTTCTCACCAGCCAGGTCTTAGCTTGGGCTTTCAGGTTTCAGGCTAATCTAGTCAGAGCCTTTTCCAAAAAGTGATACAGTAGCAGGAAGCACCTCCTACCACTGTTAGCTGGCACCCAAACGCTGAAGGTCTGAACACTCAAGTTCACTAAATAGACGACAATGCTACAAACATCAATTTCAGGATTGTTATTCAGTTGCTGTTGTGTGTGTGGATGTCATAGCTGCTGTTGGGGAGGAAAAGAGAAATTCCATCCCTCTCTGGAAGTTCAAGGAATACCAAGCCACACATTTCAAAAGGGACTGGGAGGAAGGAGAGAAAAAAGGAGAAAGAGAGAGAGACAGACAGACAGAGACAGAGAGAGAAACTAGCTTTGACCTCTTCCTTTCAGCCTAAGTAGGAGACCTCTCAGTCTCTTTGGCAGAGCTCTCCTTGGTTACATGGAGGAACACAGGTCACCGAAAATGGCTCAAGCACATGCCCAGCCCCATCACTTTATTACATAGATAGTTGAAAAGGAGAAGAAAAAGTTCAAGGGCAACATAATGGTTGTTTTCAAGTATTTGAAAAAGGTCAAACATTCTGTTTGAACCCAGATGGCAGAAATGGGCAGAAGTTGCAAAGAAGCAAATTTAGGCTTGATAACAGGAAAAAAACAAAAACAAAAAACCCCCAAACCTAACAATTGGCATTCTTTAAAAAAAATGTACTACTTCAAGAAGGGGTGGATTCCTGTCACTGGAGATTATCAAGATTCCGGCCGAGTACTTGTCAGGTATGTTATGTATAACATGGATTCTTTTTAGGTATGGATTGGGCCTCATGGCTGTTGAGGTCCCTGCCAATTTTTAACTTCTATGATCTTCTGATTCTGTGAAAAGGACCTCTCTCTCTCTGTGTCTCTCTCTCATTCTTGCTCCCATTCGCCCTCCCTCTTTTTGCTTACTCTCTTCCTTCCTGCTTTTCTCCAACCACACAAAAAAGATTTAAGTATGGGATGTAATTTTGAGGTTTAAAAATTTTCAGATGTATAAACACAAGAAGTTACTCTCAGTAAAATTCCAGTAAAAAGCTCCTGTTGTCATGACTGACATGAAAACAAGGGCTGAAGTTCTCAAACTTGAGATATGAGCATGCCTAAATATTAATGATGTGCAGTGGGAAATTAACAAGGAATTATCAAAGAAAAAAGACAAGAATGTGGTTTTGAAAAATACCTAGTTTATTTCTTTTTCAAGCATAGAATCTTAGCAAATTTAATTTTATTCACTTTACAGGTGATTCATTGCAAGACAAAAGAACCAGGAGAAAAGAGAAAAAGTAAATTGTGACAAATCCTGATCAAAGAAGTAATTAGATAAACTTAGCATTTTGAAAATAAATAGGGCCTTGCCTTAAAACACTGTGAAAACTCATTGTTTCTCATAATTCAGTGCCTAATTGCCTTTTCTGAGCCTTCCTGATTCCAATAGCAATTCCAGATAGCAATATGTCAGTTTCAATTGAGAACAGATTGAGCATTAATCCTAGCTAGGGAATTCTACAAGAGTGATGGACATACTTTTTTTTTTTAGGTTATACATGTACAATCATGTTAAACATATTTCCACATTAATCATGCTGTGAAAGAAGAATCAGAACAAAAGGGAAAAACCACAAGAAAGAAAAAAAACAAAAAAAGTGAAAATAGTATGTTTCGATTTCCATTCAGTCTCCATGATTCTTTCTTTGGATATGGATAGCATTTTCAAAAGACGCATGGCTTTTGGAATCGTCTTGGATCATTGTATTGCTGAGAAGAGTCAAGTCTATCATAATTGATCATCACATAAACCTGTTGTTACTGTATACAATGTTTTCCTGGTTCTGCTCATTTCACTCAGCATTGGTTCATGTAAGTCTTTCCAGGATTTCCTGAAATGCACCTGCATTTCTTATAGCACAATAATATTCCATTACATTCATATACCACAACTTGTTCAGCCATTCCTCAATTGATGGGTATCCCCTCAATTTCCAATTCTTTGTCACCACAAAAAGAGCTGCTATAAATAGTTTTGTACATGTGGGTTCTTTCCTCTTTTTTATAATCTCTTTTGGATTCAGACCTAGTAGTGGTATTGCTGGATAAAAGAGTATGACCAGTTTGGTTGCCCTTTGGGCATAGTTCCATATTGTTCTCCAGAATGGTTGTATCAGTTCACAACTCTACCAACAATGCATTAATGTTCCAATTTTCTCACATCCTCTGCAACATTTAGCATTTTCCTTTTTTGTTATGTTAGCCAATCTGATAGGTGTGAGGTGGTACATCAGAACTGTTTTAATTTGAATTGCTCTAATCAAGAGTGATTTAGAGCATTTTCTCATATGACTATAAATAGCTTTAATTTCTTCATCTGAAAGCCACCTGTTACATCCTTTGACTATTTATCAATTGGGGAACAACTTGTATCCTTATAAATGTGACTCAGTTCTCTATATATTTTAGAAATGAGGCCTTTATCAGAAACACTGGCTGTAAAAAAATGTTTCCCAGCTTTCTGCTTTCCTTTTAATCTTAATTGTGCTTTGTTTGTGCAAAAACTTTCAAATGTAATGTAATCAAAATGACCCATTTTGCATTTCATAATTTTATCCGTCTCTTGTTTGATCATAAATTCTTACCTTCTCCATAGAAATAACAGGTAAACTATTCCTTGATCTCCTAATTTGCTTATGGTATCACCTTTTATGTCTAAACCACGTACGCATTTTGACCTTATCTTGGTTTGTGGTATGAGATGTTGGTCTATGCCAAATTTTGGCTATATTGTTTTCCAGTTTTCCCAGCAGTTTTTGTCAAATTGTGAGTTCTTATCCCAGAAGCTGTAGTCTTTGGGTTTATCAAACAGTAGACTTCTATAGTCATTGACCGCTGTGTCTTGTGTACTTAACCTATTCCACTGATCCACAACTCTATTAGCCAGGACCAAATAGTTTTGATTATTGCCACTTTATAATATAGCTTTAGATCTGGTACATCTAGACCACCTTCCTTTGCAGTTTTTCCATTAATTTCCTTGATATTCTTAACCTTTTTTTCCTCCAGATGAATTTTCATGTATTTTCTAGCTCCATAAAATAATTTTTGGTAGTTTGATTGGTATGTTACTGAATAAGTACATTAATTTAGGTAGAATTGTCATTTTTATTATATTATCTCAGCCTACTCATGAGCAATAGAAATTTTTCCAATTGTTTAGATCTGTCTTTATTTGTGTGAAAAAGTGTTTTGTAATTGTGTTCAAATAGCGCCTGGGTTTGTCTTGGCATTTTCAAGTATTTTATATTGTCTACAATTATTTTAAATGGAATTTCTCTTTCTATCTCTTGCTGCTAGCCTTGCAGGTAATATATAGAAATGCTGATGATTTATATGGGTTAATTTTACAGCCTGCAACTTTGCTAAAGTTGTTAGTTATTTCGGAAAGTTTTTAAGTTGATTCTCTAAAATTCCTTAAGCATACCATCATATCATCTGCAAAAAGTGATAGTTTTGTTTTGCTTCATTGTCTATTCTAATTACCTCGATTTCTTTTTTCTTCCCACTAAAGGTAACATTTCTAGTACAATATTGAATAATAATGGTGATAATGGGCATCCTTTTTTCACCCCTGATCTTATTGGGAAAGCTTCTAGCCTAGCTTATCCTCATTTCAGATAATGCTTGCTAATGGTTTTAGATAGATACTACTTATCATTTTAAGGAAAACTGTATTTATTCCTTTGCTTTCTAGTCTTTTTTAATAGGAATTGGGGCTGTATTTTGTCAAAAGCCTTTTCTGCATCTATTGAGATAATCATATGATTTCTGTCCATTTTGTTATTGATTTGATCAATTATGCTAATAGTTTTCCTAATATTGTACCAGCCCTGCATTCCTG
Source organism: Phascolarctos cinereus (assembly GCF_003287225.1). Classification (NCBI taxonomy): domain Eukaryota; kingdom Metazoa; phylum Chordata; class Mammalia; order Diprotodontia; family Phascolarctidae; genus Phascolarctos; species Phascolarctos cinereus. The sequence continues at coordinate 207,422,350 of NW_027555514.1, forward strand.
TTATAAATCCAACCTGGTCATAGTGTATTGTCCTCATTATTGCTGTAATCTCTTTGCTAATATTTTATTTAAAATTTTTGCATCAATATTCATTAGTCAAATGGGTCTATATTTTTGTTTTTATGTTTTTGCTCTTTTTGGTTTAGGTATCAACACCACATATATGTCATAAAAGGAATTTGGTAGAACTCTTTCTTTACCTATTTTCCCAAATAGTTTACATAGAATTGGAATCAATTGTTCTTTAAATGTTTAGTAGAATTCCTTTATAAATCCATCTGGCCCTGGAGATTTTTTGTTAGGGAGTTCATTCATGGCTTGTTCAATTTCTTTCTTTTTTTTTTTTTAATGAGGTTATTTAAGTATTTTATTCCTTTTCTCTTAGTCTGGGCAATTTACATTTTTGTAAATATTTACCCATTTCACTTAGATTGTCAGGGTTATCAGGGTACAGTTGGACAAAATAGCTCCTAATTATTCCTTTAATTTCCTCTTCATTGATGATGAATTCATCTTTTTATTTTTGATATTGAGAACTTTTTTTATAATCAAAACAACTGATGGTTTATTTTATTGTTTATTTTTTATAAAATCAGCTTAGTTTTGTTTATTAGCTCAATAGCTTTCTTACTTTCAATTTTATTAATCTCTCTTTTGATTTGCAGAATTTCTAATTTGGTATTTAATTGGGGATTTTTAATTTGTTCTTTTTCTACTTTTTTAATTGCATGGCCAATTCATTAATCTGCTCTTTCTCTATTTTACTCATGTAAGCATTTAGAGTTATAAAATTTCCTCTATGTAAAGCTTTGGCTGCATATCATAAATTTTAGTATGTTGTCTCATTATTGTCATTCTCTTGGATGAAATTATTGTTCCTCTGATTTGTTGTTTGACCCACTCATTCTTTAGATTTAGATTATCTAGTTTCCAATAATTTTTTAATCCATGTTTCCATCATCATTTATTAATTTTTATTGCATCATGATCTGAAAAGGAGGCATCAATATCCCTACCTTTCTGCATTTGATTGTGAGGTTTTTATGCTCTAATACATAGTCAATTTTTTTGTTTGTGCCATGTATCACTGAGAAAAAGCTGTATTCCTTTCTATCCCCCTTCACTTTTCTCCAGAGGTCTACCATATTTAACTTTTCTAAAATTATATTCACCTCCTTAACTTCTTTCTTGATAATTTTGTGGTTAGATTTATCTGGTTCTTTTAATCACATGTATTTTTGCTTTGTCTGAGATGAGGATTGCTATGCCTGCTTTTTTTTTTTTTTAACTTCAGCTGAAACATAATATATTCCGCTCCAGCCTTTTACCTTTACTCTATGTGTATCTCTCTGCTTCAAATGTGTTTTTTGTAAACAACATATTGTAGGATTCTAGTTTTTAATCCACTCTGCTAGCCACTTCCATTTCATGGAAGAGTTCATCATATTCACATTCACAGTTATGATTACTGTGTATTTCCCTCCATCCTATTTTCCTCCTGTGTGTGTATATATATGTATATATGTTTTTTCTCCTTTCACCCTGTTACTCTTCACCAGTGTTTTGTTTTGTTTTTGCCCACCACCTCCCTCATTCTTCCCTCCCTTCTATCAGCCCCTTCACTTTTTCTTTCCCCCTTCTCCTACTTATGCCCTCCCTTCTATCTACCTCCCCATCTTTACTTTTCCCTTTCCTCTCCTACTTCCCTACAGGGTAAGATAAATTTCTATATCCACCTGAGTATGTATGTTACTCCCTCTTTGAGTCAAACGCAATGAGAGTAAGGTTCAAGCAATGCTCAGCCTCCTTCCTTCTTTCCCTCTACTGTAATAGGTCTTTTGTACCTCTTCATGTGATGTAATTTACCCTCTTCTGCCTCCCTTTTTCCTCTTCTCTCAGTACAATTCTTTTTTTCACCCCTTATTTTTTATATCATCACATCAAAGTAAACTTATATTCACACCCTCTGTCTATGTATACCCATTCCAAATGCTCTAATAAAGACATAGTTCTCAAGAGTTACAACTACCATCTTCCCATGTAGGGATGTAAACTGTTTAACCTTACTGAATAACATGTTTGTTTTTCCTGTTTACCTTTTTGTATGTCCCTTGAGTCTTATATTTGGAGATCAAATTTTCTATTCAGTTTTGATCTTTTCATTAGGAAAATTTGAAAATCCCCTATTTCATTGAATGTACATCTTTTCCCCTCAAATATTATGCTCATTTTTGCTGGGTGGTTGATTCTTGGTTGTAATCCAAGCTCCTTTGCCTTCTGGAATATGATATTCCAAGTCCTCTGATACTTTAACATAGAAGCTGCTAAGTCCTGTGTAATCCTGACTGTAGCTCCTTGATATTTTAATTGTTTATGGCTGCTTGTGTTATTTTTTTCTTGACTTGATAATTCTGGAATTCAGCTACAATATTCCTAGGAGTTTTCATTTTGGGATCTCTTTCAGTAGGTGATTGGTGGATTCTTTCAATGACTATTTTGCCCTGTGATTCGAGGATATCAAGGCAATTTTCCTTGATAATTTCTAGAAAGATGCTGTCAAGGCTCTTTTTTTGATCATGGCTTTCAGGTAGTCCAATACTTCTTAAATTATTTCTTTTGGATCTATTTTCCAGGTCAGTTGTTTTTTCAGTGAGGTATTTTACATATTCTCTTATTTTTTTCATTGCTTTGATTTTCTTTAAACTAATTTTTGATGTCTTATAAAGTCATTAGCTTCCACTTGCTCAATCCTAATTTTTAAGGAATTATTTTCTTCAGTTAGTTTTTGTACCTCCTTTTCCATTTGGCTGATTCTACTTTTTAAGGAGTTATTTTCTGTAGAGGACTTTCCCCTCATTTGGCCAATTGTATTTTTTAAGGAATTATTGTTTTCAGAAGCTTTTCATTCTCTCTTGCATACTTCTCATTTCTGTTGCCCGTGACCAGATAGTACACTGAATGGAAAGGCGTGAAATAAGACATGAAGAAGTGTACCAGGCGGAGCAGAAAAACTGACTCAGTTTATTTTTTCTGAGGGTACAGGATATATAGAGAAAATCCATCCTAACTTCAAAGAATCCTCCCCGTGAGACACTCCCCAAAACATCAGCTAAGGATGTGATAACATACATTTCCTCCTTATCAGAGTTGCTAGATAGAGTTGTAAATTCCAAGGCTTTTTCCTGGTGCCTGTATAGAGGATTGAATATGTAAATCTAAGGTTCAAAGAGTGAGAAGGAATGTCTCAGGAACCTCCTAACAGGGAGAGATTGGAGAGCCTGTGCTTCTTAATTATTGAGCCCTTTGGGTAAAACTCTGGGCAAAGGTCAAACTCTGTTCTGGATCTTAAACCCATATCAGACTCTTAAGATCAGCCCTCAACAATTTCTTTTCCCAATTTATCTTCTACCTCTCTCATATGACTTGTAATATCCTTTTTGAGTTCTTCCAAGAAAGCTTTTTGGGCTTGAGACCAATTCATTTTTCTCTTTGAGGTTTCACATGTAGGCATTCTGATATAGTTGTCCTCTTCTGAGTTTGTGTTTTGATCTTCCCTGTTCCCATAGTAGCTTTTTATGATCAGGGTTCTTTTGTTTGTTTGTTTCTTGCTCATTTTAAACCTATTTCCTGGCTTTTAAAGTTGAGCTCTGCTCTTGGGGCACAGGGGGCACTGTCTCACGCTTCTTGTGCTGGGGGCCAGGGGCTTTATGGGATGGGGTCTCAGGTGCTGCAAGCTTCCCCCCTGTGCTGGGATGGCCCAGCCTAGTTGCTCCAGTTGTTGCTTGGGTACTGGCGCTGGCAGTTTGCCTGCTGGACTGGGCCTGGAAGCTTCACAGCTGGCCTGCTAAGCCACTGGCCTGCTAAGCCAGGACTGAGAGACCTCAGTTGCTGGTCTGTGCTATGGCTAAGAGCCTCCTGATGGCTTACTAGGACATTGCTGTGCTGGCCCCTTTTACCCAAGTGAGACAGACCTTTCCTGAAGTCCTTCAAAGTTATCTTAAGCTGCAAAATTTTTCACTCTCATTTTGTAGGCTCTATGACTCCAGGACCCATTTAGAGGCTTGATTTAACATTGTTTCTGAGGGAAACGGGAAAGCTCAGGCAATTTCCTGGCTTTTCTCCACCATCTTGGCTCTGCCTCCATAATGGACATACTTTCAATCCCCCTGCCTAAAAAAAAAATAAAAATTTCTCCTACCCTCCTCCAGGGTCAGTCCTCCCTGCTTCTGGAGGAGGCAGAGGAAGAGGGCTGAGTTCTCTGACCTCCAGATTCAGGAGAGGGGGCCATGGCAGCTCGAGGTCCACCTGCTCCTTTCCCCCTCCCCCTGCTTATCACTTTCCTCCACCCCATCCTCTCCTTTACCTCCTGCCCTTGCCTGACTAATGTCTGAGGATTCTGTGTGTGTGCACAGGTCAGTGGGAGTGTGAGGGAAGGAGGAAAAGTCAGCCTAACTGATCAATACATTTAGTAAATGTGTGCAATTTGTCTCACCTGGGGATAGCTCACCTCTAATAAGTAGGAGGGGAAAAAATGTCTATATAACTATATAACACTCAGAAGACAAGACATTTGTGGCAGGAGACACTCTAAGAATATTTTAGTAATTATAGTCTTGTTTTCTGTAGAAATACATCTAGTCTCAGAACACTCAGAAGACAAAATACTTGTGGTAGGAGACACTGTCTGAGAACATTCTTGTTCTCAGAGCCTTTGTCTTGGAAATGTATCTGGTCTCCGAACATTGAGAAGACAAGACAACTTGAGTTTTTTTCTCTTTCTCAGTAAATTTTTTTTGTATTTATTATTTTATTTTTCTCCAATTACATGTAAAAACAAATTTTAACATTTGGTTATAAAAATTTGAATTACAAATTCCCTCCCTCATACCCCCCTCATTGAGAAGGCAAGCAATTTGATATAGGTTATATATGTGTAGTCATGTAAAACATGTTTCCATATCAGTGACAAGGTAAAACAAACAAACAAACAAAAAACAGACCCCCCCAAAAAAAAACACCCAAGAAAAATAAAGTAAAAAAGTATGCTTCAATTTGTATTCATACTCTATAAGTTCTTTCTTTGGGAATGGATAGAATTTTTCATCATAAGTGCTTCAGAGTTGTCTTGGATAGCTGTATTGCTGAGAACAGCTAAATCCTTCATGGTTGATCATCTGACATCATTGCTGTTACTTATCTTTGCCTCATTTCATGTAAATCTTTTAAGGTTTTTCTGAGAGCAATTGGCTCATCACTTTTTTTTTCAGCCAAAGACATGGTTTATTAGAACATCTGTCATATTGGGCAGACTCTTAAGGAATCTGAACATTAGTGACCTATTGGCTACATTATAAGAATCTGAGCACCATAATGGAGACAAGATGGAACTTATATAAAGAAAGACTATGAGAGGGATCTAGGAGTGGCCAAGTAGTCTATGAGGTACAGAACTCCAGGGGACCTGGACTACTTGGCCAAGAGATAATGGAGCCTAGATAGGATTAAGGGTGGGAAGTAGCCTGAGGTCATATGGAGGTAAGACAATGGAGGGCTAGGCTAGGTTAAGAGTAACAGAATTGAGACATGGGTGTTGGCTCATCATTTCTTAAAGCATAATAGTATTCCATCACCATCATATACTACAACTTGTTCAGCCATTCCCCAACTGATCGACATCCCCCCAATTTCCAATTCTTTGCCACCAGAAAAGACCTTTCATAAATATTTTTGTACATATAGGTCCTTTTCCTTTTTGGTTTTTACCTCTTTGGGGATACAGATCTAGCAGTGGTATTGCTAGGTCAAAGGGTATGTGTGGTTTTAGAGTCTTTTGGGCATAGTTCCAAATTGCTCTACACAATGGTTGGATCAGTTCACAAGTCCACCAACAGTGCATTAGTGTCTCAATTTTTCCACATTCCCTCCAACATTAAGACAAGATACTTGTAGCATGTTCCACAGTATTTGATAACATTTCAGTTGCCTCAAGCTTTGTCTTTGTAAAAGCTAATTTGTTTGGGAAAACTTATAACTCTAATCTTGGTCCTGTTCCATGAGAAATAAAAGGTAAACTGAGGCAAAAAATAAGAAATAATTTTTATTTTTTAATGGTAAATATTTGTTTAGTTGGATACTAAAATGGATCAGTGATTTCACCAGTGTGGGTGCTTCTTCCATCTGTTCATGTCTTTTCATCCAAAGGAGTCCTTGTCTGTAGATTTCCACAAATTTCCACAGAGGAGTCACCTGTACATAGGTGATCTGATCTGACAATGTTCACAATGAATGGTAGTAAACAGATATTTGCAATTTACTTAAATTCACTGCAGAAGATGAAGAAATGGGAAAGTTTTATAAGTAACTTTACAGTTATATCTGTTTCCAGATTCCTCAGTTATTTTCTCTTTCTGTTTAGGTGGACTGTAGTACACTTAACTTCTATGCCAAAAGCATGTGTTTTTCCTTCCCCAGCCCCTTTCTAGTTATTCTTCTTCTTTGTAGTTAGCCTCAATAGTATCTAGCTTGAGGTATATACATAGACAATCTCTCTCTCCCACCCTTTTTAGTTAAAAGCCTTTTAGTTAAATTTGCAAGACTTTCTGCAAATACACTTATTAGTCTTTTTTTTAGGTTTTATCTCTGGTCAGGAATCTGTCAGACCTATTTTGTTCAGAAATTTCATTACTTTTAATATTAGTGATTTGGAGCATATTCTCAAATAGTCATTCACCATTGTACCTTTTACAAAACTTATACATCCTCCTTTAATCTCTCATGGCTTCCCTCACCCCATCATCTTAGCTGAGAGTCTTACTCATATTTTACTGTAAAATTTGAGGTTATTTGCTGAGAGCTCCCTCTTTTTTCCTTCTTGTCTTACATCACCTAGATGCCTTCCTGCTCTCTCTTTTTTTGTACTTTTAAGAAAAATGAAGAGGCAGTCCCATTTGCCAAGACAAATACTTCTACATGCACAAATGATCCTATTCTATCCTTTCTTCTCCAACAGGCTGCCTACTCATTTCCCCCACCATTTCATTTACCTTTAGTCTCTTACTTTCTACTACAGGAAACAAATCTATGTTTTCCCCATCTTAAAAAACAAACAAACAAACCAAAAAACCCTCGGTGATCCATCCATCCCTTCTGGATATTGTCTTATATCTCTTTTATAATTAAACTGCTTTAGAAGGCCATTTACAATTGGTGCTTCCACTTTCTCCCTCTCTCTCTTTTTAACTTCTTAACAGACTAGATCTTGCCCTCATTCAATTGAAACTGCTCTCTCCAAAGTAACCATTGATCTCTTAACCACCGAATATGATGGCTATTCCTCAATCCTTCTTGGCTTCTCTCCAGTTTCTGGCATTGTCAACCACCCTCTTCTCTTTGATACTCTCTTCTCTCTAGCTTTGAGTGACACTACTGTCTCTTGCTTCTCTTTATATCTGTTTGAACATTTTTCAGTCTCCTTTACTTGATCTTCATCCAGTATGTTTGAGTGACACTACTGTCTCTTGCTTCTCTTTATATCTGTTTGAACATTTTTCAGTCTCCTTTACTTGATCTTCATCCAGTATGTTATGCCCACTGATGAGTGTGCCCTGGGTTTTCTTCTCTTCTTCTATATTATTTCACTTGGTGATTTTAATAGCTCTCATGTATTCAATTATCATCTCTGATATAAATCCAACTTGAACAAAGTGAATTGTTTTCTGGATATATTTCTGTACTTCCCTTAAAACTAGTTCAAGTTTTCTTATCAATATTCATATAGGAAATTGCTATATATTTCTCTTTCTCTGCTTTGTCTCTCCCTAGGCTCCTAGGTGGCACAATGGTTAGAATTCTGAGCCTGGAGTAAGGAAGACCAGAGTTCAAATCTCTCCTCAGATACTTACTAGCTGTATGACCCTGGACAAGTCGTTTAACATTTGCCTGTGTCCTTATCTGTAAAATGAGAACAATAACAGCGCCTACCTTGGGAGGGTTGTTGTGAGTATTAAATAAGATAATACTTGCAAAGTATTTAGCACAGTGTCTGACACATAGTAGGTACTTAATAAATGACAAATGCTTATTCCCTTCCCTCATTTTGGTTAATAAGGCCATATTAGTTAAATAAAAAGAGTTACATGTAGTGCCTCTGTTTCTACTTTTTAGAATAATTTTTGTATTTTAGGTTCTTAAACAGAGATATCTAATTTATTTGTATTAAATTAACAAAAATCAGATGGGCTGCATTTTACTTCTTTTCCTGAATGGACATCTAGGCAACTGCCTTCTGTGCTGCAGCTGCAGCATCAGAGTAGGTTGGTGGATACTACCCAATGATATACTCAATTAGTTCTTTTACTCTCATTCTACAGTGGCTGCATCTAGAAACTAGCACCTCTGCTTCTGGAGACTTTTCACCATCCTACTCTTGACCAAATAGATCTGTTTTTATCTGAGCTCACAAAAGGTGTCTCTATTGCCTTAATCCTTGATTATTTCATCCTTGTGAAGGCCCTCATGAGCCCTGCCTTGACCAAGAACCACAGAAGGTTTTTTCCTGGGCTGTGAGTCTCTGAAGGCCAGGCTGATTATAGTCTTGAACAAACTGGCTTCTCATGATGTTGACTGAACACAGACATAACGCTTACACAATCTGATCTCATAGATAACCCTGGGAGGATGTTATGATACTGGAACGTGGCTATGGTTGGGTATACTTTATTCAAAAGGATCAGATGAAATAAAAAGATGAGTGGATAGAATAGTACAGCATACCGAGATGATATATCTATGTAAGGAAATTCAGAACCCAGAGTGGGGAAGAACAGTAGAGAATATCTGGGTGAATAGCAATAGAAGCAAAAATAAAAGCAATGTTATCATCAAAATATACAAAGTACCAACTGGACAGAAAAAAGAAATAGATGAGAACGTCAAGCAATAGATTACAAATGTGACATAGAGGCATATTATAATAGTGATGAAGGACTTCAATTATTTGGATGTCTCTTGTACCTTTCACTCTTTGCCCAAAGAACAGCAGCTAATAATTTATTGACTTTCCCTTATATACCAGGTATTGCACCAACCCACTCCTGATGCCATTTTTACCTGTACTGTCTGATATGGCAATCACACCCTTATCCATCCTGCCTGGATCACTCAATCCAACCTATCCTGAACTGGAATAGCTGTGTTTTTTTCCCATGATGTGGACCAGCCATGTCCACAACCACAAGGTTACAATTCAACATCTCTCTCAGAGTCCGAGGGGGTAACTCTGCAGGAAGTAGTTGGGAGAATGCATTCTTACTACTGGCTCCTGAACCCCTAACCATGAACTTCCCAGTTTTGCAAAATCAGTCAGTTACATCATTGACTCAAACATGAAACATGTATTAAACAGTAAGAGAAAAGTGAAAGTAATGATAACATTTGCACAAAAAATGATCAAATTATAACAGTCTATCCATAAAGTTAAGTTGCATTGTGCCACTAACAAATCCAATGTCCTCGGGAAAGAGTATGCACACACAGAAACATAGCAGAGACACACATACATAAGGAAAATCATGTGAATGGGGCAACTCACAATTTTGCATGGCAAGCTTTGATGTTCTTGTATCTTTAGAAAACAGTCTACATCATGTATCACCTGCTGAGAAAAAAAAATGCTTCCCTGCCATCTGTTCTCCTGACAAGTAGGATCACTCTTCTGCTGCTATCAGGATGCTGAAGCAGGGACAAGCTCTTTTAGAACATATCCACCTTTGGCCTCATGCTGAGAAAGTCTTTTTAGTGGCAAGCAGTTCCCTTAAACCTTAATTGCTGAACCCTTTACATGAGCACTTGATCCTATCTCCTCCTATCTTCTCCAGGAGATTGTATCATCAATTATTCCCTGTCTCTCTTGAAACTCCAACTTCTCCCAATCTACAAGTTCTTTCTCTACTCCCTTTAAATCTCCATTATACTCAAAAATCCTTCACTAGACTCTACCACCACCTTAAGCTATTGTTCTATACCTCTCCTCTGTTCTAAAGTCAAACTCCTAGAAAATGTTAATGCCTCCCCTTCCTATCTTTTCATTCATTCCTCAACCCTTTGAAATCTGGCTTCCATCTTACTCAACTGAAACTGCTTTTCATAAAGTTACCAGTGGCTTCTGCATTGCCCAGGGTCACACAGAAAAAAAAAAGACCACTTTGTTGAAGGGGACTAGCTAGCAGTAGTAATCCTGTTTTTCATTTGCTACCTTGCTGCATGCCTCTGGACTCCTCCATCATTCCCTGGAGCTGGGTACCTTCTTCCACTCCTCCTTTTCAGCTTGCTTTGGCATGCTGTCTTCACCCATTAGATTGTAAGCTCCAAGGACAGGGTGTAGAAATTGCAATCCAAGGAAACATCTTTTACTTTTCTCTGTATCTGCAGTGTTGAGCATGTCACCTGGCACATAATGAACACTTACTGACAGACTAAACTCACATTTTGGAAGCACAACTGCCTCTTGGATGTATCAAACCAGATGTAAGCATCTCAAATTCTGTATATCCAAAAGAGAAGTCATTATCATCCTCCACCCCTAGTTTTCCTGTCTTTCTAACTTTTTATTATTAGCAAGAACACTCAAAGTCACTTAGGTTTACAATCTGGGTGTCTTCTTTAACTTCTCATTCTCATTCACCCTGTATATACAACCTATTGCTGAGTCTTGTCATTCCTACCTATCTATATACCTATCTATATTTCCTATCTATCACCTCCCTACTCACACAGCTACATCCTATGTTTAGGTCCTCATTGCTTCTCATCCAGACTATTGCATTAGCCTACCACTCCAAACCACCCTCCACTTAATTACCAAGGTAATTTTCCTGTAAGGTAATTCTGATCATGCCATCCCTATGGTCATTGAGCTCCAGTGGCTTTTTATTATATTTTTCAATCAAATGTAAAGTTTTCTATTAGGCATTTAAAAGTTTTTTGGCCTATATCCTTGAACATAACCCTCTATCTTCCATTTCCCTGCTTTTGCACCAGCTCTCCCCCATGCCCAGAATCTGCTGCCTTTCAGTCACTCTGCCTTCTTTCAAGATTCAGTTTAAATCCTACCTCAACAGAAGCCTTTTTAGTGCCATATCAGTAAATAACTATTTCAGAATATTTTCATCAAATACATGCATACACACATACCTGCATATATGTGTGTATGCATACACAAGCATATGCATGCTTATATTACATATATGTGTGTATATATATAGCAGCTAATAAATTTACATGTCCCTCATTAGAATATATGCTCCTTCAGTGCAGGTACTATATTTTACCTTTCTTTGTACAGCTAGACCTTAATATAATGCCTGGTAAACATCAAGGTCTTAATGAATATTTGTTGATGGACTGATTGGCTGACATCTTTAATAATGAGTTGGTCACAGAACAAATCACAGAAACAATAAATAATTTTTTATGAATATAATAACAGTGAGGATGACCTACTTCAAATAATGGAATACAGCTAAAGCAGTACTCAGAGGAAGGGGGAGTCTTCTCCCACATCCAGATATTACTATGGTTTCAAGGGAAATAACATAAATCAAATGAATTAAAGGAAAAAAAGAGGGGAGGAGGAGGTTTCTAGCATGATGATGCTCCCTCTCTTCCAGGGCAGGATGTAAACAAAAAGTGCCCAGGATAACAAGACATAGGTTAATTTCTGCACTCACATCAATGATATGTGATATATCAAAGGATGAAAGCATTCAATTCCCTGAAATTGAAGTTATCCTAACTCACAGAAGGATAACTGATCATATTAGTATAGCCTTTAGATGGGTTTTAAGATCCTCGAAGAAGGAATTTTGTAGAACTATGGGAAATACAAGCTAGACTGAGTCTTAATCTTTCTATGGAATAGATAAAGTTCCATAGTGGTGCAGAATATCCTTGCCTGGACATGTTTTAGAAATTCAAATACAAACATCTGGCTGGAGGTGCTAGTTTCAATAATCTTTGGAGGGGCCTTCCAGCACTAGCAATCTGTGTATAGATAGAGTTTGCCATTTTGCCATCTGTCGAGCCTAAAGTGGATTTGACATTACATGCAGAGCTGTGCTCAAATTGTCCTCAGAAGTTCACAAAAACAACATTGCCAGTGGAACTCGGCTAAATTAGCTGGCAAAGATAATATGAAAAATCAGGCTCTGTGGTGCAGGGGACTAGAGTGCTGTTTACATGTTTGTAGAGCTTTCATACTGGGTGGCTCTTATTTATAAGAAACTAGTTTCCACTCTTTCTCTCTGCTTTTGGTTTAAATTCAGGCCAAGTCCTTAATCTGATCTCATATGACTGTGGTCTACTTCAGATCTGAATTTGTCACCATTCCTTATAGCAGACAATAAATCAGCAGTTTTTCTCTGAAATTGGAGGGAAAGGAGTAGGATTAAGAGATTGAGGGGCCAAATCTTTTGCAGGTAAAAATACCAGTGAGCAGATGTCTGTGATAATCATAATGAAGTTAGTCATAGGGCAAATGTTTAAGATGTGATGTGATATGGCATTTCTGATAATCGTCTTGAGGTATATTTTGTACTGTTAGTGTTAATGGTTATTGTTTAAAAAAAATAAGCTTAGTCATTCCAGGTCACATGACCAAGAAGATGCAGGAATAAACATTTTCCCCAATCCTCACAAACTCTCAGAATTTCCCAAATTAAAAACTATGCTTAAGTGCTAAAGTAACTGCAGCTGTCTCTGGCAGCCAAGGCACCAAGAAGTCTAATGAAGTGACAACGTGGTAAATTAACAGTGGAGAAGACTAATCCTTAATACTGAATGGACTCACTCAGCACCCCGTTCCCACCAACCCACAGGCTCTGGCAAGGCAGCAGAACCCAACAAGAGATGGAGGCAATAACAAAAAGTATAATAAACAATTTTGATTACATGAAATTGAAAAGTTTCTGCACAAACAAAATTGACGATGGTTGAATGAGAAAAAAAAATCTATGTACCAAATTTCTCACATAAGACAACTATTATCTATCTATCTATCTATCTATCTATCTATCTATCTATATCTATCTATCTATCTACCTATCTATCTATACACACACATACTTTTGTTGTTTAGTCATTTTCATTCATGTCCAACTCTTTGTCATCTCATTTTAGGGGCCTTTCTTGGCAAAGATACTGGAGTGGTTTGCCATTTCCATCTCTAGCTTGTTTTACAGAAGTAACTTAGGCAAATAGGGTTAACTAACTTATCGAGGGTCACATAGCTATTAAATGTCCAAGGCCAAATTTGAATTCAAGTCTTCCTGACTCCAGGCCTGGTGCTCTATACACTGCACCACCTAGCTGCCCTGTACACTGTCACAAACACACACACATACACACCCTAGAAATATACATATGCGTGTGATTATGTATATAATATACATATATATGTAAATGTGTGTAAATGCAAGCATATATATGTGTGTCTATATATATATATGTGTATATGTATATATGTGTGTGTGTGTCTATATATATATATATATATAGACACACATACACATTCCTCAATAAAAACAATTACTCAATAAACAGTTCTCAAAAGGATTTCAAATGACTTATAACACTATGAAAGAATGCTTAAAATAACTAATAATAAGATAAGCTCAATATGGTAAAAACTGACACCTCATACCTGGTTTGTCATAAATACCCTGCTGGTTGGTCTCCTTGCCTCAAGTGTCTTTCCTCTCTAGTACACCCTCCACTCAGATGTCAAGGTGATCTTCCTTAAGTGTAGGACTAAACATGCCACTGATAAACTGTACTGGCTCCCTAATGCCTCCAGCATGAGATATAAAATATTCTCTTTGATTTATAAAGCCTTAGTCCAGGCTGGGAGCTGAATGGAAGACCTCACTTCAGACACAGAGCCATAGAGCTGTTATTCACTTTAGTTTCTGCTCCTTGCCTAGTTAACATACTCAGGCCCACAACCACCTTTCACACAGCCACAGTTCATCTTTCTCTAGGAACATTTCCTCATTTCACACTAGAGCTGCCTCTGAGCTTCAGATTATGAGGAGCAGAGATACCAGTTGGGTCTTGTTCCTGTTCCTTGCATAGAACTGGGAAACCTCTTGCTTTAGTGTACAGCCAAAAGCTAGAGGGTTTTACAAGGTACCTTTTTGATTAGATCCCTTCCTCAGTGCTTATAGATCTTTGTCTGTGTTCTTTTGCTGACTTGAGCTAGAAAAATGACTCACTGGGTTTTCTACTTAGATTTCCCAATAACTACTCTGCCTAGTGCTTTGTCAAGGTCTTTTTTGGAGTAGTTGTTGGGGAGAGTTAAGTTGTATTGCTTCTTCCTATGCCAACTTATTTGCTGGTATCTGGTGAGTGATATTTGGAAGATCGTGGAAAATAGAAGAGGTAGCACAGCTCTGGAGAATGGTAAATACTGCCTTCATTTACAAAATTAAAAAAAAAAGATAGGAGAACCAAATCTGCAAAGTATAGGCCTGTGGCTGTGAAATTTCTAGAATGGATAGTTAAAAATATGGCTGGTGAGAATTGGTGATTACAGAGTCTGCATAGCTTCATCAAAAAACATCATGTAGTCAATCTCATTCCCTTTTTGTATAGGATTATGGGATTGTTGAATTAGTAGTGAAGGAAATTTATTAGATTGCCTAGATTGTGACAAAGATTTGAATAGAGTACCTTACATATTTTCTGGAGAAGACAGGGGGGCTATAGATTAAATGATAATACAACTAGATAATTTCAGTATTGGCTGAATGACTAGATTCAAATTGTTGCTAATGGGTCTCTGTCATTATGACAGGAAGTCTGCAGTGGAGTGGCCCAAAGATCCATGCTTGGTCATGTGCTGTTTAACACTTTGATGATTTCAGTAAGGCAAGATGGCATGCTCATCAAATTTGGAGTACCACAAAGCTGGGAAGAATGGCTAACACCTTAGAAGACAGAATCTCAAAAGACCTTGACAAGCAAAAGCATTAGCCTAAAGCTAATAAGACATAATTCCGTTGGGAGAAATACAAAATTCTAGATGAGCACAAAAATTAACTTTATACATATAAAATGGGGGAAGCCTGGTTAAACAGCAGCTCTTTTATAAAAGATCTGGAGATTTTAATGGACAACAAGCTTTTACTGTATGATGTGGCAGTTGAAAAAGCTAACATGATCTTGGGCTGCATTGAGAAGTCAGGCTTCCAGGAATAGGAAGATGTACCTTTCATTCTTCAGACCTCATCTGGAGGCTTGTACTCAGTTCCAAGCTTTGTTATTTAAGTAAGATATTGCTAAGCTAGAAAGTTTCTAGAAAGGCAACCAGAATGGTGAAAGGTCTCTTCACAACATGAGGATGAGTTAAACAAAGCAGGCATATTTAACCTGAATAAAGGTAGACAGGGTGGGATCATCATAGTGTTCTTCAATATATAATAATAATAATAATAATAATAATAATAATAATAATAATAATAATAATAATAATAATAAAAATAAATAGTTAGCATTTTTATACTGCCTACTCTGTGCCAGGCATTGTGCTAAGTGCTTTACAAATATCTCATTTTATTCTCATAACAATTTTGGGACATAGTTGCCATTTTTAATCCACATTTTACAGTTGAGGAAACTGAGGCAAACAGAGGTCAAGTGACTTGTCTAAGGTCACAGCTAGTAAGAGTCTTAGGTTAGATTTGAATTAAATTCTTGCTGATTCCAGTTCCAGCATGCCATCCATTGGCAGGAAGGGCTTGAAGGAAGGGCTTTCACATGGATAAGAGATTAGAATTATACCATTTAGCCCGAGGGGGCAAAACTAGGTGGAAGCTGCAAAGATACTTTGACAGATCTGTGATCTCATCCATCATTGTGGGCATTACTGCTACATTTGTGTACATCACAACACATCTTGTTTGACTCTATTTTACTTCCTCCTATACATTTTTCACAATCCTTATTATCAAAATACAGACCTGCCTCTAGATCTCTTGATATTGTTTGAATACCAGAAGAGAACAAGGTCAGTTTAGTTGTTGTTCTGTCATCTTTTGCTCTTACTAGATGACTGACTCATCTTCTTTTTCTGGTCATGCATTTCCCTGATGACATTCACTGGGTAACTTCTCTGGAATTCCTCTTTTGCAATGTGATGCAGCCCACCATGAGTCTCTATACTGCCATTTGAATAACCCAATAAATAGCTGTTGGTCCATATTTGGAACTTTGTTCCATACGCATAGTCTTTTAACTTCTCAGTGACAGTCCATTTCAAAGACAAGAATTCTATTTATATGTGGAGCTAGGAGTCTCATTGTCATTCAGCCCTTTCCTGGCAAAGAAACTAGTTTCTTTTGACTATCACTCTCTTCAAACAGGATTGCTCCCAAGTCCTCCAAACTAGGTCTATGTGCATGACAAAAAGTTTATTTGAATCTTTACTGGACAACATTGGTATATATATGAGCCACAGCATACTGGTTCACTTCAATTCCTTTTTTGTTTTTTCTTTCAAAATCTGGTAGTCTACACCCATTCCTATCTTTCCCTTCTTCTGTATCACCACAATGTATGATTCATATAGACTACTAGACTCTAATAACACCATTGACCAGAAGATTTTGACATGGATTTTGAAGTCTCCAATCACACAAGATAATCTTCCTACATCATTCCTAGAACACAGGCTGCAATCATCTGTGAACAAAAAGTCATGCACTTACTTTCCCTCCATGTTAAGTGTTGACTTGTAGTCTTTTCAACTTAGCTTACCGTCAGTATGGTAGCTGACCTTGACACCATTTTCATTCTTGTTGGAAGCATCTCAAAACATCACTGAAAACATCATGCTAAAAAAGCATGGAAGCAGGCACACAGCTCTGCTTCACTCCATTGGTGACTGGGAAAACACAAGAGCATCATCCATTATCTAGAATCTGGGCAAGCATTTTTCACTTAGCAGTTTCTGATTTTTCTCATAATTTTCATCAAACCAATCTTGATGTTTACTAGCATTCAGACTCAAATGAGTTAAAACAATTCTGTACACCAACCATTCCTTTTCTGCTCCACTGTTGTCAACCATATGTTGGCTAAGTTTTCCCTCCAAGTCAGCAATGAACTGTTCATGCTTGAAGAAATGTTCTAGTCCATTGACATTTTCTTCTGGTAGCTGTGGCAAGAAGGCCAGGGTTGGGTGAAGCAGACAATTTTTAGGGCACCTTTTCTAGCCTTTTCCTCATGCCAGGAGGTAAGCAGTGTGGTCTTTACAAAAGGCTGTTCAGAACCCAGAGGGTTGCTGAATATCACTGCCGCAAAGACCACCGATACTATGGCTTGGGGTGCCTGTATGCAGGGTTGTGACTCTGGCTCCTAGTGTATCCACACCTATTGCTTCATTATTTGCCTCTCACTGCAGGATTTTGAGACAGGGAAAAATGTTAAAATGGTATGGGCAATACCTTTTATTTTGAGCATAAATTGGATTTGAGTGAGATAAAGTTGTGCAAAGTCATTGGCCTCTCTCTTCCAGAGTCATCAGAGTCCATTGGCAAAACAAAGTCAAGACCACTGGAGATAGCTCAGGATGCAGTGGATGACCTTGGTGTCTTTGATGTCTAACCAGGCTGTAAGAGCTCTGCAGTGCCTGCTTCAGCTGCCTTCATGGATGTTAGAACAAATTGTTTTAGTCCACTCATTCCACTTTAGGAAACCTTTACATGCTTGGGGTAGACAGCGCCCCTCCCCAACTCACTGACATGTTTGAGACCCCTAAGTTTCCCTCAACCCTGTTTAGCGGGTCTGCCCACATGGTTTACTGGGGTATGGCCACTGTTCAAACCATAGCTTCTTAGAGCCAAACGTGAGACCTGGGTGCATCAGATGTGTCCAAAGGAGGAAAGCATCCCTAAAAAGAGCTCAGCAGCCCTCACACCAGAGTTATTAGTCTTCCCTGAACACCCTACACCCCTCATATTGCTATAGATAGCATTTCTAGCATGATGTAAAATAATAGTGTTGATAAAGAACATTTAAGAACCCTGTTCTTTTTTGGAATGGTATCTACCATTACATAAGATGCTGGCTCTGGGTTTTAGATAAATATTATTTACCATGTTAAGAAAAGCTCATTTTATGCTTACATTTTTAAATGATAATAGTTTTAAAAACCAGAAATGAGTATTGAAGTTTATCCAAAGCTTTGTCTTTGTTGATTGACATAATAATGTGAATTTTAGTTTTTGGTATTAATAAAATCTATATGTTTAGAGTTTTCTTTATATTGAGCTATTATGTTGCTAGCCTCTTTGCTAGTATTTTATTCAATATTTTACATTAATATTTGCTAGAGATATCATCCCGCAGTCTTCTTTTCCTGCTTTGTCTTTCCTTAGTTTAGTTATCAAGACTAAATTTCTATCATACAATGAATTTGTTAGCATTAATTCTTTTCCTGTTTTTGCAAATAGTTTGCACAATGCTGAAATTAGTTGTTCTTTGATTGTTTGATAGAGTTCATATGCAATTCCATGTGATCCTGGGTACTTTTTGTCTTTGGAAATTAATTTATGGCTTATTCAATTTCTTTTTATGAGATTGAGCTATTTAAGTCCTCCATTTCTTATTCTGTTAAAGGGAGAATTTTAGATTTTTGTAAATATTTACCCATTTCATGTATCAGTTCTGTTAGCATATATTTGGGCCCAATATCTAATTATTTCCTTTTCCTTTGTTGTGAATTCTCCTTTTATTTTTATTTTGGAAATTTTGCTTTCCTCTTTTAAAAATCTGGTTAGTCAATGATTTATTTTATTAGTTTTCCTCCTCTCTGCCCACACTTCTAACTTCATTTATTGATTCTGTGATGTTTTTGTTAATTTTTTTTTCTTTGGCATTTAGGATTCCTATGTTTGTATTTAATTAGGGTTCTTTGATTTGGTTTTTTTTACCACTTTTTTTTCTTTTGTTGATGAAGGTGTTGAGAAATAAATATTTTGTCCTGAGTTCTGGTTTTGCTGCATCATAAATATTATGGCATGTTGTCTCATTTTTTTTTTTTTACTTTTTGATGATTTTTTCTACTTTTCCTTTGGCCTATCAATTCTTTAGGATGAAATGATTGAGTTTTCACTTAAGCTTGGACCCCTTTTCCAAAGGCCCTTTGTTGATTGTTATTTTTTTATATATTTAATGTCTTTTTCTGTATTTGCTCATATTTTTATGCCCTGACATAAGGACAATTTTTTAAGCTAAGAAATATGTATATGCCTTACTATTCCTACTCAGAAATCTCCAGGGATCTATCATATCTAACTTTTCTCAAATTCTATTGTTTCTTTCCTTCTTTCTTGTTTCTTTTTCATCACATTTGTTGAAGTCTGAAAAAGGTACAATTATATTCTAAATTATTATAGCTTTCTATTTTTCCCTTCGATTTGATTAACTTTTCCTTTAGGTCGTTAGATGGTATTGTATTTGGTGCATATTTAATAAATATTGCTATTCATTATCTCTGGTGTCTTATTCTATTTTTATTGTGCCTTTTCTGAGATCATGATTGCTATCCTTTTTTAAAAAAATCATCTGAAATTTAATAAATTCTGAGGTAGGCCCTCATTTTAACTTTATGTGAATTTTTAATGTTTCATGTATGTTTCTTATTTAAGTGTTATTCTGTTTCCTAATCCATTCTATGCTCTTCTATTTTATGGATGAATTAACTCTATTTGTGTTCATAATTATGATTTTTAGCTTGGCTTTTACCTGCATCATATCTTCTTATTTTTGTCCCTTTTTTGTATCCTTTTTTAGCAAAGAGATGGTGAAAGAGAAGGAATGTGATAAATGTTAGTGATCTATAATTGAAAGAATCTGCTTTACTCCACTCTATGGCTTCTTTCACTCTCTTCTTTTTTCTGTTGCCAATACCCCCAATCATTCATTGGCTCTGTGTCTTTCTTTTATTTATACTCCCCTTATGATCCACCCTTCAAAGGTGAAGTTTGTTTTGCTTGTGATTATTTTCTCTCCCTGTTAACTCTCTCTCTCTCTCTCTCTCTCTCTCTCTCTCTCTCTCTCTCTCTCTCTCTCTCTCTTTCTCTCTCTCTCTCTCTCTCTCCCTCTGTTCTTACCTGTTTTCCATTGAGTCTTAGATACTTGTACACCAAATACTTTGTGTTTATGTGTATTTATAAATGTGTCCAATCCTTCTTTGTATGATTCAGGTAAGAGTTAGGTTCACATGATGCCTGCTTCAGCCATCCCTGCATCCATTTTTCTATACTACTCACACAACCCATTATGAGAAATAGGTTCCACCCCCTTCCTAATTTCTTTCCATTCGGTTCCTTTTCACCTTCTTTTCCTTTCTTCTATTAAGAACATCAAAATAGAATACAGCCATTCCCAGATCCACTGTATTTCTTATTCAATTCTCTTTTTAACCACTGAAAATATTAGAATTCTCTCAAAACAATAAAAGGAATCTTTGCCTTTTGGAATATAAGTACCCCATCATGATTTAGTCCTTTTAAATTGATCACATTTACTTACCCTTCCAGTTTTCACTTGATTCCCATATTTGTATTTCAAAAGCTTCTCCTCAGTTCTGGTCTTTCAATTGTGAATGTTCAAAAGTTCACTATTTCTGGAGAAGATGTGGGAAAACTGGAACACTAACTAACTAAAAACAATGGTTGGTGGAACTGTGAACTGATCCAACCATTCTGGAGAGCAATTTTTAAACTATGCCCAAAGGGCTATAAAATTGTGCATATCCTTTGAATCAGCAATACCACTTCTAGGTCTGTATTTCAAAGACATCATAAAAATGGGAAAAATTCCCATATGTACAAAAATATTTATAGCAGCTCTATATGTGGTGGCAAAGAATTAGAAATTGAGGGGATGCCCATCAATTGGGGAATAGCTGAACAAGTTGTGGTATATGAACATAATGGAATACTTTTGTGATGTAAGAAATGATGAGCAGGCACATGCCAGAAAAACCTGGAAAGACTTGTACGCACTGATGCTGAGTGAAGTGAGAAGAACCAAGAGAACGCTGTACACAGTAACGGCCATGTTGTGTGATGACTGACTTTGATAGATGTGGCTCTTCTTGGCAATGCAAGGATCTACAACAACTGTAAAAGACTCACAATGGAAAATACTATCCACATCCAGAGAAACAACCATGGAGTCTGAATGTAGACGGAAGCATACTGTTTGCTCTTCTTCTCCTTTGTTGTTTTGTTTTATTGCTTCATTCTTATGGTTCCTTCCATTAGTTTTAAATGTTCTTTACATTATGACTAATGGGAAAATATGCTTAACTTGAATGTATAAGTAGAGCCTATATCAGATTGCACGCTGTCTTGAGTGGGGGGAGGAGAGAGAAGGGGAGAAAATTTAAAACTCAAAATCTCATGGAAGTGAAAGTTGAAAGCTAAAAATAAATAAATTATTCAAAAAAGTTCACTATTTCACTATATGTCTATTCTCTCAGCTGATATTGAACTTATTTATTGAAAGATTATTCTTGGTTATTAAGCCTTTTTTTTATTTTTGTGTTTTTGGGTATACAATTCCAGGATTATCTCTCTATGATAGTACTGGATGCTTATGTGATTCTATGTTCCTTAATACATATATTTTTTTCTTCATAGATGCTTTGACTTGGAAGCTCTGGATTTTGGATGTAACATTACTGGATTTTTCCTTTTGTGGTTTCTTTCTGGAGACAATTGGTAGATTCTTTTTTATGATAATTTTCTGTTGAAATCTTTTTGTTTTTATACCATCTACATTCCCTCCCTTAAGCTCTCTCTGAAAGCAAGCCTATAAAAATAATTTTGATGGTTCTATTTTTTTTACCTTGATATCTGATTCTAATAGTATTGCTAAGTTAAAATATGGTATCCTGGGGTTTGTTTTGGTCATAGTTTTAGGGAGTTTGATCACTTGTAAATTATCTTTCCTTGACCTGTTTTCTATGTCAATTATTCTAACATTCTATTTTTTAAAATAATTCTGTTCTCAATATTTTATTATTGTCTCATGGGGTTACTGAATTGTTAGCTCTATTCTAATTTTAGGGGAATCTGTTGTTTGTGTAAGAATTTCCAACTTTTGTTCTAAGCTATTTGCTTTTCATTTCCTTCTTTGAGAGCTATTTAATTTATAATTCCAATTTTTATTTACTGCTTTATTTCTTCATGGTATTCTTCCATTGCTTTTAGCGAAGCTCACCCCCCCAACCCGCCATAGAATTACACCCTTTTTATGGATTTACTTCTTGGGTATCTCTTGACCCACAATATTTATCATAGTGCTTTGTATCTTACTTAATCATATCTCTAGCTTCAGCTCCTAAGTTGGGACATTGTTTCAAGGCCAGCCTCTGCCCCCATCTTGTGCTTCAATGGAGTATTTGGGCACTCTTTGGATCTCACCTCAATTTCCTAGGCTCCTGCCACTGGCTTCCAGTTGCCCTGGTGTGTCTTTGCTCAGAGCATTGGCAAATTTCACATATCTATGGAGTGTCCTTTGTCAGAACATTGAGGTTATCTTGCCCCGTGCAATGTCTTTTGTAAGACTGCTTTGGACTCCTGTGTTCCCTGCGGCTATCAGGCCTAAGTATTGCCCCTGTTTGTGCATAAGTTTTCAGAGTGCTGCTGGTTTTTGACCCCCTCTCCATCTTTAACTTTCCCATACTGACATTCCAGATTTGTGACTTTGGAAAAAGAGTGCTGCAGACATCTGGTGCCCATTAAATATCTGAGTAAAGTGCTAGTGTGCTTCTTGCTTGTTTATCTATATTTCCATGTTCACTGGTTTCTGCCTTTGTTTTTATGCAGTCCTGGAATAGATGATATAGGTTACTATTTTCTCTTTTTTGTATTGACTAATTATTACTCAGTCTTATACCCTTTTAAAATCATTGCTGGAATATAGAGAGAGCTGAGAGCCTCTACAATCGATCACACTCCTTATCACACAAGAACCTTGATTTCCCAATTATAATGTAAATTTTTGAAAATGGAACACCTATTAATTCTAACCATACTTTTGTCAGAAGCTTATATATTGTTGCCACACACTTACTATAATCCTGATAATGATGACTAACTAGAAGTGGCATGATATTCTTTGGAATCAGAGGCCTCTGAGTTTAAATCTGTTTTGTCCCTTACTACCTGTGTAACCTTGAGCAAGACACAACTTTTCTGAACTTGCTTTCTAGGCTGTAGAATGAGAGGGTTAACTAGAACTCTAAAATCTAAAATCCACTATGTGGATTTAGAAAAGATTAGCTTTCTTCTTCTTGGTAACAGAATCTCTTAGAGATGTAGTGGTAGGGTCCTTCATTTGTAGGCAAACAGAAAAATAGAAGATATATGACTTGTTCCTGGCATTTTCTCTTAGACTTTTATAAATGTTTTATAAGTATTTACATAAGTATTCTTTTTAATTACCTTTTAAAATAAAAATAACAGAGTCTAGGTAATGCAGACTCATTTTTATTTTCAATGAACAGGATGCTCCTTGCTTTTGCCAGCTCTGGAAATGTGTAATGATTTCTGTTTTCATTTTATGAAATTCATAGGATTGAAAAGATAAAAAGGGGATGGGAAGGAATGTTCTAGATCAGGCCTAACTCAATCCAGTGCAGTAGTTGATAAAGCTGGGGAATAGAACAAAATAAGACTCTCACAAAACATATGACATTTAACCAAAAAAAGTAGCTTAACAAAAGAACAGAAAGGAAATTCAGCAAAGATACAACCCGTGGTTCTCCTTGCCTCCACATCTGCCATGGAAGCATTTTTGATTAGAAGGGTAGGTTGACTTTCATGACCTGTGAAATCTGATGAACCCTGCTACTCATGGTCTGGGCTTTTATAACTTTAGTGACTAGGAAGCAGTATCCATGGTTCCAGTCTTAATCTCCTGGACCAATTAAATCTTGAGGAAAATTTCATTGTCTTTTAGGGAAAACTAGCCTATGTAAAACAGAGCTTCTGTTTTTGGTATATGCTGCTCTAACCATAAGAAGTAAAGTACAAATTCACAGGAACCTGAGAGTGTAGTAAATAATTTAGCTGAAGAGACTACTGAATTCTGGTTATTATTTCAAAAATAAACCTTGTAGAAGACCCCTCGGCTTTAAAACAGATCAGTGCTAAGTGAGGCTATATTAAACTTCACTGTCTAGATTCTGAATGATTTATAATATTCCAAAACAGCACAATTTCCTCATATTTCTAGGTATATATGGTTTTACTGTGTTAGACAACTGCAGCTTCTTTTTAGTTTATCAATTAATCAACAAGCTTTTTTTTTTTTGCTTTTTGGTGAGGCAATCAGGGTTAAGGGACTTGCCCAAGGTCACACAGCTAGTAAGTCTGAAGCTGGATTTGAACTCAGGTCCTTCAGACTCCAAGTCTGGAGCTCTATCCACTGAGCCACCTAGCTGCCCCTCAACAAGCATTTTATAAAGTACTTGTGATGTACAAGGCACTGAACTAAGGGCTGGGAATGAATACAAAGCAAAACAGGAAAATAGTCCCTGTCCTTAAAAAGTTTACATTCTAATGGTGAGGGAACATGTACGTATGTACATGAGATTTGACTAACCTAGGGAACTAGCTATTGACAGCATATTCTGTTCCCAAGGGCATCACAGGGGCAGCCTTCCCACCCCCCAGGAGTCAGTGCTCCTTAAGATTTGATGGATGTCTTATAGGCACACCCTAGTGTGCTGATCAAATATTCTTCTGTATAAAGATGAGGGAGGCTAAGTCTATGTGAACCAGTGTAGTATCCATACTATAGTCCGGGGGTCAGCCCACCACCTGATTTTATATGACCCACAAGCTATGAATAGTTTTTAATCCCTGATGTCATGGTCCTCTTTGAAAACGAAGGACAAACCATAACAATAACAACAACTTGTTAGCCATACGAAAAACAGCAGGCTTGATTTGTACCATAGGCTGTTGTTAGCTGACCTCTATGTAGTACATTTAAACTTCTTATTAGTTATTATTATTTTATTATTTATTAATATTTTATTAATTATTAATATTAAATAGACTACAAGAAGCAGCATGTCACAGTGGGATGTAGAGTGTGCTTGAAGTCAGAAACACAGGGATTCAAGGCCTACCTCTCACACATCTTGGCTATATGGTACTAGACAAGTCATTTAACTCCTAATCACTTCTGCAGGCCTATATGTTGCAGAAAAATTTCCAGCTTACACTGGGAGAGGAAGTTTCCTCCCTCAGGAGTTCCTTGTACCAATGAAATCACAGAACCATTAACTACCCCTTTTTCTTAAAATTGAATGTAAGTGTCTCATTTCATTTTAATCTTGAGCCTGAACTGGCTTGAGTCAGGCTTGGGCTACAACAGTACATATTAAGTAGGAACAAGGTGACCTCAGAAGGGAAGTCATTGGCAATTGAGATGGTAGACTGGCACTGTGAAAGGTCTTTTACAGAAAATGGTTTTTGAGCTGACTCATTTGAGAGATTGTAGGCACGGGAGATAATGCAAAGGGATGGAAAAGAGAGATGGTAAGTCATGTGTGAAGACCAGCAAGCAGAAGACTATGGCAGAACTGTAGAGTAGAAGAGGAGTAATGTGTAAGAACACTAGAAAGGTAGGAAGTGGACAGGTTGTAAAGAGCTTGGAATGCCACAAGAAGACTTAATATTTGATCTTAGTGATCATAAGGAACCAAAGGAACTTACTGAGTAGTGGAGTGATATGATCAGGTTGGAACTTTAGGAAAATCACATTGGAAATTGTATAAAGGAAGGATTGGAAAAGAGAGAGAATTGAGATAAGGGGACCAATTAGAATGCAATAGTCCAGGCAAGAGGTGATGAAGGCCAGGTTATGTGAACAGTGATAAGGGAACACATATGAAAATGATATAAAGACAGAAACAAGATTTGGTAACTAATAGGATATATAAGGTGAATTGATATATGATGAGTTGAGGGTGACACTAGACTGCAAAACTGAGTTGCTAGAAGGAACGTGGTATCCTCAACAATAAAAGGGAAGTTTAGAGGAGGGGTAGGTGGATGAGTTTTTTTTTTTTTTTGAGGAGGGGAGGAACAGATAATGAGTTCAGTTTTGAACACATTGAATTTGAGACGTCTATAGGATACCCAGTTTGCAGGGTCCAAATAAGCAGCTGGTGAGGTAATCTGAAGATCAGGAAAGACACTAAGGCATATTATATAGATGTTGGAGTCATCTGCCTAGAGAGTTTAATTGAATCCATAGAAACTGATGATATCACCAAGAGGGAGAATATATATATATATATATAGAGAGAGAGAAGGATGTCTAGAACAGAGACCTGGAGTCATGCACAACTTTTGAGCATGACATGGATGAAGATCCAGGAAAGATAATGAAAAGGAGCGGTGAAAAACAGTGAAAAGGAGAACTAAGAGAGAAAAATATCTCAAAAAGAAAAACCCAACACAAAAGAGAATATTCAGAGGGTGGTCAACAGTATCAAATGGTGCAGAAAAATTGAGGATGACTGAGAAAAGGCATATTAGATTTGGTAATTAAAATATTAAATTTGGTCATTAAAATATCATTGGTAATGTTGAATAAAAGGGCAGCTAGGCGGCACAGTATAGAGAGTACTGGGCCTGAAGTCTGGAAGACTCCTCTTTCTTTGTTCAAATCTGGCCTCAGACATTTACTAGTTATGTGGCCCTGGGCAGGTTGCTTAACTCTGTTTGTCTCAGTTCCTCATCTATACAAAAGAGTTGGAGAAGGAAATAGCACACCACTCTGGTTTTGGGTTATGGAGAGTCCAATGTGACTGAAACAACTGAACAATTACAAATGCTGAATGATGAGATTGAAAGCTATTAGGCAGAACTGAGAAGAGACCAAGAGAAAAGGAATTATAGGAATTGAGCATTGATAGCTTTTCAAGGAATTTAGCTGAGATGGGAAGGAGAAGAGTGTTTGTAGGCCTCATAGGAGGAACCAATACATTGGGAAAGAAAGATTACAGAGTATGGGGATGACAGTAGGAGTCACCTGTTTGAGGAGAGTGGAGGGGAGAGGATCAAGCAGTTGTGTAGAAAGATTGGTTTTAGCAAGATACAAGCATTCTTATTCTTCAGAGATTATAGTAAAGATAGAAAATGAGCAGGGATGTCAAGGGGATGTGGTGATGAAGAAGGGAAGAAAAGAGTTTTCAGTGAAGTATAAGGTGAGGGACTTTTCTTAGAGAGTCCAAAGAAGCGATCCTGTGGTAAGTCTGAGGAAAGAAGAGGTTTAGAAAAGCCATGGAGAGTGGAATAGAGACTTAGTTACAGAGGAAGAAGATTACCTTGCTGCATGAGGGCCCAGATAAGAATAGATAACATAATAATGTTATATCATGGACCAGTTAATATGATTTTGTGACTTTTTTCAACTTTGTTTGTAAGAGGTAAGGATAGTACATCGTGTTGATGTTTGATAATATGTGAATGGCAGTAGAAAATGAGAACAAAAAATTTTAGAGTAGAAGATGGTATAAAGTTTAAGTGTTTCAGCCAGGGGTTGAGATTGGGGAGGGAGGAAAATATAGTCAGATCGTGTATGATTAAAGGAGGATGGAAAGAATTAAGGTTACAGGGAGAATGATAGGTTTAGACATAGTAAACCTTAGGGAAAGGTAGGAGAAATAGTCTGATCAGATAAAGGAGTTTCAGGGCTCTTGAAGAATCAAGAACATGTGTAGGTGATGGTAAGATGAAGTGTAAAACCATCCCTGCATGTATCTGAGATGGAGTAGAGCAGTAGGTTATGGGAACTGAGTAGATTAAGAAACTAAGGAAAATGAACATGTATGTTGAAGTTGGGATAACAACTGGGTAGAGATTAGAAAAATGCCAGGTACTAATCTTATTAACAAAGAAGGGAGAATAGCCTTGGGGTCAGTAGATAATGGACACTATGATTTGGACTGGTTGATAAATTTGGATAGTGTAAACCTCACAGGATGTGAAGTTGCTGAATGACAGTAGTAGGTGGAGAATTAGAGAAGTTTCAATGGGAAGAAGGGAATATTTCTTCTCTCCAACTGGGACCAGTGAGGGAGGGCAGTGGGGACAAGGATATAAGAAGGAGAAGGTGTAATCAGTACTGGAAAGTATAGCCAGGGCTGCATTCTCATTTAGTAGGCGTGGAGTGCAGTACAGTGGAGTGGAATGGTGGAGAACAGGTTTTAATGAATTCCAGAAAATGGAAAAAGCAAGAGAGGAATCAGTCTAAAATGAAAGGAAGTTTATTATAGACAATTTTGAATAGATCAAAATCATAATTTGTAATGGCCTCAGAGAATGGATTTTCTACAGAAGACAAGGAAGTGGGCTTTTCTTCATCTGATGAAGCTACAGCACTATCCTCAGCTCTATCATATAGATACTATTATCTATAGAACTACTTAGCTTTACTACTACTACTTCTCAGTGGTTCTACCAATTCAATTCAACAAACATTAATTAACCATTGATTTTGTGTGTGGCAGTGGAAACAAAAAGTCAAAAACGAATCTCTGTCTTCAAGGAGCTTATATTCTATTTGAGGGAAACAATATATGTAGTGATAATTAAAAACATATACAGAAAATAAACACAAAATCATGGGGTGGGGTTAGGAAAACACTAATAACTGTGAAGAGGGATCAGGAAATATTTCTGTAGGAGCTGGCACCTTGAGCCAAGCATTGAGCAACATTAACATTAGAGGTAGAGGGAGAAGATTTCAGGCACAGAGGAACAGCATGTATCAGACAAAAAGAATAGAGCTTTTTTCAGCTTTGGTCTCCCATAACAATTTCCTATTAGGCCTGGCTTAAGGATGAAGTTGAAATGAGTTATGAAAGAATTCATAGTATAAAGCAAATAATAATAGCAAAATAACGTTTATATTCTATATAAGTATACAGTAGTTACTATGTACCAGACACTGTGCTAACCACTTTATAATTACTATCTCATTGGATCCTCACAACAAGACTGGGAGGTAGATGCTATTATAATTCCTATTTTACAGATGTGGAGACTGAGGCTAACTGAGGTGAAGTGACTTACCGAGAATCATTTAGTTAGTTAAGTGTCTGAGGCCAGATTTGAACTCAGGTTTTTCTGACTCCAGACCTGGCACTCTATCCACTACACAAAAGTCTGGCATAACCAGTTCAAGATTTACAAAGTACTTTTTCACAATAACTCTTTAAGTTGGTACTGGAAGTATAATTATCTCCACTTTAGAGATGAAAAACATGGGGCTAAAAGAAAGTGGAGTAACTTGCTTGTGGTCCCACATGGTTTCAGAACTGAGCTGTGAAGTCAGATCTTCCGATGATTTGACTGATTCTAGCTAATAATTTTTTTTCCAACAAGAAAATTTATACACATGTTTTATTCTTGAAGAGTTAACAATACAAACTGTGCCCCATCCCTGTGTGTACTAATCCTGTTGAATTGAGGCCTCTTTTCTCCTGCATTAGAGATGTCTCAAAATGCAAAGAGGATTCATTGAAAATTAATTCAGGATAAAGCTTCATATAGACTAGAATAGTTCTCTCTCTCTCTCTCTCTCTCTCTCTCTCTCTCTCTCTCTCTCTCTCTCTTTCTTTTTCTACTCTACTTCTTCCTCTCTCTTCCCCTCTACCTCCCTTTTTCCAAAGCCTCCCAGCACCCTCTGCAAAGATGTCTGGTGAGAATGCTGGGAAAATAAAAGGAAAACTAACTATATTTACCTTCATCCTGTCCCACCCCATTTATTCTACTTTCTCTTTTCACTCTGTCCCTTCTCAGGGTGTTTGCTTCTGATTGCCCCTCCCCTAAACTCCCCTCCACTTTATGATTTCCCCCCACCCATTCCTCCCTGCTCTCTTATCCCTGTCCTGCCTATTTTCCTATAGCGTAAGAAAGATTTCCATACCCAATTGAATGTGTATGGTATTCCCTCCTTTTAAAGCCAAATCCGATGAGAATGAGATTCACTCATTCTCACCTTCCCCCACTTCCTATCCACTATAAAAGTCTTTTCTTGTCTGTTGTGCGAGATAATTTACTCCATTCTACCTCTCCCTTTCTCCTTCTTCCAGTGTAATCCTCTCACCTCTTAATTTTATTGTTCAGATATCCTCCCTTCATCTTCAACTCACCCTGTGCCATCTATCTGTCTGTCTGTCTATCTATCTATCTATCTATCTATCTATCTATCTATCTATCTATCTATCCATCCATATAATTTTTTCCCTCCAACTACCGTAAGACTGACAAAAGTCTCATGACTTACAGATATCTTTCCATGTAGGAATGTAAATAGTTCAACTTTAATAAGTCCCTTATTATTTCTCTTTCCTATTTACCTCTTCATGCTTGAGTCTTGTACTCGAAAGTCAACTTTTCTATTCAGCTCTGGTCTTTTCATCAAGAATGCTTGAAAGTCCTCTATTTTACTGAATATCCATTTTTCCCCTGAAGGATTACACTCAGTTTTGCTGGGTAGGTGATTCTTGGCTGTAATCCTATCTCCTTTAATCTTTGGAATATTATATTCCAAGACCTACAGTCCCTTAATATAAAAGCTGCTAAATCTTGTGCTATCCTGATTGAGTTTCCACCATACTTGAATTGTTTCTTTTGGGCTGCTTACAATATTTTCTCCTTGACCTGGAATTTGGCTACAATATTCCTAGGAGTTTTCTTTGGGGATCTCTTTCAGGAGGTGATTGGTGGATTCTTTCCATTTCTATTTTACCCTCTGGTTCTAGAATATCAAGGCTATTTTCTTTGATACTTTCTTGAAAGATGATGTCTAGGCTCTTTTTTTGATCATGGCTTTCAGATAGTCCAATAAGTTTTAAATTCTCTCTCCTGGATTTATTTTCCAGGTCAGTTGTTTTTCCAGTGTGATATTTCACATTGTCTTCTACTTTTTGATTCTTTTGCTTTTGTTTTACAATGTCTTGATTTCTCATAAAGTCACTAGCTTCCAATTGCTCCATTCTAATTTTTAAGGAAATCTTCAGTGAGCTTTTGGACTTCCTTTTCCATCTGGTCAATTCTGCTTTTTAAGGCATTCTTCTCCTCATTGGCTTTTTGGACCTCTTTTGCCATTTGGGTTAGGCTATTTTTTTTGGGGGGGGGCTAGGCAACGGCATTAAGTGACTTGCCCAGCGTTATACAGCTAGTAAGTATTATGTGTCTGAGGCCAGATTTGAACTCAGGTCCTCCTGCCTCCAGAGTCAGTGCTCTATCCACTGCATCACCTAGCCGCCCCTTGGCTATTTTCTTCAGTATTTTTGGGGTATCCTTTAGCAAGTTGTTGACTTGTTTTTCATGATTTTCATGATTTTCTTGCATCAATCTCACTTCTCTTCCCAGTTTTTACTCTACTTCTCTTACTTGCTTCTCAAAATCCTTTTTGAGCTCTTCCATGGCCTGGGACTGATTCATATTTTTCTTGGAGGCTTTGGATGTAGGGCTTTCATTTTATTGTCTTCTTCTGGTTGTGTGTTTTGATCTTGTCACCACAGAAAGATTCCATGGTCTGACTTTTTGTGCAGTTTGCTCATGATCCCAGTCAATTACTTGAGTTTTAAACTATTTGTTAAGGTAGGGGTCTGCTTCCAGTGTGAAGAATGCACTGTCCCAAACTTTGGGGGTTTTGTGCAGCTGTTTTCAGAGATACTTCTAGGGACCTGTAAATCTTGAGTGATCTTCCAAGGTGGTATGATCACGGGTGAGGTGTTTACTCCTTTCCTGGCCTGTACTCTGGTCTGTGAGTGACCATAAGCACTCTTTTCTGCCTTGGAACTGTGAGGAGGATTCTCTCTTCACTGAAACTATAAGCTCCACCATGCCAGTGCTCCTCCTTACCCCAGGACAGCCACCCAGAACTGTGACCCAGATCCAAGCACGGCAAAGCAAGAGAATCCTGCCTCAGCACCAGCAAAGAGATCCCTACACTCCCCCTCTGATCAGCCACTTGATTCCCCCTCTTTCTGTGGGCTGAGCTCCAGAAGTAGTCACTGCCCCAGGGCTGTGCCAGCATTGGGGCTGGGACCAAGCGTCTCTCTCTCACCACAGTCACAGACTTTTTCTACTGACCTTCTAAGTTGTCTTTGGCATTTGTGGGTTGAGAAGTCTGGAAACCACCACAGCTGCCTGTTAACCAGTTCTCTAAGGGCTGCTCCAGGTTCACTGAGGTCTGGTCTTTGCCTGCATGCCCACTCTGAACTGCTTTCCTCTTCCAGCCCAGAACAATGGACCTTTCCAATCAAGCATTCCAGATGATCTTGGACTGGAAATGTGTTTCATTCTGCCTTGTTGTGGGTTCTGCCACTCTAGAATTTGTTTGGAGCCATTTTTACAGGTGTTTGGGGGGGGGTTGGGGGAGAGATCAAGAAAGTCACTGCTTTTACTCTGCCATCTTGGCTCTGCCCTCTAGCTAATAATTTTTACATGCTGAATTTTCAGGATGAAATTGCTGCCTTTTATCTACTGCAGTGCATTAACCATTCCCTTGAGAAGTAAGCAATGGAATTGTTTGCAACTCTCTTAACCCAAACTAACCTACTCAGAATTTAGCCAGTAACTTGAATCTCTCTGAATGTTAGATATGTTGCTGATTCAGATTCAACAGTATTGATGTAAATCAATCCTGAGTAACTCACCTAAGTCCCATTCTACGCCCATCTGATGCTTCTGAACAATATTCAAGGATTGATTTGTGGAAAGCATATTGCCATAATCCAATTTTGATTGCAATTGTATAAGAGACTGAAAAAGTCCACATTTCAGAGAAGTGGCTGGGAGTAAGCCTCTGGGACCTGGGTGTGTGCCCAATAAAAACTCAGTCTGGCAAGCAGCACTTCTCCTAGGGCAGATGGAAAATGCTCCTTAGATCACTCTGGACATTGACTACCATTTTATTAGAATGGAGTCCTCAGTACAATGAACAAGTTCATTTGATCCTCGGAAAGCATCCTCTGCCCCTCCCTTACCAGTTTCCACTATGTGCCAACACACTACTGCTGCCTTGTCCTCAGTAAACTTTTTCCAGTTTACTTCTTTCTAAACTGGTGTAGGGGTAATTTAAAAAAAATACTATAATAGATTAAAAAGAGATGAAGAACTAAGTGATTGCAGGCCCAAATACTTCTCTATTTTACATGAGCACAAAGAATATAGCAGCCCAGAAACCAGGAGACTTTAATGGAGAGTCCCCTATCTTCAAGATCCTTTTTTCTTTTTCCTGGGATATGACAGATGGATGGATGTGAATATGAATCTGTTTGGCCTTCAGGCTCATCAGTTACATTCAGGTCTTTACTTGAACTTGCAAAAGGGAACCTGAGTAGTTTTTTAATCATTTAAAATAAACACTACACAAACATACCCTGAAGGCTCTGGCTAGAAGTATATAAATACATGGAGAAATTAATCATATAACTTCACTTTGGGTAGATATTTTTATTGCTCTAAGAAAGACCAGGAGATAGGAAAGTTGAAGCATTACAGATATAGTAAGATAAAACATTTATGTAAGTTTCAATGGCAGAAAAAAAATCACTCTTTCATGTAAAAATTGAAAAATATGAAAAACACCCATTAACAGAGGCACAAATCTATCATGTTTGAGGTACTTATCATAAATTAAGTACATTCAGAATCATGGGGAAACTATTCCTACTCCCTCTATTAGAACTTGAAATCGTAGAATGTGGATCTCAAGGACTAAAATGAACCTCCTTTCATTAGATCAAGCACAAAGTTCGATTTTCATAAGGAAGTAATTTCAATGCTCATTTTGAAGAACATATATATGCATATATATGTATACACACCACATACACACATACACACACACACACATATGTACACTATGTTCCTTCTTTTTCAGCATGTGTTTCAACAGGACAGTAAAATTAAATATAAAATACTTTAAATTTCTCTTTTCTCCTCTTGTTATTCACTCTCTGTTCACTGGCAAAAAGTATTATAAACAGCTGAAAAAATGGCCAGGAAAACTCAGATCTTTATATCCAAATTCCAAAGAGGTAACTAAATAATATTGAAACTTGGGCCTCCTCCTATGCTAAAAGAAGAAATAAATTATATGATCACATGCTGGCATCTTGTAAAAAGCCATATTGAGGCAGTAAGTTACGATATGCATTACCTTTGCCAAATTTGCCAATAACAGGCCACTGGAGGCTATAAAATTTGCAACATAAGTGTAGGTTTTGATTATGTGGTAATTTTCAATTACTTTCTTAGGTCATATTATGCTTGAAAGGAAAGCAAATGAGAAAACAAAACAAAACAAATTAGATCACTGACATTCTTCTAAATATTGTTTTGTATTATCCTTAAACCAGTACTATAATCCACAATATTTTATAAAGAAAAGCAAAGCATCTTTGTATTTCACAGAATGTAAATCAGGGGCCCAAATGATCTAGCCACTCTCAGTGATGGTCAGCTTGTCATGTTCTCCTCCTTCTGTTGAAGCTGGTTCTTCAGAGATTAAAGAACTCAATTGTTTCTGGGCACAAGACAGAAACAGTTCCAAAGTTGATAGGCTTCTCTGGCGGATCACTTGATCAAGCTATGGATTTTGTTTAGAAAGAGAAAATAATGCCATTTAGAACATTTGAAATAAATATCTTGAGAAGAAATGTATTATGCACATTATTTTGAGGAGAAAAACTAGGAATTTATTTTCTAGTGCTTTAGATAATGCATTAACATTGAATTATAATTATGCTACTATATCTTATTGGCTATTTTAAATGATATAAAAACAAGTAAAGTAAAAGTTTATGACATAAACTTTTAATAAATGATCACTTATTGGACAAATAGAATGTTATCTCCTTCCTCTTATTGGAGAGGCACAGAAGCAGGATGGGGCATGTGTTGTTAAACATACCAATAGATTGCTCTATTTTGCACAGAACCTATCCCTTGATTGCTCGAGAACCTACAAAGATATTTAATAAAGTAATAAATGACTCAAGTAGCAGAAAGAGGGGTGAGTGTTTGGTGTAGTTATCAACTAGGGAACTCCAGGATGAGGAAATTCCCTCTACCAGAAGAGGTTGGTACCTTTTCTGCAACAGTCTTAATGTATTGCCTAGAGCACTAAGAGATGACTTACTCAGGCTAACAAATCAGCAATTTGTCAGAAGTGGAACTTGAACCCACATCTTCATGGGTGTAAGGCTATCCTTCTATGCCTTTCCATGATATTGAAGGGATCTTAAAAGAATCTCTTGCCCAGCCCCCAACAGAATACCTTATTACCATGCTATGTAACAGAGTTCACAATATACACAACATAGGTGTATAAGAATGGGTAGGTTTCTGAATTGCTTAGAGTACTGTTAAGAAAAAAAAAAGTAAGGTTGTAATAACTAGAGAAAGAAAGCATTTATAATATCTGCCACATAAAAGTGTGTGTGTGTGTGTGTGTGTGTGTGCATAATTTTTCTGTTCTTCAGAAGTATGGAGAATTAGAAGGCATTACTAAGGTTACAATGGGAAAGTTTACAGGCATCAGTGTGGTAAGTTCATATGGACATTATAATAGGCTAGGAAAACCACCAAAATGTTTGAAAATTCACTTATGTTGAAATGTTCCTTCCAAATCCAGCATTCTATGAGTTTTTATATTTTTAACTTGGTGCAGACTGTTTTTAAACAACTGTTCCTATAGGTCATAATTAAATTTAAAAAAAAATTGAGCATCTATCGTAAGCAGGGAATTAACTATACTAGGTCCTATAAGGGATACAAAGATGAACAAGTCATGGTGCCTGCCTTTAAAGATCTTAAAATTGAGTAGGAGAAATAAGGTACGAACATAACATGATAATA
Organism: Phascolarctos cinereus; assembly: GCF_003287225.1. Taxonomy (NCBI): domain Eukaryota; kingdom Metazoa; phylum Chordata; class Mammalia; order Diprotodontia; family Phascolarctidae; genus Phascolarctos; species Phascolarctos cinereus. Next base: position 207,458,322 of record NW_027555514.1, read on the forward strand.
CTGAATGAGAGGTATGAGCAAAAGTACAAGAAGAGTTCAGAGTAGGGAGAGAACATTTTTTTTTTTACATTTTAGATGGACTTTGGGGAATAGGGAGGATTTTTTGGCAAGAAGACACACAGAGGGAATGGTGTGAACATCAGAATAGAGGCCTAAAAGCTTGGACCATGGCCAGGGAAGAATAAATAACATGGCTGAACTTCTGTCTAGGGCATATAAATGTGGTAGTGGGAGTGCAGGAGCCCTTGAATGCCAAGCCAAAAAATGCAAATTAGGTTTTTTTAATGTATTGAAAAGCATAACATTTTCTCAGCACTCTGCCCAGGATAGCTGTGTGCTAATATTTGAAGATTTTGAGCAAGGGAGTTACATGACCAGGATTCTGATTAGGAAGATTAATCTAGTTACAGCACACACTGGCAGACTGGAGAGATAAAGAATAAAAACAGGGAGTCTGTTAAATCAATCAATCAATAATCATTTGTTAAGTGCTTAAGATGTGTCAGGAACTATGCTAAGCACTAGGGATGCAAATTAAAGTAAAAACATGAAAAAAAACCAGTCCCTGACCTCAATGAACTTACATATTAATTGGGGAGACAAAACATAAGTAAAAATACCTACAAGATACATACAGAGTCAAATAGAAGGCTCAAAGGGTCAGGAGGAGATGAAGAAGGCCTCCTGCAGAAGGTGATATTTAAGCTGAGTCTTAACAGAAACCAGAGATGGTAAGAGTGAGGAAGGAGAACATTTCATTGCCACTTAGGAGGCTATGGCTGTAGTTCAAGTGAGAAGTAATGAGGACATAAACTAGAGTGGTAGCAAGAGAAATGTAAAGGGAAGATTGAATGTGAGATACAATAGAGTTAAAACTGGCAGGATGGTGACTGCCTCTATGGATGCACAGGACAAGGGAAAGAAAGGAGTTAAAGATGATGCCAAGGTTTTGAATCTGAGAAAATGTTAGTACCATCAGCAAAAATAAAAAAAATTAGGAGGAGTTGGTTTGGGTGGTAAGATGACAAGATCAGTTGAGAAATAATAGTAACATAGTAGTCTATTTAGATTTGCTCATTATATACTTTAGTGTCAGAGCTAAAAAATGAGACAAGGAGCTAAATTTTCTTGCTTTTAAAAAATTTTTTCAAATGGTATAGCAAGGCATTTAATTAGTTGAAATATAAGTGATTTTAAAAGCTTAAATAATGCCTTAAAGGAATCTCGAGATCACACTTTCATTTGGTTTTGAATGAACCAGTTAGAAATGAAAACTACTGGAATTATCCAATGTCAAATCCTACTTTGCAGAATACTATGTATTTCTGTATCCAGTCATACATGGTAAGCCTGGTAGACAAGGTGACCTCCAAAAGTATACAAAACATCTATGTAGACACCTCTATTGATAGTTGGGAAGCTGACAGTAACCAGTTGGTGGCTTTAATTTCCTAGACTATTTCCTCGAACATTATTGAAATTCAGAAGAATCATTGCGACATTTGCTTTTTTTAAAAAAATGGGTTTTAAGAGAACTTCTGGAATGCTGGTTTTTAGATGCTAGGTAATGAAGTTTGGAAATTTTAGAATAATTTCAACAGTTTGTAAAGAGGCTCCAAGCGTTTGACCAATAATTGCTGCCAGGATATTTATTCAACCTAACAAACCTATGTTGAAGTCTTGAGTCTATAATTCATATGTTGCAGTTTTTGAAATTAAAGGCTAAAAGGACAGGAAAATTTTGATGAATCTTTTTAATAAAACACATCAATTACCTTCCTTGCATATGTTAGGAATCACTCTGGAATTTGAATCCATAAAGATGATGGCCCTAATGGCACTGGGTTTAGGCAGCTGCTAAGGCTCACTTTGTATCTTTCTTCATTTCTCCATAGAATTGTGTGAAAAAAAAATTCTATTAAATAAATGCAAGGTCAAAGCTCTGAGCGTGTCCAACATGGAATGTAAATCTTCCAAGGAGTAAGATATGTATCTGGACATAAAAGAATTGAGTATCTAATTTGGTGGTTCCTTCTATGTACGGCATATAAGATCATGTCTGTGAGGTACATTATTTGGGACCTTTATCTTAAAAAAAGATGTTGGATTTTTCTTCTCATAGCCAGCCCATCAGAATGATGTTCTTGGCATGTACCTGAATTTCAACAGTTTCTATTTTATTATACATGACCTTATTATCCTTTATTGAGGCAATACAGGCTTTGGCAAATTGTTCCACTATTTTTCCCTTGTAATGTGGGGTTTAATTCTGTATTTGTGGCTTTCATTTCAAAGTGCGTCAAAGATGAGTACTTTATGACACAACACTGTCAAATTTTTTACTAAGAGCACTGGTGTCATATTTTCAGATTTGATGTTTATTTTTCTTTAGTAATGGGGTAGCTATAAAATACTGTGTTTTCATCTTCATTTTGTGTTGTTTCAGCTGTCACATAGTTGTTAAAGATTCCTGAAAAAAGTTGAAATTTGGGGGCCTGAGCCTTATAAATTGTTTTGCTTTCATTTTTCTTTGATTTTAATCATCCTTTTATGGTTTCAGTTTGTTGGCTCCAACAGAGGCCTTGCAGAAGTCCACTGATTCTTGCAGACTTTAAATTTCATAACCATTTAGTGAAAAGAAGTGCTTGGCTGGTTTTTATCCACCTGTTACATTAGATTTGTATTTATATTTTAACCAGTAAGTAAAGTAAAAAAGCAAATGCAAAGTATGATCCCTTTCATGTGGATATTTTGTTGCTGAAAAAGGCAGAGAAGGAACATTTATGTAAGAAACATGAATAAAATCAAGAAGAAACAGCTTAGATAAAATGTTGAGGAGAGATGCAGACTTCCCTGACAGAAATTGCCCCTCAGATAAATGTAGTGAAAGGACCTGTTAGAAGGTAGAACAATGAATATGGTAAAGATGGCTGCTGTACATTGTGAGCCAACAATTCGTTTGCATGTGATTGTTCTCAAAGTACTAAAGGTTTTGAGAAACTTTAAATAAGGTAACTGAGGCCTACGAAAAATTATACATTATAGATCTCTGTCACAGATGATGGAAAGGAGGAATTTTTGAATTTCAAATCATAAATTAGAGTTGTAAAGACAGGTCCCTATTTATGAGAAAGCCCTGGTTTAGAGTATTAGAAGCTAAAGATAAGAAGGGGATGGGACAGGAGACAACTTGCTGAAGACAGAAGCAAGAAAGGAAGCTGAGCTCTAGAGGAGTGAGAGACAGGGGAAACAAGGGAATTATCCTTATGTAAGCAGAGTTGCTGCGCTTACATAAGATGCAGTAGAGGGGTTGACAGGAACTGATGAAAGTTGACAGGCAGGCTTTGCAGCTGCTCTGGTGGGAACTGTGCTGACTGGAAGAGAGGCACTGCTTTGCTAGCAGCTACTTGGTTGGAGAAAGGCAGAATTCTAATCTAACTCTAATCTAATTTATAGCCTGAGAAAGGAGAAAATTCTCAGAGGTTTTCTCATGTTGCTATGTTCTCTTATTTGAGCTTCAAGAGAGAGAAACACAAGTGAAAAAACAGGCTTTGCAAATACCTTGCTATAAGAAAAGGCATAGCTTTGCTAAGAACTGACTGGATAAAGCAGACTTCCCACATCAAAAGAGCATAACATTTTCTTAGCATCCTGCCTAGTGAAGCTGTGTGCTAAAATAACTTGTCATTGCTTCAATGGCCTAAGAGTAGCAAAGACATGACTCTGCCCTGCAGGAGAGCTGTATGGACCAGATAGCAGAGAAGTGGTTTTGCCCAGAAGATGACTCATGGTGCACATTATATTCTAAAGAGACCAAGGACATCAAAGCTTGCCACCCAGAGCTGTGATCTGTGTTTCCCTACTTATGTACTCCCCTGCTAGTTTTCTGAAAGCATATGCCAACTCTCCCTATGGATGCTGTGTCCATTGGTGGGAGAATATGACCCAAGTTTATTCATAGACTTTTATATTTTTATTATTTTTGCTCTTGATGTCTATTGAGTAAAGCTTAGGATTATTTCTACTTTTTTCCTTCTACTGAATAAAAGTTATGACTATTCTTGCATTTGCCTTATTTAGTAAATGTTTCATGTTTAAGAGTAAATGGTATCATTGTGACTAATTTTGTGCAAATGGGAAGGAAAAAGGTAGAGGCAGATGAGGCAATAATAGAGAATATTCCCCCTCCCACATACCAGGGTTATCCCTGGGACTCTGAGAGAGTGACTTGTAGCTTCATAGCTATGGTTGTGGTCAGCTGCTCTTCTGGGGATACCAGTTTGACCCGTCAAAGTGAATAAGGTGAAATCAATGAACCAGTTTATAGAGAAAGAGAAAGGGGTGGGGTACAGTTGCCATACTAGGTGCTACAAAAAAGCAACAGAAAAAAAAAGTAAAATGAAGCAGTCTCTCTGTGCTTTAGCATTTCACTTGCTACACCAAAATGAGAAGGCTAATAAAGCAATGTCCACCAAATGAAGAATTTCAAAGTCAATCAAAGAAATTTTTTAAGAATAAAATTATTTCCTTTAATGAAGACCTTGGTTAAGAATCCTTTCTCCATGTCTCCCCCCAAATTCTGCTATGCAAAATATCACATATGTAGAAGAAACTTTCAATGTATGACACTATATATATTAATTGTGCTTTCAATATTTTTGTGCTTTAGCATAATAGTCACAGGTCCAACAATGTCATCCCCCATTCCATGAACTCTAGTGGTTTCCTATTACTTCCAGGATTAACTATCAAATCCATTAGCATTTAAATCCTGTCATAACCTAACTCCCCACTCCCCCACCTTTCCAATGTTCTTATACCTTACTCCCTACCACAATGATTCGACAACAACTGATCTCTTTGCTGTTCCTCAAACAAGACACCCTGTCTCTCACCTTAAGACATTCTGGTTGTCTTCCATGCCTGGAATGTTCTCTCTCTTCATCTCTCCCTATTGGTTTCTCCAGTGTCTTTTAAGTCTCAACTAAAATCCCATCTTCTACAAGAAGAAATTCCCAACCCCCCAATCCCTCTTAATTTTAGTGCTTTCCTTCTTTTAATTATTTCCTATTTTTCTTACATACAGCTTATTTTTACATATTTGCTTACTGATTACAAGCTCCCTGAGGCCAGGGACTATATTATGTCTTTTTTATACCCTCAGCATTTAGCACAGTGCTTGGCACTTGGCACATAGCAAGCACTTAAGAAAAGCTTACTGGTTGACTGATATGCTAGCATAATATACAATAAAACATGAAAGAAATAAGCCTATGACTACTGATGTCATGTTTATAACTTATCTTTGTGCAGATTTTTAACACGTCTTGAAAAATCCTAAGCATAAATGGATATCTGGCAAATACTTACTTTAATCATAAATGTGTGTGGATATATACATATATATATTATATATACACATATATATATATACATACATACACACATATATATGTATGTGTGTATAAATTATGATATGTATATAAATTATAAATAAATAAAATACATATATAAATGCATTATAATTGTATTATATATGACTATATTATACACATTATATAATTATATGTTATGTAAGAATACATTACATATATACATATTTGTTTATATATATACACACACACACACATACACTTGTAAACAGATAGATAATAGGGCTTCAGTATTCAGCAAGATGGCTGGGACTAGAGTCAGCAAGACTCGTCTTCCTGAATTGAAATCTGGCCTCAGACATTAGCTGTGCGATCCTGGATAAGTCACTTAACCCTGTTTGCCTCAATTTTGTCATTTGTAAAATGACTGGAGAAGGAAATGGTGAACCACTCCAGTATCTTTGCCAAGAAAACCCCAAAGGGGTCATGGAGAGTCGGACATGACTGAAAAATGATTAAATAACAACACCCCAAATAGGATTTAAGGATAAAAGAAAGCCCAAATTTGATGATGCAGAGAAACAACTGTACAGGGAAGTTTTCCATATAACAACATTCATAAGAGAAAATATTTGTTTTCAAACTACAAATAAACTTTGCTGTAAGACTATTGTTACTTCTTTACTATACCGCCGCCTATTTCAAGTTAAATGATGAGGGTCATCCCAACTTCTTGACTGAATGAATCAGAAGCATAAGCTAGATGTGAACAAAGCATAGACAATTCCACTGAACCAACTAATTAAAGGCATTTTAAGTAGGTATTACAGGAAGTGTATTGGGATTAGGAGAACCTCAGTTGCACACTGTAGGTTTTATATAAATAACAATCCAGTTTGGAATCTAGAATTTAAACATTTGGCAGCTTAGAGAAGACAGCAGTTCCATTCAAACTCTTGAAAGGAAATCATTTGCTGGGGGAAGAGGAAAGTTTTTGTCTACTCTCTAACTTCTTCCTGCTCCTGTGATCTGGACTTTTCATCGATGTCCTGGAATAGCAGTAGCTGGTAAAAATATCTGCAATAGGAAATCACTAGACATACTGAAGAAAAGTGGGAAGAAGAGTGACACCAGACTTCAAGGACACTTCACGGGTACTTTTATGAAGAGGAGAAAAGTACACAGTGAGCTTTGATTTATGTACTTTTCCATATGTACTTTCTAAGCTTGTGCCCAATTTCTCCCGATGGGACAGTATGTGTCACATACTTTTAAGGGAGAATGTGTTGTACTACCTGTTGTTACTATAATACCTTAATAAATACTTATTTAAAAAAGGCTAATTAAATCTTTCTGGCTAACTGATAACAAATGACCATGTTCTTAAGGAAGCACATTGGTGGTGGTTCATAAATTATAGCATTAGAAAGATGCCCTTTGGACCTTTAAAATTCTTATTCCTAGAAAAATATTCTACAAAAAAATTCCTAGAAAAAGAAAAGAAGTATAAGACATTTCCTCTAGACTCCAGGGATAATTTAGTTTGGAAGATAAATATGAAACATTCAGTCAATCAACAATAATTTAATATCTACACTGAAGTAGACACTATAATATGGATTGGAAGTACAAGGACAAAAATGAAATAATTTGATTTTTACTGCCTTATGATTTTATTAAAGGAAAACACACAAATTTTTATACAAGGTAAAAAGTTATTTCTGGATAATGGGGTATGAAAAGGCTAGGGAATCTGGGAAGTATTGAACTTTGAAAGAAGTGGGTATTTTAAGAGAATTTTAAGAGGTGGTAGTGAGGAGGGAGTACATTTTAGACATGGAATACAGCCTTGCAAAGGCATGGAAATAGTAGGCAAAATGTTGGGTATGAAGAGAAGCAACTGGACTGGAAAACTGAGTGGATAATGAATGAAAAATGCATGTTAATTAAACCCAGAAATTAGGGCTTGAATCAAGTAGTGAAGGGCTTTAAATGCCAGAGGAGCTCATATTTTATCATTCAGATGATAAGGAAACACTGCAGTTTTTTAAGCATGGCAATGAAATGGTCAGACATATACTTTAGAGATTTTACTTTGACAGCTGTATGGAAGATGGACTGGAAAGGGGGAGAGCATTGAAGCAAGAAGACTGGTTGGGAGGCTAATAAGCATTAGCTGAGGCTATGCATAGGGTCTCACCTATGATGGTGGCAATGCAAGTAGGAAACAGGGGATGGAGAAGACAAATTGTATCAAACCTATCATACTGACTATAAGTGCAACTAGAATTCACAGAAGGAATAGAGAGGAAAGACTCCATGTAGAAGATGAGACTTCAGTTGAGTCTTGAAAAGTGGGTGGAATTTAGATAGGTAAAAGGGAAAGAAGGAAAAAATCTAGACAAGAGAATAAGTATGAATAAACAAAAGCTTATAGGTAGGAGAGCATACGGTACAAGGGACAGTGAGGAGATGGGTCTGAGTGTAATGAAGGGTCAGCACTAGAGGAGAGTAGGAGTAAAGGTTAAACTGGATGGGGAGAGGAAAATCTCATCCTTAGGCAGCACCAATATCTAGGGGCTTGAGAATACATACACACAGTACAGAAACACACACATACACTATGTACATGTGAATCTTAGAGCTTAGAGCTTAGAAATAATATAGGCCAACCTTCTCATTTTTCAGGTGAGAAAACTGAGGCTTCAGAGAAGTTAAGCAATTTGCCCAGCATCACAAAGATAACATGGTCTCTCCCACACTTCCAAAAACATATCTAACTCATGATAATAGGCTGATGTCTGCCCAGTTGGTGTGAATGTCTACATTTAAGAATACTATTACAGGTTCATGATTGTATCACAAATTCATTGTTATTGTGATAACTGATAGGTTACAAACTCTTCTCTGGAGTATCATAAACATAACTCTACTTTTCCTTCTTGAGATACTCTGAAAGGTCTCCAAGGCCAAATGACAACTATGAGGCAGAAAAATCTGAGAAAAAAACGCTTCAAATGAATAAGCACTTAGCACATAGTAGGTACTATGTAAATGCTTGTCCTCTCCCCTACATTCACTCACATGTAGATTGAAGGAGTTGGTCCATTTTCTGTTTTTGTCCTAATATACGAACATATTTATAATGGCATGGTTCTGTGGGGCAGCATAGTGGAAAGAGTGACTTGGAGTCAAAGGAGACATTTGACTTGGAGTCAAAAGAGATTAGGGTTCACATCCTGCTTCTAAACTGTACTAACTGTGTGAGTATTGGCAAATTAGCTAACTTCTGAGTGTTTGTTTCCTCACCTGTAAAGTTTATATAAGAATGTCTGAAAGTTATCTCACAGGGTTGCTGTGAGGGTCAAATGAGATAAAGTATGTAAAGCCCTCTTCAAATTCTGAAGTGTTATATGTTAGCTATTAGTTATTCCTTTAGGTTAGCCACCAGAATATCATGGGCAAAGAGGTAAGAATCAATCATAGATTAATGATATTTGTTGGGACACTTAATATCTTAATGTTTAAAAATAAGTGTTTATATCATACAATGTTTTTCTGCTCTATTTACAAATTCTACCTGGCATTGTATGATAATCACATAGTTACATTATAAACATGCATGACACATAGTCTCTTCTACACCAATGGAGGCTTTCATATTTCATCTTTCATGACTTGGTTCTCTACCACTAACAGTTTTTATGGTAGGATATTCTTTTCATATTGTTTTCATATAAGTACATTGGTATTATAAGAGTTTTCCTCTATTGCAGGGGTTCTTAACCTAGGGTCTATTAGGCCCTCGAGGAGTCTGTGGAGAGATTTCAGGTGGCTCATGAATTTACATGGGGAAAAATTGCATCTTTATTTTCACTAACCTTGGTTTCCTATGTAATCTGATGTATTTTATTTTGTGCATTTAATAACATTATTCTGAGAAGGATCCAAAGATTTAACTGAACTGCCAAAGGGTCCATGACATGAAAAAGTTAAAGAACCTTTGCTCAAAAGAGCTAAAATTTAGACATCAAAATCCTCCCTCTCAGAGAATATAACAAAATCAATATTGTAAATCAACCTCAAGGAGCAACTTTGAACCACTTTTTAGGCAGCTATGTTCCATAAAATACATGTCTAGAATAACACTACTCTCAAGGATCCAATATAGTCTCAACAGTGGTTTGAACTAGGGTTGTGCCAGTCACCTCAATCCTGAACTTCAGAGAACTCAGACCTAACCTCTTCACCAGAACATTCACAGGCCATCATTCATTTGCTATGAAGCTTTTCTGTTCAAAGTCCACATTTCCGATTCACCCTATGAATGTACTTTTCAACTTTAAAGTACTTTTCAAGTCTATCTTATTATTTAGATAGTTCTAAAATGTCAACATATAAAGACGCTGTGTAACTTCCCAGTATGCACAAGATGAATTACAGATGCTCTTGGAGAATAAATGAATAATTGGCATAAAGATCTTAGTGGCAGGAACTAAAGAATAGAAGATTGTTTTTTTAAGCAGTCTTAGGGTGAGAAGATTCTCTTCCTGAATCATGTGTGTTTTTTCCTGAATCATTTCCATTGTAAAATAAAAGGCTTACACTAGTTTTAAGGCTCTACAGTAAATCATCTGGGAAGGATGAACCAATATAAATTATAGACTTTCATATGAAGCCATCTTTCAATGAATCTGTGATGTCACTGATGGGGATATTTCTTCCTTTGGTGCAGAGCTACAGTCCAGCCAAGATTTCTAGTAAGAAATGCTATGACATACTTCTTGTAAGAAGATATGCATACAGCTATGCTATCTTAAATCCAATCTGATTTGCTTGCACAAGCAAAAAACTAGCAAATAAACCACAGGGACGTACAATGAAGTGGTAAGTAAAACTGTTTTTGCATTGGCTGTATATTTGAAATTTAGTCAACTAAAAATACCAGGTCATTGGGATTCAAATCCTTTGTATTCATTTATAATTCACTGACAAATTATGTTGGGGTTAAAACTTTCAAAGGTGATTTTTAAAAATTAAAGCAACAAGTTTTTGGTAGAAAGAGGCAGGTGGGATGAGGTGAAGCTTTTAGGTGGGAATTTATATTCATATTCCACTGAGAAGTACAATAATTCTCTCTATAGTAAATTTATGGGCTTATAGTGACAGGGGGAGCTATTCTATTCAATCATGTACCTTTAACAATTGATAATGTATAAGGGAAATACAGAGAAATTATTTGGTTTTCCACAAAAAGAAAAGTGTACTATAGGGCTCTCTTAGACATATAAAGAAAGGAATCCATAATGGAAAGAATGACAGATTTAGATCTGAATGACCTTGGTTTAAATCTTGGCCCTACCATTTACTATATCTGTGGTCTTGGACAAATCACTTAATCTCATTGGATCTTAATTTAACCTCATCTGTAAAATGGAGTCTTTTCAAACTCTAAATATGTGATACTATGCTTCCATTAGTTCTTATAATATTCTCATTAAACACAGTAGTTGCTATGACCACCTGCATTCAAATGTGAAACAACTAAAATATTTAATTATATTACAGGACTTAGATTCTTTTTTCACTGAACTATTGAGGAGTTTAAAAAATCATTAATAAATGAAGGTCTAAAGCCTGGAATGATTCTATGGTTCTTCAGATCATTTTTTGCATGTTCTCTCTTTGACTTTTTTTTTCTAAATTGATTTTTCAAGATTTGAATAGATTTCTTAAGAGTGGATGGACCTGGAGTCAGGAAGACCTGAATTCAAATCTTGCCTCAGATACATAAACACCTCTACTCTGACTCTACTGAGTTTAGCAAAGTTTTTGATGAAGTAGCTCTTATTCTTGTGGAGAAGATTGAAAGATGTGGACTAGATGATAACACAATTATATGGATTTAGGACTGATTGCATGACCAGACTCAAATAGTAGTTGTCAACGTTCCAATGTCAATATGGCAGGAAATTTCCAGAGGAGTGTCTTAGGGGATCTGTGCTTAGCACTATGTTATTAAACATTTTTATCTGCGACTTAGAGGCATAGAAGGCATGCTTATTAAATCTGTGGATGAAATAAAGCTGGGAGGACAGTGTCAGGATCCAAAAGGAATTTGACAGAGAACAGCATGAATCTAAAATGATGAAACTATATAGAGACAGATGTAAAATTAGTTGGGTTTGAAAAATCCATTGCACCAGTATAACATGGTGAAAGCACGGTTAGAGAGAAGTTGTTCTGAAAAAAAAAATCTAGAGATTTTAGTGAAATGCAAGCTCAACATGAGTAAGTATTATGATGTAGTAGCCAAAGAAACTAATGTGAACTTGGGCTGCATTACAAGATTCACAGTTTCTAAGACTAGGGAGGTGATGATCTCATGGTCCTGTCTTCATCAGACCTCATCTGGATACTGTGTTCAGTTCTGAGTGTCATGGTTTAAGAAGAATGCTGAAAAACTGTTGTGTCCAGAAGAAAGTCACTAGGATGAAGGGCTTTGAGTCCACGTCATTTGAGGATTTGTTGAAGGAATTAGATATGTTTAGCCTAAAGAAGACAATATTCATGGAAAGTGTGGCAGCTTTTTTCAAGTGTTTGAAGGTCTCTCATGTGGAGGACAAATTAAACGGGTTCTGTTTGGCATCAGAGGAAAGAACCAGGAGCAACGGATCAGATGATATTAGGAAAAGTGTCCTAATTATCAGAACAATTCTACAATGGAGTTACAGTGCTGACAAGCACTGTAGTTGAAAAGGTCTACCTTACAATTATCTTCTCCTTTATGACAGTGACTTCTAGATATTTTCTAGAAATATTAGCAATCTGACTAATTTAAGAAAATTCAACAGGAGGATTTTAAGATCAATTGACTACTTTAAATATTATTTATTTTATATAAGTCATTCTTCATATAATTATAACAAATTATCACCTGAAAGAACCTTTAAATCTCAGAAGATAAGAAAACAATAGACTAATTCCTTCTTTGTTGATTATGAATTAAGAGAAATTAATGATGTACATGAATATATACATATGGTATATGTGTGCAAATTTGATTTTGTGGTCCCCATAAAGTCTGGACATTTATTTCTGTCCATTCAAACATTTCAATTACTGGTAACACTGAGTGCATAACAGTAAGTTACTTCTTAGCTCAGATGCATACCTAATTCATATTAGGAAACTACTAGTGTACAAAATTGGGACAAAGCAGTACTTAATCAAATGGAACTTGGTGTGAATAGACTTCTACCAAAAATAAATAATACTATCCTTCTTCATCTTTCTGAATTTTATGGCCTGCACTTGACCACTGGAGCCTTAAAATAATAATAACACCATCTGTCTGGCACATCTCTAAAACAGATTCGTTCCACTTAGAGAAGTAAGCAAGAAAACACTATGTCAATCCTTTCAAAATCCTTGTTGCCTCCCAGCTGGACCCAGAAATGTAAGAAAACACTATCTTTCTTCTTATAAACAAGGGAGGGAGGTTTGCTTTCAATTATGGATGCTAAAATTGGGTATGTTATGCAACTAAAAATGGCAACAACACCTGTTGAAATGGTTATGAGTGGGCAGAATGAAATGCTTCCCTCAAAAAGTGGAATATCTAAACACCTGGAACCAACATATTTTCACTGAATACCTAGTGTCTCAAGAGAGACTAACATTTCACTTTTCCAGATAGAAGCATAAAACATCAGAGTTGGAAGGGCTTTTAGACCACTAACTGTAGGTGTCACTCAGAGTTCTGTCCTGGACCTTCTCTCTCTTGCCAGTATTTCACTTGGTGATTTCATCAATTCTCATGAATTTAACTACCACATCTACACTGATGACTCTCAAATCTACCTATTCTGCCCCAAACTCTCTGCTGACCTCCAATTTCACATCTCTAAGTGCCTTTCAGACATCTTAAACTAGATGTCCAGTAGGCATCTAAAACTCAAAATATCTAAAACAGAACTCATTATCTTTCCTCCTGAACCCTCCCCAAATCCTATAGTGCTTGGCACATAATAGTAGCTTAATAAATATTTGTTAATGGAGACAAATTTATTTAATGACTATTGATGCAATTTTTTTTAATTTATAAGAAATTTACAATTTTATTTTCACTTATGGAATAAAACAAGCATTTTTATAACACAGTATAATAAAAAAGATTGAACATGAAACTGCAAATCTATTATATACAACTTGCTATTCCTTTTAGATATATAACAAAGTTATCATGTAAATTTCCTTTTTTTCCCTTTTCTTTCTCCGCCACCCCCCACAGAGATGGCTATCATTAGACACAAATATATATCTATATATGTACAAAATTATGCTATATATACATATTTATCAGCTTATCTCTAGATGCAAATAGCATCTTTATTCACAGGTCCTTCGTAGGGGTATTTATAATAGTCAAAATAACTTATTTGATCAAAGTCATTCTTAAAACAATACTGCTGTCACTGTATATAATGTTCTTTTGGCTCTGCTCATTTCACTCTTCATTATTTCATGCAAGGCTTTCTATGTCCTTCTAAGATCATGAAGCTCATTATTTCTTAAAGCACAGTAGGATTCCATCAAAACATATATAACAACTTTGACAGCCATTCCCCAATTGATGGGTATCACTATAATTTCCAGTTCTTTGAGATCACAAAGAGAGCCACTATAAACATTTTAGAACATATAGTTTTTTTTCCCTTTTCCCTTAATCATCTTTGGAAACAGACCAGTGGTGGTATTACTGGATCAAAGGGCATAGGCAGTTTAATAACTATTTGGGCATAATTCCAGATTGCTTTTTCCTATTTTTATGATCTCCTTGGGATATAGATCAAAGTATTGCTGGGTCAAAGGGTATGTACAGTTTTTATAGCCCTTTGGGCACAGTTCCAAATTGCTCTCCAGATTGATTGGATTAGTTCACAACTCCACCAACAATGCATTAGTGTTCTAATTTTCCCACATCTTCTCCAACATTTATCATTTCCTGTTTTGTCATATTAGCCAATCTGAGAGGTGTGAGGTGGTGCCTCAGAGCTGTTTTGATTTGCATTTCTCTGATCAATCATGATTTAGAGCATTTTTTTATATGACTATAGATGGCTTTAATTTCTTCATCTGAAAACTGTTCATATCCTTTGACCATTTATCAATTGGGGAATGATTTGCAGTCTTGTAAATGTGACTCAGTTCTCTATGTATTTTAGAAATGAGGCCTTTATCAGAGACATTGGCTGAAAAGATTGTTTCCCAGCTTTCTACTTCCCTTCCAATCTTGATTGTATTGGATTTGTTTGTGCAAAAACTTTTCAATTTAATGTAATCAAAATTATCCATCTTGTATTTTATAATGTTCTGTTTGGTCATAAATTCCCCCATTCTCCATGAATCTGACAGGTAATCTATTCCTTGATTTCCTAATTTGCTTATAGTATCAGCCTTTATATCTAAATCATTTGTGAAAAGTGGTTTGTAATTGTGTTAATATAGTTCCTGAGTTTATCTGGGCAGGCAGACTCCCAAATATTTTACGTTGTCTACAATTATTTTAAATGGGATTTCTTTTTCTATCTCTTGCTGGGCCTTGTTAATAATGTACAGAAATGCTGATGATTTATGTGGGTTAATTTTATATTCTGCAACTTTGCCAAAGTTGTTGATTATTTCAAGTAGTTTTTTAGTTGGCTCTCTAGGATTCTCTAAGTAAACCATCATATCATTTGCAAAGAGTGATAGCTTTGTTTCTTCTTTGCCTATTCTAATTCCTTCAATTTCTTTTTCTTCTCTTGTTGCTCAAGCTAACATTGCTAGGTCAATATTGAATAAAAGTGGTGATAGTGGGCATCCTTGTTTCACCTCTGCTCTTATTGGAAATGCTTCTATTATATCCCCATTATATATAATGCTTACTGATGCTACTTATCATTTTAAGAAGAAAACTCCATTTATTTCAAAGTTCTCTAATGTTTTTAGTAGGAATGCATGTTGTAATTTGTCAAAAGATTTTTCTGCATCTATTGAGATAATCATATATTTCTGTTAGTTTTATCATTTATATGGTCAATTATGCTCATAGTTTTCCTAGTATTGAACCTGTATTCCTGGTATAAATCCTACCTTGTCATAGTGTATTATCCTCAAGATAAATTGCTATAATCTCTTTGAAAATATTTTATTTGAAATTTTTACATCTATATTTGTTAGGGAAATTGGTCTATAATTTTCTTTCTCTGTTTTGGCTCTTTCTGGTGTAGGTATCAGCACCATATTTGTATCATAAAAAGAATTTTGGTAGGACTCCTTCTTTACCTATTTTCCCAAATAGTTTATATAGAACTGTAATTCATTGTTCTTTAAATGTTTGGTAGAATTCACTTGCAAATCCATCTGGCCCTGGAGATTTTTTCTTAGGGAGTTCATTGATGGCTTGTTCAATTTCTTTTTCTGAAATGGGATTGTTTAAGTATTTTATTTCCTCTTCTGTTGTTCTGGGAAATTTATATTTTTGTAAATATTTATCTACTTCACTTAGATTGTCAGATTTATTGGCATACATTTGGGCAAAATAGCTCCTAATTATTGCTTTAATTTTCCTGTTTGTTGGTGGTTTATTCACCCTTTTCATTTTTGATAGTGGCAATTTGGCTTTCTTCTTTCTTTTTTTTTTTTTATTGAATTGACCAGAGATTTATATATTGTATTAGTTTTTTCATAAAAGCAGCTCTTACTTTTATTTATTAGTTCAATAGTTTTCTTACTTTCAATTCTACTAATCTCTACTTTGGCTTTCAGAAATTCTAATTTGGTATTTAATTGGGGATTTTTAATTTGTTCTTTTTTCTAGCTTTTTTACTTGCATGCCTAATTCACTGATTTCCTCTTTCTGTATTTTATTAATGTTAGCATTGAGAGATATAATATTTCCCCTAAGAACAGCTTTGGCTGCATCCCATAACTTTTGTTATATTGTCCCATAGTTGTCATTCTCTTAGATGAAGTTATTGATTATTTGTATGATTGACCCACTCATTCCTTAGGATTATATTATTTAGTTTCCAATTAATTTTTAGTCTCTCTTTCCATACCCCCTTATTACATGTAATTTTTATTGCTTCATTGTCTGAAAAGGATGCATTTAATATTTCTGCCTTTCTGCATTGGATTGTGAGATTTTTATATCCTAGTACATGGTCAATTTTTGTGTAGGTGCCATGAAAATAAAGTATATTCATTTTTATCAATTTTCTCCAGAGGTCTACCATATCTAACTTTTCTAAAATTCTATCCACTTACTTAACTTCTTTCCTGTTTATTTTATGTTTAGATTTATCTAGTTCTGAGAGCGGTTGTTGAGGTCCCCCACAAGTATAATCTTGCTGTCTACTTCTTCCTATAACTCACTTAACTTCTCCTATAAGAATTTGGATGCTATACCACTTGGTATACATATGTTTAGTATTGATATTATTTCATTGTCTATGGTATGTATTTGCAGAATGTAGTTTCCTTCCTTATCACTTTTAATTAGATCTATTTTTGCTTTTGCTTTGTCTGAGATTAGGATTGCTACCCCTGCTTCCTTTTTTTCATTTCAGCTGAAGCATAATATAGTCTACTTCAACCTTTACTGTGTGTGTATCTCTCTGCCTCAAACATGTTTCTTGTAAACAATATATTGTAGAATTATGGTTTTTAATCCACTCTGCTATCCACTTTTTTGCGGGAGAGTTCATCCCATTCACATTCATAGTTATGATTAATAACTGTGGCTTTCTGTCCATCCTATTTTTTTCCTTGTTTATATTTTCCCTCTCCTTTCTCGTTTTTCCTCTTGAGTCTTGTATTTGAAGATTAAATTTTCTGTTCAGTTCTGGATTTTCCATCTGGAAAATGTGGAAGTCCCCTATTGCATTGAATATCCAAGTCCTCCCCTAAAAGATTATGCTCAATTTTGTTGGGTAGTTGATCCTCAGTTGTAATCCAAGCTCCTTTGTCTTCTGGAATATCATATTCCAATTACTCTGATACTTTAATGTAGATGCTGCAAGGTCCTGGGTAATCCTGACTGTGGTTCTATGATATTTTAATTGTTTCTTTCTGGCTGCTTGCAATATTTTCTTCTGGTCCTGATAATTCTGGAATTGTGCTATGATATTCCGTGGCATTTTCAATTTGAGATCTCTTTCAGGAGATGATCGGTGGACTCTTACAGTGACTATTTTACCCTCTGGTTCTAGAACCTCAAGGTCCTTGATAATTTCTAGAAAGATGCTGTCAAAGTTCTTTTTTTGATTACTGCTTTCAGGTAGACCAATAATTTTAAATTATCTGTCCTGGATCATTTTTTCAGATCAGTTGTTTTTCCAGTGAGATATTTTAGATTTTCTATTTTTGATTTTGTTTGACTGATTCTTGATTTCTCCTAATGCCCAATTCTAATTTTTAATGACTTGTTTTCTTCAGTGAGTTTTTGTGGCTTCTTTTCCATTTGGCCAATTCTACTTTTTAAGGAGTTGTTTTCTTAAGTGGACTTTTTTTTTTCCATTTGGCAAATTGTATTTTTAAGGAGTTGTTTTCTACAATTTCAGGCTGTTGACTCTCTCTTTCATACCTCTCATTTCTTTCCCCAATTTTTCGTTTACCTCTCTTATTTGACTTCTGAAATCTTTCTTGAGCTCTTCCAAGAAGACTTTTTGGGCTTGACTACTACTTCATATTCCCATTTGAGGTTTTGTATGTAGGTATGTTGACAAGGTTGTCCTCTTCTGATTGTGTGTTTTGATCTTCCATATCCCCACAGAAAAGAATCTATGGTCAGTGTCTGTTTCTGCTTTTTGTTCTTGATTTTTGCCAATTTCCTGGCTTTTAAACTTGAGCTCTCCTGTTAGAGCACAGGGGGAACTTTCCATAGCTTCTTGTGCTGGGATGGGGGTCTGGTTACTTGGCTTTGTGTGCTGGGGCCTTGGATGCAGGCAGCTGGAGTCTGTAAGGATCTGGCAACTTACCTAGTGATGAGATAGTGTCCTTGTTATGGTGGCTGGTGTGTGCTGAAGCCAGGTGGGGTTTTTCTGTGTTTTCTTGGGGCTACATGGAAGCTCATGGGGTGGGGGGTGGGGTTGGGATCTGACCCCTAGAGGACACCTGCTCACCCAGGGCTGGGCTGAAGCACATGGAGGTCTAGCTGATGAGGGACACCTTTTTCTCCCAGAGATGCACTGCCAGCATATGTGGTGGTTCTCCAAGATGGAGTCTGCTGGTTCCCTTGGTTTTGCCAAGGCATGCATAGGGTCCTGGTGCTGGTGATTCTCTGCTCCACCACCCTGGGCCTCAGGATCTCCCACTGGTTTGCTGAGGTGGGGCTTGCCACTAAATTGCCAGGACACCTCCCATCCTGGACTGCACTCCCCTTCCATCAGAGCAAGAGGGAATTTTCCCATTAATCCTCCAAGCCTTCTGGGCTAAAAGACTGCTGCACTTTATTTTTTGGCTGGCTCTGCTATTCCAGGATTTTCCTTGGGTAATATTTTCTGGGTTTTTAGAGGTCAGTAAGGGAGAGTGAGAGTGACTTACTGCTTAACTCAGCCATCTTGGCTCCCAGAATGGGAGTTATTTTAGATTCTTCTTGTCTCTGCATGGTCCATTCATTAATTCAGAATAAATGTTTAAATTAGTACCCAATCATAAAGAAAAAAAAAGACAAGAGAAGAGCACTGGGTCCAATTACAACAGTCCTAGCTTAACTTATTTAAACAAGCTGTTTCCTTTTTTAAAAAAAATGAAAAATTGGTAAAAGCATAGATATTGATTCTATTCCCTAGATATGTTAAACCATTAATAACAACCAAGAAGTCTAAAGAGCCTAGAAAGTGTTTAGTCTTCAAATACATGATCCTCAGTTTTATTTTAATTTGTTCAGTGTTTGTTCTTTGACAAGTTACTTAGCCTCTTTAATCCCTAGTCCTTTCCAATAAAATGGTGGACTGGAAGATTCCTTAAGTTCCTTTCAGTTCTTAGCACAGTGCCTGACATATAATAGGTGTTTAATAAATTATTGTTAGTTCATTAATTCATTCAGTACTTTGTTCCCAAGAGTTCTCGTCTAACAAGATTCTTTCCATGTTATTTTATGTTCTTGGATTTATTAAATATTGAGCTACTCTTTTCATTTGCTTTCTGTTTCTTGCTTATCCAGTCTTTTATTGATTTACTTTCTGTTTTTTTTTTTAATCAGTCCTCCTTATCATCATCCCTGCAACTGCTCTTTCTGTACCACCAGACCTCCTGGGACCATGCCTTGGGTGATTTATTGACCTCTGCTTTGGAATCAATCAATCAACAAGCATTGATTAAGCCAGGCCCTAAGTTTAATGCTACAAAAACAAAAATGAAATATTCTCTGCCTTCAAGAAGCTTATATTCTATAAACACAAACAACACGCACATATTTCAGTATTTACAAAATATATACAAAATAAATAAAAGATAATTTTGAAGGAAAAAGCTTTAATGGTTGGGAGGATCAAGAAAAGTTTCAAGGGGGGAGGCAAGATGGCAGAGTAAAAGCAGGGACTCACTTGAGCTCTCCCCCCAACCCCTCCAAATACCTATTAAAATGACTCTAAACAAATTCTAGAACAGCAAAACCCAAAAAAAGACAGAGTGAAACAAATTTCCAGCCCAAGACAACCTGGATGGTTGATGGGAAAGGTCTCTTGCACTGGGCTGAGAGAGAAGCACAGTCCAGTGTGGACTGCACCAGCACAGATCAGCTCCAGCAGGCCTAGAGCAAACCTTAGGGGACTGAATCACTGGCAGTTGTAGTGGTTTCCAGACTTCTCAAGGCACAAATGCCAAAGACAACTTAGAAGGTCAGGGGGAAAGTTCTGTCAGACCAGGATGAGAGAGAGGTGTAGGGCCACAGTCTGGCCCCATCCCCAGCACAGTCCCGGGGTGGTGGTGATAGCTGCTTCTGGAGCTCTCTGACCACAGACAGTAAGGAGATCAAACAGATGATCAGGAGATTACAGGGATCACTTTGCTGGCACAGAGGCAGAACTCTGTTGCTTTGCCCATACTTAGATCTCAGTCATAGTCCTAAGTAGAGGAAGAGCACTGGCATAGTAGAGCTTGTGGCAGCAGTGAAGAAGGAACCCTCATCATAGTTACAGGGCAGAAAAGAGTGCTTGTGGTAACTCACTGACCAGAGCACAGGCCAGGAGAGGAGTAAACACCTCTCCTTAGATCATACCACCTTGGAAGAACTGAAAACTTACAGATCCCTAGAAGTATATCTGAAAACAGCTGCACAAAACCAACAAAGCTTGGGACAGTACATCCTCCACACTGGAAGCAGAGCACTACCTTAACAGAGTTAAAAAGTCAAGTAATTGGCTGGGAACATGAGCAAACAGTGGGAAAAACTCAGACTATAGAATCTTACTTTGGTGACAACGAAGATCAAAACATGCAATCAGAAGAAGGCAATAAAGTCAAAGTTCCTACATCCATAGACTCCAAGAAAAATATAACTTGGTCTCCGGCCATGGAAGAGCTCAAAAAGGATTTTGAAAATCAAGTAAGAGAGGTAAAGGAAAAATTGGGAATAGAAATGAGAGTAGTGCAAGAAAATCATAAAAATGAGTCAACAGCTTGCTAAAGGAGACACAAAAAAACACAAGAAAATAACACCCTAAAAATAGACTAGATCAAATGAAAAAAGAAGGCCAAAAAGCCAATGAGGAGAATGCCTTAAAAAGCAGAATTGGTCAAATGGAAAAAGAGGGACAAAAGGTCATTGAAGGAAATAATTCCTTAAAAATTAGAATGGAGCAAATGAAAGCTAATGACTCAATGAGAAATCAGGAAAGTATAAAACAAAACCAAAGAATAAAAAATAGAAGACAATGTGAAATACCTCAGTGGAAAAACAACTGACATGGAAAATAGATCCAGGAGAGAGAATTTTAAAATTATTGAACTTCCTGAAAGCCATGATTTAAAAAAGAGCCTAGACCTCATCTTTCAAGAATTGTCAAGGAATACTGCCCTAATATTCTAGAAGCAGAAGGTAAAATAGAAATGGAAAGAATCCTCCAATCACCTCCTGAAATAGATTCCAAAATGAAAACTGCCAAAAATATTATAGGTGAATTCCAGAGTTCCCAGGTCAAGGAGAAAATATTGCAAGCAGCCAGAAAGAAATAATTCAAGTATTGTGGAAACACAGTCAGGATAACACATGATTTAGCACCTTCCACATTAAGAGATTGGAGGGCTTGGATGATATTCCACATGTCAAAGAAGCTAGGATTAGAATCAAGAATCACCTACCCAGCAAAACTGAATGTAATCAATGAGGGAGAAAAATTGGCATTCAATTATGTAGAGGAATTTAGTGCACTCTTGAGAAGCCAGAGCTAAATAGAAAAGTTCACTATCAAATACCAGATTCAAGAGAAACATGAAAAAGTAAAAAGGAAGAGAAATCATTAGGGACTTATTGAAGTTGAACTGTTTGCATTCCTACATGGAAAGATGATATTTGTAACTCATGAGACCTTTCTCAGTATTAGGGTAGTATATACTGGGAGAAGGAAAAAGATGGGGTATATTATCACAAATAAAAGAGGCAAGAAAAAGATTTTACAGTGGAGCAGAAGAGGGGGGAGGTGAGAGGGAATGAGTGAACCTTACTCTTACTGTATTTGGCTTACTGTATTTGTAACATACAGACTCAATTGTGTATGGAAATCTATCTTACCCTGCATGGAAGTAGGGGGAAAGCAGACAAGAGAAGAAGTCATGGAAGGGAGGGCACATTCGGGGTGGGGTAATCAAAAGCAAACACTTTTGAGGATAGCAGGCTGCGATAGAGTGGAGGGAAATATAGTTAGTCTTTCACAACAAAAAAGAAAAAAAATGAAAGTTTCACACAGAATCTGGAATCTGAACTGAGTTTTAAAGGAAAGGTGAAATTTCAGGAGATAGAGATCAATATGGCATGCATATTAGTCTGTACAAAAGCACAAAGATAATATGGTGTTGTATGTTAGGAGCAACAATAGGTATACTATTTACTTATGTAATATAATACAATATAATATAAAACAGTAAGCCTGATTGAACTGCAGAGTACAAGAAGGAGGCTTGTTTATAACAAGGTAGGAAAGCTAAGTTTGTACTGGGATGTGAAAAAAATTTAAAGACAGAGAGTTTATATTTGATCCTAAAGTCAGTAAGAAGCCATTTAAGTTTTACTGAGTAGGGAAGTAACATGATCTGACCTGCAGTTTAAGAAAATTACTTATGACTAGTACCGAAATATGTTTTGCCACATATGTAACATATGCAATTCTTGGTTCTCAACAGTGAGGGAAAGGGAAAGAGAGAATTTGAAACTTAAAAATGAGATTGAATTTTTAAAAATGCAAAATCACTATGGAGGAAGGGTTGGAGTGGTATGAAACATGGAGCAGCTCTGTCAGGAGGCCTTGACTAGGCCTCAAGAAATTTCACCTCAGCTTTCACCTTATTTACTGCCTCAAGAAATTTCACAATTTAGGAATAAACAAGAGATAAATAGAAAAGTTAAGTTTAAAATGAATTATTTTGATTACATTAAATTAGAAAGGTTTTGTACATATAAAACAAATGTAGCCATGATCTGAAGGAAAGCAGAAAATTGAGGAAAAAAAATTTATAGACTATTTCTCAGATAAAGGTCTCATATCTCATAAAGAACTTTGTCAAATATATAAGAACATGAGTCATTCCCCAACTAATAAAAGATCAAAGGATATGAACAGGCCATTTTCCAATTAAGAAATCAAAAATATTTATAGTTATATGAAAAAATGCTCTAAATCATTATTGATTGGACAAATGCAAATTAAGACAACCTTGAGGTATCATTTTACACTTACTATATTGACTAAAATGATTGAAGGGGAAAGTGATAATTGTCAGGATTGTGACAAAAATTGGGATATTAATTCATTGTTGGTGAAATTGTGAACTGATTCAAAGGGCCCACATGTATAAAAATATTTATAGAAACTTTTTTTGTGGTGGCCAAGAAGTTGAAATTGAAGGGATGTCCATCAATTGAGGAATGGCTGAACAAGTTGTGGTATATGAATGTAATGGAATACTATTGTTCCATAAGAAATGATGAGCAAGTGGACTTCAGAAAAACTCGGAAAGAGTTACAGGAATTGATGCTGAGTGAAGTGAGCAGACGGAGTCGAACATTGTACACAGCAACAGTGACATTGTACAAAGAGTAATTTTGATAGACTTAGCTCTTCTCAGCAATGCAAGGATCTAAGACAACTCCAAAAGACTCATGATGGAAAATGCTGTCCACATCCAGAAAAAGAACCTTAGAGTCTGAATGCAGACTGAAGCATACTGTTTGCCCTTTGTCTCTTTTTTGTTTTTTGTTTCTTCTTTCTTGTGGTCTCGCATTAGTCCTAATTCTTCTTTACAACATGAGTAATGTGAAAATATACTTAATATGAATGTATATGTATAGCCTATATCAGATTGTACCCTCTCTTGGTGTAGTTAGGGAGGGGGAGAAAATTTAGAACTCAAAATCTTATAGAAGAGAATGTTGAAAACTAAAAATAAGCAAATTAATTAAAAAATAACTCTCACATTGGCAACTAGCCATTTCCTGGTACAGTAATTTTTTTAAAGTGAAAGTGTTTAGTATTTGCCATGCATATTTGGTGCTTTCATATGTTTTTCTTTAAGAATATGTAGACGAAATACATACGTGAGGCTTCTGAATAATCCTCTAGTATTTAAGCTTTTTAGAATCTTGAACATGAATACCATTTTCTAACAAATTTAACAATGTCTTCTCCAGTGTACATCTTTTCATCTTTCTACCTCCCCTCCTAAAATTCTACCCCTCCTCCACAAAATCTGGACTATTTGGTCCTAATCTACTAGATTACATATTCCTTCAACAATTCAATCTACTTTTACACATTTATTAATTAAATGTCTATTGTGTTTGGAACACTGTGCCTAGGAAATATACAAGGTTTGGCTAAATATAGTTTCTATTTTTATAGAGTTTACAATAATGAGCCTCTTCAGTGGCTTCCTAGTCCCTAAAAGCTTCATTTTCTAAAATAAAAGCTTATTCTAACATTCAAAAGCCCTTTATGGTCTGGGTTCAACTCATCTGTCCTACTTCATATCACTCTTCTTCATGCTCTCTATATTCCTAATAAACTCTACTATTAATTGCTCTGTGACTTCATCTGGCTCTCTCCTGCCACTGTGTTCCATGCATAGAATAGAGTCCTGCCACATATCTGCATACTGAAATTCCCCTTCCTTCAAAGCCCAGCTCAGTTTTTTCCTCTCCTATGGTCTTCCCCTATTCTCCTTCCATATCAACCAAGATAATACTGTTTTCTGTCCTCTGTGACTGTCATTCTCTCATAGCAGAAACCTTAGCCTCATATTTCACAGGAAAAAAATTGAGGCTATTCACTATGAATTCGATCTCCCATCTTCCTTGTTTCCTATTATGTAGAGATGCCTTATACCACTCTCTTCCTCTATCCCTATTTCACATGGTAAAGTGGTCTTACTCCTTACCAAGGCCAACCTATTCAAGTGATCCCCTTCCATTGCATCCCCTCTAACATATTGCCACTGCCATTCCCACTTTTTCATTTATTATGAATCTCTCCCTCTTTATTGGCTCATTTCCTGCTGCCTACAAACATGCTCAAGTCTCCACTATCCTGAAAAGACAAACAAACAAACAAAACAAACCCCACTGGATCCTTCTATCCCTGCTTACTATTGATCTATTTTTCTTCTGTCCTTTTAGTGAAATTCCTTGAAAAAGCAGTATACAATAAGTGCCTCCACTCTCTCCTCTCTCTCTTTTTAACCCCTTACAATCTGATTTCTGAAGTTATCATTTCACCAAAAATGCTCTTTCCAAAGTTACTAATAATCTCTCAACTGCCAAATCCCATGGCCTTTTCTCAATCTTCATTGTCCTTGACCCCTTTGTAGCCTTTAACACCATTGATCACTCTCTCCTCCTTGATGCTCTTTTCTCTTTAGGTTTTCAGGACACCACTCTCTCTTGGTTTACTTCCTACCTATCTGACCACTCCTTTATCTCCTTTGCTAAATCCACTTCCACTTCATGCCTTCTAACCATAGATGTCCCTCAGGGTTCTGTTCTGTGTCCCCTTTTCCTTCTATACTATTTCACTTGATGATCTCATCAGCTCCCATGGATTTAAGTATCATCATTCTGCTACCTATACTGTTACAATTTATCTTCTGACCTCCAATCTAGCATCTCCAATTGCCTTCCAGACATCTCGAAGTGGATGTCCACTAGACATCTTAAACTCAATATGTCTAAAACTGAACTTATTTTCTTTCTCCATAACCCTTCCCCCCTCCTACCTTCTGTGTTACTGTAGAAGGTAATAGTCCCACCCAGTCCATTCCCTCAGGTTCACAGTTCTAGATTCCCCTCTATCTCTCCTCCTTTTCCCAACTTCCAAGCTGTTGCCAAGACCTTTCTATTTCACCTCTGCAGCCTTTCTCAAATATACCCTCTCTTCTCTGACGCTGCCACCGTTCTAATGCAGACTCTAATTACCTCATGCCTGGACTCCTACAATAGCCTGCCAGTGGGTCTGTATGCCTCAAGTTTCTCCCCACTCCAAACCATTCTCCATTCAGCCACTAAAGCGATTTTCCTAAAATGTAGTTCTGATCATAGCACTCCCCTACTCAATTAAACTCAATGACTTCCTATTTCCTCCAGAAGCAAATACACAAGATGTTCTGCTTGGCATTCAAAGCCCTTCATAACTTAGCCCTTTCTTACATCTTTAGTCTTCTTATATATCACTCTTTGACACTTACTCTTCAGTCCAGTGACACTGGCCTCCTGGCTATTCCAAAGACAAGACACCCCCTCACTTGGCTCTGGGTATTCTTTCTGGCTGCCCCCCCATGCCTGGAATGTTCTCCCTCCTTCACTCTGACTACAGACCTCCCTGGCTTCCTTTAAATTCTAATTAAAATCCCACCTTCAACAGGAAGCTTGCCCTAACTCCTCTTAATTCCAGTAGAAAAGCTCTTGTTTTAATTATTTCCTATTTATCCTTGCTTTGCATATATTTGCCTATTTTCTCCCCCATTAGATTGTGAGCTCTTTGATGGCAGGGATTATCTTTTGCTTTTCTTAGCATCCCCAGTGCTTAGCACACTATTTGGCACACTTAATAAATGTTTATTGAATTGAACTGGATTTTTATCATTTGAACTTCTACTATAATTATCTGTAAAACATTCCCCCTCACCATACCACAAATTCCTTGAGTACAAGAATTATATGATTTTTCATAGTTAGGTCTTCAGTATCTGTATCTAACATATACCAGGTCCTAAAGGACATTTAGTCTCAGGAACTGAAGTGAATTAGAGGCAGAGATGGAATTTTAGTTACCTTTTTATCTCCTTCAGGACTTAGCATAGTGTCTCACACATTGTAGACATTGAAGCATTTGTTCAATTTGATTTGTTAAAAGGTTAAAAATAATAGATTTTATACTAGATTGTTATTTGTATCTAAAACTATAGCAACACACTGTGCATGTCATTTATCTTTTATAGTAACTACCACACTTAAATAAACCTGCTTATATTTGTCCTTGATAAATGTAATCCTCTAGAATCAAATGTCATTATAAATTGTAACATCTCATGTTTACAGAAAATTTAGATATTTACCTGCCAGAGGGAAGAATATCGGATAAAATTATTCAGCTCAGTTATTTTCTGATTCTTAGAATCATAAGTACCCAAGCTGACTATATACAACTGAAGTTATCAGAAAATCATTTGAGATAATGTCAAAGGACATTTTCCTGATGGAAAAGAAAGGTGTTCTATAGTGACTGATATTTAAGGCACTTACTGTTTTTTACTGGTATATAACTGTGCTTTAAAATTAGACCTTGATACATGACTCTGAGAAAGTCATTTAACCACTCTCAGCCTCAAATCCTCATCTGTAAAATGGAGGTAGGCATACCTGCAGTACTATCTCACAGTTTTGTTGGGAGGATCAAATAAGATAATAGATATAAAGTACTTTGGAAACTATAAAGTATTTTTATGCATTTCAGCTATTAAATTTTAATTGCTATTGTTGTACTTATTCATAAAAGGTTGGATTGCTGGACTAAGTATTGGGGAGACTAGTTTTCTCATGAGTAAGGTTTTTTTCATTCTGTTCAAGAGGCTTTTATAACATGTTTTAAGAGACACAAGTATGAAATTGGAAAGTAGGCACTGATAAATTAGAATAATTATCCTCTGTATTATAGATGAGGAAAATAAAACGTTGACAAGTTCCCATGCTACCAATCAGTAGAGAAGCTTGATTTAGAATTCTATAGTTTTTGGCTCTCAATTCTAAACCTAGACTGTCATACTCAGTTACTACATACTACTTTGTAACAGAATATGATGATTTAATGAAAATAATACTTGTAGGGAGGTTGTTGTTTAAAAAAATGCAGTCAATTAAATTAAGTAGAAAAATAAATAACCAAGGCTAAATTAGGAGTTTAGATCTTAAACAAGGAGAAAAATAAAAGCATGGGAGAAAAATATAAAAGCCAAGAAAAACTAATACTCATTTCCTAATACACTACGACAGTTGATTAGAAAATGATTACACAATATTTATATGTGATAATAAAGAGACCAAATGCCTCAACTACACAAATAAATTAATTCAATCTTTGGAAAAGCCAATCAGGACACATCTTTCAAAACCAAATCAAAACAAACCAAACCAAACCAAACCTTGAAGGGAAAAAAAGAAATAAAAAGAGAACATTAAAAAATCTGTTTCCCATTATACCTACAATATTTTTAAAAGATATTTCTTATTCAAATACCTGTGAAGTTATGTGATGATAACATATACATCTTTAGCAGTAGAGGCAGGGGTAGAAAGAGACAGTATATTTAATGTTAAACCCAGCACTCCGAAAATCACTCTTGGCAAGAGAAAACAAAAGCACTTGTATCTCTCAATCTGAGGGGTTAACAGATAGCAGAAATACCTTTATACCAGTAATAATAATAATAATAATAATAATAATAATAATAATAATAAAATAATTATTCAATGTGGATCTTTCTGGTAAATCAAATAATCAATGGGAACAAATAAAATTATTTTGGAGGTGACTTTTTGATGTATGGACTCTTGTTTCTGACTTGCAGATAAACCACAGAAGGACAAAGGAATGAACAATTTTAAATTATAATTGAGATCTTTAAAAAACAAGAAAAATCTCATCTTTCATTTATCATCAGATTTCTGAGTGCAAAGAAGATAGGCATAATTCTACTACATGAAAAAAACTGGTTTTACATATGAAACAACCTAAGTTGAGACAATAAAAATATTTTAAAATAATATCATAATTAGAAACAGAAACCATAATAAAATATCATAAAGGAATGTATAGTTTTCATTATTTAAGTGTAAGAATATTACAGAAATATATTGGTGCAAACTACTTTGTCATAGTAGTTTGTAGTACATAACTCTGTCATGTACTACATGCTCATGTGAATCTAATAAACAGTTAAAAACTGCTAAAGTTAATAGTTACAGAAAAAGAATCATGATGGTGGTATTTCTCCGATGGAGAAAATAATTGGAGACATGAATTTCTTGGAAATGTGGATGTACTTTAATGACATAAATTTCTTTGGAAAGATCCTGGAAGGGCATGAGGAGAGATTGAAGATGGTCTTTTGGTTGAAGGAAATCAATCTGAAATTGTTAACTGAAATTTTCAATCTGTAGAGCTTCTTTTAAGTATGTGGTCCAGTCACAACAAAGTGTAAACACTGCTCCAGAGAAGAAAGCATTTCTGAAGTTGTCATATGC
This sequence comes from Phascolarctos cinereus, assembly GCF_003287225.1. NCBI lineage: Eukaryota > Metazoa > Chordata > Mammalia > Diprotodontia > Phascolarctidae > Phascolarctos > Phascolarctos cinereus. The sequence continues at coordinate 207,487,689 of NW_027555514.1, forward strand.
ACAGAAAAATAGTGGGCACAGATTTTTTAAAAAAATTTTTGTTTATTTTTTTCTCCTCAGAGCTTTGTTTGCAAGGTATGTCCTCATTGCTTTTTTTCCAAAGATGGAGCTATTTTATTTAAGTAGTTGAGGCATGTGGCCTTTTTATTATCACATATAAATATTTTGTAATCTTTTAGGCTAAAGAACCTTTCTGGGATTTAGTGGTTAATATTTACAAAATTGCTATGTTTTATTAATAAATTACTGAATGACTTTAATTACAGACATATGATAGAAGGGACTCAGAATTAGAAAGCACAGAAAGGTAAAATTTAATTAACCAACAAAGCCTTTTGGAGATCAACAGACAGCCATATGTAAAAAAAGAAAGAAAGAAATAGAAAAAGGGGGAAAATGTCTTTAAAGACTCAATCGACTGCCTTATCCAGTCAACAGTATTAGCTTATATAGAGCCAAACAAACCCTTTGTTTTCTACACATATGTCAACTTGGAAGGTTTGGGAAGAGAGCTATGGTCACCAGAGAAAAATTGCATGCACACTAGCAGAGGTTTGACTGACAGTGAGAACCTATCGACAAGCTTGATGATCTTGGCAATGAAGTAGGCTATCACTGAGCAGTTAAAAAATTATGTAGATGAAGCAAAACTCCAAGGATGGACTAATAATAATCAATTAACTTATATTTTGACAAGTGCAGAGTTGACAGCAAGGGGTAATAGCACTGGTCAGCTCTAATTTCAGCTTTACTCATGGATTCTGGGAAGACTAATGTAGATGCAGTTGCCTTATTCAGACATTATAACTATAATGATATCAAGAAGATGAAGTGAGAGCTATCTGTGATGGCCAAGGAACTGGTAAATAACCAAATGGAAGCATAGCTGAGAGTTTCAGACTTCCAGCAGGCAGAATGCCAAATGCATGCGTAAACCTTTTTTCTTTGGACAAGTCTTTATAGCAGTAGTCTGGGGATGACTGGCAGCTTGAACAGATAGTTGAAATAACATAAACCAAAAATAAAGGAGGTGATCCTATATGTTTTAAGTTCTAATCAGCAGAATACTCCTTATGTTCAGACAATGGAAGAAGTTAAAGCTGTGCAGTGGAGTACTATATTAGATAGTTAACTGATTTATGCATGAAACCAGAAGGCAGAGTAGTACACATTGCCATAAAAACTTAAATGATGGCTTTGGACATATGGGTTAATGAAGGGCACTAGAGAAGGCAAACCCCAAATGGCTAGAGATATCACTAAGAAGTGTGTCAAATGTATATAAAGAAAAGCATTACCAACTTGTGATGTAGGGCACCACCAGATCTACAGCAGGGTACTGCTACAGGGACAGGTGCCAACTATCAGCTTTGTCACTAGATACCCAAGCTCTGATTGAAGATACAGGACATAGTGAGAAGGAGACCTTTTGCCTGTGAATAGCAGTGGTATTCCTGGGTGGTGTGGCCTGACATGGTATATGGAGAAAAGAGGAAGTTCAGAAGCCAGCAGCAACAGTGGTGTCACCCAGATCTCAGGTGTAAAGTAGGATCTTAGTCCCCATGTCTGACCCAGCCATCAGAGGAATAACTAGAGTGGGTATCCCAGATCAAGAGAGAGCTTACAATTCTGCCACCCTGAGCCACAAAAGTTTTCTGGTTGGCTGACAGAGATAAAAGTTCAACAGTAATCTCGTCTTGTTCAAACCAAAAATCAAAACCCAAGTCAGGAGGTTGCAGAGCTCAGGCCAGGAAGGTGGGAAGCAGGGTGTAGTAATCAGACTTTGCTCTGCATTTGGGAGCACTGAAAGCTTACAGTTCTCTAGATTGTCCCTGAGATCTTAGAACAGCATAACACTTAATACTCTAAGAAAGTAGCAAAAGGAACAGCCAAAACCTCCCCTCCAGAAGTGTATCAAGGGCTCAGTCCTAATATTGAGTCTGAAGTCAGGAAGTAGGCTTAAAGAATGGGCAAATAAAAAAGAACTCCACCATGATGAGCTATCATGATGATAGGGATGCTTAAAGCACAAATGCAGAAGAGACTGACTCCAAACATCCACAAACACAACTTCAGAGAAAAATGCTGAAAGAGATGAACTAAGAATTTAAAATAGGCAAAATTTTTTTTTATAAATGGAATGAGTGAACTTGAGGAAAAATTTGGAAAAGAAATGAGAGCTATGACTAAAAGAATTGAAAGGAGAATGAACAGATTCACACAGGGAAAAAAAAAAAGCATTATCCAAGCAACAAATTCCCTGAAAACTAAAATGGACCAAATAGAACTCAGTGATGCCATGAGGCAGAAAGAAATACTAAAACAAGGCCAAAAGATAAAAAAAGTAGAAGAAAATGTAAGGTATCTCACAGCAAAAACAACTGACCCAGAAAAGATAATGAAGAGAAAAAAAAATTAAGAGTCATTGGACTATCTGAATATCATGACCCAAAAAGAACCTTAAGAATCTTAAAACCAAAAAAAAAAAGAACTTAGATATCCTATTTCAAGAAATCTTAAAACTTAAAAAAAAATCTTAGAATCAGAGGGCAATAGTAGAAATAGAAACAATCTACTGGTCACCTCTTGAAGGAAACCCCAAAATGAAAAATCCTAGGAACATCATAACCAAAATCCAGAGCTTCCCAGTTAAAGAAAAAAAAAATAATGCAAGCAGCCAGAAAAAAAAGAGTTCAAAGCACTGAGGAACCACAGTTAGGATCACACATGATTTAGCAGCCTCCACTATCCTGGAATACAGAACTTGGAATAAGATATTCCAGAAGGCAAAAGGTAAGGGCTTACAGTCAAGAATAGTTTACCCACAGGGAAAAAATAGAGCTTTAATGAAACATGACTTGCAAGCATTCCTAATTGGGAAAAAACCCAACAACAAACCACACACACACACACACACAGTGCTATGGAGAAACTCTGAAGCACAAACACAAGAGTGAAGAGAAACAAGAAAAGGTTTTTTTAAAGACTAAAAAAGGATAAATTGCTTACAATCAAATATGGGGAGATGACATACTTGTCTTCTCTGAACTTTATCATCACCAGAGTTTACAGAAGCAGCTGGGTAGCACAGTGGATAGAGTGTCATGTGTGGAGTCAGGAAGACCTGAGTTCAAATCCTGTCCTCAGACATTTATTAGTTGTGTGAGTCCTGCCCAAAATGCCAGCAAAGGGATCCCTGTAAACTCTTTCTTACTAGTTGTCTGCCCTCCTTAACATTTGTGGGCTTAGAGGTCTGGAAACTGCAACTGCTGCCACTCACTCAGTTGCCCCCAAAGCCTGCTGCTGGTTTGCTGGGGCAGATCCTATGCTTGACTCCATTCCTATAATCACCCTGATGCAACAGACATTTCCTGCCAACATTCTAAGTTTTCTTGGCCTTGAAAATTGTTTCATATTGTCCTTTTGTGGGTTCTGCCATTCCAGAATTTGTTTTGAGGCACTGTTTAAAGTTATTTGGAGGGATTAGGGGGACAGCTTACATGAGTCCATGCCTTTTCTCTGCCATCTTGGCTCTGCCCCAGTTTTCTTTCCCAGTGGCAGCAAGAGAAAAGGTGAATTTTCATTAATTGAAAGACATTTAATTTAATTTAAAAAAAACTGTCACAGTGGCATGATATGGTAGTAATATAGGACTTCAAATATTTGGACATTGCCAAGCTGTTGATAAATTATTACTTTGCTTTAATGACAATTTCTTTAGAAGCTGAAAGAAGAGATTGAATTAATTGATATTCTAGACCTGATTTTGACCAAAAAGGAAAAATAAGTTTTAATATAAATGATGGAAACTTTGTGGGGTAGAAGGAAGTGATCATGCCATCTTAGAGTCTGTCATATATAAAGCACGAAATACTGGACATAGACTGATCTTGGTATTGGGAGAGTGATTTGAAAGAACTCAAAGCAAAGTTAAGTAGGATCATATGACCTAAAACTCTTTAGGAAAAGTTGATTTAAAAGGGATGGAAAGTTCTCAAAAATTAAATTTTGATGATATGATTACAAACTAATCCCAAGAAGAAGTAAAGTTTAAAATTGATGTGGATATGAATGCATAGGTGACTTATCAACCAACTTTGCTCTCTAAAAAGTCATGTATCTAAGACAGAAATAAAGGCAAGTAATTAAGGATGCATACAAAAAGGTAGCATGTCTCTGTATCAGGAGCTTCAAAGCTCAGATTCAGCTAGAATTGATGATGAATGCTAAGAACAACAAAAAAAAAGCTATAGGTGGCAAGAGGAAGATCAAAGAAGACAAGGACTTTTGGTTGAGGTAGTGATGAGGTGAAGATAAGAGACACAAAAGATAAAGCAGAAATCTTCAGCTCTTATTTTGTTTCTATTTCCCTACCAAAGACAATGATTTGCATTGGGAACACTATAACCAAAAAAAAAAAATCTTCAGCATGGAACTGAAATGTCAGCTAATCAGGAATGGTAAGAGAAGAACTAGTATCCTCAATAATTTCAATTCAACACATTTCTGGGTACTGCAAAACCAAGTATATGTAATTGATGTAGCATCATGATTTTCAAAAATGTTTTGGAGAAACTGAGAGGTGTAATAGGCCTGGATATAGACATTCTAATCCCTCTTCCTACATAACCCCTCCAAAGGGAAAGGATGGCACTTTCAAATAATATAGGTCAATGACTAAAACTATAACTTTTATAAAAACTTTAGAACATGTTCTCAAAAGGATAGTTTGAAGTAGTGCTCCCTGAGAGTCAAAACTGATTATTCAAGAACAGGTCTTGTCAGATTAACAATATAGTTACCACCTCCTAACCCCTATGAGGAGATTAAAAAAAAGTCAACAGCAAAACTATTAATGCATTTAAGAAATTGAAGGGTAGATTGAATAAGAATAGAAAATAAAGTAAATGACTAATGACATAACATCCCTGGATTTGATGACAAGATGGAAAGAAACTGACCAATTAATGATAATAATAATTTAGATGTATGGATCCATAACTATCCCAATGATCATATCTAAAGATGTATGTTAACCCAGAAAGGTCTAATGGAGGAAGTATGGTACAATGAAAAGAGCAATATGATTAGATCGAAAAACCACTTTTGCCATTTACTATCCTGAGACCTTTTGCAAGTCACTTGACCTTTCTTAGCCTCGGTCTCCTTATCTGAAAAATGAGAAGGTTGCACTACATGAACTGTAAGGTCCCTTCCAATCCTATGAACTAACAACACTACAGTTGCTAGAATTGTACCACAGATCTATTATTATTCTTGTGCTATTTAATATTTTCATCATTTAACTAAAGTCTTAATGTTGACTTTATTTAAATGACTTAAGTAAAGATGATATATTTATCATATCTGCAGATGACAGAAAGCTTGAAGGGATAGTTAATATGTTGGACAATCAAGTCTGGATCCAAGAATCTCTCAATATAGTAAATAAACTGATGGGTCAAAGTAAATGTAAATTCCTCTGCTGGCATTTTTAAAAGCAGAGAAACTAAAAATAGGGAAAGTGTGACTAGACCAGTGTTGGTTTGATAGCATTAAAACAAGGGTTTTCTTCATAGATAATCTCTCAGATAGAGTGAGATTGGGTTGCAATATTGCTGTGGTGTAGGAAATGATGAGTCGGTTGATTTAGAAAAACATGGAAAGACTTGGACTTATGAAAGAAGATGCTATCCACCTTCAGAGAAACAGATGATGAGTAGAAATAAGCGTAGTATGGTCTTACATATATGTATGTATGTTTATAGATAAATAGGTATATGTATAATATATCTTATGTATATATATGTATATGTGTATATGTGTGTATATACAATATGTATATATATATACACACACATATGTATGCTTAATTATAGTCTTTTTGGGGGGAGGAAGGGGAAAAATAAAGTAAAAAGTACATAGCAGAGAACAAAAGAAAACCTACAAGGAAGCAAAGAATAGCTGAATAGCTTTGAAAACAATGTGTAAAATTAATTATATAGGTTTTCTTGAAATGGACATTATTACTTTCTATTGAATCCTCTCATGTTCTACTGTGTACATGGCAATGTTTTTTTTTCTTTTCTTATTTTGTACTTAAGTTTAAAATAAGTTTAAAAATCCTAAAGGGAAAAACACACACACACATACACAAAGGTTTTGGAGGCCTTTGAGCTCAATAGCGGTGAAACAGTGTAAAATGCACCCAACGGGTAAACTTTAGATAAGTTAATATTAACAGAGGCATAGTGTTCTGAATATGAAGGGTTAGAAGCTCAGTCTGCTTTATCAAGATCAGGCAATATCTGAAATATTGTCTTCTGTTTTGGGCCCTATATTTTAGGAAGGCCACTGGTGAACTGGAGTACACACAAAAAAGGTGACCAAGATGTTGGAAGGACTAAAGATGCAAAGACTGGTTGAAGACCTGGATATATTTAGTCTGGAAGAGCAAAGACTTGGTAAAACTTTATAGTTATCTTCAAATATGTGAAAGATTATCTTGTGAAAGAGGGACTGGATTTGTTCTGCTTGGCTCTAGAGGAGGCCTACACAATCTGCTGCCCTCAGGCCGCTTGCAGCATGCCAAAGGATTTCAGATGGCCAGCAAAAAATGTAGAGGTAAATATCCTTCGTATGTAGAGGAAATCCTTTGGCATGCCCCAAGTGGCTTGAGGGCCATAAGAAGCCTGTGGACTGCAGGTTGTGCAGAACTGCTATAAAGGGAAGGATTAGAAGTAACAGGTGAATACAAGCTGATTTCGGCTTGATTTAAGAAGAAATAGCTTAAGATAAATATTTTCCAAAGATCAATAGGCTTCCCTAAATAAAGCAGGTGCCATATTTTTGGGGCATTCAGGAAGGGATAACTTTCCACTGGGCATATTGTAGAATGCTATTCAGGTGTAGGTTGGAAAATATGACCACCGAAGTTCCTCTTAAGTTCTGAGTTTGTATGATTCTATGATACTTTAATTTCTTGTAAATTTAATGCTTGTGAATATTCTAATATTAAATTGTTTCTATACCTCTACATTCTATATCTCTACAGTCCTGCCTTAGGTTAAATTATCAGAATGGATAACATCTCTCAGTCAAACACCCTCAAAAACTTGGCTAAAGCTCATTTTTGCTCAAAGGGAACTTTTCTAAAAGATCCTGAAAGTAACAACTCTGTCTGCATAAACAAACGTTTGTTTCCTTAATCCAGTGTTTTCTTCTCTGACTTAATGTGTTCAGCAAAGGTATTGGCTTCATGTGGATAAGAAACATGTCCTTTCTCCTTATCAAAATTCTCTGCACACATGCTAACCTTATACTAACTGCAACATGTACAACAAGGCTGTTAGTAACCAAAAATGATAATTGGACTACTTAATAGAAGTCTTCTGTTTATTATCTATTTAGAATTATATGTATATTCATCAATCTTACCAAGTTATCCAACAAACTATCATTTGCTATTTGTTAATGCTTCATGATTACACACTTATATTAGCTTTGGCCAGTCATTTTTCTAGTTGTTAGCTTTTCAACATATCATTTAGAAAAATGGTCTTGTTTTTCCTCTCAAAAAATAACTAAGAGGTAGGATGATTTCTGTTTATTCAAGGAAGCATCATATCATATCACACTGCAAAATCTATCTTTACCTTTGTGTGTCTTTCTCTATATGTGGTTATGGATATTTTGCTCAGCAGGGAGAAAACAGAGAAAGGTGTATCCACTCATTTTACACTACAACTCTACATAAATCCCATGCTTAATCCTTTGGGTTTATGCTGGTCTTTGAGTGGAGCAAAAGAGCAGTGTGAAAATGTTCCTAAAGCCTCAATATAAATGTTTCTCTAATCATATTAAAGCCACAAAACAGACCCAGCTGAATGAGCAGGAAACTGAGCTAAAGAACTCTCTCTGACCTTGACACTCTTGGGGTCCTGGCACTGGCTTGAGTGCTTATAATTTCATCCTTATCATGACTTCGGTCAAGTGGCCAAACTGATCTCTAGGTTTCTAGTGCCTGGTCAAGCTGAGTCAGAACTGTATGAAGCTCTTCTTGATGTTCTGAAGAGGATGAGTTTTCAATGATAAAACTTAAAGCAAACTAGTTTAAATACTTGACAGAGAAACAGCATTTCCAGCAAGCCAATTTTACACTCAAAAAATACTCTGCGCAAAAATATTTCATGGGGCTTTGTAAAAAAAAAAGTTTTCTTCCTCACACACACACACAAAAAGTTTCCCTCCCTTCAAACATACAGAATAATCCAAGCAAAGTTCATAATGGGACATTATTGTTTAAAAATTTTCCCCAAGTCTGAAGGATGGGGGTGGGGTGGGGTGGAGGGAGTACCTTAAAGAAAAACACATGAGGTGATACTGTGCTTTAAAAACAGAGAAAATCAAATTGTCAAAAAGTGTTGGTGGTAACATTTAGGGCTGGGACTCTCATTAATGTGGCCCCTGGGAAAATATAAACACTCTTTCTGAAATTAAATCTCAAGTTTGCCCACATTCTTTTTTTCGGCCTTAGCCGCTGGCACTTTAATTTGCAATTGAGACCTTGCATCAGATGCCAAGCTAAACACTTGGGAACAAGAATTGTAATGGCACCCTTTTGGGTTCTAAGTCACTTTAAAACACAGAATGTGAAGTAAAACAAGGCAAAACTAGAATGGGAAAAACTGTAAGAAATGTATATTTTATGACCTTTCAAAACTAGTTATTTTGATTTTTAGATCTCATACACAGAAGTAGCCGAAGAGAAAAAGTATGATTTATCTCAGAAATAAACAAGAGAAAAAAAACTTAAAAAAAACCCCACTCCACCCCACCTTGTGCGAAGAATCAGGAGGAAGAGATGAGGAGAGAGAAAATTGCAGGCATGCAGGACAGCTGGTGAAAGTGCTCAGTCTGGAGATGGAGTGTTTTGTTTGAGGAACAGTAAGGGGGACAGTTATCAATCAATCATAGAGCGCAATGGTAGGGTGTAGTGTGAGAAAACTGGAAAAGTGTGTAGAGGAACTGGGAGAGGTTATGAAGGGCTCTGAATGTCAAATAGAATTTTGTATTTGAGCCAGAAGGTAAGGAAGTAATAGGGACCCATTAGAGTATATTGAATAGGTGTGTGGGGTGGTGACATGGCCAGACCCATGCTTTAGGAAAATCTGGAAGATAGGCTGAAGTGGGAAGAGACTAAGGCAGGGACACCAACCAGAAGGCTATTGGAATAATCCAAGTGTGGGGTTCTGAGGATCTGCACCAGGGTGGTAGGGTCAGAGGAGAGAAAGGAGCATATACAAGGATGGTAGAATCAGTAGTACTTGAAAATAGATTTGACATGTGGAGAGTTGAGAATGATACCTAGTATGACAGCCTGTATGTCTGGGAGGATGGTGAAGTCCTCAACAATAATAGGTACATTAGGAAAGGAATTTGGGGGGAAATAATGAGTTCAGTTTGAGATATGCTGAATTTAAGCTATATATGGGATATCTAGTTTGAGAGGTCCAATAGGTAGTTGGAGATATGACTGGAGGTCAAGAAAGAAATATGGGCTGGATAAATAGATCTGAGAATCAACCATCTGGATAGAGATGAAAATTGAATCCATGAGAACTAATGAGATCACCAAGCAAAACAGTATAGAACAAGAAGAGATAAGAGCTCAGGACAGGGCCTTGGAGGAAGCTCTTTCTTGGCCTGCCTTTGCTTTTAATCTAGGATGATGAAGTAATAGAGAATAGTGTGTCCTTTGATCTTTTTTGTGGGTAGCAGCAGGTAGAAGTGCTAGTCTCCTACATTGTTGTTTGTCCTTCATTCTTGAAGAGGACGAATGACATCAGGAGTGTGATATCCTGAGTTGCTCATGAATTGGATTTGAATAAAGCAGAGCCGGGCAAAGTCATCAACCTCACTCTCTCCTCCAGAGTCAACGAGTCCAGTGGCAAGACAAAGATCAAGATGACTGGCAATGGCCCAGGATGCAATGGGTGACTTTTGCCTTTCTAAATTAAAGTCTTTCCCAGGTCTCAGTTTGTTGGAGGCCACACCCATTCAATGACTAAGGGACAAGTAAGAATTGAAATAAAAGGTGGCCCAATTTACCAACCCAGAGATTTCAATGTAGGAAGGACAAACCCGCAGAGTTTCTGGCCAGAACAACAACAATACAGCCTATGCCTCTATACCTCGTTAATTAGGTATTAGGCTTAGTATGAGTATATTCTCTGACATGGCAGGCAAAGGAATGACCAACAATCAATCTCTCTCTTCTCTCTCTCTCTCTCTCTCTCTCTCTCTCTCTCTCTCTCTCTCTCTCTCTCTCTCTCTCTCTCTCTCTCTCTCTCTCTCTCTCTCTCTCTCTCTCTCCCTCTCTCTCTCTCTCTCTCCATTTCTCTGTTAGGAGTTGAGAAGCCCCACAGTCTAATGTCAAGGTGGGCCCACAGTGTGCAGTAATCTACTGCCATATTCCTTTCAGGATTGTTTTTTATCTTTAGTTGGGTTACTTTATGAAAAAAAAAACAAAACTTTCATAAATGCCTTTTATTTTGAGTCTACTCATTTCTGGAAATTAAGCCCTCATTTATAACAAAGAAAAATTAAGATTTATTTTTAAGGATCACACTGTCACTTGACAGATGTCATTTTAGTGGTTTTATATATTTGTGCTGACAGAGAGAGGCATTTCCCTGATTATCTATGTGCTAGATAGCTTTCATCAAATAACTCTCAGGAAAAAAAGCAGAATCATGTATTTATTTAAGGGAGGTTCAATCTGACACATATCAGATTGTCCATTGTTGGAAAGATCCTTAAGATGACTAGAGCACTGAGCAGATCAACACTGGAGACATGGTAAAATATCACTATGTCACTAAGGGAAAATTTCAAGGCACAGTACTGACTATATCACTCCCTTGCTAAAGAAGCACTGCTGGCTCTGTACTGTCTCTAGGATATAATTAGCTTTTCTGTTGGACATGTAAAGACTATCACTATCTGGTCTAAACCACCTTTCCTGGCTTATGCCATATTATTTTCCTTTGTGTATTTTTTTTTACTGCCCTTCTTGTGCTCTTATATAAAACATTCCACTCTCCATGATTTTGTAGAGATTGTCCCTGATGTTGGGAATGTACTTCTTCACATCCATCTCTTAGCATCACAAATTTCCTTCAAAGATCAGTTGAACTATCACCTCAGACATGAGGCCTTTCTTAATCTTTCCCCCCTACCTCAGATTACCTCATATTTATTTTGTATACATTCACAAACTGGTGGTAATTATCTTCTTGCCCCTAGGACAGTCTCCTTGTTTTCTTTGACTTTAGGACCTGTATCAGATTTGCTCTTCACCTCAACTCCTACCCCTATACTAAAATATTTTGGCACATATTCATGTTAATGTTACTTCAAACTCTAAACACCCAGTTCCTCAACCTCCTCAACTTGCATGACCCCTCCACCCCTCTATCTCAGCTCCATCCAGAGTGGTCACACCTTGATGTTACCATCACCTACAAATATTTGATTTTCTTAGCCAAGAACTCTAAAATTGTTTTATCTAATCACAACTTCTTACAATTTCACTCCTTCCTATGCTTTACTCTTCCTTGATAAATTTTTTTCTTCCTCCTCCTGATTTCCAATGTCTCTAAATCTCAATACCTTCCAAGTCCATTACCACTACTCTGGTCTCCACCCTCCCCAATCTAGACTCCTTAGTTAATCAGTTCTATTCTACAATCCCTTGATCCACAAACCCCAATTTCAAGTGGCTTCCATCATCTCCCTCTTCTCCTCCTCTGTTGCAGAATGAAGTGGGAGGAAGGTACATAATCATGCTGAAAGGGTCCACTAAAATTTGTGTCTTCTAATCTCAACTGGGCTCTATTTAGTTTTTATTCCACACACTATATCATTTGCTCTGAATCTTCTTAAATTTCACATAGTACCCCCCCACCCATCATCCACTCTGTAAACTGAATACATATACTAAAAAAAATATACTTCCTATTTGCTGAAAAAAACCAAACAAACCAAAAACAGAGGTCATTTGCCATAAACTCCATTTCTTCCCTCCATATTTCACAACCCCTTGACAACATCCATCATTTTCTCTTCCTTTACTCCAATCTCTGAAGAGGTTACCCATCTCCTTACCAAGGTCAACTCCTCTACTTGTACCCTTGATTGCATCTCCTCCCATCTTCTCCAAAAGACTGCCCCATTTTCATCACCACTCATTCTAATCTTTAATCCCTTCCTGTATGTTAGGTCCTTCCTTGATTCCTTGTTTCCCTCATCTAGAAACACTCTCACTAGATCCTATAAGCCCTGATAGCATTATCTCTCCTCCTATAGCTTTCTTCTCTTTCTTAGCCACACTAATTGAAAAAGCCATCTACATTTGGTGTCTATTTCCTCTAATTCTGGTAAAACCATTTTCTTCAAAGTTACCAATGAACTTTATTGTCAAATTTGTTGATATTTTCTCAATGTCCTCTGAAAGTTACAATGTGTATCACCTTTTCTTCCTGGATATTTTTTCCTCCCTAGGTTTTCAGGACATTGCTCTTTCTTGTTTTCCTCCTACCATTTGGAAAAAATAAAACACTCCTTCTTGGCCTCCTTTTCTGTATCATCAACCATGTGATGCTTTCTGTGAGTGTACCCTAAGACTATGTATGGGCCTTCTTTTTCATTCCCCCCCACTTAACAGTATTTTATTTTTTCCAATTACAAATAAACATAGTTTCCAACATTCACTTTTATAGATTTTGAGTTCCAAATTTTTTCTCCCTCCCTTTTCTCCCCTCTCCCCAAAATGGCATGCAATTTGATATAGGCTATACATGTACAATTTTATTAGACACATTTCCACATTAGTCATGTTGTGAAGGAAGAATCAAAACAAAAGGGAAAGACCATGAGAAAGAAAATAAAATAGTATACTTTGATCTGTATTCAGACTCCATAGTTCTGTCTCTGGATGTGGAGAGCATTTTCTATTGTGAGTCTTTTGGAACTGTTTTAGATAATTGTATTGCTGCAAAGAGATAAGTCTATCAAAGTTGGTTTATTGCACAGTGTTGCTGTTACTTTGTAGTGTTCTCTTAGTTCTGCTCACTTCACTCAGCATCAGTTCCTATGAGTCTTTCCAGGTTTTTCTGAAATCTGCTTGCTCATCATTTCTTATAGCACAATAGTATTCCATTACATTCACATACCACAACTTGTTCAGCCATTCCTCAATTGATGGGCATCCCCTCAATTTCTAATTCTTTGCCACCACATTATTATTAGATTACTAGATTATCACATAGTTCTCAGATGCTCTGTGCCATTATTGACATCTCAAAAAGAGGTGTAAATATTTTTGCACATTCTTGGAGTTTGTTTTGCTTACTACTAATCCCTCCCTTAACTATCCTCCCTCTAATTCCTCCTTCTCTCTTCTCCTATTTCCCAGTTAAGTGATATATTTTTGTATCTAATACTGTGTATTTTCCCTTTCTTTGACCATTTCAGAGAAGAGTAAGGTTCCTCTCCTTCCAATTCTTCTTGTTGAATAGATGTCTATTTGGCACACTGTGGTTATATGGGATACTTTTGCCCAACCTTTCCCTTTTTCCCCTAGTGTTTCTCTCCTTTCCTCTCTTTCTCATTTTTATGATCATCATGATATAAAAGAGACATTCCCAGGCCTTCTTCTATGATCCCCAATGATAGAGTTTAGTGGAGACATATGCATCATTTCCCTATGATATCTTTATTTAGTCCTTTATCATTGCTTGTATTTATCTGCTTATGTTTTTCCTAAATCCCGTGTCTGAACTTCAAAGTTTCTATACAGCTCTGGCCTTTTCATCAAGAATGCTTGGAAGTCCTTTAGTTAAAGACCTATTTTTCCACCTGTAGGATTATACTCAGATATACTGGGTAAATTATTTTTGACCATAAGTCTATATCCTTTGCCTTGAGTATGCAGTATTCCAAGCTTTCTGTTCCTCGATTGTGGTGCCTACAAAATTGTGTGTGATCCTGACTATGGCTCCTCAGCATTTGACTTCTTTCTTTTTGGTTGCTTTAAGTATTTTTTCTTTGCCCTGGAAAACCTGGATTTTGGTTATAATGCCCCTGGAATTTTTCATTTGGAGGCTTAACTGGTAGATTCTATTTCCACTTTTTCCTCTAATTCAAGGACCTCCAGGCAATTTTAAGATTTCTTAAAACATGTTATATTTTTCTATTTTCCAAGTCAGTTTTTTTTTTTTTTGCTATGAGATACCTTACATTTCCTTTTCTTTCTCTTTTATTTAGTTGTGACTTTGCTTTGATATTCCTAATTGTTTCATGGAGTCCTTGCCTTCTATTTGGTCTATTCTTATTTTCAGGGAGTTCGTTGCTTGGGCAAGATTTTGTACATCTTGCGTCAAACTGCTAATTCCCTCTTCAATTCTTTCTTCTACAGTTCTCATTTAATTTCTAATTGTTTACTTCAACTCATCTAATTTCATTGGGGAAAAAAAAATTTTTCAACTCAATTATAATGTTTTGCTTGATCTCTTCTGGGAATTCTAGTTGAATTTGTGCCCATTCTGTTTGTAGATGTTTTGGAGTCATTCTCTTCTTCTGGGTTTGTCTTGAGCACCCCTCTTACCATAACAGCCTTTTATGATAAGATCCCTTTTTGTTTTCCTAATTCAGCCTACTTTCTGCCTTCAAACTTGATTTTAAGAGGGCTAGATTATTTGCATTTCTGGAGGAAAGGTATGGGCTGGCCCTATTACCTTTTCCTGGGGATATTGAGTGTTGTGTTCTTCCAGGATCTCAGGAAAAGCTCAATCTGGGGACCTTTAAGTTTTCCATGTTCCCAAAGTGATCTGATTCAGATAAAATCTGATTGCTACACCAACCCCCTCATATGAATTCTGCACATTCCTGATCTGTCTTAGCAACAGTATATTGATGCTAGACTCAGTTACTGTTAGCCAGCTGGGAGGCTCTGCTGGTTCAGACAAACTTCTTTGGTCTGGAATTTTCCCTGATTATTCCTAGTCAGGCTTCAGAGTCAAATGGTTGGTGTTTGCTTCTGAACTTGTTCCTTTCTCAGTACATAAGCACTTCCCTGCCTGGGAACATCACACCTGAGCATGGGTGCTCTCCTCAGTCTGTTCTTGTTCTGTCACTCTGAAATGGTTAGTGGGAAACAAAGCTGCCAGTTTGTATCAGTCCTCATCAAGGTGTCTCCTTTGGGCTCAGGGATGTCCTGATAAGGATCTGAGAATTGTTTGTCCTGGTGAAGAGCTTCTCCTAGAGCTGGAATGATCTTCTGGTCTTGACTGGAGGAGAGCTTTTGGGAGAGGGAGGGGTCAAGCTATCCCCATACAGGCCACCAAGTGATATTGTTTGGGGTTGTCAGGAACTCCAAAATGTCAGGGAATTAGGTGGAGTTGCTTGAAACGAATTCATGCACTCAAACCATCTTTCAGGCAAGTGTCAATGTTTATCATAATGCCAATAGAAGTGAGCAGGGTTCCCAGTAAACCTTCCCGAATGTATTTCTTATAAACAACATATTGTAGGATTGTTATTTTTAATCCACTCTACCATCCCCTTCCATGTTATGGGAGAGTTCATCCTATTCACATTCACAGTTATGATTACTAACTGTACCTTTATCTCCACCCTATTCTCCCCTCTATTTATACTCTTCTCTCACCTTTCACCCTGTTCCTCCTCTCCAGTGTTTTGTTTCTGACCACCACATCCCTTAATTTCCCCTCCTTTCCATCAGTCCTCTTCCCTTTCTTTCTCTTTTCCCCTACCACTTCTTCCCTCCCTTCTTCCTGCATTCTACCCACTCCTCCCTTTTCCTTCCCCTTTCTCCTCTTACCTTCTATAGAGTAAGATAAGTTTCTATAACCAACTGAATGTGAATATTATTCCTTCTTTGAGCCAAATCCAATGTGAGTAGGGTTCAAACAATGCTCACCCCCCATTTCCCTCTACTGTAATAGGTCTTTGTGCCACTTCATGTGATGTGATTTACTATATTTTGCCTCCCCCTTTCCTCTTCTCCCAGTACAATCCTTTTTTTCATTCTTTAATTATTTTTTATCATTACGGAAAAGTCAACTTATACCCACACTTTCTGTCTATGTATTACTCCTTTCAAATGCTGTAATAAAGATACATTTCTCAAGAGTTACAACTATCATCTTCCCATGTAGGGATGTAAGCAGTTTGACTTTATTGAATAATGTTTTTTTTCCTATTTACCTTTTTATGCTTTTCTTGAGGCTTACATAGATAGAATTTTCTGTTCAGCTCTGTTTTTTTTTCATCAGGAATGACTGAAAGTCCTCTATTTCATTGACTATCCATATTTTTCCCTGAAAGATTATACTCAGTTTTGCTGGGTAGTTGATTCTTGGTTGTAATCCAAGTTCCTTTGCCTTCCAGAATATCATATTCCAAACCTTCTGATCCTTTAACGTAGAAGCTGCTAAGTCGTGTGTAATCTGACTGTGTGGCTCCATGACATTTAAATTGTTTCTTTCTGCCTGCTTGCAATATTTTCTCTTTGGCCTGATAATTCTGGAATTTGGCCACGATTTTCCTCGGAGTTTTCATTTTGGGATCTCTTTCAGGGGGTGATGGGTGGATTCTTTCAATGACAATTTACCCTCTGGTTCTAGCACCTCAGGGCAGTTTTCCTTGATGATTTCTTGAAAGATACTGTCCAGGCTCTTTTTTCAATCATGCTTTTCAGGTAGTCCAATAATTCTTAAATTATCTCTTCTCAATCTATTTTCCAGGTCAGTTATTTTTCCAATGAAGTAGTTTATATTTTCTTCTATTTTTTTCATTCCTTTGATTTTGTTTGACTGATTCTTGATGTCTTATATGGTCATTAGCTTCACTTGCCCAATTCTAATTTTTAAAGAATTATTTTCTTCAGTTAGCTTTTGTACCTCCTTTACCATTTGGCCAATTCTACTTTTTGAGGACTTGTTTTCTACAGTTGATTTTTGTCCTTCCTTTTCCAAGCTGTTGATGTTCTCTTGCATACCTCTCATTTCTTTTCACATTTTTTCTTCTTCCTCTCTTATTTGACATTTAAAATCCTTTTGAGGTCTTCCAAGAAGGCTTTTTGGGCTTGAGACAAATTCATATTCCTCCTTGAGGTTTCAGATGTAGGTATATTGACAACGTTATCCTCTTCTAAGTTTGCATTTTGATCTTCCCTGTCAACATAGAAGCTCTCTATGGTCAAGGTTCATTTTTGCTTTGTGCTTATATTTTTTGCCTATTTCCTGGCTTTTAAAGTTCAGCTCTGCTAGTGGACCACAGGGGGCACTGTCCCAGGCTTCTTGTTCTGTGGAATAGAGGCCAGGGGCCTGGTCATGGCTTTGTGAATGGGGCCTCAGGTCCTGGCAGCTGGAGGCTATAGGGGTCTGGCAGCCTACCTGCTGCTGAGCTAGTGGTGGTGCCTGGCATGTGCTAAGGCTAGGTGAGGCTTTTCTGTATTTCTCTGGGGCTACACTGAAGCACATGGAGGTCTAGCCCCTGGAGAATGCCTGTTTGCCCTGGGCTGCACTGAAGTACCTGGAGGTCCAGCAGTGGGAAGATGCCTAACTGCCTTGGGCTGTACTGAGACAAGTGTAGGTCTGGCTTCTGGAGGATGCTTGCCCACCTGGGGCTACACCAAAACACAGGAGGTCCACCTGCCAGAGGATACCTGCCCACCTGGGGCTGTGCTTGAAGCACATGGTGATTTATAGCAGCTCTTTTTGTGGTGGCAAAGAATTGGAAAAGAGTGGACACCCATTAATTGGGGAATGGCTAACAAACTGTGGTATATAAATGTAATTGAATACTATTGTGCTATAAGAAATGATGAGCAGGTGAATTTCAGAAAAACCTAGAAAGACTTACATAAACTAATGCTGACTGAAGTGAATAGAACAAGGAGAACACTGTACAGTAAAAGCAGCACTTTGTGATGACCAACTATGATGGACTTAGTTCTTCTCAGCAAAACAATGATGCAAGAGAATTCCAAAAGACTCATGATGGAAAATGCTATCCACATCCAGAGAAGGAACTACAGAGTCTGAATGCAGACTGATGCATAATATTTTCCCTTTTTCATTCTTGATTTTTTTCTTTCTCATAGTTTTTCCCTTTTGTTCGGATTCTTCTTTCACAACATGACTGATATGTAAATATGATTAATATGATTGCATATGTATAATCTGTATCAGATTGCTTGCTGTCTTGTGGAGGGGGAAGGGAAGGAGGGGGAGAAGAATTTGGAACTCAAAATCTTATAAAAGAGAGTGTTGAAAATTAAAAAGAAAAAAGAAAAACACCACATAGTAACACTGAAACTCTTCACAAACTGGCCTCATTTATATTTCGTTTCTTATTATACATCACTTTTTTCCACACAATCTAGGTTCCATAAATAATAGTCTTATTGCTAGTCTTTACATAAGACTGGCATCACTCAAGCTATGTCCACTGGCTGTCCCCCATGTCTAGAGTATTCAATCTTACCTCTGATGCTTCATAACATTTTCCACAAAATAAAAGACCAGAGGTTAATTTTATTTAATTATAAACATTCTGAAGAGTCCTAGAGTACCCTAGAACTAAAATCCCTTCATTGCTTTTTTCATCTTTATAAATCATTTCTGTCTGTTCAGGACAAGTTACACCACTGGTTGTGATGGAGGAAGCATTATCCTGGCAATATAGGATGACAATGCCTGATAAAAGGCTGCACTAGGGTATTTCTTTTAAACACCAAATCTGACATATGAGATGTAGAAAAAAATAGTAGCTCCTCTAGAAATCATAATACTCAAAGAAATACTGTGATTTCTCAGAGAGAAGGGGTCAAGAAAAATAGTGCTACATACCAAGCACTAGGGAAGTATTTCCTTCAGGAGAGTCACAGTGAACCACTCTCTAACAGTGCCTCATATTTTAAGACATATGTTCAAGGGAAGAAATTAGATTATAAGCTTGGAATATTCAAGAAGAGTCTGCTAGAGGGCATAATGAATAGAATGCTAAGTCTAAAGTCCTGAGTGCAAATTTAGTCTTAGACACCTGTGTGACCTTGGGCAAGTCACTTAACCTCTGTCTTAAGTTGTTCACCTCTAAAATGGGGATAATAATAACATCTATCTTCCATGTTTGTTGAGATAATAAAACAAGACAATACTTGTAAATTACAATTTGCAAACCTTAATGTGCTATATAAATGCTAGCTATTATTAGAGCCAACATCTGGATCATCATGGCACAGTTGTTAGAGAAAATGAATCTCTCTTTCTCCTCAGTCCCTTTTTCCCAGAATAAGACTTTTTTGTAACCTAAGAGCAAAAGAATGAAGAGAAGACTTATCTCTTATTTGTGGGACACTGTCAAAGAAGGAACTAACTGATGGGGAAAACTTAATTCTCATAGTATTTCCTTCAAGGATCAACTTTTCCATATTTTCATCTCAAGACTACACAAAAGTCAGAATAGACACTGACCAAATTGTACTTTCTGCAGTTGATTTTAAGGGATTTTGCCAATAATCATTCAAAAGAATCTGTCCAAAATATGAATATTTGGACAAGATACTTGAAATTGCAATGACTGAACTGGGAATCTTTCCTCTCATTATTAATAACTTCCAATGTCACTCAATTCCTTGGCTGGCACTGAAGGTCATTTTCTTTTTTTTTTTTTCATTTCACACTGCTCTTTGAAAGGTTTTGTTCTTTCTTTAATAAAAATTAAGGGTTAGATGAAATCTATTTTATCAAAATCTAGGGTTTAAATCAGACTGTTCCTAGCTCTTCTCTCCTCATATATCAAAAGCTCTGAAAAAGAATGGTCATGTCCACCAAGATACCTATGCTCTTATTTGTGGCTGTAAAAGTAGGCAAGAGAGGAAATAAAGATTAAGAGGATAATTTTTTTCTCCTTTAAAAGAATTCAAATAATTAGAACATTGCAAAAGGGGTCAAGCTGGCACAATTTTCCTTCTACTCTCAATTCTTACCTCTTATTCCCACCTCATCTGTAATACCCTGTTTATTAGAAACATGTTTTTGCTTTTTTTTTTATTGAATTGATTACAAGTGACTCCCTCTTTCCACATAGAATCTTCTCTTGTAATAATGTACAGTTATGCAAAAAAAAAAAAGCAAAAAGACCCTAGCCCATTGACCATGCATTCCAAATACGCCACAATTTGCATCTATAGCCCATCATCTCTTTGACGAAAAAAGAGAGGCATGCTTCATTATTAGTCCTCTGAATTCAAGATTGGTCAATGTATTCCTTGACCATGGTTCTCATTTCATTATTTTTTTTTAATTTAATTTTTTATCACTCTATATTTGGCAAACATGAATCATGAATATTTCCATATACACAGAACTATAGAAGAAAGAGAATTATAAATGTAATGGTAGGGGTGAAACAATCTGATTTTGGCTTCATTGCCTTGACTAGGTGAGAATGAATTTTTCAACTGAATTGAATTGAATTGAGTGTGACTAAGGCCTGTACATCTCCTTGAATCAATCAAAAACACTGTGTAAGAGACTGAGTCATGTCCTAAGCAATCTGTATAAAAAGGAGAAACTAATTCAGGAAGGAGGCAGAGTAGAGACTCAGGATATGTATTTGAGTGATTGCAGCAAGCATATCCAGCCCACCTTCAAGGAGCCAAGGGAAGACTAAGCTATAGTAGAGAAGGGAGATAACAAGAGGAACCATTGACTCTGCAGGTACCTTGGAGAGAAGGACTCAGGCTGAAGGAAGTCATAAGAAAAGGTCAACTCTTTCCTCAACTTTCCTGATGCCTATCTATTCACAGATACTATAACACAATCTGCTGTTTTGTAAACTAAATGTTTCTAGTAAATAGAATTTTCTCACAAAAAGCCAACTAAAGATAAATATAAATGTAAGGTTAAAAAGAGAGCCTAACTTCTACTAGGTGTTAGGAATTTCCCTAACTGGGAGCTCAGAGTGATTGTGACTGAATTCAGAACTTGTCCTCTAAAACAAACTTCATAAAGCCAAGGAGGAGGGAAACAAGTGTCATCATATTGCCTTTTCCCACATCTTGGTTTAAAATGATCTAATTACTGTAACAGAATGTTACATACACAAAACTACAAATCTACTAAATACAGTCAGCATTTTTATAAAGAATATTTTAAAAATTTCTTAATGATGACCCTGAGTAATGATAATTTCAATATATGTTAATGATAATGGCACATATGTGTGTGTGTGTGTGTGTGTGTGTGTATAATTTAAAGGTATTTAAGGTACTTTTCTTATAATATCCCAGTGAATCAGGGATTATAAGTATTTTTTGCTCTATTTTATAAAGCCGAAGTTCAAAGAGGTAAGTTCCTTATTCCAGGTCATATAATTACTATGTTTCAGAATTAGAATTTGAATCTAGGTCTCCTGACATCAAGACCAGTGATCTTTACACTATACTAGGTTGCTTTACATTAAAAAAAAAAAAAGGGAGATGGGGGGTAGAATACATTCACTAAGTCAGGGAAGTATTGAATATATTTACCTCAAAAATGTTTTAAATAAATTTAAAAATAGAGTGCTGGACCTGGAGTCAAGATGACCTGAGTTTTAAACTGGTTTTGATGAGGTCTAGAGGTTTGGGGTGCTGGAACCCCAAGATCGAGACATGGGCCCTGCCTGAATGAATTCAAATCTTCTTTAAGCCAGAGGAAAAGTTTATTAGAGATAAACCATACAGGCCAGACTCTTAAGGAATCTGAACATTAGTAACGCATGTGAGGACAAGCGGGCATGAGAAAGTCTCAGCCTTTTGGGTATGAGAGAGTCTCAGCCTTTGAATGGGGGCCAGGGTGGATCTTATATACACTGAAGTAACTTTGGGTGGCCAGAGGAGAGGGCTGAGAAGAGGGTCTAGGTGAGAATTCCAACTGGAAGGTCTGAGAGATTGAATAGACAATGGGAATAGATAATGAAGGGAACTGGAAGGAAGAAGTTTGAAAGGCATCTGCATAAGATCAAAAGGTGGGGCTAGAGCTTTCAAAGGGAGATCAGGGGAGTCAATAAGGAACCTAAAAGTTTAAGGGTTTTCGGGGGCCTGTAGACAAATGGGAACCAGATTCTTTTTAGGTCAAGGAGCGAAGGTGCATCAGAATAAAATCAAAAGGTAGAGCTAGGGCTTTCAAAAGGAGATGAGTAGCTGGGGCCCCCAGAACCAGATTCCCTTTGGGGCAAGGGGCAAAGATCTCAGCTTGGGCCCATACCCCATCAGCCTTAGACACTTACTGTGTGACCCTGGACAACTTAACCCCAGTTTGCTGAGTTTCCTCATCTGTAAGATGGGGATAATAATACCATCTACCTCCCAAGGCTGTTGTGAGGATCAAATGAGATAATAATTGTAACGTACTTAGCACAGTGCCTGGCACAAAGTAAGCACTATATAAATGTTAGCTATTGGCTATTCTCCTATCCTGCACAAGATAAACCAATCTAAAGTTGGCTAGCACTCCAGTGCTCTCCCTCTTTGAATGCTTACTCTATGACCTGACTCTGAAGGATAAGTTTGAAGAATTACAGGACTTGTACCCTAGAAACACATTTCATCAATTTTTCTAGATCCTTATGATGGGGTGTGGGCCTAAGCCAAGATCTTTGTCCCTTGCCCCAAAGGGAATCTGGCTCCCATTTGTCTATAGGCCCCAGCTCCTTATCTCCCTTTGAAAGCCTTAGCCCTACCTTTTGATCTTATTCAGATGCGCCTTCGCCCCTTGTCCTAAAAAGAATCTGGCTCCCATTTGTGTACAGGCCCCAGAAAACCCTTAAACTTTTAGGTTCCTTATTGACTCCCCTGATCTCCCTTTGAAAGCCGTAGCCCCACCTTTTGATCTTATGCAGATGCCTTTCAAACTTCTTCCTTCTAGTTCCCTTCATTGTCTATTCCCATTGTCTATTCAATCTCTCAGACCTTCCAATTGGAATTCTCACCCAGACCCTTTTCTCAGCCCCCTCCTCTGGCCACCCAAAGTTACTTTAGTGTATATAAATAAGATACACCTTGGCCCCCATTCAAAGGCTGAGACTCTCTCATGCCCAAAAGGCTGAGACTTTCTCATGCCTGCTTGTCCCCACAGGCATTACTAATGTTCAGATTCCTTAAAGAGTCTGGCCTGTATGGTTTATCTTTAATAAACTTTTCTCTGGCTGAAAGAAGATTTGAATTCATTCAGGCAGGGCCTGTATCACAGTCCTGGGGTTCCAGCATCCCTAAACCTCTAGACCTCATGACTTAGGGATAACAATGCCAATGAGAACAATAACCATGGCCAAGGGATGTCCATATAACTCATGAATGGAAAAGATACTATCTAATTCTTCTAAGAAAGTGTCTTTGATCAATTCCAATTAATGCTTCTCTATGTAGAGATTTTAATAAATAATATTAACTAGCTCTTGCTAAAACAATTAACTGGTAGTAATCATCTTTTAGGGAAAGTTAAGAAAAAAATGTAAGGAAAAACTGCAAGGTAAAGGGAAAAGTACAGGTAGGGGCATAGCATGGTAGGATGATCAAGAAAGTATGAGGTGTCAATGGAAGCCATAAGTGATGGGGAAAAGAAGTAAAATCAGGGAAAGGATGCAGAATAGGACAGTCATAAGAAATAGCTGAGAAGAGTTTTAGGACTACATGCATGGGGGGGGGATTATGAGGCTTAATTTCAAGGTCAGAAGAACTTGTCCATCCAATCCAATAAACATTTAGTAAGTACCTATTATGTGCTAGACACTGAGCTAAATGCTGGGGACACAATAGATAAAAAGACAGTCCCAGCCTTCAAGGAGTTTACAATTTAAAGGAGGAGATTACAAAAACAAAAGCAGGCAGGAAGGGAGGAGTAATGGGACTTCAGGAGGTACTGGAGAGAAGAAGGCATCTTGTCCAGGAAGCTGAAACCAGGCAGAGCAGCAGGTGCAAAATGGAGTGATGTGAGAGTCCAGTTTCTGCCTCTACAAAACAGAGTTTGGTACTCTGCCCTCCAGCCCTCCAATTAGAGGGGAGAGGAGGCTGAGGGAGGTGGTGTTAATTAAGGTTTGAGCCAGCAGCACGGTGATGAGATTAGAAGTTGTGAGTTCATCCTGAGAAGGAAATTTTGTTTTGTGGAGTTGAAACCAGGCAGAGTAGCAGATGTAAAGTAGGGAATGGAGAAATAATTATTAAGTATCAAATATTCAGATGGATCTGTCAGCTCACTGATGTAGATATTCACTTTTTATCAATTCACAAGTCATCTATTCCCATAGATTGTATCTATATGCTGTTGATTTATATACCTAGTCCCAGTCTCTCTACTGAGTCCCAGTCACATATCAGAAACTGGTCAACATTTTGAATGAGATGTCCCATAGTATCTCAAATCCAACATGTCTGAAATAGAATGCATTATATTTTCATTCAAACTTACTCCTCTTACAATCTTCCTTATTTCTGTTACTTCTGTTCTTCTCTTTAATCAGGTTTACTACTTCAGCATCACTTTTGATTCCTCACTTACCCCAATCGCCTACCAAATCCTGTTTTTATCCCGACAACATTTCTTTCATCTGTTCCCTCCTCTCCCCTCACATGGTCATTACCTCATTACATCATCATTGCTCACCAGGACTATTGCTTATGTATATGTGTGTATATGTGTGTGTGTGTGTGTGTGTGTATAATATATACATATATGTGTGTATGTATATATACATACATGTACACATAATATATACATTATATTACATTATAGTTTATACAATACATATTACATATAGAGATATAGAGATATATACATAATATATAGAGATATTATCTATCTCTATCTCTACCTATCCATCTATGACTATACACTTCTAATTGGTCTCCTTGTCTCAGTTCCTTCCCTTCCCCAAAACCTCCGCCAAATGATTTTTCCAAACTAAACACAGCTACCAAAATGATTTTTTTTAAATGCATGTCTGACCATATCACTCTCCTCAAAAAACTGTTCCCTATTATCTGTGGCAAAAATACAAACTCTTCTGTCATTTAAAGACTTTCACAACTTGGCCACGTTCTATGTTTCTATCCTTGTAAGCATAATGTCCTTTATAGATTTGTTGTTGTTGGCAAAGATACTAGAGTGGTTTGCCATTTCCTTCTCCAGTCATTTTAAAGATGAGGAAACTGAGGCAAACACGGTTAAGTGACTCACCCAGGATCACACAGCTAGTTAAGTGTCTGAGGCTAGATTTGAACTCATGAAGATGAGTTTTCCTGACTCCAGGCCAGGCACTCTATTCACTGCATCACCTAGCTACCTTTTACATATACTCAGGTCCAAACAAATTGTCCTTCTTTGTGACTTTTTACTGGTTGGTTCCTTCTTACTTCTGCTTCTTTTAATTTCTAGTTTCCTTCAAGGCTCTGTTCAAATACCACCTTCTCTACTGTTTCCTTCAGTAGCTAGTGCCTTTTCCCCAAAATTATCTTTAAAATATATATAAAGAGAGATATATACATACACACACACACACACACAAACACATACATACATACATACATATATAAGGTTTATATACATATATGTGCATAAGTATATGCATATATTTAAGTATATATATACATGTTGTCTCTTATCCTGAGACTGTAAATTGGTCACTGGTAAAAACATTTGTCTTTATATCCCCATTACCTACAGTAATATGATGTCTGGCCCATAGCAGGTACTTAATAAAATGCTTGTTGATTGATTCATAGCTACTTCTTCTGTATGATTCCTGTCAATGTCCTCCCATGAGTTCATCATAAGGGATCCACTCAATATGTTGGGTACTCTCTTTGCTCTCTCCTAACATTAAGACCACAAGACTAAGCACTCATGCTGCCCACTTGCTTTCTCAATCTTACCACATGGCCAACTCATCTTTTCAATCATATATTTCCCTGATGATATCCTTTATTCTTTCTTCAAAGTTCATTCTTTGTAATATGTGGCAGCCCAATCACACTGACCATATATCTTGCCTTTGCCCACTGGGTG
Organism: Phascolarctos cinereus; assembly: GCF_003287225.1. Taxonomy (NCBI): domain Eukaryota; kingdom Metazoa; phylum Chordata; class Mammalia; order Diprotodontia; family Phascolarctidae; genus Phascolarctos; species Phascolarctos cinereus. Next base: position 207,513,824 of record NW_027555514.1, read on the forward strand.
ATACTCATTTTTAATTCTTTGAAGACTGTAATATTTCATGACTTATAGTCAAATAATACTACTTAGTAGTTATAAAAATGATTCGCCTTTGTTTTTTGAATATCAAGGCTCTGAAAATTCATTCACAGGCTAAACCAGATGTTTGATATACCACAAAACAATGGAATATATTAAAAAGTCATATGATGATATATGAAAAATCATCCATCTTCCTAGCTGAAGACAGACTAGCAGCTTGTTTTTCCTTCAAGGAGTAAGCACCCAGCATACTGAGAAGTACAGCAACATAGGTCACTCCAGTGCAAATGATTCAGCAACTAACAGAATGTTGAGAAGTTTTTTTTCCTGTTTTCATATGAAAAGGAAAATATCCTTTCACCAAAAAAAGTTAAGTTGCTGTTTTTAAGAAATAAAACAAAAGAGAAAATTGATGTCTTCAGACTTTAAAAGTGGATATATTACAAAGTAAACTATTCAGTAAATCAAAAACTACATACAAATACAATAAAAGAATGACCAAAAAGGTGTTTTTAAGAGGTCATGGCCTCTACCGTCTACTGAAAACTGGCTATCTTCACACTGAGGGCTATAGTCTAGTAGAGCTTGTATTCTAAGTGGATAAGACCCCCACTTGCAGCAAGGTTAACAGTGTCTGAGGTCTGACAAGCATCACTTGTAAGTCATCTGAACTTAGCCTGCCCCTTGACTCACTGCTATATATTCAACTTTTATTTTCCTGAACTCTATTGCTATCCAGGGTATATGTTGTGATCATTTGTTTCTCATGAACAAAATGGTCATCTCTGCCTCATTACTTAATTAGTCAAAATCTTCATTCCAGCTCATTAAATATTAAGTATTTGATATAACATGGAAAATTCCTTTCCCAAATACTTTTATTTATTTATAATTAAACATAAAAATTACTGAATATATATATATATATATATATATATATATATAATTTATTGATAAATGGAATCAATAACAAACATAAAGAAACACATACTTTGTAATGTTTTAACTATGTCCAATGTCACAATCCAAGTCACTTTACAGTCTTATTGTAAGGTCAATTGTAAGGCTTCTCAAACTCTTTCCCTATTATTATAGAGGACAATACCATCCTCCCAAGGCTCATAGCCTAGGTGTTATTCTTAACTCTTCACTATCACTCATTCCCTAATCTGTTGCCTAGGCCTGTGAATTTTATCTTTGTGACATTTCTCAAATATGCCCCCTTCTCTCCTCTGATACTGACACCATCCTGGTGCAGGCTTTCATCTCTTCACACCTGGACAGTTGCAAAGGCCTACTTCCCCCTCTCAGTTTTACAGTATTTTTTATAACTTATACTTCACTTCACCTCCATATACTTTTTGCTCCACTCTTTGAGTGGTCTCCTTGCTGTTCCTTGAATAAGACTATATGTCTTTTAGCTCTAGGCATTTTCATTGGTTAAAATAAAACCCATAAAACCAAAGAGGAGGATCACAAGTGCCATTGTATTGCTCCCCACAGGTTTAAAATGATGCAATTAATTTAACAGGTTGTTACATAACATAAAACCATAAATCTATTATGTACAGTTAGTATTCTTATAAAGAATAAAAAAAGTCTTCCTAATAATGATTAAGTTAGCAACAATAATGATACTATATGTAAATTACCCCTCCTCAAACTATTTTCCAGGTCAATTGTTTTCCCTATGAAATACTTGACATTTTTTTCTATTTCTTTTTCAGTCATTTGATTTTATTATTTCTTGCTATCTCATGGAATGATTAGCTTCTATTTGACCAGATCTAGAAATATTAAACATTAGGAGTTATTTTCTTAAGTATTTTTTTCATAGGTGTCTTGCATAGCTCTTATTTCTTTCCTCAGTTTTTCCACTACCATTCTGATTTGGTTTTTGAAATTTTTTTCTTGCTCTTTTTAATCTCATTCTTTAGCTATTCTAGGAAATCATGTAGGAATTATGTTGAATTTGCATTTTTCTTTGAGGCTTTGTTTGTAGATGTTTCCAAGTCATTCATTGTCTTCTGTTTGTGTCTTAAGCTTCTCTGCCACCATAGTAGCTTTATATGGTCAGATTTTTTTTTTATTTGCTCATTCTTCCAGTCTACTTCTTGACTTTGGCCTTTACGTTAATATTTGGCTCTACTCACTTCTGGTGTGTGTGTGTGGGGGGGGTGATGTCTGTCTTGAGCCTCTGTTATGTCCTTCTGCTGCTTGTTCAAGACATAGGTTTGGATCTGCTGGCTTGTGTGTGGTTGATTTTCAGTAGACTGCTGCTAGACTCAATCACTGTTAGCCTGCTAGGAGGTTCTGCAAATTCAGAGTGACTGATCTGCTGGCTCCCCTTTGATCTTGGCCTGCTGGCCTGATTATTCCACTGAAGGCTGAAAGGTTAAAACCAAATCCCCATTCTGTTCTTGATTTCAAAGCCACAAAGCTAAGTTTTTGGAACTTGTTCCTTGTTCCATCCACTACTTGGGCCACTCTCACAGCCACTCCTCTCCATCCTGAAACTTTCACGTGCATCTAGATAATAAGGAACAGAGCTTCTGGCTGGTACCTATTTCTGTTCCCAGCACTAGTTCAGGAGTCCCCTGGGATCTCTTTCTAACCTGGTATTTCATGACCTGATGTTCAGTCTCAGACCTCTTATCAACCCTGGATTCTAGAAAACTGCCCACTACTGCCTCCTCTGTGCTGTGCTACTGGACAACCCTTTCCCTCAGGTCTACAGAGCTCCCTATCTACCTTCCTAAGCTGACCAGACCTAGAAAAATGACTCCTGGTGACTTTTTCTTGGCTTTCTTGATCAGAATTCAGCCTGGTGGGTTTTCTAAGTTGAGGTGGAAGAGGTATATTAGGAGACCTGAGCAAAAATGTTGACTCTCACTCCACCATCTTGATGTTGCTCCCTCAATACACTTATATTAAGCACCTACTATACACCACACTGGGTATACCAAAAGAGACCAAAAAAACAAACAACAAACAAACCAGTCCCTACCTTTAGAAGCTTTCATGTAATCAAAGTTATCAGTGTTTGAGGTCTGACAAGCATCACTTTTAGGTCATCCGAACTTAGCCTGCTTCTATCCCTTGCTTGGTTAAGAATATAGCAAACAATCAATCAATAGTCATTTATAAAGCAGATATTATGTGCCAGGCACAGTGCTAAGTGTAGAGGATACAAAAAGAGGCAAAAGACAATCCAATCCCTTTTCTTAAGGAGCTCACAATGTAATGGGGGACAACTTGCAAATGAACACACACACACACACACACACACACACACACACACATATATATACACATTATATATATATATATATATATATGTATATACATAAACAAGCTATATATAGGATAATTAGCAAATGATTAACAGAGGGAAAGCACTAGAATTGAGAGAGATTGGGAAGGACTTCCAGAAAAAGATGACATTTTAGTTGGGATTTAAGAAAATCCAGGGAAGTCAAGAGGCATAGTTTAGGAGGGAGAACATTCCAGGCATGGGAGACAGCCAGAGAAAATGTCCCCAAGGAACAGCAAGGAAGTCAGTTGTCACTGTGTCAAAGAGGGCACGGTGGGAAGTAAGTTATAAGATTGGAAAGGTAGGTGTGTGGGTAAATATGAAGGGCTCTGAATGCCAAACAATATTTTAAATTTGATCTTGGAGGCAAAAGAGAGCCACTGGAGTTCACTGAATGATGGGAGGGAGCATGAGGGGATGACATGATTGGACTTGCACTTTATTTATTTGATGGCTGGAGGATGGATTAGAGTGGGGAAAGACTTGAGGCAAGCAGATCAACCAGTAGGCTACTGAAATAGTCCAAGCATGAAGGGATGAGGGCCTGTACTAGGGTGGTAGCTGTATCAGGAGCAAAGGAGGAATATTTGAGAGATGTTGCAAAGATGAAAATCAATAGGTCTTGGCAATCCTTGAATATGGGGGGGTAGGGGGAAGCAGTGAAAGACAGTAAGCAGTCAAAGATGGCAACTAAACTGCAAATCTGAGGAACTGGGAGGATGGTATTGCCCTCTTTGGTAATCGGAAAGTTAGGAAGGTTTAGGGAGAAAGATAACGAATTCAATTTTAGACATGTTGAATTGAAGATGTCTACTAGACATCAGTTCAAGATGTCTGAAAGACAGTTGGAGGTGTGAGGATGGAAGTCAGCAGAGAGGTTAGGTCAGGATAAGCGTAATTGAGAATTATCAGCATAGATGGTAATTAAATCCACGGGAGCTGATGAGCAAGAAGAAGAGAAGAGGGCTCTGGTCCAAGTGGATGAGACCTGGATGACAATCCAATAAAGGAGACTGGAAAAGAGCAGTCTTGTAGGGAGGAGGAGAACCAAGAAAGAGTGAGACAAAAACCTAGAGAGAAGAGAGTATTGAGAAGAAGAGGGTGATCTACATTGTCAAAGGTTGCAGAGAGGCTTGAGAAATGCCACAGCATTTCATCTTTTTTCTTTGTTGGATTTTGTTTAAATGTTAAGAGAAACAATATAGCACAAGGGATAGTCATAAAGAGTTATACTGAATAAAACACAAGATTAGTAATAGCAATGATGATAAGTAGAACAATAACAAACATCTAGTAGTAAAGAAATATTATAAAGAGTTCAACAATAAATTACATGTAGCTGAAGAAGTGACATTTTTGCATGATCATAATCTAACCTACTTATAGGTTGAATAGGACTAATTCTCATTTGATCTACTGATCTTTCTACATCTCTTTTTAAGTAGGTCGAACTTATAATGTCATTACCAGACTTTTAAAATTCTATAGCTTGGGGGCAGCTAGGTGGTACAGTGGATAGAGCATCAGCCCCGAAGTCAGGAGTATCTGAGTTCAAATCTGGCCTGAGACACTAACACTCACTAGCTGTGTGACTCTGGGCAAGTCACTCAACCCCAATCACTTTACTAAAAAAAAAAAAACAAACTATAGCTTGTTTCTTTACTCCCGAGGACAATGAAGAATTTGGCCAAAAAGCAATTATCTCTGAACGGAGGATTGAGAGTTCCTCCCAGAACATCTATTAAGGTGGGAACCCAGGCAAGTCATCTTTTCATTTCCCACTTGGCTGCACTCCTTTGGACTTCTCCATCATGGCACTACACTGGGTACCTTTCTATTCCCAATCCCTCTGCTTCTAGCTTCCTTTTGTTGTTTTCCTTGGTTAGATTGTAAGCTTCCTGAGAGAAGAGACTGCCTCTCCTTTCATGTTTTATTCACAGTGCTTAACACAGGGTGGCACACAGTTTATTGACTGACTGACTACTTTTGGGTTAAGCCTTCACCCACTATCTAAACTAGGACAATTCACAGTCTTAACAAAGCTATTGGGTCCCTAGATATAAACCCCAAATGGAATGACAGAGAGTCATACATGACTGAAAACTGACCTAACAACAAGAAAGCACCTTTTTCACATTTATTCTTAAGATGTATACTTTATCTTTTCTTCAGATATAAGACAGTCTTATTCAAATACACTAGTCTTATTAGTTCTTCACGTATTCAAGCAATTTATCTCATGAAATTTCTTAATACAGTAAGGTAATTCCAATAGGGAGGAAGTTTCTCCTCACCTCTTTCCTATCTTCTCCACTGATTCTTTATACATCCTTGTGGATCACAGATAAAACATATTTTTTTCCCCTGATTCCAAGGAAGAACCCTTACCATTAGGCCATTTTCTCAATTACTTTTTCAATTATTGTTACAAAGTGCTTAGAAATTCCATCTGCTTTATGTGGCTCTCAAAGTTCAGTAATAATATCTGTGCTTCCTATAAACCATAGAATACTGTGCACTTGACCTGAAAGGCAAAGCATGCCTTTATATTTCTTATTTAAAGACACACTCAACATTGTAGCACAATGGAAAGAGCTATAGATTTGGAGACAGGGCTTAGATTCAGATGTGGATTCTATCACTGACTAGTAACACTGGGCAACTCACTTAAACTCTCTGGGTCTCTGCTCATTTATAAAATGAGGACATTGGACCAGATGACCTTTAAAGTCTCTGACAGCTCTAAATCTATGTTTGTCTTTTGATATCCACAATTTTACCCATCAATTCTCATAGTTGAATTAAGCCGAAGTTTGGGAGCAAAAGATTCATGTACAAGATGGATGATTTGGAGTCTTTATCTGTTATATAAGGAGTCTACAATTTAAGAGGTAGATTAACTGTACTCTCAAATCATATTTATTTGGTACTTTTAAGGTTTAAAGTGTGCATTTCTCAGAACAAACTACTAAGCAATTTCCCCCCTCCAACTCAGGTAATCAAATACCTCTTTAAGAATACATGGAAAGACCAAGCTGCAGCCAATGATGCAGTGCATTTGCATACATTAGAGACAGAAGAAAATTTTTATTTCAAAATAAAATGATAATATCTGCTTGCAATTTATTTTTATTTGAAGTATATTTGTGCAGAGTAGAAATAGCAAAAAAAATTAAATTTGTGTCAATTGAGGCAACTGATGTGTTAATCTAATGTTATGCATTGTTGGTGGAGTTGTGAACTGATCCAAGCATCCTGGGGAGCAATGTGGAATTATGAATAAAGTGCTATATAAATGTGCATACCGTTTGATCCAGCAATACTACTAGGTCTGTATCCCAAAGAGATCACAAAAAAGGGAAAAGGACCCAAGTGTACAAAAATAAATACAGAAGGTCTTTTTGTGGTGGACAAGAATTGGAAGTTGAGGGGATGCTCATCAATTGAGGAATGGCTGAACAAGTTGTGGTATATGAAAGTAATGGAATACTATTGTTCCATAAGAAACAATGAGCAGGCAGATTTCAGAAAAACCTGGAAGACTTATATGAAATGATGCTGAGTGAAATGAGCAAAACCAGGAAAACATTGTATATGGTAATACCTACATTTTGTGATAATCAACTTGGCTCTTCTCAACAATACAATGATCCAAGGCAATTCAAAAGACTAGTGATGGAAATCATATCGACATCCAGAGAAACAGCTATGGATTCTGAATGCAGATCGATGCATACTATTTTCACTTTTTCTTTTGTTTTCTCTTTCTCATGTTTTTTCCTTATGTTCAGATTCTTCTTTCACAACATGACTAATGTGGAAATATGTTTAACATAATTGTAAGTGTATAACCTGTATCAGCTTGCTTGCTGTCTTGGTGAAGGGGAGGTGAAAGGGGAGGGGTGGGGGAGAGGGATAAAAATTTGGAACTCAAAATCTTAAAAAATGAATGTTAAAAACTATCTTTACACATAATGAGAAAAACAAAATATTATTAAGTATAAAAAAAGAAAAAATCTTCTAGAGTTAATTTTTATCACATTCAATTAGATACGGAGCTGAAGTTCTAAGAGGTGAAGTGAGTAGGCATTTCTGACTATTTCTAGTGATTTGGAGGAAATTGAGTTAAACATTTGATCACTCATTAATTCAACAAACACTTGTTGAGTGCCTACTATGTGAAAGATGTAGCCTTACCTTTTAGTCCACAAAATTTCATGCTGCACTGAGAACTTCATATAAATCTCATTGTGTAGTACATTCTACTTTTCTCACAAATAGGATTTTTTTTCTTTTTCTGCAGTACACTTTGATTCTTTAGGCTTTAAGAGCTGTTGAAGACAACTACAAAACTTTAATTTAGTAGACTGCAGCTCCCTTGAGCTTCATTGCCTGACTCCACATCATTAAAGAAGAATTAAAGGTTGGCTAAATTTTTACTTTCTTCAGACAAATATAATTTTATAATTTAATTGAAAGAATGGTTTCCAAACTAAAAATATTAAGATCAGGAGTCAGTTTTGTAAATTTGTCATATAAAAGCTTGTTTTTAATAATGACTTGACCACTTGCAAAAAGGATTTCAAATAATTCTCATGTATAGGTATTTTTTAAATTACCAGTGGAAGTACAATTTGAAGGCAGTTTGGCATTAATCTCTATGCTAGTATCCCTTAATTCCAGGACTGAAGAACCCAAAGAGAACTGAAGAGGACTAAGAGTTTTTATTTATAAACATTGGTTTTAACTGGTTAGATTGCATAAAGATACACATATTCTTACTTCAGAACTGTAGGGTTAGAGGAAAAAAAAACATAACTTGTTCATTGAGTTTTGGTTCTGTAGGTGTAGGTGATATGTAGCTTCTTAAAGTCTGCAATCCAATGCATGTATCAAGTCTATGAAGACCTTAGTTCAAGAATTCATCAACCCCTTACTGTCCCTAATATGGGGCATAACAGTGAAAGAAAAATAGTGTTCCAAAGTAGTCAAGTTAAACTGCTGCAGTAATGCAAGGACATTTCAATTTTTACATACAAATAGCCTTCAGTAGTATATTTCTGAAAGTCAATATCTAACCATATTAAATAGGAGAACCATATGGGTGCTCATATATGACTTGTATAGCCTACATATAGCACATTTCGTTGGGATGTGCACCTAGGGAACTTTTTTAAAAAAATAAGATGAATATTTACTGAATGCTCAATCGTAAGGGATATTATTTTTATCCATGCATGGATACATGAAAAAGTATTTAAGAGTTTACTATGTACCAAACAATGTCCTATTCTTTATACTACAGCAATCAAAACTTACCTAAGCTTATGTTTTTAAATTAATCAAATTTAATTATAAATATAAACTTAATACTTGAGACACAAAATTTCCCATTTTTTTCTCCATTCAAGTATGCCTGGCACATATGTATGCCTATGTCTATAGATAAATATCTTACTGGAATAAGACCTTTAAGAAAATGTTTTGCTCTATTTGATCAAATGCTTTAAAGATCTTATAATCTCTACATCTCTTTAGTCAATAGTAAAATTGTAAGCCTATGGTCCATTGTTAAATAGTACTTGCTAAAGGCAACTTATTCCCTACTAATACTCTTAACAAGGATCCATTTGGCTGATGTAGATGACTTAGGAGAGTAAGTGTATAGGGTAACAGCTGATGTTTTCTCAGTTACCTTTTTAGGATACTAAGAAATTCTAAGACAAACAGACTTTTGACACACTTCTCTTATTTGGACATGGATGTCCTCACTGTTTGCTTCAGTATGGATCTCTTCTACATACACTTGGTCTAATCTAGCTATTTTTGGTTTCGCTATCCTTGATAGTGAGAACAATTTGTTATAGTAATCTTTATTATAAAGTCTCCTTCCCAATAAGGTATCTTCCATTCATTTATCAAAATTGTAACACTATTCAATGAGGCTCTTATAATTCTCAGACAAGGCATAAAAGGGACATGTATGCTTGTGAAAGGTATTTGCCATTGCAATGGAGGACATCCACTGCAGAATACAAGTTGAAGAGGGTTTCTGTATGGAAACAATTGAACAAATATCCTTAATAAAAGGATTTTTAAATACTCTAAATACTCAAAAAGTACTTGTTTGTGAAGTTTGGTTTCAGTCAAAGGGCCACACTTGAGGACCTAAAGGGCCACATGTGACCTTGAGGTCGCAGGTTTTCCACCCCTGCTCTAGTTTATAGGTGACACTGCATTGCCCAAAGCCCTGGACTATTGAAAGACTACCTATGAGACCAAACCACTGAAAAGATTTTGGCAGAATCATCCACAGAAAGAACAAGTGGATAACAATTCTATTCTCCAGATTATTATATGCATTCTTACAGAAAACCAATATGTCTTTTTAATCAGTATATATATCTGAGAAAGACAGTAAAGATGGACAAGTTGGTCCTGGGAATGAACAGAAGGAGAGTAAGCTGGATTGTCTTCTAAAAGTTTCAAAGTTCTTTTAATTACTCCAAACTTTTCATGGAAACAAAGCTAAGTCTTTTAAATTCCAACACTCTATCAATGTTAATGTATGGTGGCTAAATATGTAATACAACAGTCTCTGAAGAATTAATCATGAATAATACACATAGAGCAATGGAGAGGTAAAATGGGTGTGAGTAGGGTGCAACATATAACCAATGAAGAGCTTTAAAGAATAATAGGAATAAATATGTTATCAAGGACATGTTATGATAGGAAGAGATGAATAGTTGGGTCATATGATGAGGACAAAGGATGTCAGGTGGAAAATTACAGTTCTCCACTGTAATACTCCCAGTGTCAAAGAAGACCTCCTAAATTGATGAGATCAAAGATAAATTTAAAAATAGATTAATCCAAAAGCAATCTGGCAGAAATTAGATTTAGAACAGCATCCCATACCACATAATGCAATAAGCAACAAGTCAACATTACATACACACACGTGTGTGTGTTTTTATACATACATATACATATGCACATACACATATATGTTCTGTACATACCCATACACAATTCATACATATTCTAGACATATATACATTTGCATATATATGTATCTGTAGTCATACTATGAACAAATTTAAAAAGGGAGGTCAATGTCTTTTATTTATTTTTTAATATTTTTTAAAAATGAAGATCAGCCATTTTTCCCTCTCTTCTCTTGTTCCCTCCCCCCTGCAGTGAGAAAGCAAGAAAATAAAACAAGATTCCTCATTACAAACATTTATAGTCAATCAAGTTACCAGACTGGCCAAAAATAATATGTCTTGATCTATACTCTGTTTCCATTATCTATCAGAAGCTAGCTAGTCTATATTATTATGACTTTTCTGGAATCATAGGTGGTCATTGTGTTAATCAGAGTCCCTCAGACTTTCAAAGTTGATTGTCTCTGTAATTTTTTTGTCATTGTATAAATTGTTCTCCTGGTTCTGCTCATTACACTCTGCATCAGTTCACACGTTTTCCCAGTTTTCTTTGAAACCAGGAAGGTGATACCCTTTACCAATGTAAGATACGGGAAATTTTTAATGAAATAAGAACTATAAAAGATCACAGGAGAGAAAATAGACACTTTTGATGACTTAAAATTAAATGCTACTGCATAGAAGCACTGTAGTTAGAATTAGAATAAAAATGGTTAATTTGGGAAACGTATTTTTACAGCAAATATAAAAGTAATACAAGTAGCAGAGTCAAAATTCAAATCTAATTTCCATACTCTAGATCAAGCTCTCTCTCTAGTACATAAAAAAAGCAACAGCAAACCTTGAAAATGTGCTGTAACCATGGACAACTGATACAAATATGTAAGATCATGTCATCATATCATTAATTTAGTGTATTACATGAATTACTGAAAAGGTACATGAGTGAATAAATGAACAAACATTTATCAAATACTTAGTATTTGTCAAGTAATGTGTTAGGCATTAAGGCAACTAATAACAATAACACTCAAATTAGCTAGCATTACCTAACACTTCAACATATGCAAAGTGCTTTATAAATGTTATCTCATTTTATCTTATATAAAATATAAAACATATAAAATTATATATAAAATATAATTATCTTACATGTATGAGGCATGAGAAGAAGAACTGACACAAAAGAATTCAATGGGGAAGGAGGGCTGGTAGTTCTGGAACTGTACTTTCATTGGGAATGGTTTTAAGAGGGAACAGTATATTATATATATTTATATCAGATAATTATTCTTTTCCTAAACAGTTTTACTTTTTAGAATCATATCATACTCAAGCCTATATCAATCTTTCTTTCGAAGTACTTAATTACTAATAACAATCTTAGACATACATTTTACATTTCTTCATATAAAAAGTAAACTGTCCTTATGGAGCCCCTTTTAATTAGTCTTTGATATGTACCTTATATTTCTCTTGGATCTTACATGTCAAATCTACTAAGTCCAGGTTTTTCTGTTTGTTTGTTTGTTTTGTTTGTTTTCACAAAATCCTGAAAGTCTGGCAATTCATGAAATATTCATTTTCTTTTCATTCAGGATTATGCTTAACTTTGCTGGGTATGATATTTTTGGCTACAACCCCAATTCTTTTGTTCCAAGACCTGCAGCCTTTCAGTGTCACAGCTGCTAGGTCTTGTGTGATTCTAATTGTGGCACCACTATATTAAAATTTTTTTTCTTGTTGCTTGTACTATTTTCTCCTTAAGCTGAGCATTTTGGAATTTGACTATGATAACCCTATAGATTTTCCTTGTAGGATCTCTTTCAGGTGGTGATCGATGGGTTTAGGGTAATTTTTTTTTCATAGAGAAAGTTGGGGTTATTTTCAATTCAATTCAATAAATTTTTATTAAGTGCCTACTATGTGTCAGGCATTATGCTAAGCACTGAGGATAAGAAAAGAAAAATAAGCAAGACAGTTTTTAGGGGCAGCTAGGTAGTGCAGTGGATAAAGCTCTGGCATTGGAGTCAGGAGGACCTGAGCTCAAATCTGGCTTTAGACACTTGACACTTACTAGCTATGTGACCTTGGGCAATTAACTTAACACCAGTTGCCTCACCAAAAAAAGAAAAAGAGAGAGAGAGAAAGAAAAAAAAGAAAGACAGTTTTTGCCTTCAAAGAGTTTACAATCCAATGAATGAAGACAACATACAAAAAGAAGCTGAAAAACTGGGGTCGACAGGACGAGGGTACCTAGTGTGGGGCCATGATGTTCCATGGAGTCAAAACCAAGCTGAGCTGCTGAGGGAAAATGGAGAGTTACCTGGAAAGTTCTGAAAGTTCAGAGCCCTCTACAAAGTATTATTGGGTCAACTATTGGTTACTGAACAAACTATAAATCTTCCCAAATATAATCTATCCTCCCACCTTCTGTCTATTCAATTCTGGGCTTATTTTACTGACCATTTGTTCAAGATACATGTAATGACGGATTATCCCTACAGGTCATTCATTTAACCATATATCATTGTCTAAACAACAGGAATTTTTCATATACTTGATTTTTACAACAAGGTACTGTGTTTAGATTCCATGATTATTGAAAAAGATAAGAACAGAAAAATTTGTTCAATGACACTCTAGTTGTTAATAAGTGAGGGATGAAACAGGGAGACTAGGCCTATCAAACATTTTTACTGCTGTCATAGAGGACATCCCACATAGAGTCCAAATGTGAGAATTCCCTACAAGTGGTAAATCTTCCCAATCCTTCTATTTTGGATTATATGCTGACCGTGTCAAATTATTTAATACTGTAGTCTTTTAAATTACATACATTTTCACTCAAAATATTAATGACCAAGTAGGAAAAACTAAATCTTTTTAAAAATCAGCCAACAATAAACATAGTGGGATCTTGTATATCCTACACCTTTTTTTTTCAGTTCTGTGACTTTAAAGATGTGGTTTTCTATAGAATATTACTTGCAAAAGCCTGTCTCTTACCTTCTAATTTTTTTTAATGAATGCCTTGATGCATATGGAAAAATTCTAGTGAAGATTTTATAGAGATGAGAAAACCACAATTATTGATATCTTCTAATTTGCTCTTTTTCCAACCAGTAATTATGTCTGTATTTTTTCCAGTCATTAAGTGTCTTTCTGTCTTTCAGATATTTTGAAAATTGTGGAATACAGATACACATACATATTTGTATGTATATATATACATACATGTTTGCATACATACATACACACTTTTATGAGTTTATGAATAAATGAGTGACTTGATGAAGTCCCCACAAGTACTGCGAAAAAATCAAGGATGCCCTTCAAAACTAGTTAATATATCTGTTTAGTTACAGACTCCTGGCATAACAGGTAAGCACTCCTTCAAATCATCCAGCTTGATTATCTTTTAATGAATCCAGTTCCCAGATTTTGTCCAATTTTTTTCAGCAATGCAGAAAATGGTAAAGTTGTAGGGGTCTTTCAACTAGAGATAAATATGAACCCACAAGCTATTTTGAGATTAAGTTTACAGAATTCAGATTTTATCATACCCACCAGTGTTGAGTGTCAGCTTGTAGGAAATGGTCCAGTTTTCTACTATTTATTATAAAAATATATACACATTTAGCCTTGATTAAAACCAAAACTTCCTTGAATAAACAGAAACATAATTAGTATGCATTCAAAGGCAAAAAATTTTAAGTCTTTGAAATCAAATGATCATATTCTATTATAAAATATATTGCTTGATATGGTACATCAGTTTACTGGTTTTCCTATTATATCTTTGGCAGTTATTTCAATCTCTCTGTTCTGTCTTCTGTCTGACAACTAGGAGGTCACTCTAACCTTTACAAATTTTAAGAACATTCACCCTTAATTATTTGAGTTTTAATTGCTTTTTTAACATCAAGAAATTATGTCTTTCACATCACATTTTTAAAGTTTCCTTATCCTCTCACTTTGCATTTTTCAAGTTCTGTGTTTTTACATGCACAAATATTGTCTAATACCATTCATATGGCAAAGACTTTGGACAATTTTGTGACTGAGCTAAGGTATTATTTTGCAAAGTAATCTTATTTTTTATAACTGAAACATCTTATAATCATGTTACTTTGACTTGTGTAGTAAACTTCATAACTAAAATATGAAAAAATGTTACAACTTCTTTATGCCAAGAAAGAATAAGTTATTAAAAGATTCTTGAAGAAAACCATGCTTATTTGAAATGCTTTATTCCAAGTTTTAAAGTTATGAATTAGTCACCTGACCATACAAGCCAGATTAGTACTACAAAAGAAGTGTCAATAAGGAAACCAGATAACTGATTCATAATATAAAGGATTGGGTTCTTTAAAAATTAACAGCATATGATAATTTGATTCCAAAATCTTCAAAATATTTTTCTTTGAAAACAGTATTTTTATATTCTTCTGGAGATGGAAATCTGAATAACCCTATATTATTAAGGATAGAGAAGGACTGTGTTACTTTGCTGTAAGTGAATTGGAAAAATACTAGCCAAAGTTCTCATTCTTAAGAGGAAAAAAACACATCTTTTATTATATTTGGATAAGCTTTTATTTTTTAGCAATTACTACTTAGCTGTGAGTAGTTGTCACTTGCTAGATGTTATTCACACTTCCTCCCTCATAGCTAGCTTAAGTATATTAACTTCAATTTGTGGGATGGGCTGGAATACTTTGTTCTAATCCAAACCATAGGTCATTAAGGACTTCTTTATCTAAAATCAATTAAAGCTCAGAGTAACACCCAACTTATTATTACTGATAACAAATCTGGTGACAAATATGAATATTTATTCAGTATAGCTATTCAGGGATTTTAACTGTTACATTGCAATGATGGTAAACTCCTAGAGAAAAAGTGGTCTTTTATCTATTTACCAGTAGAGTTTCAACTAGTTCTAAATTGATGATCCTAATGTGCCTCAGACATAGTAGGAAATTAATAAATATTTGTTGAATGAAGAATTAGGAAAAACAATTTCAAAAGGTTGAAAGAAAGAAAGTTGAAAATAGAATTGGGCACATAGTGACTCTCAACAAAAACTTGCTGCTACTGAGCAGCTGAGGCATGAGGGGGAGGAATTTCATCTCTGAAAATGTTTTATCTGATGATCTGAAAAAGAGAAAATGACCAAGAATTTGGAGCTTGGGAGGGAAAGAGTTGTCTTTGATGAATGAAAGAATTTAATAGGATTTGAAATTAACAAGGTCTGGCAAAGGTCTGTCTCTTCACTCCCAACTCTCCAGCCCTCTCCTCTTCCTCTTCACCAGTCACTTTCCACTCTGGAGAAACTTTCACCTGGGAACCTTCACTTTCCTGTTGGTTCCTGCTGTTCTTGCAACACTGTCTCAGGAAATTTCAGAGTAGATTCATTTCATCCCTTACTCTTAGGGCTCTTCCTTCTCTCCAACTGCCTTACCCCATTCCTCCTCTTTTTTCTCCTTCCTTCCCACCTGCCCTCACTATTTCCAGAATCAAGAATGTCAAATCAGCTGGGCCACTGTTGCTGAATGGTGTATGCCTATCTACTCTACCAACCCAATCACCAGCTTTGTAACTTTCTGGTCCAAAGCATCCTTTTCTGGACACCACTCCCCTTTATGTATTGTCTCCCTCATGAGAATTTAAGCTCTTTGAGGGCAATGATTGCTTTTTCTTTTTCTTTTGTATGTGCATCCTCAGAAGTTAACAAGTGCTTGGCACAGAGTAAGCACTTAATAAATGCTTTTTCATTCATTCATTCATTCATTCATTCATTCAATATAAAAGTAAAGTTTTTATTTTATTTTTGAGAGTGGGACTCACTATACTGCCCAGGACAAAAGTACGAGGGCCACTCAAGGGCCTGATCTCGCTACTGATTAGCAGAAGCTTTGACCTGCTCCATTTCTGACCTGGGCTGGTTCAGCCCTCCTTAGGAAAATTGGTTCTTCTCCTTCTCCATCCCCATTACCACATGATTCCAGATCTTACAGACACCCAATCAGCTCTTAGTCTAGTGCAAGTCAGAACTCCTGAGCTCAAGAGGTCTGCCTGCTTTAACTTCCCCAATAGTAGGGATTACAAAAGTGTGCCACTATGCCCAGTAAAAGTAACACTTTTATTAAAAAAAAGTTTTATTGTTATTAATTCCTCCTCTGTCTCTGATATGACAAATATTATAGTGGAATAGATTTCCCAAAGAGCAGCTAGGTGGCATAGTGGATAGAGTGTTGGGCCTGGAGTCAGGAAGACTCTCCTTCCTGAGCTTAAACCTGGCCTCAGACACTTACTAGCTGTATGACTCTGGGCTAATCACATAACTCTTTGCCTCAGTTTCTCATTTGTAAAATGAGCTAGAGAAGGAAATGGCAAACCATTCCAGAATCTGCCAAGAAAATCTCAAATGGCTGGACACAATTAAAAAAAAATAACTGAACAACAAAAAGATTTCCCAAACTTTATAAAAGCTAAAGAAATGCTATAAAATTGTATTTTAAAATTACATATACTTCTTGTCTTCCCAATTAGAATATAAGCTCTTTGCTAGACTAATTAAGTAGAGACTATTAAGTAGAGACTTAACAGGCTTTCATCACCTGTCTCTTCGATTATTACAATTACTTTATAATAGGTCTTCCTGCTTCAAATGTCTTAGCACTACAGTCTGTCCTATAACACTGCTACCAAAACTATTTTTCTGAAGTGGAAATCTGATCCCATGTTACTCTCCTATTCTATATGTTACTCCTGTAGCCTACAATTCCCTCTAGGATGCCCTTCACAACCTAGCCCTAACCTATTTAGCCTCATTTTATATTACTCCTCCTCCCCACTCTATAATACAGCAAAAATGGCCTTCTCATAATGATAGGGGAGTCAGAATACTCTTTGATTTCTATTGCTATTTCCAGACCTTACACTATACAAATTTAACACCCAACCCAGAATTTGGTGGCTGTTATCTACAAATCCTTAAGATACTCTCTTTCTTTCTCAAGGAGTTCAGTCACCTTTTCTCTTATCCTTCTCTCATATTTTCAACATTGATATTGATACTCCCACTCATACTCTAACACCCCAGATCCTCAATCTACTCCATCTTAACCCACAACAATTCCACTTCCCTGTTCATGACTTACAAAATTCATTTATCTGATCATAGCATAATATGGTTATATGCTTTTTCATTCCTAACCCTTTTCTTTGTCCTCAACCTGACCTATATACTCTTCAAACCTCAGTTATTTCCCAGACTATCATCCTTACACTGTATACACTCTCTTTCCTTCTCTACCTTACCTCTTCAGTAAACCAATTCAACTCTACACTATCCTTCACCCTTGATACACTTGTTCCTTTGTCTTACTACTGATCAAGATTTGCCAAACCTCAATCTTTGATTACTCCCACCATCTACCTCCATTCTTCCTATTGACTTCCCTGAATTGTGCTGAAGGAAATTACAAAATTTGGACCCACTACAAATTTATGTCACCTATTTTTAACTTGGTCCTAACTAATAACAGGTAAACATTCTAATTATCCCTAATTGATTCACTATCCCACTCTCCACAGTGGCTGTTCCAAAGCCTCTAATCTCCAAAGTCTCTCATGGCATTCTTGCTCCTACTGTACTTCAGCTAACACTTCACCAAAAAAAGCAATGCCATTTTCTGAAAGTTCCCCTTCTCTCATCCTCCTTATCTCACATCATTCAGGCATCTCCCTCCATTCCATTAGCTCATCCTTCACTCCAGTCTCAGATGAAGAGGTAGATTTTCTTTCTGTCAAAGCAAACCTCTCCATGTGAACTGTTAATCCCATCCCTTCCTCCCATTACTTGACCTCTTCAGCAAATTGGACACCATTCTCTTATCTTCAGTCTTTTCCTATAAACTGGCTCCTTTCTCCCTGTGTACAAACATGCTCATGTCTCCCCTCTCCTATCATCACAATCTCAGAAAAACTGTCACTTCACCTATCTCCACTACTATCATCTCATAACTCTCCTACCCTTCTTGGCTGAGAAAGCAGTCTATAATCTTACTTCAAATGAAACTTCTATCTACAATGATTTTTTTTTGGGGGGGCAAGGCAATTGGGGTTAAGTGACTTTCCCAGAGTCAAAAACCTAGGAAGTGTCAAGTGTCTGAGACCAGATTTGAACTCAGGTCCTCCTGACTACAGGGCTGGTGCTTATCCATTGCTCCAACCAATGATTTTTTTGATTGCCAAATTTTCTCAATCCCAATCCTTGACCTCTCTGCAGTTTTTGACACTTCGCAGTGTTTATTTACCTCCTCCTTCTGGATACTCTCCTCTTTAGACTTTCATGACAATGTTCTCTCCTATGTATCCTCCCCATTTGATTGCTTCTTTTCAGTCTCCTTTGCTAGTTCTTCATTTATATCATGATGTCTTTTTAAAAAAAAAATCTATACTAAATCATGTATGTCTACATATCCAGACCTAATTCCTTTGCTGAGTTATAGTTGGCATCTCAAATACTACATGTTAAAAACAGAACTCAAATTCTGTTCTCTTCCAAATTTCCCTATTACCATCAAGTGCACAACTAAAACATCCCAGGCACATAGGTCGGCAACCGAGGTGTCATTTTTAACTTTTCACTCTTTTGACTCAAATAGCCACAAATTGGTTCAGGCCCTCACAACTTGTACGCACCTGGATTATTGCAATAGTATTTTGGTAATAATAATAATATTTTAAAAAATTCAGCAAAAATCAGCCTTTTCACCCCCTCCCCTATACCCAAAACTGATAATAAAAAAACAGATTCTCTGTTAATAATATATGGGAAAACAAAACAAATTTTTGTATTAGCCATGTGTATGCACACACACACATACATATATATATATATGTAAATTTAGATATATATGTAATATATGTGTGTACACACACATATTATATATATCAGTATGTACATAAATGTTAAAACATAACTCATTATTGCTCTCCCTAAATTCACCTCCCTTTCAAAATTTCCTATTACTATAAAGGGCACCACTAACATCTCAGTCACCTAGGCTTGTAACCTAAGTATCATTCTCAACTTTTCATCAAATTTTCAAATGAATTACTGCATTATACAAAGTGTTTCCATTTTGGGGTTTCTTTTGGAGTTTGGAGTTTCTTTTAGGAGGTATTCAGTTAATTCTTTCGATTTCCACTTTGTTTTCTGTTTCTGGGTAGTTTTCTTTTAAGATCTATTGAAATGTTATTTCTGTGGGGTTTTTTTCTCTCTCATTTGTTTTCATGCAATTCAATGATCTTAAATTTTTTTATTCAATCTGTTTTCCAAGCTAGTTGTTTTTGCTATGTGAGATACCTTATATTTTCCTCTATTTTGTCACTCTTTTGACTTTGTTTTAATATTTCTTGTCTCATTGAATCACTGGCTTCATTTTGGTCCAATAGAATTTTCAGGGAGTTTCTTGTTTAGGCAAGACTTGTACCTCTTATGCCAAACTGTTAATTCCCTTTCCAATTCTTTGTTCCAGAGCTCTCAGTCTTTTCCAATTTTTCCTGAAGTTCTCTTAATTTGATTAAAAAATTTTTTAAACTTACTCTTGCTTCATCTCTTCTAGGAATTCTAGTTGAATTTGTGCCTCAGGTGTGTTTTTCTTTGAGTATTTTCTTGTAGACATTTTGGAATCATTCTGTTCGTCTAGGTTTATGTCCTAAGTATCCCTGTCACCACAACAGTTTATTATTATAGGATTTATTTCCTGTTTGGGCATTCTCCCCTCTATTTTTTTCCTTCAGATTTAATGATAGAGCCAGGCTCTACACACTTCTTTTTTAAATAGTATTTTATTTTTTCCCCAGCTACATGTTAAGAAAATTTTTAGGGTTCATTTTTATAAGATTCTGAGTTCTAAATTTTTCTCCTTTGTCCTCACTTCTGAAAATGGTAGGCAGTCTGACAAAGATTGTACATGGGCTATCATATTAAAAAAAATTTCAAATTAGTCATAGTTGTGAAAGAAGAAATAGATTAAACAAAACAAGAAAGAGTAAAGTAAGTGAAAACAAATATGTTTCAATCTGCATTCAGAGTCCAACAGTTCTTTATCTGGATATGGATAGCACTTTCTTTCATGAACCCTTTGTACTTGTCTTAGATCACTGTGTTCCTGAAAAAGCTGAGTCATTCATAGTTGATCATCATACTATGCTGCTGATACTCTGTACAATGTTTTTCTGGTTCTGCTTATTTTACTTTGCATCAGTTCACACAAGTTCTTCCAGGATTTTCTGAAATCTGCCTGTTTATTTCTTATTGCACAATAGTATTCCATTATATTCATAAACCACAGCTTGTTCAGCCATTCCCCAACTGATGCACTCCCTGCACTCTTTAACGCAATTATACTGGCGTACTTGCAGTTGCTTCAAAATGTCCCTGCTTCTCTTCACCTTTTTACTGGATGTATCACCATCCTTGGAGTGCTCTCCTTCCTCACTTTCAAGTCTTAGTTTCTTTTTTTATTAATTTATTTTGATTTATCAACAATCACTTCCATAAGCTTTTGAGTTTTAAATTTTTCTCCCCCTCTATCCCCACCTCACTTGCCAAGATGGCACATAATCTGATATAGACTATACTTACATATTCCTATTAAACATATTTTCACATTAGTGATGCTGCAAGGAAGAATTAGAACTAATAGGAGGAACCACAAGAAAGAGAAAACAAAACAAAACAGAAGAAAAACAATAGCAAATAGTATGTTTCGATCTGCATTCAAACTTCATAGTTTTTTCTTTGGATGTGGCATTTTCCATCATGAGACCTCTGGAGATGTCTTAGATCCTTACACTCCTGAGAAGGGCTACATCAATCAATGTTAGTCATTGCACAGTGTGACTGTTACTGTATACATTGTTCCCCTGGTTCTGCTCACTTCACTCAGCATCAGTCCATACAAGTCTTTCCAGGCTTTTCTGAAGTCAGCCTGCTCATCATTTCTTATAGCAAAATAGCATTCCATTACATTCATATACCACAACTTGTTCAGATATTCGCAATTGATGGGCACCCCCTCAATTTCCACTTCTTTGCCACCATGAAAAGAGTTGCTTTAAATATTTTTGTACATGTGGGTCCTTTCTCCATTTGTATGATCTCTTTGGGATATAGCACTAGAAGTGCTATTGCTGGGTCAAATGGTATGCACATTTTATAGTCATTTGGGCATAGTTCCAAATTGCTCTCCAGAATGGTTGGATCATTTCACAACTCCACCAACAATGCATTACTGTTCCAATTTTTCAACATCTTCAACATTTATCATTTTCCTGTTTTATCATGTTGGCCAATCTGATAGGTGTGATGTGGTACCATAGATTTGTGTTGATTTGCATTTCTCTAGTCAATAGTGATTTAGAGCATTTTTTCATATGACTATAGATGGCTTTAATTTTTTCATCTGAAAAATGCCTACTCATATCCTTTGATCATTTATCAATTGGGCAATGACTTGTATTCTTATAAATTTGACTTAATTCTCTATATATTTTAGAAATGAGGCCTTTATCAGAGACACTGGCTGTAAGAATTCTTTCTCAATTTTCTACTTTCCTTCTAAAATTGGTTGCACTGGCTTTGTTTGTGCAAAATCTTTTCAATTTAATGTAATCAAAATTATCCATTTTGTATTTCATAATGTTCTCTATCTCCTGATTGGTCATGAGGTTCTTCTGTTCTCCATAAATCTGACAGGTAAACTATTCCTTGCTCTCTCAGTTTGCTGATAGTATCAGCCTTTATATTTAAATCATGAACCCATTTTTATTTTATTTTGGTATATGGTGTGAGATTTTAGTTTATGCCCAGTTTCTGCCATAATCTTTTCCATTTTTCCCAGCAGTTTTTGTCAAATAGTGAGTTCTTATCCCAGAAGCTGAGGTCTTTGGGTTTATCAAATAGTAGATTACTATAGTCATTGACTACTGTGTCTTGCATATTTAACCTATTCCACTGATCCACCATTGTATTTCTTAGCCAGTACCAAGCAGTTTTGATGATTGCTGCTTTATAATACAATTTAAGCTCTAGAATGGCTAGGCCACCTTCCCCTGCATTTTTCATTGGTTCCTTTGACATTCTGGACCTTTTGTTCTTCCAAATGAATCTTGTTATTATTTTTTCTAACTCTATAAAATAATTTTGGTAGTTTGATTGGTATGGCACTGAATAAGTAAATTAGCTTGGGCAGAATTGTCATTTTTATTATATTAGCTCAGCTACCCATGACCAAATGATGTTTTTTCCAATTATTTAGATCTGACTTTATTTGTGTGAAAAGTGTTTTATAATTGTGTTCATATAGTTCCTGGGTTTCAAGTCCTAATTTCCCTGGATTCCTTTAAGACTTAGCTGAGATCCTTCTGATATCAATTCTCATCCTTCTTTCTGCATGAAGACCTTCTCAGTCCCCATACCCTCCCTCTTCTCTTTTCAGATTACCTTCATTTACTCTGTTTACACTTTGTATATACCTAGTTATTTATTTATCAACACCCCCTTAGAATGGACACTTCTTGAGGGAAGAGATTTTCTTTTCTTTTTTTCTTTTTCTTTTTTTCCCTTTCTTTGCATCCCCAGAACAACATAGTGTTTGGCAGGTAAAAAGCATTTAAGAAATTCTTGCTGACTGACTGATTATTCTTAACACAACACCTCACTTTCTTTATAGTAGCCATTCCCTATTCTTAGGAATAGGGAATTCTTGTTCCTCACAGAATTGCTTTCTTCTTTTAAGATGACAATCAAGTACTACATTCTAGATGAACCCTTTTACATCTTGTCCCTGACTATTTAATATTTATTTGTTGGTTACTCTTTTATTTTTGTTCTCTGTATATTCATGTACAAGTTGGATTGAAACTATATCATTTATCTCTGGTGCCTTGATGAATTACACTTTTTTTTCCTATTGACTCAATCAGAAATGAATGAGAACAAGGCCTATACACCTCTCTGAATCAAACAAAGCCAATGTATAAGAGACTGGGCCACACGCCAAATGCTTTATGTAACGAAAACTATCTTAGTGTCAGAGAATACAGAACAATTGGATTCATGAGGCTGCAGCAAGCATGGAGCAAAAGAAGTATTGAGCTGTGGTAGGAAACAGAGCTATCTGGGAGAATCCTTGGCTCTATAAGTATTACAGAGAGGTGGATCCAGGCAGAGGGAAGTCCCAAGAAAATACTGATTCTTCCCTGAACTTCCCCTCCTGATGCCTGTCTAACTGCATATACTATAATATATTCTGCTGTGTTATTAGCCAAATGATCCCAGTTAACTGAATTTTGCCTGACACTAAGAGGCCAGGGCTAACTAGAGATGGATATCAATGTAAAGTTAGTCAGAGAACCTAACCCTCATGTAAGTGTTAGGAATTTTTTCTACCTGGTGTTCCAGAGCAAATATGACTGAAATCAGAACTTTTCATCTAATAAACACCCTAAAATAGAAGATACAGAAACAAAGAAGGTATAAAGGGGTATTTTATTACATAATGCAAGAAGTTATGAATTGATTAAAAGCCTTTGTTTCTTCTCTATATTATTTTATGAATGTTAAGATGTTCTATTTATTCTGAATACCTTGCAAGCCCAAGTTTATTCACAAAAAGTAACATGACACTGAAAAAAATTTTGGAAAGAAAAATTATAAAGTATCTAAAATGCAAAAATATTTAAAATAATGGATTCATAATTATTCAGTGTTTTAATTACTTCATCTTTTAAACCAAATAATAGCTTAGTAGGATATTTGGATAGTACTGAAATTCAAACATCAAAATTGCTCTATAATATATTCTAATATAGCAACATTTAAACTCCAAACTGGAAATTTTATATTTCCTCTTGTGATACTGTCTTCTGAATTCTTTTGCAAAGAATAAAATGACTTGATGGTGGTTTCAAAGTTTGTGAATTTTGAGAAATAGTAATTTAGTAAACTCAGAATTTACACTGTCAACTTCAGAGGAAAAATATTTTAAATATACATTTGGAAAACATCTTACCTCTTGTCAAAAAATAATGCTAAAATAATTTTCTAATGTATTTATAAAAGAAAGTCTAAGAATCTTTTCTGGGACTTATGATGCCATTTAAATTATCTAATATATTTAATCTTTATACGACAAAGATCCTCTGTGGGAAAGTCAGGTTCACTTGCCTGAAAGAGTGACTTTTGCAGGTATCAGAATACTATTAGTGCACACTGGTGAACTTAGTTGCAAGTTACCTGTTACATGGAAGATCATATTAACCTGCTTTAAGTGAGCAGCTACCCTCTAAACAAAGGCATTTATCATCCTCTTTGTGGAGGCCATGTTTTTCCTTTGATAAGTAATACAAATGTTATTGCTTTTTATTAATCTGATACATCGATTTAAAATATCCATATTGTCTGCTATTCAGAGTTTGCTACAAAACACACAAATTGTTTTAAAAATATGCATATTTTAAAGATATTCCCCAAAAAAGAATGATTCAATTTATCTCAAGTTTAAATTCTTTCTTTGTAGAGTTTATGTATGCCATTATAAAAAGTATACATAATGTAATTATTGCAGTACTGAGTTTAAACCAGATTACTTAAAATAATCTTTTATCGTTGGAGATATAAATAAGAATTTCTTGAGATCACACAATTTCCTGAGTATACATTTCACTATTTTTGGCCCAGATTTTCCACTTGAGGGGTTAAGTTTTCTATCAAGAAATCAATTTGAGTAGAATTACTTTGAGGTAATGCTCAAATGCTTTGAGGTAAGATGTAAGATGGTTTACTCCCCACAGAATGCTTTGTGGGTGGCTAATTTAGCTAGAGAGGTTACTTAATAATTTTTTCCTTTGTAAACATGTCCTCTGTTGTAGAAACTGAAGTATAGGTATGAATGAACGACATTTCCATTTGCAGCATATCTAATTCTACTCCTAGGTGAACTAAGAAATATTGATGTGGTTACACAAGTTTTCACTAGTTCTCCACTGTACCTGCAGTTCTATCAGTCACTAGTGAGACAAAGGATGATGCCACACATTTTCCACTTATTAATTCTATTTAGCCACCAATTAGATTTGGATGCTGTTTGCCAAATTTTCATATAGGGGCAGTTTCTGACTCAAAGGGCTTGTTTTCCATAGATGGGAATCTAGATTTCAACATGACTTGATAATTAAATTCTTCTGGCATCTACCACTATTATATTTTATTTGGAGAAGAGTATATTTCTTTTAAAAATAAAATGAACTATTGGTTGGTACACAGAAGAGAAAGCTAAGTTTGAGCATTTATTTGCCAATACTAATATAGCCCACTCCATATAAAACTAAGTACCAAATGCTTCATTTTGAAGGCTTTAGAAGTTACATGGATATTCTGCAGGCATGTTTTGAACCATGGGATAGAGGAATATAGCAAGTGAACACCTGAAGAAAGCTGACACGAACAACACAAAAACCAGAGTTATGAAAACAAAGTTAAAAAGAGAAATTATAATAATCTGTTTTAGAAATGCTATATGTTAGAGAATAAGAGACTATAGAAAAAGCTTAACAAACTATCATGTCTGTGGGACTTTAATACTTTGGCCAATAATAAAAATTAATTTTAGGAGTAGGGTATCTAAATCATTCAAGAATTAGTCCTTAGCACAAATGTCTGATATACCATAGGCTCTTAATTTATATTTATTGACTTTGACTGATAGTTATCCTTTTATTAGATTTTAAAAGAATTTATATTTGGTACATAGACTATGTAAGAAAAATAATCCTAGTAGACATTTTCTAGGTTAGAGTAACAAGGAGTTTAAATGTTCTCATTCTCATTTTCTAATCTGTGAGCAAATGTTTGAATTCATTATGAAAGCCTATTTTAAAACTGATTATATTGTGAAAATACAAATCTAAACTTCTAGGAACGATTATTTATCACAGCATATTGCTCACTTACCCTCTTCTGTTCCTTTACATACTCCATCAGTTCTTCTCTTGTTTTTCTCACAGCTTCTTCCACAGCCTTTTCACTTCGCTTCTGCTCCTCTGCCATCACTGCCTTGAGGGTTTCCTGTAGGGAATTCACCCATCCATCCATCAATCAACAAGCATTTATCAAGTTCCTAGTTTACTCAGGTGCTAGGATACAAATTTAAGAGTCCTTGCCCTCAAAACTACTTCCATTCAAATGAGGTAGACATGTGCATAAATAAGTGTGACTAAAATATGCACAAAAATAAGTTAGAGATAATTTTTGGAGGTAGGTACTAGGAGCTGGAGGTAGGGTGGATAACAAAGACTTTATGTAGAAGATTATTTTGAACTGAGTCTTGAGGGGAAATAACTTTTTAAAAGGTGTTGATTAGGAGAGAGTACATCTCAGGCATGACAGATAGTCATGTGTGAGGAATATTAGGAGGGCCAGTTTGAATGGACCATTGAGTGCAGGGAGGGGAGTAATGTATACCAAGGCTGAAAAAGTACATTGGGGCCAGATTTTGAAGGGCTTTATATGTCAAACAGGATGGGAAAAAAAAAAGTGAAGTAGCATGTACTAATGTTTTTATACATAGTGTTCACATAACTTTAAAATCCACTTATGGGTTATGGAACTATTTCCATTTTAATGGCATCTTAGTGACCCTTAAGAAGTGTGCTAGAATTCAGTTTTCTAAATGTAATACAAGAAAGTTTTTGGTAAGGGAAGTCCCTCAAAGATTCAGTTTTTTTTTAACTAGTCTTTCATTTGCTATTAGTAATTGATTGTCTTCTTGTGCTTTGTACTGTCACCATAAGATTCTCAACCTGTATGCATTCTTCAAAGGACAGTTATTATTAAATTTTTATCTGATAATAATCAGGTATAGTTTGGTTGGTAATATTTTAATCATTCTTATTCTGTTGAGTACCGAGGTATACTTTAATGTTATGCTATGTGATTTCAGATGACAAACCAACTTGCAGTTCATTCTGCAAGGGGCTGAAAAATTCCAAATCCTGGAGAGGAATATAGCAGGGCACTAAAGATAAAATCTCTGTTGGCAGAGGATGTTCTCCAGGGACTAGTTGCCCAGGCCCCTGGAATTTATAATTGTGTCTCAAAAAAGCAGTATGCTTAGCCCAGGACGAGATGGACTCTATCATGTCATTTGGACTACATTGGTTAGGGGTTATGCCAATTTTGGAAAATGGATGAGTCTGGACCAAGGACAAAAAGTGAGCCTTTTCAGCAGCAGCAACAAAGGATGCCATGCATGAGGACTGGCCAAAAGTACTGAAAGTCCAGAGTTTATTTGTTTAGTATTTCATTTTTTGCCCAATTACAGGTAAAAATAATTTTAACATTCTTTTTTTTTTCAAAATTTAAGTTCCAAATTCTCTTCCTCCCTCTTCTCCTCTCCCTCATTTAGAAGGCAAGCAATTTGACATAGGTTACAACATGTGTAGTCATGCAAAACACATTTCCATGTAAGTCGTTCTATGAAAGATAACACAGACCAAAAAAACAAAGAAAAATAAAGAAAAGGTATCTTTGATCTGCACTCAGGCTCTACCAGTTCTTCCTCTGGAGATGGACAGCACCTTTCATCTTAAGTCCTAGAGAATTGTCTTAGATCATTGCATTGCTGAGAATAGCTAACTTACAGTAGATCATCATACAATATTGCTGTTACAGTGTACAATGTTCTTCTTGTTCTCCTCATTTCACTTTGCATCAGATCATGTAAATCCAAGTTTTTCTGAAAGCATTTTGCACATCATTTCTTAAAGTACCATAGTGTTCCATCACAATCAGATAAAACAACTTGTTCAGTCTTTGCCCAATTGATGGAAATCTCTCCAATTTCCAATTACTTGCCACCACTAAAAGATTTTTGTACACATAGGTCCTTTTATCTTTTGTTTTTATCTCTTTGGAATACAGTCCCAGTAGTAGTATTGCTTTGTCAAAGGGTATGCATGGTTTTATAGCCCTTTGGTCATAGTTCCAAATTGCTCACCAGAATGGTTAAATCATTGTATAACTTCACCAATAGTACATTAGTGTTTTAATTTTCCCACATCCCTTCCAACATTTGTCATTTTCCTTTTGTCATATTAGCCAATCTGACAGATATGAAGTAGTAGCTCAGAGCTGTTGTAGTTTGCATTTCACTACAGATAGATTTGATTACTTTGTCTGAAAAACTGCCTGATCATATCCTTATCGCTTATCAAGTGAGGAATGGCTCTTATTTCTATAAATTTGACTCACTTGTCTATTGTTTGAGAAATGAAGTCTTCAGAGAAACTCACTGTAAATTTTTTTTACAATAATGATTACACATTATGTATTTCTCTCAATCCTATTTTGCTGTTTATCCTATTCTCTCTCTCCTTTTACCCTGTCCATTTTCAAAAGTATTTTGCTTCTGACTTTTAACTTCCCCAAACTGCTCTCCCTTCTATCAGCTCCCCCCATAACCCAATTGAGTGTGTTCATTATTCTTTCCTTAAGCCAAATCTGATAAGATTCATTCATTCCTTCTCACCTTCCCCCACTTCTCCTCCACTACAAAAGCTTTTTCTTGTCTTTTATGTGAAATAATTTGCCCCATTCTACCTCTCCCTTCCTCCTCCCAGTATAATCCTTTCTCACCCCTTAATTTTATTCTCCAGATATCACCCCTTCATCTTCAACTCACCCTGTGCCATCTATCTATCTATCTATCTATCTATCTATCTATCTATCTATCTATCTATCTATCTATCTATATCTATAAATACATATAATTTTTCCCCTCCAACTACCCTAATATTAACAAAGGTCTCATGAGTTACAAATATCATCTTTCCATGTGGGAAAAAAAATCCCTCTCAAGGATTATACTAAGTTTTGCTGGGTAGATGATTCTTGGCTGTAATCCTATTTCCTTTGCCCTCTGGAATATCATATTCCAAGTCCTCTGCTCCCTTAATGCAGAAGCTGCTAAATCTTGTGTTATCCTGATTGTGTTTCCACAATACTTGAATTGTTTCTTTCTGGCTGCTTGGAATATTTTTTCCTTGACCTGGGAACTCTGAAATATGGCTACAATATTTCTTCCTTGCCCCAGGACCGCCACCCAGAACTGTGACCCAGATCTAAGCAAGGGCAAAACAAGAGAATCCTGCCTCAGCACCAGCAAAGAGATCCCTGCAATCCCCCTTTGACCAGCCACTCAATTTCCTCTTAGTCTGTGGGTTGAGCTCAGGAAACAGTCGCAGCCCCTGGGCTGTGCTGGGACTGGGGCTGGAACCAAACTTCTCTATCACTGTGGTCACAGACTTTTCCTACTGCCCTTCTAAGTTGTCTTTGAATTTGTGGGTTGAGAAGTCTGGAAACCAACACAGTTGCTTGTGATCCAGTCCTATGAGGGCTGCTCCAGGTAAGCTGAGGCCTGGTTCTTTTACTATGTGCCCACTCTGAACTGCACTCCTCTCCTAGCCTGGCCCAACAGACCTTTCCAATCCACCATCCAGGTTGTCTTAGGCTGGAAATGTATTTTAACTCTGTCTTTTTGTGGGTTCTGCTCTAGAATTTTTTTGGAGTCATTTTTTACAGGTATTTGGAGGGCTTTGAGGGAGAGCTCAAGCAAGGTACTTCTTTCACTTTGTCATCTTGGCTCTGTCCCCTAAGGAATTATTTTCTTCAGTTAGCTTTTGTACTTCCTTTTCCATTTGGCCAATTCTGCTTTTGAAGGCATTCTTTGCTTCACTGGATTTTTGTATATCTTTTACCATGTGGCCTATTCTGTTTTTCAAGATGTTATTTTCTTCAGTATTTTTTTTGTGTGTCTCCTTTACCAAACTGTTGACTCTTTTTTCAAGATTTCTTTGCATTACTCTAATTTCTCTTCCCAATTTTTCCCCAACCATGCTCACTTGATTTTTAAAATCCTTTTTGGGCTGTTCCATGGCCTGAGACCAATTCGTATTTTTCTTTGAGGCTTTGGATGTAGGAATTTTGACTTTGTTGTCTTCTTCTGAGTGTGTATTTTGATCTTCCTTGTCACCATAGTAACTATGGTCAGAAATTTTTTTCTGTTGTTCGCTCATTTTCCAGCCTATTTCTTAACTTTTAACTCTATGCTAAAGTAGGTCTCTGCTTCCCAATTGGAGGGGGCACTGTCCCAAACTTGTTTTTTTGTGCAGCTATTTTCAGAGGCAATTCTGGGGACATGTAAATTTCGGGATCTTCCAAAGTGGTATGTTCTAGGAAGAGATGTGGTTACTACTCTCCTGTACTGTGTACTGGTCTGTGATGACCACAAGCACTGTTTTCAACCCTGGAACTGTGGTCAGGGTCCCTGTTCCCCTGTGGTCACAAGCTCTTCTGTATTAGTGCTCCTCCTTGCACTGGAACTATGACCCAGGACTGTGTCCCAGATCCAGGTATAGGCAATGCAACAGAGTCCTGCACTTAGGGCAGCAAAGGGATCCCTGTAAATCTCCCTCTGACTCACTGGCTCATGCCCTTACCATCTATGGACTGAGAGGTCTGGAAACCAACACTATTGTCACTGATTCAGTCGTCTGAAGGTGTGCTCCTGGTTTATTGGGGCCCAGTCTGTGCTTGAAAATTATTTCACTCTGTCTTTTTGTGGGTTCTGTCACTCTAGAATTTGTTTAGAGTCATTATTTAAAGATATTTGGAGGGGTTTTTGGGGGAGAGCTCAGTTAAGTCCCTGCCTTTACTCCATCATCTTGGCTCTGCCTCCTCCTGGAGTTTAATATTCCAGTTACAGAAAGAAATGGTTGGGGAATGACTGAGCTGTTTCATTCATAAGAGATTACTAGAATAGTGGTGTCTTATTACTATTTGACAGATGGCCAGCAATGCTACTCCTAAGTATTTTCTTGTTCCTTTAAATTCGCTTATTTGCTATTAGCATAATACTTTTACATGGTTTTCTTTAGCTAAATATAAAGTGATCTTAGATGTGTACAAATGGGTGAAACAGCAAAGGTCATTTGTATACACAGAATTTACAAGTCAGGGCCTGTTGTCTCTGGCAAAATTGTCAAGGACATCTCTGGGGGCTCGGGAATTAAGTATGTGATTTTGAAAATAATTTTTTTAAAGCTCTCTAACATCAGAGAGAAAATAATCTGTATGAAACTACTAACAGCCAGATGGAATACTTTTCCAAATCACTAATAAGAGAAATACAAATCAAAGCAATTCTGAAGTTTCAAGTCATACCCAGCAAATTAGCAAAGATTAAAAGATGGGAATAGTAAGTACTGGAGAGGTTGTGGGAAAAGAGGCACATTAGTATATTGTTGGTGGAGCTATGAATCAGCAAATCCTTTTGAAAAGTAATTTGAAAATTTGCAAATAAGGTGATGAAAATATAGGCACATATCCCAAGGAGAGAATTAATAAGAAAAAAACCAACAATAACATATATCCCAAAATATTGGAAATAAAGTAGATGGCCTTTCATTGAAAAATGACTACAGAAACTGTGATACATGAATGTGATGAGAGATTAATGTGTTGTAAGAAATGATGAATATAAGACGAAGATGGTATAGTACAGGTCGGAATCCCGCTGAACTCTTCTAATATTCCTCTCCAAACCTAAAAATAGTGCCTCATAATCAAAATTTGGAGTGGCAGAGTCAACCAAAAGTCAGGGGGAGATATTTTTCCAGCCCTACAACAACTTAGGAAGTATGCAGGAGAGGTCTGTAACATTGAGATGTGTGCAGGTTCAGAGCATGGCAGGAGCACTAGTTGTAGGCCTTGAAGGCAGCTGCAATAGTAGCAGCAGTAGCAGCTTTGGGAGCTCTCAGCCCATCAAGGGGGTCAGAGAGCTGATAAGAAAGAGATTACTGGAGACCCTTGCTTTCATAGGGTGCAGCTGGTGGTGACTGGCCACTCTATTGCCCACAAGCAGTTCTGGGTCACACTTCTAGGAATAAGAGGGTTGTAATCCATCAAAAGGGAGGAGGGGCCTTGGTTACAGTTCCAGGCCCTAGAGGAGTACTTGCTACTGCTTACAGATGCAGGAAAGCAGGGACTTAGTTACAGTATCATGACCAAGAGGAGAGCTAGCACTTGTGGCTGCAACAGAGGACCTGGTCACAGCTCAGGACCAAGATGAGCACTAGTACTGGTACTTGTTACTGAAGGGAGCAGGGGCCCTTCCCATAGCACAGACGAGGAGAGTAGTGACCATAACTTTCCCAGGATCACACCACCTTGGGAGGACCAAAAACCTGTAGACCCCAGAACTAGCTCTGAAAACAGCTGCAAGAGAAAGCCTAAAGTTTGGGACAGTGACTGCCTACCCTCAAGTGAACAAGCCCAACTTTAACATAAAGTTCAAAGTAAATAAACAGGCTAGAAAAATAAGCAAATAACAAAAGAAGAACTTGACTATCAAAAGCTATTATAGTGGCAGGGAAGACTAAGACATAAACTCAGAAGAAGACAACAATGTGAAAACAACTATTAGCAATGCCTCAAAGAAAAAAACTGCTAATTGGAACCAAGCCCAATGAGTAATCTTGAAAAGATTAAAGAAAGATAAGCCTGGTAGAAGAAAATTAGGAAAAGAAATGAGTGTGATACAAAAACAAAGTAAGAAAAGAGAATTAATAGTTTGGTAAAAGAGGCACAAAAATACTGAAGAAAACACCTTAAAAAATAGAATTGGGGGCGGAGCCAAGGTGGCGGTGTGAATGCAGTCACTTGCTTGAGCTCTCCCCCAAACCCCTTCAAATACCCTTAAAAAAATGGCTGTAAACAAATTCTAAAGCAGCAGAACCCACAAAAAGACAGAATAAAACAAATTTCCAGCCCAAGACAGCCTGGATGGTTGATCGGAAAGGCATATCACGCCAGGGTGGTAGAGCAGCATAGTTTGGCATGGGCATGCAGGCTGCAGAGAACCTGGAGCAGGCCTCAGAGGAATGAATCACAGGAGCTGTGGCAGTTTCCAGACTCCTCAATCCACGAACGCCGAAGATAACTTAGAAGTATGACCAAGACGTGGCCTGAAGACCATTTGTTCTACCCTTTTCTGGAGAGAAGAAAACCACTTTCACAATTTTCTGAACATGCAGACTATTCTCTACATACCCAACTATTGCTGTGCCCTGAGAGGATGAAAAACACATTTTCATTGCCTTTTGAATTTCTAACTTAATCTCCAGAGTAGTGTGTTTCTACGGGGACAGTCAGAACTTCCCATCTTCAGAAGTGGCTCTAGAAAGATCCTGTGGTGACATCTATTTCCACAGTGGATCACAGTTTATTTGTAAAAACAATGGCTTATTTTCCTATGCCATTCTGAGGGCTCTAAGGACAACGAATCATTAAGGGTTTAGAAGTTTATGAACTCTCTGAACTGTTGTAGAGTGAAGTAAGCAGAACTGGGAGAACAATTTATACAATGAAAATAATTTAATAGAGAAAAATTACATCACAACACTTTAGAGCTCTGAGTAGGGCACAAAGAAACCACAAGTCCCAGAGGACAGATGGATCACAGCACTCACCTCCAGCCAGGGAGGTGACAAACTTAAAATCTAGAATGAGACATATTGTTAGACATGGCCAATGTGGGAAATTATTTTGTTAGACTGTACATGTTTGTTATAAGGGTTTAACTTGTCTTTTTCTTTATTGCACAATGGGAGGGGCAGGGGAAGGGAGAAATAATAAATACATTTTACTTAATCATAAAATTGAATTAATTAAAACATTATAAAAAGAAAAAAAATAGAATTGGCCTAATTGGGGTTGGGGGGGGCTAAGCACAGAAGCTCACTGAAGAAAATAATTCCTTAAAAATTAGAATTGAGCAAATGGAAGCTAATAACTTAGTAAGACTCAAACAATAAAATGAGTCAAAAGAATGAAGAAGTATAAGAAAATGTAAAATATCTCACTGGAAAAACAACTGACCTGCTAGAGGGAATGAAGGAAAATAGGTAGATTAATGAACTGCTGGTGGATATGTGAACTGATCCAATCATTCTGGAGGACAATCTGGAACTATGCCCAAAGGGGTAACAAAACTGCATACCCATTGATCCACCAGCACCACTACCAGGTGTATAGCCAAAAGAGATAAAAGAAAAAGGAAAAAGGACCTACATGCATAAAAATATTTATGGTAGCTGTTTTTGTGGTGGCAAAGAATTGGAAACTGAGGGGATGTTCATCAATTGGGTAACAGTTGAACAAGTAGTGGCATATGCTTGTGACGGAGTACTATAGTGTTTTAAGAAATGA
This sequence comes from Phascolarctos cinereus, assembly GCF_003287225.1. Taxonomy (NCBI): domain Eukaryota; kingdom Metazoa; phylum Chordata; class Mammalia; order Diprotodontia; family Phascolarctidae; genus Phascolarctos; species Phascolarctos cinereus. Next base: position 207,548,454 of record NW_027555514.1, read on the forward strand.
AGAAGGGAGGGAGGTCTTAGAAAAAATTTGTCAAGACCTATATGAACTGATGCAAAATTAAGTGAGAAGAATCTCTGTTCTTCATTATGCACAAAATAGCAATGCTTTAATAATACTACAACAATATGGAATGGTTTTCTGGGAGAGGAAGGGAAAGGATAATGGGTGAAATTTTGGTGATGTGAACAAAATATATCAATAAAAAATGTATTTTAAAAAAGCAAAAAACCCTCAAAAGAACCCCATGCAGTTTGGTTAATGGCTCTTGGGCCAAAAGTGAGAACTAATCTTTTTATTTCCAGGAGGCTAGGTTGCTTTAACCATTTAAACTTTAACTGCAGACTAGGAAATTTCTATCACCAGACTGTCAATAAGCATTTAATGGAGCACTTTCTTACTATATAATAAGTACTGTACTAAGTGCTAGGGATACAAAGAAAGGCACCTGAGGAGTTCACAACCTAATGGGGAGGGAGGGGAACAAAGTACAAAAAACTATGCATAAACAAACTACTCATAAGAATAAACAAGAAACAATCAACAGAAAGAAAACACTGGAATTAAGAGGGATTGTGATAGACTTCCTCTAGAAGCTAGGACTTTAGCCGAGACTAAAACAAAGCCTGGGAAACCTGGAGATGAAGATAAAGTAGAGCATTTCAGGCATGAAGGACAACCAGTAAAAGTCCCTAGAGTGAGAAATGGAGACATAAGGGAAAACTGAGGAAGAAGTCAATGGCCAAAAGGAAGTTTTTTCCCCTTTCCAGAAGGAAAAGGGGAACTCCTCCTCAGTCAAACTATACCTTCCACAGCAACACCTGCTGGTTATATTTCAATAGGCAAAGTAACATAGGATTAAACTTACCAGATTGTCAAGAGCTTAAAGGCCACTGCACTAAGTTTATACTTTACTAGATAGGCGACAGGACACCACTGAAAATTTCTGAGGATGGACTGATATAGTTTGGAATTAGGGAGAGCCTGGACTCTAGACCAATAAGAAACCTAATATTATAGTCAATCCAAAGGTAATGAAAGTTTGAAGAAGTATTTTGGTAGTAAGAATGGAAATGGATGGGGATATGAATGGAAGAGATAAATAGAATTAAATAGTTCATTGGATGTGGCAATGTAGGGAGAGAGGAGAGTCAAAGATAACAGAAAATATATCACTGGTGACTGAGAAAAAGATAGTCACATTAACAGTAAAAGGGGGGAAAGGATGGGTTCAGTTTTGGATACAGAATTTACAAGTTCAGAAATTCATTGCAGGAAGGTTATTTCTTATAATTTGTTATTTAATATATCTATTGATATAAATACAGACAGAAATGACATTTAAGGGTAAGAAGATAGAAATGTACATAGCATTTACTATGTGCCAGGCACTGTGCTAAACACTTTTTAGAACTATCCCATTTGATCCTCAGAACAACCCTGCCAAGTAGCTGCTATTATTACCTCCTTTTTAAAGCTGAGGAATCTTAGGCAAAGAGACAAACCATTGTGGAGAATAATCTGGAACTATGCCCAAAGGGCTATAAAACTGTGCATACCCTTTGACTTAGCAATACCACCAATAAGTCTATCCCAAAGAGATCAAAGAATGTATACAAAAATATTATAGCAGCTCTTTTTGCAGGGGCAAATAATTGGAATTTGAGAGGACTGGGGAATAATTGAACAAATTGTGGTATATGATTGTGATCGAATACTACTGTGCTATCAATATGATAATCCAGGAAAATTTCAAGGGACACGATGAAAACAGCTCTCCATCTCCAGAGAGAATACTGATGAATTCTGAGTATAAATGGAAGCATACTTCTTTCACTTTTTAATATTTTACTTCCTTTTTTATTTTTTGCAACATGGCTAATGTGGAAACATTTTGTAGAACTTCACATGTATAATAGCTATCATTACTTGCCTCCTTAATGAATGGGGGAGGGGTTGAAGGGAGGAAGAAAATTTCATTTCAAAACAAAAAAAAATGTTCAAAATAAATAATTTTTTTAAAGAAAAAAAGCCATTAGATTCAGCAGTTAAGAGATCATTGGTAACTTTGGAGAGAGTAGTTTCAGTTCAATGATAATGTCAGAAACCAGACTGAAGAGGGGTAAGAAGAGAGTGAGAGGAAAGGAAGTGGAGGCAATGACTGTAGCCGACTTTCTCAAGAGGTTTAGCCATGGAAGGGAGAAGAGATATTAAACATTAGCTAATTGGGAGATAGAGATGTATTTGTAGACCTTAGGAGAGTGGTAATGAGTGGGTGGGGAGTATAGAAGGTGAACTCTGCTGTAGAAGATGGGATGGAATGAGATGTATGTAGAGAAGTTTGTCTTAAAAGAAGATGGACCACTCCTTCATGTGAGATAGCATTAAAGAAGGAGATGATGGGGGAAGACATCTGAGTGATATGAGATGAGGAGGGGATAAGAGGGCAAATGGTTTCAATACTTTCAGTGAACTATAAGAAAAGTTTCTTTGGAGGTAGGGAGGAGAAAAAGCCACAGGAAATTTGAAAATGATCAAAAGGTTTGGAAAATCTATTGTGATAAGTGAGATATTAAATCAATTAAGGAAATGTAAAAGGATTGCTTTGCTACAGTGAGGACACAGTTGTGATTATGTAATATAAATTTCTAGTTTTGTAATTTTTCTCCAGAATCATTTAGCAGCAATGAATAGGAGTAAAGACATTGGACTGTGAGAGTAATCCAAGACTGAGGCTTGACAGGGTAAAATTGGCAATAGGGTAAGGGGAAAAGGTCTTGAATTTGAGAGAAAAAGATGGTATCAAGTTGAACTGGCTTACCATGGGATCAATGTGGGTCCAGGAGGAGAGAGTAGCTAGCTAGTGCTAGGTTGCTGCCCTAAGAAACAACTGCATGGTGGAGGAATTAGAGGCTATGAGTGAAGAAGAACAGGGTTTATTGTAAAGGAGTGAGAGATGAAATGACAACAGAATAGACTGGAGAAGGAAATTTAAGAATTCATGAAGATAGAAGTAGAATACTTGTGGATGATAGTAAGATTAAGGGTATAACCATTTCTATAGGTAGCTGAGATAGAGTGGAGAAATAGGTCATGGGAAATGAGTAATGTTCTGGGTTCTAGTCCCAGGGTGAAGATGAGCACTAGTACACCAAAGCTTGTGGCCACAGGGAAGTAAGGACCCAGGTCACAGTTCCAGGGTAGAAAAGAGTGCTTGTGGCTAGCTCTGTAAAGAGCTATACAAAAAACTGAAGCTTGGGACAGTGCCCTCTCCACTCTAGGAGCAGAGTCCAACTTTAATATAAAGTTAGAAGCAAAGAAATAGAAAAAAATGAGCAAACAAAAAAAGATCCTGACCATACAAAGGTATTATGACCTAAATTAATTTACTTATTCAGTATCATACCAAACTACCAAAAATTATTTTATACAGCTAGAAAAAATAATAACAAAATGCATCTGAAAGAACTAAAGGTCAAGAGTTATCAAGGGAATGAAAAAAAAATGCAAAGGAAGGTGGCCTAGCTGTACCAGGTCTAAAACTATGTTATAAAGTGGCAATCATCAAAGCTATTTGGTACTGGTTAAGAAATAGAGTGGTAGGTCAGTGGAACAAGTTAGGTACACAATACACAGTAGTAAATAACTATAGTAATCTATTGTTTGATAAGTCCAAAGATTCCAGCTTCTGGGATAAGATTATTTGACAAAAACTGCCAGGAAAACTGGAAAATACTGTGGCAGAAACTATACACAGAACAATATCTCACACCCTATAGTAAGATAAGATTGAAATGGGTACATGATTTAGACATAAAGGGTGATACTGTAAGCAAATTAGGAGAGCAAGGAAGAGTTCACCTTTCAGATCTTTGGAGAAGGGGAAAATTTATGACCAAACAAGAGATAGATAACATTATGAAATGAAAAATGGATAATTTTGATTACATTAAATTGAAAAATTTTTACACAAAGCCAATGCAACGAAGATTAGAAGGAATGCAGGAAGCTGAGAAAAAAATATACAGTCATTTCTGATAAAGGCTTCATTTCTAAAATACATAGAGAACTGAGTCAAATTTATGAGAATACAAGTCATTCTCCAATGGACAAATGGTCAATAGGCAGTTTTCAGATGAAGAAATTAAAAGAAGAAATTAAAGCTATCAATAGCAATATGAAAAAAATGCTCTAGATCACTACTGATTAGATATATGCAAACTAAAGCAACTCTGAGTTACCACCTCACATCTATCAGAGTGGCTAATATGACAGAAAATGAAAATGATAAATGTTAGAGAAAATGTGGGACAATTGGAACACTAATGCACTATTGATGGAGTTGTGAATTGATCCAACTATCCTGGAGCAATTTGGAACTATGCACAAAAGGCTATACAAACATGCATACCCTTTGATCTGGCAATCCCACTACTAGGTCTGTATCCCTAAGAGATCACAAAAAAGAGAAAAGGACATAGGTCTACAAAAATATTTATAGGAGCTCTTTTTTGTGATGGCAAAAAAAATTGGAAATTGAGGGGATGAGCAAGTTGTGGTATATGAATATAATGGAATACTATTGTGCAATAAGAAATGATGAGCAGGTGGACTTAAGAAAAACCTGGGAAGACTTATATGAACTGATGCTGAGAGAAATGAGCAGAACCAGGTGAACACTGTCCATAGTAACCACAACATAGTGAGATGATTAACTATGACAGATTTAGCTCTTCTCAGCAATGCAATGATATAAGGCATTTCCAAAAGACTCATGATGGCAAATGCTATCCACATCCAGAGAAAGAACTTTGGAGTTTGAATACAGATAGAAACATACTATTTTCACTTTTTGTTTGGTTTTTTTTTCTCAAATTTTTCCTTTTGTTTTGATTCTTCTTTTACAACATGGCTAATGAGGAAATACATTTAACATGATTGTGTATATAGATAGATGGATATAGATATAGATATAGATATAGATATATCTGATTGTTTGCTATCTTGGGGAGTGAGGAGGGAAGGGATGGAAGGAGGGAGAAAAATTTGGAAGCCAAAATCTTACAGAAATGCATGTTGAAAACTATCTTTTCATGTAATCTGAAAAAAATTAAAAATGAAATATTATTAAAAAGAAGAAAAATATAAAAAATGAAATCTTAACAAAAAAATGTTACTATGGTAACAGGGAAGATCAAAACACATACTCAGAGGAAGACAACAAAGTCAAAACTGCTACATCCAAAGGCCCAAAGAAAAATGTGAATTGGTCTCAGTGCCTAAAATGAATTCCTGGAAGAGCTTAAAAAGGATTTTAACAATCAAATAAGAGAATTAGAGGAAAAATTGGGGAAAGAAATTGGAATGATGTCAGAAAATTAAAAAAAAGAATCAGTAGCTTGGTAAAGGAGGCATAAAAAATTCTGAAGAAAATAATACTTTGAAATACCTTAATACTTTATAGTAATACTTTAAAAACAGAATATGGAAAATAGTAAATGAAGCACAAAAATCCAATGACAAGAATAATGCCTTAAAAAGCAGCATGGCCAAACAGAAAAAAGATGTATAAAAAACTCACTGAAGAAAATAACTCCTTAAAAAGCAGAATCTGCATATGGAAAGAGATATACAAAAATTTGGTGAGAAAAGGAACTCCTTAAAGTGTAGAATTGGCTAAATGGAAAAGGAAATACAAAAGTTCAAAAAAGAAAGCAATTCTTTAAAAATTAAAATTGGGCAAGTGGAAGCTAATGATTCTGTGAGACATCAAAAAACAATAAAACAAAATCAAAAGAATGAAAAAAAATAGATGAAAATGTGAAATAGCTCACTGGAAAAACAAGAGACCTGGTAAACATATCCAGGAGAGATAAGTTAAGAATTATTGGACCACCTGAAAGCCATGATCAACAAAAGCGCCTAGACATCCTCTTTCAAGTAACTATCAAGGAAAACTGCCCTAATATTCTAGAACCAGATGATAAAATAGAAATTGAAAGAATCCACTGATGACCTCCTGAAAGAGATTCGAATCTCTTTGGTTTATGCTTTCTTTTACAACATTATTAATATGGAAATATGTTTTCCATGACTGCACATGTGTAATCTATATAAAATTGCTTGCCTTCTCAAAGAGGGGGGAGGGCAGGAAAGGAGGAATAGAATTTGGAACTCAAAATTTAAAAAAAATCTAAAAATGTTTTAGGGAGAAATAAAATATTAAATAATTAAAAAAGAAAAAATATATGCTTTTTAATAAACGAGTTTTTTACTGAATGACTGTAGGTAGTGCCCTAAGACCAGAATAGCCTGGGAAGGAGGGGAGTTTCCTGGTAGGTACTTAATAAATGCTTGTTGACATGTAGGAGGGTGCAGCTTTTATTGGTAAAGGGAGTTTCCTCATCTGTAAAAGGTGTTACCTAAACTAATAAAATCATAGGCCTAGTTTCTATTCTTCTTTCAGTATTACTAACACAATGGGAACAGATGAAGAAAAGAGACCCAGTTTAAGAATACCAAATACCATCTAAATTGAAACACAAACACCTATTGTTAAACAAACAAACAAACAAACAAACCATCCAGGCTCATGGAATGCTCAATGCATAAATTCCTCTCTCTACTTGTCTCTTTAAAGAAATTTATATTCTAGCAACACTTAAGTACTATTTCCACATAGGCACTGGATTTTTTTTCCCGTTTTTCCTGATACCATTTTCTTCACCTTGAAGAGGTGGACAATGCAAAGACAAGGTGAAAAATTCTTAATTAGCAGTCCTATGAAATCTTTCATGTTTAGATGGTTTTAAGTATCAACACCCTGCCCTGACTTAGATAGCTTGTTTTTCTAGCCAAAGATGCTAGAAGAAACTGGGTTTCATAAACTGGCTAACATTTCTTTTCTTAAGTGCCAGAGGGGGGGCAGGTCAGTCACTTTTTTTTTTTTGGTGAGGCAATTAGGGTTAAGTGACTTGCCCAGAGTCACACAGCTAGTAAGTGTCATGTGTCTGAGACCAGTTTTGAACTCAGGTCCTCCTGATTCCAAGGCTGGAGCTTTATCCACTGTGCCACCTAGCTGCCCCATCAGTCACTTTTGAAAGCCATTTTCCCTAACTGTAATGAAGCTATAGGGATCTGCCCACCTAAAAAGTAGTTCTCCCCTCTTCCCCCCAGCAATGGAGGAGGAGCTGTACACTTTTTATTTACCTCCTCATTAAACTGTTCACCAATCAAGATTGCTAGGGGAATTCTCAATGATATACTGTCAGGCCAATCGGAAGAACAACATACCCTAAGGACAAGAACCCTGGCCAGCTCTCATTCCTGGTCTCTTGGCACAAAACGGAGGCAAGTTAAATCTATTACCAGATTGGTTTCTAATTCCTCTGCCTCTTCAAAAACCAGCCAGCTCTTCAGGTAATTCTTGGTTCACATATTACTGAAGCCTAGCTTGCAGAATCTTAACTATAACCCTGCTGGTGTGTGAAATGAGTACAATTGTTCAATAATTTGAACATTTCTTGGCATTGTTCTTCTTTGGGACAGTTTGGAAATGGATCTTTTACAAATTACAAATTTTATCAGCCTGTCCCTGCTGATAAAAGACATCCTGCTTGGATAATTGCCTCTGCTTGCCCTTTGTTAAATTCCAGGCCTCACAAGATTCAATTATTCTACTAATACATCTTCCTGATCAAGGATCTCCCATTCAGAATAACAATAGTTAAGGTCATGTTTATAGGTGGTTTAAAAGCCATCTTTATATCTTCTGTTCTCCTTTTGACCTCTTGTTTACCACTGTCATTGTAGAAGTGGAAAGGAAGAACACAAGACTGAATATCCTTTGGTAATTTTCTTTGTCCCATGGATTGTCAAAGAATTTATTACCAAGTGGCTAGTCAACTGTATCTCTCTATAGTTAGCTAGGCTAATCTTTGGAAAGCAAAGAATGTTTATTATTGGGACTGTACTTGAAGCACTTCCATTGTGGTAGAATCTTCCAGAACTTAAACTACTTTGTCATAGCCTTTGAGAACCTAGTCTGACTTTAACACCACAATGAGGCATCAGAATAGGATTTTGTAGATATATGGCATATAATAAGCATGGAGAAAAACAAGAATATATGATTCCTTTTCCAAATCTATATTCCTTTCATGAATAGGAGGTATTTAATTCATTTGCAATGGAATAAGAAGAAATTCTAAGCAATTTGCTTAGAATTCTATAGTTTAATTTCTAGCTTTTTAAAAGACATTTTTATTTTTTCAAAGTTATGATAAATATAAGAAATCTAGCTGATATGACAGCTAGTTATCCAGCTAGTTATGACAAATATAAGAAATCCCACTCCTAAAAATGTCTAGCTATGTAATGGTCTTATCTGGAAGGCCAAAAAAAGTAAGTAATAGTTGGTTTTAATATCCAGTGGAATGATATAAAAAAAAATTTATAAATCATGAATACACCTTTTGCAATGCATGACACATAAATATTTGTAGCTAAGATACTGTTGTCTAGTTTTTGGTAAAAATAAGATCTAAATTGGTTATTCACACAAATTTAGACCTTAGTCTAAATCTTAATAAGTCAATATAAATTACAAATGTAATCCTTTCACCTAATCTGCATTCATAGTCATAAAGAAGGTGGTACATCCTCATTTATAAAAGTTGGTTCCTACATTTGATTTCTTTTTAAGTGAAAAGGAAAAATGGAAATGACATTTTTCTTTATAAAATACTCATGGCAAGAAAATACAAAGAAGGGATAGAAAGTTACACATAGACAAACGCTGTTCACATAACTAAAAGTGCATGCCAACTAAGTTTGCCAAAAAAGGCCCCCAAAATTGTGCTTAACATTACAATGGAAGAAGCCTGTCCAAGAACCCATAACAGTTTCCTCAAAATGAAATACAGATGTAATAAAGCAGGGTATCTGACAGATGCAGAAAGCAAAACATATATCCCACTGCTTGGGAATGTCAAGGGTGTATGCAATACATTTCTATTCTTAACAAGCTTATTTGCTTAGATTCACGTCCAAGATATTTAAAAACAACAACAGACACGACCATATTATGTGGCAAATGAAGAGGCAAAAACATAAGTGGCAACTAAAGAAAAAGACCAATGAAATTCAGCAGGGTACCAAATGGGAACTCTTTGAGGACAAATGAAGTTAGGTAACAAATTTGAATGTAGGAACATACATAAAACAAAGTTCATAAACTGAGAACTGGATTTTGGAAAAGTAGATTTCAGATAGTCAATACTCAGATACAATAAAATACAAAATACTTTTAAGAATCAGTTTTAAAAACAAACAAGCGAAAATATGTTAAAATAGCTTTATTTTCTCTTACTAATTAATACTGAGTAAACACCTCATGCTTGTCAAGTCAGTTAAGTGCTCTATTCGCCCACAGAATTAATGTGGGGGGGCGGGAAGGGAATATTTTTTAAAAACAAATGACAGTATAGGTTGTTAAAGATTCAGACTGGCATCAGTGAAAATTGAATGACCTTCAACTGCCTTTTATCCTAAGGAAGAAGAGTATAAGATATCTTAACTCTGATAATTATGAAAAATCAAAGTATTATAAATCTCAATATACATGTATTCATTAACCAGTGTTACAAAAAGAAATGTGGAAGAATAGTCTTTAATATCAAAACCTGTGATCATATATGCCAAGAAGTAATTGTCCAGCTTCTACTAGAACACTTCTACCTATTACTGCTCAAAATAACCTATTTCATAGTTGAACAGTTCTAGACTAATCTACAGCCTCAGCTTTGACCCATTGCTCCTCTGGAGCCAAACAAAACAGTCTAAGCACTCTTCTATGAAATAGCTCTAGACAAACTTAAAAATAGCTATTATATTCCCCTTTCCCTCAGCTTTCAACAGACCCTTAGATAGTGTGGTCTCTTGTTCTCTTACCAACATGGCTATCCTCTTCTGGAAACAATTACAATTGTTTAAGCTTTTCCCAGAACCCAGTTATTGTGTCTATAGAATAAATCTAAATGTGGTCTGAGAGGAGCAAAGGAGAGTGGGACAATCTCCTCTTTCATATTGGGCAGTATTTGTCTCTTAATGTAGCCTAAGAATATACTAGGTTTTTTAATCACTATGTCAGACTGTTGACTAATACTGAACTTGCAGTCTACTAAAACGTTATTTTTTACAAAAATTGTTAGCTAGGCACATCTCCACAAGCCTGTGTTTGTACAGTTGATTCCTTAAACCTAGATTTAGGACTTTACATTTGTCGCAGTGAAATTTCATCTCATTAGATTTGGCACAGCATTCTACCTTGTTGATATATTTTTGGATCTTGGCTACTCTTCCAGCTTTTTGTCATCTGAGGATTTAACAAGTTTGACATCTTTATTTTTATGCTGATTTTCATTTGATAATATATAATTGAGAGGCCAACCAATACATATTTTATCTCTGGCTCTTACAGAATAGGATCTGATTTCTAGAAATATATTCATTATAATAAAAACTATTGTATTGAAATGTGAAATAAATTATTATTTTGGGGTTAATGACGGTGAGTTGCCTGCCAAAAGAAACAATTTTACAGTATTTCCTGAAGCTAGTGAAATATTAAATAACTATAAATAAACACCAGAATAATCAAGTTTTTGAATATTAGAACTGGAATGATCCTCACAGATTATGAAGTCTAACTCAATGATTTTAAAAACAGAAAACTCACTCATTAGTATAATAGTTTAAAACAGTATTGAAAAAGTAATAATTAAAAATTAGGCATCCACTTTTAAAAAACATATGTGTGTGTATGTATGTGTATATGCATTATTTATGCACATATATTTTGATAAAAAAAATCAGCCTCTTCATTGTCCTTCAATCTCTCTCCTTCTCTCAACTCAGAACAAAAGAAAAATAAAACCCCTATTAGAAATATGTATAGTCAAGCAGAACAAATTTCTCTATTAGCCGTGTCCAAAAAATATGCATCTCATTTTGCATTCTGAGTTCTTCATTTCTCTGTCAGGAGGTAGAAGTATATTTCATCACTAAACTAATGGAATCATAGTTGGTCATTGCACTGATCAGTTTCTCCTCCTTTAAAAGTTATTGTCTTTAGCATATTGTTATCAGTGTGTTAATTGTTCTCCTGATTCTGTTCACTTCACTCACCATGAGTTTACACAAGTCTTCCCAGGTTTCTGTGAAGCCATCTGCTTCATCATTTTTTATAGCCCAATAGCATCTTATTATACTTATATACAACAACATGTTCAGCCATTCCTCAATTTATGTGCATACTCTCAGATTCCCATTTTTCACTGTCTCAAAAAGTACCATAAATATTTTTGTATATCCTAAATGTTTGTTTTTATTTAGGACTAACCTTCCCTTTATCATTTTCCTATTGAATTATATGTATTTCTGTACCCAACTGTGTGTATACTCTTCCCTCCGTCGACCAGTTTAGATGAAAGTGAAGTTCAAGTCCTTACCCAAACCTTCCCCCTTATTTGTACAGATGTCTACTTGCATATTCTTATTATGTGAAATAACTTTCCCTAATTTTTTTTTCATTTCCTCCTTAACCTGTGGATTCTACTTCCTTTTTCTTTATAATCTTCTCTTACGATCATCAAGACATAACAAAACCACTTTTAGGCTTTCTGTCTTATTAGATTCCCTCTCTCACCCCTGATGATGATAGGGATCAGAAGAGACACATGTATCATCTCCCCATTTTTGAATGTAAGCTTTTTATCCTTAGTCCTTTAGTTCCTATTTATCTTCACTGCTTCTACTAAGTCATGTATTTGAACATCAAAGTCTCTATACAGCTCTGGCCTTTTCATAATTTTTTTTTTAAATTCTCTATTTCCTTAAAGACAGTTTTTTTCTCTTTGTAGCATTATACTCAGTTTTTTTACAGGATGAGTCATTCTTTGCTGCAAGCCTATATCCTTTACTTTCTAGAATACTGTATTCCAAATTCTCTGCTCTTGCATGATGGTGGCTGGTAAATCATGTGTGATCTCAAGTGTGGTTCATTCCTTAGTACTTTAATTCTTTCTTCCTGGCGGCTTTTGAGCATTTTTCTTTGACTTGGAGCTCTGGATTTTGGCTATGATGTCCCTGGGAATTTTCATTTGGGGCTTCTTTCAGGAGGTCATTGGTAGAGTCTTCTTATTTCCACTTTGCTCTCTGGCTCTATAAGATCTTGGCTGATTTTTTAAAATAAGATGTCTAGGGCTCTTTTCAGTCATGGCATACAGATAGTTCAATGATTCTTATCCCCCTCCCCAATATATTTTCCAGGCCAGTTGATTTTGCTTTATAATTTCTTCTAATTTTTTCAGTCTTTTGACTTTGTTTTAATGTTTCTTGTTATCTCTTGAAGTCACTGGCTTCTAAATTTGGTCCATTGTAATTTTCAGGAAGCTTTTGCTTGGACAAGGTATCTCTTGGGTCAATCAGTTAATTCCATTTCCAATTCTTTCCTCCACAAGTCTCATTCTTTTCCATTTTTCCTCTATCACTCTCATTTCATTTGTAAATAAATTTAAATTTCTTAAAAGTTCTTGCTTCATCTCTTTCAGGAATTCTTACTGAATTTGTGCTCAATCTGTGTTTTTCTCTGAAGCTTTACTTATAGATGCTCTGGAGTCATTGTCTTCTTCTGCATTTGTGTCTTGAACATCCCTATCCTCATAATAGGTGCTTTTGGTGGGAATCTTTCGGTTGTTTTTCATTCTTTCAGCCTACTTCCTGACTCTGGACTTGATATTAAGGGTAAGCTCTGTTACATCTCTGGAGGCAAGGTCTAAGCTGGTGCTGATTTTTGGAGTATTGATTGTTGTATTATTCCAGGACCTCAAGGACAGCTCAAACAGAGGACCTGCAAGCTTTCAATGCTCCTAAATGGTCTGATCCAAACTAAAGCACGATCATTGCCCCCTTAGTCTGAGCTTTGCAAATTCCTGTCATGGTTTGGGTCTGAACAACAGTAGGCTGCTGCTCCACTCAATTACTGTCAGCCAGCTGAGAAGCTCTTCTGGTTCCGAGTTACATAACTGCAGAGGCCCCTTTTATCTGAGATTCCTGCCCTGATTATTATTATTATTTCCTTCAGGCTTCAGATTGGGCTAAAAGGTGGAATTGACATCTGTGTTCCTAGGGATTGAGTCACATCTCTGCTGCTTACTTTTGAACTTGTGACTTTCTTCACTTATTGTCTATGGCCTCTCTACCTAGGAATACAACTCACAAGGACAGATCTTCTCAGTCTGTCATACACATGCAACTCAGTCTGAGTAGTGGGTGCCAGGTACCAGTTGGCACCTGTTCCTGCAACCTGTACATGGTACTCAAGTATGGGTCTGACTTCCTCCTGTCTCAATGCAGAGCCTCTCCTTGGGTAGTGGAGTGTTGATGCATGGTATGTTCCTGTTCAGAGCCTATCCCCAGACCTCTCAGTCTATCTCTCTAAGCAAACTTAAGCAGGACAAATGACTCAACTATGACTTTTTCTGTATTTCCCCATCTGAGAAGAAATAAGAATAACCAATGATCTTTTCACATGGTTGAACCAAGGCATAGCTAAATTCACTGTACTCAGGAACAACCTACTTAATAAATTAATGAGGGAGTGGATAGAAGTTATTAGATAAACTCTTATTGATTCAAGAAGGAAATTGGTGCTTATTTCTCCCAGGAGAGGACTATAAGAGTTGTGAATTTATGTGTCTATATATGTATATACCTCCTAGAAGATGTGAAATAAGTTTTTCATTGTTCTCTTTCCCCTTTGTTTATTTATGTTGACTGCTATCTCCAAAATAATTAGAGCCTCCCTTCAGGGAAGTGGTTTCCTAAACTTTCTGGTTGTCTTTGTGTATGTCAAAAGTGATTATTTTTGAAAAATCTGATTTCAAGGAGAATTAGTTCATATGTTCTTTGATTCTAGAAAAGAAATATTTTATCATCACTATAGGGCATGTACTTATTTGTAAACAAGTTAGGAATTAGATTAGGAGATTTGGGATCTAAGTTGTTTTTTTAAAAACATGTTATTAATTGAAATTATTTTCTGACAATTCAGTTTTTATTAACATAGCAAAAAAGCATCTTTAAAATCAGTTTATTCTGCAAAGGAAGGGAAAGATGCAAACAGATTAATAATATTTTATTTATGAATATTAGAAATGTTAATAATATGTCATAGTTAGAAAGTGATTCTCTGAGAGCAATGTTTATGGAAACTTGCACCTGCAGAAATGTCAGAAAAAGTAATTGATTATGAAGTTTTTAAGGAGATCAGAATTTTCCAAAGAAAATGATATTATGTTTTGTTATCAACAAACAAGTAGTCGGCACTGAAATTTATTTTTTGTGTTGGAGGATTCCTGTCCTTGGCATTTCTATAGAATCAACACCATGTTCAGTTATCTCAACTCAGGCTCTGTGGATAACTTTAACAAAGTTATCTTTAGTGTCTGATAGTCCGAAGAAAGCACTTGTATTTTCATGGAAGTTATTTTTTATCCTAAAATACTTTTAATATCATATTTATGTACAGCTTATACGTATTCAAAACAGGCATTTTCTTTCTTTTGACATAGATAACCAATTCAATTTAATAATTAACAACTGATTTTAACAAAAATGAATGAAGGGAAGGTACTGCCAGAAGAAGAAAGGATTTGTGCTCCACAAGTTAAAGAGTAAGGAACCAAAGGCAAGGACAAAGAAAGAGTGGAGCCCTTGTAGAAACAAACAAGGGCTCATTATTAATCAATAAACAAATTTTTATTACTTGGTTACTATGTGTCAGGCACTGTAATAGGTGCTGGTGGTACAAAGAGAAAATTAAATAGACTGGGCCTTCAAGGTTCTTATTCTTATTTTTTTACCAATCAATCAATCAATCAATCAATCAAAAAGCATTTATTATCTAATATATGACAGACATTGTTCTAAGTGCAGGACAGAAAAGCCAAAAAGGGGGGGTTGGTTCTGCATCCAGGAGCTAAGATGGCAGAGTAAGAAGTTGCCTAGCCTAGAAAATATTGTCCCAGGAAAGACTCTAGGACAGCTGAACCATAAGAAAGATGAGGTGCAGCAGTCCAGTAGCCCAGGTAGCTTGAGAGATTAATGGGAAATGCCTCTCTTGCCCTGGGGGAAGGGGAGCAGTATAGAACAGGAGACCTCCTAGCAAGCTAGCCGAAAGCCCTACTTCAGCATACCAGGGGGAGATCCTGAACCCCAGGTGGTGGAGCAGGGAAATATTAACACCAGGATCCCCGAGTGCCTCAGTAAGGGCAGGGGAACCAGTGGAAAACAACTCATAAAATCAGCACGTGCCAGGGCATTCTACAACAGCCAAGTCTCCCAGTGTGCCTCAGCAATACTCTGGGAAGTGCTGCAAGGGGGAAAGCCCTAGTCGGAGAAACATCCTGCAGCAGTGAAACAACCATCTGAAAGGAGCTGAAGACAGTGAAAGTAAGGAAAGGCCCAACTTAGCAGGAAACTTCCAGGGGCCAGACTACCCAATCCTACCCCTAGAGTTCCAGTGCTGGTGATTCCAGCCCAATACCAGGTAAGCTACTAGAACCCTATGGCTTCCAACTGTCAGCAGTTGATGCCCCAGCACATGAAACCAGTGACCAGGCCCCAAACTCCCAACACCAGAAAACTGGGTCAGTGCCCTCTGCTCCCCAGCAAGAGAGCTCAATCTTTTTAAAGGCAAGGAAATAAGCAAACACCATGAGCAAAAAGAAATGTACCATAGATTCTTATTATGGGAACAGTGAACATCGAGGCAGAAATTCTGAAGAGGGCAACATTGTCAACAAATGCACACCTGGAACCTCTAATGGGAATACGAACTGGTCAGAAGCCCAAAAAGCCTTCTTGGAAGAGCTCAAGGACTTTAAAAGTCAAATAAGAGAGGTAGAAGAAAAATTGGGAAAAGAAATGAGAGGTATGAAAGAGAGAGCCAATAGCTTGGAAAAGGAAGGACAAAAATTAACTGAAGAAAACAACTCCTTAAAAAGCAGAATTGTGGTCAAAGGATATGAACAGGCAGTTCTCAGATGAAGAAATTAAAGCCATCTATAGTCTTATGAAAAAATGCTCTAAATCACTATTTATTAGAGAAATGCAAATCAAAACAACTCTGAAGTACCACATCACACCTATCAGATTGGCCAACATGACAAAATAGGAAAGTGATAAATGTTGGAGAAGATGTGGGAAAATTGGAACACTAATGCATTGTTGGTGGAGCTGTGAAATAATCCAACCATTCTGGAGAGCAATTTGGAACTATGCCCAAAGGGCTATAAAATGTGCATACCCTTTGACCCAGCAATAGCACATCTAGGGCTATATCCCAAAGAGTTGATACAAATGGGAAAAGTACAAAAATATTTAAAGCAGCTCTTTTTGTGGTGGCAAAGAATTGGAAATTGAGATGATGTCCATAAATTGAGGAATGGCTGAATAAGATGTGGCATGTGAATATAATGGAAGACTATTGTGCTACTTTTTTTCTTCTGCTTTGTTTTGTTTCTTTGTGGTGGTTCCTCCTATTGGTTCTAATTCTTCTTTACAACATCACTAATGTGAAAATATGTTTGCTAGGAATGTATATGTATAGCCTATATCAGATTGCAAGCTGTCTTGAGGAGAGAGCAAGGAAGGGGGAGAAAAAGTTAAAACTCAAAAGCTTACGGAAGTGATTGTTGATAAATCAAAATAAATTAAAAAACAAATTAAAAAAGAGATAATTAGAATAAAATTAAAAAGAATAAAAGAAGACGGTGAATAAACATTTTAAATTGCCTACTATGTGTGAGACATTGTACACTTTGCAAATATTTCATTTGAACATTTGATTTGAAAAATTTGGAGCAAGGAGGTCAACCAGCACATTAATAGTCCAGGCATGAGGTGATGATCAGTCCAAATGTGATATTGAAAGTATGAAGATTGTTGAAACTTGTCTCATGAGAGAGTTTGCTGGATACCCATATATGAACTTGCTTGAGATAATGTGAAGAGAAATATTGGGAGCATTAATCACATATTGTGATACTGTTTTCTCCTGTTCTATAAAGTTCTATAAGGTTAAAATATTATTGGGGGAAAAAAAAGCAGAATTGGCCAAACAGAAAAGGAGACACAAAAACTCACTGAGGAGAATTCCTTAAAAAACTAAATGGGCCAAATGGAAAAGGAGATACAAAATCTAATAGAAGAAAACAATTTGTTAAAAATTAGAATTGGGCAAATGGAAGCTAATGACTCTATGAGGGAGCAAGAATCAGTCAAACAGAAAGAAAAGAATGAAAAAATAGATGAAAATATAAAATACCTCATTGGTGAAACAATTGACCTGGAAAACAGATCCACAGGAGACAATTTAAAAAGTATTGATCTGAAAATCATGAAGAAAAAAAAAGCCTGGACAGTATCTTTCAGGAAATCATTAAGGAAAACTGTCCTGAGGTCCTAGAACCAGAAGGTGAAATAGCCATAAAAAGAATTCACCAATCAACTCCTGAAAGAGATCCCAAATTGAAAACATCAAGGAATATAGTAGCCAAATTCCAAAATTACCAGGTCAAAGAGAAAATACTATCAGCAGCCAGAAAGAAACAATTTAATTATCATGGAACCACAGTCAGGATTACACTAGTGAGGAGGGAAAGGGAGAAATGAGAAATAAAAGCATAAACAGGGGGGAATAGGATGGAAGAAAGACATAAATAGTAATCATAACTGTGAATGTGAATAGGATGAATTCTCCCATAAGAGAAAAGGATAGCAGAATGAATTAAAAACTGTAATCCTACAATATGCTGTTTACAGGAAACACACCTGAAACACAGGGACACACACAAGGTAAAAGTAAAAGTCTGGAGTAGAATATATTATGCTTCACCTGAAGTTAAAAAAAAAAAAACAAAAATGAGGGGTAGCAATCCTGATCTCAGACAAAGCAAAAACAAAAATAGATCTTATCAAAAGAGATAAGGAAGGAAGCTACATCCCACTAAAAGGCACCATAGACAATGAAGTAATATCATCACTAAACATATATGCACCAAATGGTATAGCATCCAAATTCTTAAAGAAGTTCAAGGAGATACAAGAAGAAATAGACAGCAAAAGTATACTAGCGGGGGACCTCAAGCTTCCTCTCTCTGAAGTAGATAAATGTAACCACAAAATAAACAAGGAAGAAGTTAAGGAAATGAATAGACTATTAGAAAAGTTAGATATGATAAACCTCGGGAGAAAATTGAATGGGGAAAGAAAGGAATATACTTTTTTCTCTGCAGTACATGACATACACAAAAACTGATCATGTACTAGGGCATAGAAACCTCACAATCCAATGCAGACAGGCAGAAATATTAAATACATCTTTTTCAGATCATGATGCAATAAAAATTATATGTAATAAAGGCCCATAGAAAGACTAAAAAATAATTGGAAACTAAATAATCTAATCCTTAAAAATGAATGGTTCAAACAATAAATCATAGAAACAATAACTTCATTCAACAGAACGGCAATAATAAGACAATATACCAAAACTTATGGGATGCAGTGAAAGTGCTTTTTAGGGGAAGTTTTATATCTCTAAACATTTTCAAGAATAAAATAGAGCAAGAGGAGATCAATGAATTGGGTATACAACTAAAAAAAACTAGAAAAAGAACAAATTAAAAAACCTTAACGAAATAGCACTATGAGCTGGTTTTATTAAAAAAAAATAGATAAACCCTTGGTTAATTTAATTTAAAAAAAGAAAAAACCAAAGTAGCAGTAACAAAAAATTTAAAGTGTGAATCTACCACCAAGGAAAAGGAAATTAAAACAATAATTAGAAAGTATTTTGCCCAGCTGTATGTCAATAAATTTGATAATCTTAGTGCAATGAATAAATATTTACAAAAATATAAATTGCCCAGCTTAACAAAAAAAAGAAATAAAATACTTAAATGACCCCATCTCACAAAAAGAAATTGAACAAGCCATCAATAACCTCCTTAGGAAAATATCTCCAGGGCCAGATGGATTTACAAGTGAATTCTATCAAATAGTTAAAGAACAATCAATTCCAACACTATTATAGATTATTTGGGAAAACAGGTGAAGAAGGAGTCTTACCAAATTCTTTTTATGATACAAATATGGTGCTGATACCTAAACAAGGAACAGTAAAAATAGAGAAAGAAAATTATAGACTAATTTCCCTAATGAATATACATGCAAAAATTTTAAATAAAACATTGGCAAATAGATTACAGCAACTTATCACAAGAATAATACACTATGACTAGGTAGGATTTGTACCAGGAATGAAGAGCTGGTTCAATATTAGAAAAAATATCAGCATAACTGATCCAGATCACAGTCCCTGGGTGAGGAAAAATTGGAAGAGAAATAAGAGTGATGCAAGAAAATCATGAGAAAAGAATCAACAGCTTGGTAACGAAGAACAAAATAAATTCTGAAGAAAATAAAAGCTTAATAGATTAGGCCAAATGGTAAAAGAGGTTCAAAAAGCTAATGAGGGAAAAATTCCTTTAAAAGTAGAATTTGCCAAATGGAAAAGGAGGACCAAAAGCTCACTGAAGAAAATACTTCCTCAAAAATTAGATTGGAGGAAATAGAAGTTAATGACTTTATCAGAAATCAAGAAGCAGTAAATCAAAACCAAAAGAATGCAAAGCTTCTGGGATAAGAACCTACTCTTTGAAAAAGCTGCTTAGAAAACTAGAAAAGAGTATGGCAGAAACTAGGCACAGACCAAAATCTCACACCATATGCCAAAATAAAGTCAAAATGGGCTCATGATTTAGATATAAAGGCTGACACTGTAAGCAAACTGGGAGAGCAAGGAATAATTTACCTATCAGATCTATGGAGATCAGAAGAATTCATGACCAAACAAGAGATAGAGAACATTACAAAAAGCAAAATGGATAATTTTGATTGCATTAAATTGATAAGTTTTTCCACAAACAAAACCAATGCAACTAAAAATAGGTAGAAAATTGGGAAAGAATTTTTACAACCAGTCTCTCTGATAAAGGCCTCATTTCTACAATACATAGAGGATTAAGTCAAATTTATAAAAATACAAGCCATTCCCCAATTGAAAAATGGTCAAAGGATATGAACAGACAGTTCTCAGATGAAGAAATTAAAGCCATCTATAGTCATATGAAAAAACGCTCTAAATCATTATTGATTAGAGAAATGCAAGTCAAAACAACTCTGAGGTACCACATCACTCCTATCAGATTGGCCAACATGACAAAACAGGAAAATGATACATGTTGGAGAAGATGTGGGAAAATTGGAACACTAATGCATTGTTGGTGGAGTTGTGAAATGATCCAACCATTTTGGAGAAAAATTTGGAACTATGCCCTAAGGGCTACAAAAACGTGCTTACCCTTTGATCCAGCAACGCAGTTCTAGGGCTATATCCCAAAGAGATCAAACAAATGGGAAAAGGACCCACATGTAAAAAAACATTCACAGCAGCTCTTTTTGTGGTGGCAAAGAATTGGAAATTGAGAGGATGCCCATCAATTGGGGAATGGTTGAGCAAGTTGTGGTATATGAATGTAATGGAATACTATTTTGCTATAAGAAATGATGAAGAGGCTGACTTCAGAAAAACCTGGAAAAGACTTGTATGGTCTGATGCTGAGTGAAATGAGCAGAACCAAGAGAATGTTTTGTACACAATAATAGCCACGTTGTGCAATGACTAATATTGATAAACTTAACCCTTCCCAGCAATACAAGGATCTAAGACATCTCCAGAGGCTTCATGATGGAAAATGCTATCCACATCCAAACAAAGAACTATGGAAGCTGAATTGCTATTTTTATTCTCTTCTGTTGAGTTTTGTTTCCTCTTTCTGATGATTCCTTCTATTGGTTTTAATTTTTACTTACAACACCACTAATGTGAAAATATGTTTAATAGGAATGTAAATGTATAGCATATACCAGATTGTGTGCCGACTTGGAAAGTGTGGTAGGAAGGAAGGGGGAGAAAAATTTTAAATTCAAAAGCATATGGAAGTGATTGTTGATAAATCAAAATAATTAATAAAATTTTTTAAAAACCCAAAAGAATAAAAAAAAAAGACAATGTGAAATATCTCATTGGAAAAACAATTGACCTGGAAAATAGATCCAGGAGAGAGAATTTGAAAATTATTGTACTACCTAAAAGCCATGATCAAAGAAAGAGCCTATAAATAATCTTTCAAGAAATTATCAAGAAAAACTTCCTTGATGTTCTAGAACCAGAGGGTAAAACAGAAATTGAAAGAATCCACCAGTCACCTCCTGAAAAAGATACCAAAAGGAAAACTTCTAGGAATATTATAGCCAAATTCCAGAGTTCCCAGTTCAAAGAGAAAATATTGCAAGCAGTCAGAAAGAAACAATTCAAGTGTTGTGGAGACACAATCAGGACAACACATGAGATTTAACAGCTTCTACATTAAAGAACCAAAGGGCTTGGAATATGACATTGCAGAGGGCAAAGGAACTAATATTACAATCAAGAATCACCTATCTAGCAAAACTGCCTCATTTTTTCCCTCTACTATGCTTCATTCTCTCTGCCCTAGCACTCCTCTGATTGGAAAGCAGATCAAAGAGATCAAGGAGTTTGTCCTTGCTTTTTGAAGACGACCATGACATTGGGAAGGGGATATCATGACTTTCAAGTGAATTGAAGTGAGGCGAGGCTGTGCAAAGTCACCAGCCTCAATCTCTCCTCCAGAGTCATGTGGGTCCAGTGGCAAGATACAGATCAGGAAGACTGGAGACAGCCTGCATGCAATGGGAGACCTTGGCCTTTTTAAGCTAAGGTCTTTCCCAGGTCTCAGTTTGTCTAGCAACTTCCAATTAGTGATTAATGCTAGGTAAGAAATGTAGCAGGGAATGGCCTCTTTTAACTAGTCAAAAAAATCAATCTGGGAGAGGAGAGGACCCTCAGGGTTTCTGGCCAAAACAGAAATAATTTCTATTTATATTTATTCTGAGTCATCAGAGCCCGAACAATGACCAAGGTAAGCTTGGGTTAGGACATATTGGCCAATCAGTGAGAATCAGAGTGATTCAAGTTTAAGGCATGGTCCATAAAAAGCAATCTGGCCCGTAAACCCCAAGACTTTTTTCGAGGTTTCAGCAACAAAATTTATATTCCTTTGGGCAGAGTACCTGCAGGTGAGGGTATAATTCTATATGTACGCTGAGTGAGAGGAAGAAAGGAAGTGGGTGTGATCTTAGAGGTGATAAGGAACTACTGGAATTTATTGAATGGGGTAAAACATGGTCAGATCTGTGCTTTAGTAAAATCATTCTGGTGGCTGAATGGAGGATTGGAGTGGGGACAGATTTGAGGCTGGTAACTGCACCAGCAGGCTATTGCAACAGTACAAATATGAAGTGAGGAGGGCCTCTGCCAGGATAGTGGCAATGTCAGAGGAGAGTAGGGGAGTACATTACAGAAGTCTGAAAAAGTGTTTGTGTGTTGAACTTTTATTGAGGTTTCTTCTTTCGATATCTGCTTTTTGTTTCTTTTGCTATATTCGTAGTCAATCACTAGCTGGCACCTTGATTTTTCTGGGTTATATAGCCCACACAAGGCTGGGATATAGGGTTGCTTATGCCTCCTTGTCTTTGTAATTCCTGGGGTATGGGTCTAATCCCAGCCTTCTTTTTCTGATGCCTGACATAGTTACCCATGGTACATTTTCATCCTGCCTGATTCTTCCCTCTACTCTTTCTTCTAGGCAGAATCATTGTCTACTGTTCCTTGAGGGATAGCATGGGAGGGGGAAGGGCAGTATTATTCACATAGTTACTCAACTCTAGAGTCATAAGGCAGTGCTTTTCAATCTGTAGAAATGCTCATCTGCTTTCTTTCTTTCATTCACAGGGTTTAGCAGAACTTCCTGTGGGGTGGGGCATAGTTAGCGGAATTTCGGTCACAAGACAGTGCCCTGCCCTCAAAGTTCCAGTTATTTTTCCAGTTGCCTTTCCCTCATGCTTATGTCATCCTCCTTTACCCAGACATTTTTTAGCTTGCTCAATTTCTCTGTCCATTATCTTTCTTTTACACAGATGAATCGAGTCAGTATTTGCTGTTTCTTGTGGGGCTGGGAGAACTTTTTAGTGTTGTTTAGGCAGAGTCCCTACCACTGCTCAGGATCTCCTCTACCCTAGGGCTAAGCCCTTGAACAAGCTCACTACTTTGTGTTCACTGCTGTCAGCAAATATAGAGAAGTGGGAGAGGAGGTATTGAGTAATCATTCTACGGATTAAAGATTTCTGATGTTAATTCATAAGATTTCTATCATATTTGGCTCTTCTGTGTTCTTATCTTCTGGATTTAGTTCTAATTGTTCTGTATCTGTTGTGAAATTCTTTTGTTTGGAGGTTGAAGGGTTGAAGAAATTCACTAATCCACCATCTTACTGGTCACATGGGTGTTATGTGCTTTTGGAATAAATGCAAACACCATCATTCTTGGCTGGTCACTGCAAAATTTTCCTATCCTCAATACCTTCTTGAATTAAAATGCTCTGCTTTCTTTCTTGGCTAACCCTGATGGTTCAACTTCTGACTGTTTACCAAATCTATTTGATGTGTTGGAGGTCAATGGGGACTCCTGACAGAAGCTTAATTTACTTATGCCTGAATTCATCTGTGCTGATGTTAAGCAAACTACTTCCATGGCCTAATTCAAATAAGACACAAATATCAAGCAGAAATCCAATTACTTAATTAGCCCTGATTACTTACCTTGTTTCTCCTTGCTCACTGATTTCCAGCTATTTCCCTATAATTTCATTATCACTTGCTCTCTTCATCTTCTTCCTATCAGACCAGATTCTAAATATATATGCATTAAATATTTTTTTCCATAATTAGTATTTTGGTAAGTGTTCTGTGATTTAAAATTTTGCCAAAGGAGTGACAATGAATTGATAAATTTCAATTTCTCTTAAAAAAAAAAGTAACCCTGTTCTACAATGATTGCTCAATGACAATGTTGACATTACTAAAGCATGGTTTCTTATAACATAGGAAGCAGGTATTGAGTCTAACATTTTCAAATTTTCTCCTAGACACATATCACTTAATTTCTTGAGGGCTTAATTTATGCATTGGTAAAATGAGGAAATATTATTAAATGATCTCAAAAGCCATTTTTGGCTTTAAATTACTTATAGGCTATTTAAAAATTTTTGTTGAATTAGTAAATAAGGATAAATACAGAAACACATACACACACTCAAGACCAAATAAAGAACATAACAATTGTTCCCATTTAGGCACTTATTAAGTAGATCAATAGTGTTTTCTGCTTTAGTGTTCTTCCCTTACATCATGCTGCTTTTAAAATTAATGTTTTCAGCAAAGACATAGCATTAGAGATTTGAAACCATTTGGCTTCTTTGGTTAAAATGAAATGTGCATGCTGTTACTTTGCTGGTATACAGGCAGATCTTTCTTTTTTACATGAAGGGTCAAGTGGCAATGCCAAATTTCATATAGAAAATGTAAGCATTGACTGTCATGCCTGTGGGTTTATTTTTAAAAAGTATAAGCCTCAAATTATAGTGTCTGTGGTTATGAACTATTATGAAAAGTTTCCAACATTAGACATGGTTTCAGCATCTGTATAGCTTGGAATCCTTTTACAGGACTTCGACAGCACAGCAAAAATAATGATTGGCATTTCTCTTTCTAGGTTGGTGTCAATAACATGTACAATTTCCTAAATAAGGATGACCAAGGAATACTAGATTAATGGAATATAAAAACCCCAAATCAAAACACCCAAAAGACTCTCTTCTTAATTATAATGGGGGAAATGTTTGCAGATCCACAATTAGCATTATGATTAATCTTAACACATGAACTAAATGCAGACAAAAAAGTCACTTAAGTAAGTTCTGAGAAACATCTCTCACAATCTCCGGACATTTCTTTTTCTTTAACAGTTCAACATTTACCCCATCAAGTGATGACAATATTAATGTAACCAATATCCTAGGATCTCCATAACTATAATAGCTAGGTTGACTTCTTCTCTAGAGTAAAATATCCTTTCCTTTAGTTTACAATGACTATCCATCTATTGACTTCAAACTGAAGAGTATCTTAATTTCTCTTTCTTCCTTTCTTTCTCTTTCTTTCTTTCTTTCTTTCTTTCTTTCTTTCTTTCTTTCTTTCTTTCTTTCTTTCTTTCTTTCTTCTTTCTTTCTTTCTTTCTTTCTTCCTTCCTTTCTTTCCTAAGCAATGGCTTTAGCAGTGAGGAAATAAACAAGATTCTTGGCAAATGAGAGTTCTAGGGTTACTCCCAGATGTATAGTGTTAAGAAGTCCAGTAACTATCCTTCAATTTCTTTCTCAAATTTTTCTTTTCATGTCACACATCAGTTTTCCTTAACTATTTAAAAGTACTAGTAAGTTATTACTTTGAGACATTCCATCTAAAAGATAAATAATGTCAAACCTACCTATGAGTCATTTGAAAGCTCCCCTTTGGCTAGACTTTGCTTAATATTACTTGGAAGATTTTCACTGAATGCAGTTCCAACCAGTAAAGACTGATGTGTAATGCTCATAGTTTTATTTTTTATTGTTATTTTTGAGAATTTATAATTTACTATCAATTTTCCCAATCCTTAATATTCTAGTAATGTTCCTAAAGAGATTTTTCAGAGGTCACTAATTATCAATTATAGTCCTATTAAGATCCAAAGTTCACAAAGCCCTGAAAGGTGAGAACATTAAATATTAAATAAAAGATTTTAGATTCTTATTGACGCATTCCTGGGGGCAAGATCTACTTCTGGCTCTGCCATTTATATAATTTGATATAAATAATACAATCTCATTGAGCCTTACTTGATTGATCAGAAAATTTAAGATAATGTACTGTTTTTTCTAATTTGTTTTCCCACAAAAGTGATAACACATCTATTAAAAGATATAAAATAAATTACTCTAAGATTGTTAGATGAAAATAATTAATTATAGTCTATCAGGCAACATCTTCTGGGAAGTTCTTAATTCTTTCTAAGGGATATTAAGTATATGTGTTCAGTCATTTCAGTCATGTCTGACTCTTTGTGACCACATTTGGGTTTTCTTGGCAGAGATACTGGAGTGGTTTGCCACTTCCTTCTCCAGCTCATTTTATAGATAAGGAAACTAAGGCAAACAGGGTCACACAATTAGTAAGTGTCTGAGGTCATATTTGGACTCAGGTCTTCCTGATTCTAGGCCTCTTACTCTCTCCACTGAGCCACCTGGCTGCTCTATTTAGTATATATTGTCTTCCAAACATATATAGATATGTGACATAAACACACATACAGAGAAAGGTATATAGACACTTTCTGCACGGCATTTTATACCTAACAGTTTTCATTATTATTTCTTCATATAAAGTATGTTTCCTAATTAGAGCCTCTTTCAGTTTGCTTTCATTTTCCTTAGAAATTAAGAAAAACATTAAAATTTTTGTAGATGAGAGCAAGAAAACAGTAGACTAGACATTTTCTCTGATCTACATAATCTTTCAAACATCTCCAAAACAGAAATTATGTCCTAAAGATAAAGCAACTTAACTGCTTCCATATCCTAGGATAGCTGGAATCCAAAAGAAGGTTAAAAACATCCCAGGAAGTGATAATCACTGACCCTGAGCTCACTGAGCATTCCTCCTATCCCCCCCCCGCTCTCCCCCCCACACACACTATTGGGAGTGAGGCTTCACTAGCAGACCCAACACCATGAAATAGGCTTATATCAAAACTCAACACCTACAACTCTGTCTCCCCTTCCCTTTCTCCAGTACTGTAGAGTCCTGACTCCAGGCTATGGAAATTTCCTTGGACTTAGTCAGCCTGGCCACAGTCCTTTAGGAACAAAAGTGTGCTGGGGGCTCAACACTTGAAGCACCAACACCAGTGCTGGGGAAAGCAATTTCTGCTACTGCCAGGAAAAGTGGGTTCTAAAATGTTGGTGCCAACAGTCTATGAACTGCTGGTGCTCAGCAAGAGAACTGAGGAATAGATGTAGTGAGACAGGTCATCAACACAGGACACTACATGTGGGGAGCGGTTGAGCATTCTACCAAGTCTGAAGAAAGAGCACAGCATCCAGTGGGGGCCAATTCTAACCACATGAAAGTCACTTGGAGCAGAGACCTAGGCTAGTGAACAGTATAGGAGGAGGCTGAAATGCTTTTAGATCCCTGCCCCCAAGGAAGCTACAATGAAAGGGGAGAGAGTCAGAAGTTAACAACAAGGAAAAGGGGAGGGGTGGAACTGAAAGTTAAAGATTCCAGGAGGAAAAAAATATCAAAAGACCTTGAACATACAGATAAATCAATAGGAAAAAAAAACAGTAATAACATAAGGAAAGATCTAGTAAATGAGTTCAGGCAACTATGAATAAAACTGCAAAATGAAGGGAAATGATCCAACACTCTGTGAGACAGAAGATCCTATAGGATTTGAGAAAAAACCAAAAACAAAAACATGGATGCACAACACACTGTTCCTGAGTGGCTTAAAAGTGAAATGAGAATTATGACAGCAGAATTTATGTCCAGCAAAACATAAATAATAAACAGAATAGAAAAACGTGAATCAGCAATGGAAAGCCTCACCAAAGAAATGAAAGGGAGAACAATAGATTAAGAATGCAAATACACAGAAGTGAAAGACAATTTATAAAAAGAGAAACAAAAAAAAAGAACATCAAAAGATAATATGCTCACCATGTAAACAAAACATGACGATTTTGAAGACAAGATGGGTAGAAACAACGTAAGGTATCCCAGAAGAACATGACAAGATGAAAATCTTAACTCCATAATGAAGGAAATAGTAAAAGATAACTACCAGGAACTTCTGCACATAGAGAATGAAATTACAATTGAAAGAATTCACACATCCCCTCCAGAAAAAAACTCAAGGCTGCAACCTCCAATACGTAGTGGTTAAATTTAATAATTCAATTCATAAACAACAAGTTCTGCAAGCCATCAAGAGAAAGACTTAAATATAAAGAAAAAGAAATTTGAATAGTACAAAACTATTCCACACCCATTAGAAAAAGGAGGAGTTAATGGAATAATGTTTCCTGAAGAGTACTCAAATTCAGGATGCACATATGCTAACAAAACTGAGAACACAAAAGAAATTGAGGAATACTTTCAAAACTATAAAATACCCAAACTATCAGAAGACCAGATAGAGATATTAAATAACTCAATCTCAGAAAAGGAAATAGAACTAGCTGTTGTTGTTTGTCTTTCATTTTCAAAGAGGACCAATGACATCATGGGGTAAACTGTATTTAAGTAAGACTGAGTTACACAAAGTATCACCCTCACTCTCTCTTCCAGAGTTATTATAATCCAATGGTGAGACGAAAGTCAGAATGAGTGGTGATAACCTGGAATCCAGTGGAACACCTTGGCTTATTTGATGTCTGACCAAGCTCAAAGCATTCCACTGTATCTGCTTTAGCTGCCTTCATGCATTGGAACAGTGTTTTCATCTACTCATTCCACTGGGTGGAAGTCTATCTTAACATGCTTGGATAGACATCCCCCTAACTCATGGATGGGTATGAGGACTGTTGGTTACCTTCAGCTTGATTTAACCTATCTGCTGGGACAGTTTTACTGAGGTATGGCCACTACACATGCTACAGTTTCTTGTAGCTACAGGTTAGAGTTGGGTGAAAGGTGAACACTAAAGGTGGATGAATCGTAGCCCTGAAAAGAGCTCAGCAAGCCCTAACATCAGAGGTGCTAGGGTTATCTGTAAAGGAATTACCAAATGAAAAAAACTCCTGGACCTGACGGATTCACAAGAGAATTCTATCAAACTTTGAAAGAACGATTAGTACCCATCATTCACAAATTATTCTCAAAAATTGAGAAAGAACCCTACCATAACCCTTTGATGAGACAAATTTAATCTTGATAACTAAATCAGGGAAAGATAAAATACAGAAAGAAAACTATAGGCCAATGTCATTAATAAGCATTAACTCAAATATTTTAAACAAAATCCTATCAAATAGATTACATTGATTTATCCAAGAAATCACTCATTAATGATCAAGTGGAATTTACAGTAGGGAGACAAGGATGGTTCAACATTAGGAAAACAATAAAATTAATCATATCAAAACCTAAAACATCCAAAACCACATGAGCATGTAGAAAAAGCACCTCACAAAATACAATACTCTTTTACATTACAAGCCCTACAGAGAAGCCTAGAGCGACCTTTTTGGTTTTTTGTTTTGTTTTGTTTTAATTTTTAGACAATTGGGGTTAAGTGACTTGCCCAGGGTCACACAGCTAGTAAGTGTCAAGTGTTTGGTCTGAGACAAGATTTGAACTCAGGTTCTCATGACTTCAGGGCTGGTGCTCTATGCACTGCACCACCTAGCTGCCTCTTTTTTGGGACTTTTGGGGGGAGAAGGAAAAAAGGAAAAAAATTACATGATAGCTTTATTACATATTTAAAAGGAATAGCAAGTTGTACATATTAGATTTGCAGTTTTACGTGCAATCATTTTTATAATAAATTGTTACAGAAATAATTATTTTATTCGCTGAATTAAAAACTAAATAAAAATTTTTAAAATATCAATAGTATTTCTACATAATAATAACAAAACACAAGAAGCAATAATAGATGGGGCAATCCCATTTCAAATAACTACAAAATACATGAAATATTTGGGATCAGCTTCCCAAAGCATACAAAACACTTTTACAGGTTCATTTACAAAGCGCTTCTTAAAGAATTAGAGAACAACCTAAACAGATGGACTAAACTAAATATTCAGTTCTCATGGCTAGGACATGCCAATATAATAAAAATGACACCACCACCAAAATTATTTTATACTTTTAATGCTATACCAATCAAGTTATTAAGACAATACTTTATATACCTTGATAAAATAATAACATTCTTTAAAAAAATGATCTAGAATATCAAGGGAAATAATGAAAAGAAGTAAAGGCAAAGAAGGAATAGTACCTCCAGACCTGAAACTATATTATAAAGGAGCAGTCATCAAAACCAGCTCATATTGGTTAAAGAACAAAATATAGATAAATGGAACAGACTAGACAAGGGAGATTTAGAAACAACAAAAACTCAATAACCCAGTATTTGACAAAAATAGAAAACAAGTTAGCTAGGGAAAAAACTCCTTATTTGACAAAGACTGCTGAGAAAACTAGAAAGCAGTCTAACAGAAATTATGCTTAGATCAACATTTCATACCACACTACACAATAAAATTCTCAATGGATACATGATCTAAAATTTAAATATGATACAAAAAAATTGGAAGAGAAACATGACATGTACCTCTCACAACTATGGGTAAGATATGGAGTCTTATTCAAATAAGAGATAGAGGCAATTGATAAAACTGATAATTTTGATTACTTAAAACTGAAAAACTTCTGCACAGACAACATTAATGCATAACATAAGAAGGGAAAATGGTTGAATGAGAAAAAAATCTTTATATCAAAATATGACTAATACCCATTCCCCAATGGTAAAAATGGTAAAAAAAAAAAATGGTAAAAGGATATGAACAAATAGTTTTCAAATGAAATCCAAAGTATTCACAAATCTCATATCCTTGAATTTGTAAAAATCACAAAAAATGGCAATAGTCAATATTGGAGAGGGTGTGGGAACATAGGCACATTGTTGGTGGACCTATAAAATAGTACGAACATTTTAGAAAGCAATTTAGATTTATGCAAATAAAGTGACTAAAATATTTATATCCATTACTGGGATTATACCACAAAGAAGCCATTGATAAGAAAAAAATGTCTTCATCTACTCCAAAATGTTTATAGCAGCAATTTTTGGGGTAGCTAAGAACTGGAAACAAAGTAGACACCCATTAATTGGGGAAAGGCTAAACAAATTGTGATAAATGAATATAATGGCATACTACTGTGGTATAAGAAATGATGTATAATGAACAGAGAGAGCATGAAAAGATCTACATGAATTGATGCAAGAGCCAGCAGGATCAAAAAAATAATGCACATGTAAGCCACAACAATTTAGATGAAAAGAACAATGACACACCAAAAAAATTAAAAACAAATATAAGAAAATTATAAAGATCAAGTGTAACTCAAATGAAGAGACATGAAGACACCCTCAACCTAGCCTTCACAGGGGTGGGATGTCCACAAGTGTCACACATTGCACGTGTCTTTGGACTTTCTCAACATATCAATCAGCTGAGCTGGCTTTCTCTTTCACTCTCTAAAAAAGTGCTATTTATCATATGGGATGATTCTCAAGGAGGGGAAGGGGGAAGGATACATAGAGTATTACAATGACATAAGAAATAAAAAACATTAATAAATTTTTTTTTAAAAAAGTCATCATTTCTTAAGTTTAACGAATGAATGACTGTAAAGACTTTCATTAAGTACTTATTATGTACAAAACACTGTGGTTTGCCAGACAGACACTCTTCCTGGGGTTGAACTAGCAAATAGTCCTTTTGTTTCCACCTTCTTTATGACACATCTACTTAACCCAAATTAATTATATATCAATAAAAAAGAGAAAAAATTTTACAGCATTTCAGATTTGGCTGGCTTCTTTTAGTTTCTTCTACTGAAATCAGGCTGGAAGTCAATCAAATTTACAAACATCTATTAAAAACTTACTATGTACTAGGCATTATGCTAACTTCTGGGGATGCAAAGACAAAAGCAGAGGGTCCCTTATTCACAAGGTGCTTATATTCTAATTGTAGGGCCAACTGGTTCATATATATTTATACATACCAGATTGATATAAAGTAGATTTTGTTGTTTTTTAGTTATTTTCAATCGTGTTTGACTCTTCCTGACCTCATCTAGGGTTTTCTTGGCAAAGATACTCAAATGTTTTGTCTTCCTTCTCTAGCTCATTTTACAGATGAGGAAACTGAAGCAAACAGGGTTAAAAGACTTGCCCAGGGTCACACAGCTAGTGTCTGAGGCCAGATTTGAATTCAGGGGAATGAGTCTTCCTGATTCCAGGCCTGGCAGCTATCCACTGTGCCACCCTGCAGCCCAAAAGTATAACAAAGTAGATACAAGATAATTACATAGGGAAAAACACTAGTAGCTAAGGGACTAGAAAAAGTTTCTTATAGAAGGTGATACTTTACCTAAGTCTTGAAGGAAACCAAATTTACATAAGATGGAGATGGGACAGGTAGAACATTCCAGGTATGGAAGACAGTCAGCATAGAAAAGGCATGAAGACTGGAGACCAAGTATCACGTAAGGGACAAGAAAGTATGTCAGTACAGCTGTACTGTTTAATGCTCCGAGGAGAATAGTACCTACACATAAGACTGAAAAGGTAGGGAAATGCTAGGTTGTGAGGAACTTTTAATGTCAAACAGTTTATATTTCACCCTAGAGACAATAGTAAGCACAGAAGTTTATTGTGGTGGGGGACACAGTTAGACCTGAGGTTTTGGGAAAATTATTTTGGCACTATGTGGAAGATGGATTTGAACGAGCAGACTTGAGGCAGGGAGACCAATTAAGAGGCTATTACACAAATAAAAAAAGTTACAGGAGCATGAATTAATAAATTCTTGATTGAGTAGAG
This sequence comes from Phascolarctos cinereus, assembly GCF_003287225.1. NCBI lineage: Eukaryota > Metazoa > Chordata > Mammalia > Diprotodontia > Phascolarctidae > Phascolarctos > Phascolarctos cinereus. The sequence goes on from NW_027555514.1 coordinate 207,581,224, forward strand.
AATAGGCACTATGTAGAAATATATTGTGGAGAAAGAAACAACAGGGTCTAAATACTGATTAGATATGTGGAGTGAGGAGGAGTGAGGTTAAACCTTGTGGAACAGAAGGATGATAATGATAATATAACATAATAATGTAATAGGGAATATTATTATATTCATATTATGATATGTAATAAGGAAGTTCAGAAGAAGGATAAGTTTGGAGCAAAAGACAATGAGTTCTGTTTTGGACATTAGTCTTAAAAGCACAACAACAAAGAAAAAAGGAGAAAACAAATATGAGTAAAAGGTAGATAAGCTTTCTGGAGCAGCATATATATTCTTTATTTATCTACCCATTCATCTAAAGGCAATGATTTCTTTGCTTTGTTTCACCAAATGTGAATTAAATTAGGCAGAATATCACAGACTCTAGGATTCTGAGTATGAGGAAAAGAAAATGTATAGATGCCTGGCAAAAAAAACAATTATAGGATTAGAGGTGGAACTTAGTAATTGCCATTTGTTCTTACCCCTTTTCAATATAATTAATACCGAGAGGCACTGTGGAGCAGCAGAAAGAGGGCAAGTTTGGAGGCAAGAAGATTTAGGTTCAAGTCCCACCTCTTACACATACAAATTGTACAATACTAGTAAATCCCTTAACCTCTTAGTATTCTCCCACCATGCCTCCAAAACTTTCTATGACTATAAATTACAAAGAAGTTATTTCTCTGCATTAGTAGAAGAAATTCTTCACTGGAAGTTCTCTAGACAAAAGAAATCACAGGTCAGATTGAAAAATGGACAATGAAAACAGTGAAAACAATGAAATACCTTCCACAGGACTAGACCAGACTTCAAACCTAAGTTTTTATCATCTTGATTCCTGTCTGGTATTCTTTGAGGTCTTTTGGTTGTCTTCAAACAAAAATTTTAAATTTGTGTCTAATTTATATTTTTTAAAAATTACTTTGATTTATCAACAATCACTTCCATATGCTTTTGAGTTTTAAATGTTTCTCCCCATTCTTCCCACCTCCCTCCTCAAGATAGTGCATAATCTGATGTAGTCTATACATATACATACCTTTTAAACATATTTTCACATTAGTCATGTCGTAAGGAAGAATTAGAATCAATAGAAGAAACCACAAGAAAGAGGAAACAAAAAAGAAGAAAATAATAGCAAATAGTATGTTTCAATATGCATTCAAACTGCATAGTTCTTTCTTTGGATGTGCATAGCATTTTCCATCATGAAGCCTTTGGAGATGTCTTAGATCCTTGTATTGCTGAGAAGGGCTAAGTCTATCAATATTAGTCATTGCACAATGTGGCTGTTACTGTGTACAACATTCTCCTGATTCTGATCACTTCACTCAGCATCAGTCCATTTAAGTCTTCCCAGGTTTTTTCTGAAGTCTGCCTGCTCATCATTTCTTACAGCACAATAGTATTCCATTACATTCATATACTACAACTTGTTCAGCCATTCCCCAATTGATGGGCATCCCCTCAATTTCCAAATCTCTGCCACCACAAAAAGAACTGCAAGGTCCTGTGTAATCCTGACTGTAGTTCCATGATATTTAAATGTTTTTTTTTTTTTCTGGCTGCTTGCAGTATTTTCTCTTTGACCTGGTAATTTTGGAATTTGGCTATTATATTCTTTGGCGTTTTCAATTCGGGATCTCTTTCAGAAGGTGAGCAGTGGATTCTTTCCATGGCTATTTTACCTTCTGATTCTAGGACTTCAAGGCAGTTTTCCTTTATGATTTCCTGAAAGATACTATCCAGGCTCTTGTTTTCATTGTGATTTTCAGGTAGACCAATAATTTTTGTTTGTTCGTTTGTTTGTTTTATCAGGCAATTGGGGTTAAGTGACTTGCCCAGGGTCACACAGCTAGTAAGTGTGTCAACTGTTTGGTCTGAGGCTGGATTTGAACTCAGGTCCTCCTGACTTCAGGGCCAGTGCTCTATCCACTGCACCACCTAGCTACCCCTAAACCAATAATTTTTAAATTGTCTCTCCTGGATTGATTTTCCAGGTCAGTTTTACCAATGAGGTATTTTACATTTTCATCTATTTTTTCATTTTTTTGTTTCTGTTTGACTGATTCTCGCTCTCTCACAGAGTCATTAGTTTCCATTTGTCCGATTCTAAGTTTTAACAGATTGTTTTCTTCTATTAGATTTTGTACTTCCTTCCCCAATTGTCCAATTGTATTTTAAGGGATTTGTTTTCTTCAGTATACTTTTTTTCCAGTTGGCCAATTGTGTTTTTTAGGGACTTGTTTTCTTCAGTGTACTTTTTTTCCAATTGGCCAATTGTATTTTTAAGGACTCTTCTATCTCTCTCATTCGACTTTTAAAATCCTTCTTGAGCTCTTCTAAGAAGACCTTTTGGGCTTCAGACCAGTTCATATTCCCTTTTGAGGCTGCAGATGTGAGTTTGTTGACAATGTTGTCCTCTTCAGAAATTTCTGTCTTGATCTTCACTCTTCTCATAATATGAATCTATGGTACGTTTCTTTTTAGTCATGGTATTTCTTTATTCCCTGGCCTTTAAAGAGATTGAGCTCTCCTGTTGGGGAGCAGAGGGTACTGACCTAAGCTTCTTGTGTTGGGAGCCTAGGTGTTGGTCACTGGCTTTGTGTGCTGGGGCCTCTTATGTTGGCAGTTGGAGGCTGTAGGTTTCTGGCAGCTTACCTGGTGTTGGTCTGGAATCAGCAAGGCTGGAACATTCCGGCAACTCTGGGTTGCTTTCTTCAGCTCCTTTCAGATGACTGTTGCAGGGTGTTTATCCACCTGGGGCCCTTGGACTGAACTTTAAAATGAATATGTTAGAAGTAGCATCATCTCAGAAATCCTAAAATTCTGAAAGCATGCTTTAAGTCTGCATAGCAACTTTCAGTTGGAACACAGGTTCCAACCCCATTTTTCAAATTCGAGAAAATCTTTGAAATCACTTAAATCAGTATTCCATTTAAATGTTGCAAAATGGATTGGTTCTGACCTCAAACAGCATTACTACACATATGCAGACAGATAGACAGACAGACACAAACACACACAGACACACACACAATGATTATAAAGGTCTTTTGAATATAAAGCTTTCTTGTATAAATCCCAGTGTCAACCTGGATAGCACATGTCAGAAAATGGAAAACTCTGACATACTCTTCTGAAAAGAAACAAATAGTCATTTGGACCTACTAATAATCTTATATCCTCCTGAGCTTTGCAAAATGCCTTACATTTTCTTGGTGAAGGAATTTACCTGATTCATCTTTGTCAAAGTTAGGAGGCCTCAACCATAATATCTACAATTTATATCAATGTTTATATGAGATGGCCAAGGGCAATAGGAGATTCTTTTACACCATCAAAACAACCACATCTGATACAAAAAACTGATATTTATTGCAACATAACTTCTAGAAAAACCCAAGTAACTATATAAACTGGGAAAAATTATGCCATAAAGGAATTGATTAAGGTCAAGCTTGATAAGATGCTGTCATGAAAGATTAAATTGAGTGAACAAGATTAATGCTACTAAATTTGTATTTACATAACTTCCATATTAAAGTATTCTTAAAACTATATATATACTTTACAACCTTCATGTGGAAATATAAGAAAGTCAATTATAGTAAATATTGAGGGATTTCACTACTCTTTTAAGACTGCCAGACCCATCAACAACCATAATCAGTATTTACTACATATAGTACACTATACTAGGTATTATAGATGATAAAACCTTCTAGGAAGCATTAAACTTGTTTTGTTGGCCATATAAAGCATAACTAGGAATGAGGTCGGGAGGAAGGGAAGATTTAATAGAAGCAAATTTCATTTCAACATTAATAAAAAGTTCCAAATGATTAAAGCTGTCTAAAAGTGGAAAGAATGGGATGCCTTAGGAAATTCTTTATCACTCATGATACAGCCTTCAAAGAGAGACTGGATAACCACTTGTCAGGGATATTCAATTAGTTAAGAAATGGAATAGGACTTTAAGATCATTCATTCCAACCTTCATTATTTAGACTCAGAAATTGACATCTCCTTACCCACATACTCTGCAATCCAGGGACATTGGCCTCCTTGTTATTCCCAGAACTTGACACTCCACCTCCCTATTCTGCATTTTCACTGGCCATTCTTTATGTTTGGAATTGTTTCCCTCCTCATCTCTGTCTCCTGGTTTTCTGGGCTTCCTTGAAGTCCCATCTTCTTAAAAAATCCTCTCCTGATTTCCCTAAATGCTAGTGTCTTCCCTCTGTTGATTATCTCCAATTCATTCTATATTTATGTTGTTTGTATGTAGCTATTTGCATGGTGCCTTCCCCATTAGATTGTGAGCTCCTTGAGAGCAGGAACTGCTTTTTGCCTTTTCTTCTTATCCTTAGGTTTTAAATGCAGTGACTTGTTTGACTTCACTAATGATAATAATGGAAAAAAAAATAAGGAAAGAAAAGATTACCAATGAAATATTTAAAAACAAAAAGAAGAAAGAAAACCTAAGAAGAAAGTTCAGAAGGGGACAAAGGCAAATAGGGAAGTTTTGCTAGTACTATGTTAAATTTCCAACCATACTTAAAGTATAATAGGCCCAACCTGAGAAGCCTGCAGAACATGCCTCCTTTAGCTCCTAACCTAGCTGACTGGTTGCTATGGTTATGTTGGAGGCAGAGAGGAGTAGCATTTCATAGCCTTTTAATTTTGAGTGTGTATTTTTAAATTGTATTAAAGTTATTTTTATTATCTTTTATGGCCTATAAGTAGTTCTGTGCAAATTAGCCATTGAGTCTGAATCACAGGCCTGGTCTAGGTCAGGTCTGCCCTAAAATAGACAGAAGTAATGACCTCCTTAGCAATATATTCTAACAATACAGAAAATGGACCTAATTATTTGTCTTATAGTAAGAGATCAACATATATTTGTTGATGTTCATCACAGTTAAAGTTAGAAACTGATTAGAAACTACAGAGATGCGCAAAAAAGGGCGAAAATGTATTGCCTTAGCTACCATTCTTACAGCATGAAAATTATGTTATCCTTTTACCTTTAAATAATAGAAGTTCAAAAATTGGAAATAAGGGGCATCATGACACAGGGTGCACTCTCATAATTCCATTATCTTTTCTCACCAAAAATCCCAGTCAGGTTTCAGGTTATCTTCCTCTTTCCTTACATGGCAAAGGTCCCAAACTGAAGGTCCCCTGTGGTTAGAAACTACAGGGTTTTCTTCACCTTTTTGCTTCTCTTTTGAAGCAAACTCTTCTGAGTATGTTGTTCTTCAGTCGTTTTTAGTTGTATTTCAGTTATGTGACTCCATTTTGGGGTTTTCTTGGATAAATACTAGATTAGTTTGCCCTTTTCTTCTCAAAGTCATTTTATAGATGAGGAAACTGAGGCAAACAGGGTTAAGTGACTTGCCCAGGGTCACACAGCTAGTAAGTATCTGAGGATGGATTAATTCAGGAAGAGGAGTCTGGCACTCTATCCAGGCCTGGTGCTCTATACAGTCCATGGGGTCACAAAAAGTCAGATATGACTGAATGAATGAATAATAAAATTAACTTTTCAACTGATGTGATTTCAAAATATAGTAAAATAATCCTAATTGAAATAAATAAGAAAAAAAAAGAAGAGAAAGCTGTATTTCCATAAAGTTATCTACTTACCTGACTTATTTTTCTTTGTTCTTGTAAAGCTTCTTGGATTGCCTGAGATACTTTTTCTTGACCTTTATCATGCTCAGCCTTCCACATTTCCTTCTCTTCAGTGTGAACTTTTTCCAAGTTTTTTCTTTCTTCTTCTACTGCTTTTAAAATAGCATCCTTCATTGTCTCTTTCTCAATCTTTGCAACAATGAAAGAAATAGTATTAAAAACAATTATTATTTGAAGAAGACAGTTACTACATGAGAACATTATCACAGATAGACGCTACTCTTTATTCTTATTAGGTTTATATATAGTGTTGTTTTGTGTACATGCTTTGTAAAACTAAAATTATATTTATAATCATCATTGTAATATCATATCTATATTCACTCCAAAAGTATATTCAATAGAATTCCTGAGGTTTCTAAGATATATCTCCATTAATAAAGACCTCTATCAATGGATTAGGACTCACAAATGATTAGTAGCAGCAGAAAGCAAAAAAAAATCAGTTTGCATGTGTGAGGAGGACAAGGAAAGTGACAACATAAGAATTCTACTCACCACATGCTATAGGATCACATCTAAATTAAACATAAGGTTCTGCACATCTTAATTTCTGAACACCTTAGATTAAATTATTTTTAATCTCAGATGAGAGACCAATAGCCCAGCACAAAATAGGTCACAACGGAAAACTTTTATCAATGATAGCAATTTTTTAAAAAAATATAATTTTACTGATATTACATTGTTTTTATATAATAAAAATATATTTTAGTATTCCTCCTCCTCCAACTCCCAGAGAGCCATGTCATATAATAAATATTTTCTAAGAAAAAAAAATGAGAAAAAAATCAGCAAAACCAATCAATACATACAAAAGCCCTGAAAATAAATGCAACGTACCACATCCACAGACCCTCACCTCTTTAAAGGAGTTAAGGTGTCTCCTATACTCTCTTCTTTGGAGTCATGCTCATTCTTTGTAATTTTGCAACATTTGTTTTTTATTGTTTTGTGTTTGTTGTTCTTTTCATTTACATCATTATAGTCACTGTGAATATTGTTTTCATGACCTCTTTTATGTCAGATAATTTGTCCCATTCTACCATTCCCTTTCCCCTTCTCCCAGTGCGTTCTTTCTCACCCCTTAATTTTATTTTTTTTAATCATCCCATCACATTCAACTCATACCTGTGCCCTCTGTCTATGTATACTCCTTCTAGCTACCCTAATAATAAGAAAGTTTTTTCAGAGTTACAAATACTTTTTCTTATGCAGGAATATAAACAGTTTAACCTTACTGAATTCCCAATGATTTCTTTTTCCTGCTTAACTTTTTATGCTTCTTTTGAGCCTTGTGTTTGAAAGTCAATTTTTTGATTCAGCTCTGATTCTTTCATCAGGAATGCTTGAAAGTCTTCTATCTCATCGAATATTTGTTTCTCCCCTAAAGGATTATACCGTTTTGCTGGGTAGGTGATTCTTGGTTGCAATCTTAGTTCTTTTGCCCTCCAGAATATCTTATTCCAAACCCAAGAGCCTTTAATGTACAAACTGCTAAATTTTGTGTTATCCTAAGTGTGGCTCCACAATATTTGATTTTTTTTCTTTTGGCCACTTAACAATATTTTCTCTTTGACGTGGGAGCTCTGTATTCAGCTATAATATTTCTGGGAGTTTTCATTCTGTGATCTCTTTCAGGAGGTGATTGGTGGATACTTTCAATTTCTATTTTACCCCATGGTTCTAGAATATCAGGGCAGCTTTCCTTGATAATTTCTTGAAAGACAATGTCTAGGCTCTTTTTTTTCGATCATGGCTTTCAGGTAGTCCAATAATTCTTAAATTATCTCTCCTATTCTAGGTCAGTTGTTTTTTCCAATGAGATATTTCACATTGCTTTCTATTTTTTCATTCTTCTGATTTTGTTTTGTTGTTTCTTGATGTCTCATATAGTCATTAGCTTCAACTTGCCCAATTCTTTTTTTTTTTTTTTAGCGAGGTAATCAGGGTTAAGTGACTTGCCTAGGGTCACACAGCTAGTCAGTATCATGTGTCTGAGGTCGGATTTGAACTCAGGTCCTCCTGACTCCAGGGAGAGTGCTCTATCCATTACGCCACCTACCTGTCCTCCAATTCTAATTCTTAAAGAGTTATTTTCTTCACTGAGCTTTTGTACCTCCTTTTCCATTTGTCCAGTTCTACTTTTTGAAGAGTACTTTTCTTCAGTGGATTTTTGTGCCTCTTTTACCATGTGGCCTATTTACAATGTGGTTTTTTGGGGTACTGTTTTCTTCAGCATTTTTGTGTGCCTCCTTTACCAAGCTATTGACTCATTTTTCATGATTTTCTTGCATCATTCTCATTTCTCTTCCCAATTTTTCCTCCACCTCTCTTACTTGATTTTTAAAAAAAATTGGGGGGCAGCTAGGTGGTGCAGTGGGGGGGCAGCTAGATGGTGCAGTGCACAGAGCACTGGCCCTGGATTCAGGAGGAACTGAGTTCAAATCTGGCCTCAGACACATAACACTTACTAGCTGTGTGACTCTGGGCAAGTCACATAACCCCATTGCCTAGCCAAAACAAACAAACAAACAAAAATTTAGAGCTCCTCCATGGCCTGAGACCAATTCATATTTTTCTTTGAGGCTTTGGATGTAGGAGTCTTGACTCTGTTATTTTCTTAATTTGTGTTTTGATATTCTCTGTCACCACAGTAATTTTCTATAGTCAAGATCTTTTTCTGCTGTTTGCTCCTTTTCCAGACTATTTCTTGACTTTTAACTCTGTGCTAAAGTGGGGGTCTGCTTCTAGAGTGGAGGTGGCATTGTCCCAAGCTTCAGGGTTTTTTTTGTAGCTGTTTTCAGAGGTAATTCTGGGCACCTGTAAGTTTTCAGTTCTTCCAAGGTAGTATGATGTGGAGCGGTGTGTTTCCTATTCTCTTGTACTGTGCACTGATCTGTGAGTGACCACAAGCACTCTTTCTATCCTGGAACTATGACCAGGGTCCCCTCTCTCTTGCTGTGGCAATCTCTTGTATACTACTGCTCCTCCTTATCCTGGGACTAAGACTCAGGACTATGACCCAGATCCAAGTATGGACAATGCTTGTTTGCAAATGAAAGTCCTGCCTGGAGCCAGCAAAGGGACCCCTGTAATCTTCTTACCAATTATCTGACCCCTTTGCCATCTGTGGTCCAGAAATCACCACTGCTGCCACTGATTCAGTCACTGATTCAGTCACTCATTCTGGTTGGCTGGGGTCTGGTCTACTAGACTGGGTTCCACTCTCATCCAGGTACAATAGACCTTCCCCACAGACCCTCTAAACTGTCTTGAGCTAGAAAATTGTCTCACTCTCTCCTTCTGTGGGCTCCACTACTCCAGAATTTGTTATAAGGCATTATCTAAAGGCATTTGGAGAGGTCTTGGGGAGAGCCTACATGAGTCCCTGCCCCTTCTCTGTCATCTTGGCTCCCAGATCCACAATGAACTATTAATGACTGTCCTTTTCACTTTGGCTATTCAACTGAATCCATCTAATTCTTAGAATTCTTAAGTTTCCCTTCCAGGTTTATTTTAGGTGCCATATTGCATCCAAAGTCTTTCTTTATAGACTAGTTGTTAGGGTGCTCTTCCTCCTCAACTTATCTCATATTTCCTTCTATGTTTACATGTTATATACCCTAGTAGAAAGTCCTTGATGTAAAGGACATTAAAAAAAATGCCTCTAATTTGTAAGGCACAGGGCCTTGCACAAAGATATGAATTAAAATAAACATAAGAAAGAAATAAGGGGGAAATTCTCTAACATAAAGCTATTAAAACAATAGACAGACAAAATTAATCAATTCACCTTTCTTAAATGTCACTCACTTATAAAGAAAACAATTATTATATATAGCAATACCTTTGCTGCAGTTGCTAATGCATCTTTACTTCTTTGCATTTCTTCCGCCAAATACTTTCCCAATATTTCCTGCAAATCATAAAATGGTCAATAGATATTAGATTTATTATCTGAGGAAATGAGGCCTATTTTTTCAAAACACATAGTACTTGGAATCTTACCTTCTGATCTTGAGACTGTTGAGTCAAAGCTTCTTCTAGTTTTTCTGTTAGCTGTTCCTTCTCTGCATCAAGCATATCCAGAAGCCTCTGATGCTTTAAGGAAAGATAATTAAATTATTGTTATGAATATGATGCAAGTAAGAGAGCTGCTAAACTCCAACAGCCAAGAAACAGCACAATTTCTAGCACACAGTAGGTATTTAATGAATGCTTCTAACTTGACATGTAATGAGGTTGCTGGGTGGGTACTGGGTCTGATGTCAGGAAGATACATGAGTTCAAATCTGGCCTCAGATACTTATTAGCTGTGTAACTCTAGTTTTGTTTGCCTCAGTTTCCTCATCTGTAAAATGGTGATAAAAATAGTTCCCACCTCCCAGGGTGTTTGAAGGAGAAAATGAAATAATAAGTAAAGTGCTTAGCACACAGTAAGTACCATATAAATGTTAGGTAGTATTATTAGTGTTGTTATTATTGATTTAAAATATAGGTATTATAAATTTATATGTTGAAGTTTATCTAAATAGAATTTTAACAGCCAACCTCTTCCACAAAAAACACCACAACTACCACATTAAATGCCTTTCTCAAGTACTTTAATGTGTTTTTCTAAGTTCTTCATCAAACTAAAGTATATGATATGAGACCCCCTGAAAGGGAACAACTCAAAATTGAAATGAGATGAATAAAATGGGGACAGAATAGGAATTTGCTTTTCAAATCAAACTGAGAAAGACAGTAACTGGAATAAATAGAGATTTTTAGCTTACAGCAAAAGAAATGATCAAATGCTGTTGACAAATAAAATACATGAAGGGCAAATATCGTCCTTAAATCACGTATTTTTCATAGTAGAAAATATTGTTGAAGTAAACACTCTTTTAATTATAGTTTCTGCAGCACGATTTTTTTTTTTACCATAGACACATTAAGTTAACCCATAAGAGGCCAAGAGAATACTATGTAGTACCCAGTGCCACTCAGTATTAGAGTACACAGAGCTGGATTATTAGCTTTCATTCCAATGTGCTAGGGAACACAAGGCCACATTACTTCTAGGGAACCTCAGCATTATACCCCAGTCATTGCTTGGCACTTGCTTATTTCAAGAGACTAGGGATAAGATGGGGGTGATATGTCAGATGTGCCATGGGACCCAGGGCTGGACCTGCTGAAGGACAGACAACCTTTCTCCCAACATTATTGTCCCTGAATCAGAGCAAATGTTTGCTGCACTCTCTCTAACTGGATTTTCCCCAGGTACCATAACTGTTATTTAAAGCACTATTTATCTCTATTATTCGCTTGATTCTCTTCTCACTAGTACATCATATGGTTACAGATTTAGAGCTAGAAAGGATCTTGGAAGCCAAACTCCTCATTTTAAGGCTATACAGGTAGTGGGCAACCAAACCAGGTTGCTAAATCATGTTCTTTGAGTTCAGACCCAGTCTTTTCCCCTCTGTACCATGCTCAAATTGTTATGCCATACTCATTCCCTCATTCCCTCCTTCATAGCATGACTTTCTAAGTTCTACTCTAAGAATACTCTTTTACTCATGATTTTCTGCATAGCTAAATTCTATCAGTCAAGGTTCAACTCAGTTCCTACATCCCCAAAGCCTTTCCAAACTAGCCAGCAGTGGTTATTTACATTTCCTTAATTCTTTTCATATTTTTTGTCCAAAACACCCAATTTATCATTTGGTTACATTATGTGCTGCATTCTTCTCTTGCTTCCCCAACTAAATTGTGGTGAACTCTTAAGAGTATGGGATGTTTCTTAAGACTTCTTTGATATACCTCAATGTCCAGCACTGTGCTAGGTATACAATAGAAGTGCAACAAAGGTTTCTTGAATAAGCATTAGATTTAAAGCACATATAACTAGTTCCTACTATTTGAGGGAAATAATTACTGAGTGTAGTTAAGAGAATGGATTTTCCTTGTGTATAATAGGGTAAGCACAATTAATTCAGGCTAAACTACCTTTTTGCATATTCTCTCTCCCATATGAACTTTCTGCTCAGGTCAAACCCATTTATTTATTCACTGTGTTGCCCCTGCTCTGATGTCCTTTGTACTTTTCTACTTTTACAATTCTGTTCAGGTAACTGGAGGAGTGTCATTCTCTCTTGCCTTCGTCTTCCAGGAGTTTGCTGAAATTGAATTTCTTTTATCAAGTCTCTTCTGGCTCTAACATGGATCTGATTTCTCTTTTCTCTGAACTTCTGTATTATTTAATGTCTATATCACTCATTGAGCAATAAATATGTACTGTCATGTGACATATTAAAATATTATTTGCATTTTTATTGTTGATATTTCTTTGCCTTGGGGAAAACAGGGCCTGAGAAGAGTACAATACCTCCAGGGGTGGCATAGTACATAAGGAGCTTGGATAGTCACCAGAGGAAAAAAGCATGTCATTCAGATGTTGGTGCTCTGAAACAAAGTCCTTTGGGTAGAAGCAACATCTTATCCATTCAGATTAGGCTAGTTTTTCTATTAAAAAAGGCAATGAAAGTGCCTTAAAAACTTGGTTAGTTCAACATTTGGAGCCCCAGTGTGGTGGAGAAGGAAAATGCCAACACTAGGACACTCCATATGCAGGCAACCTCCTGGGGTCAGACCTCTATATGCTTCAGCATAGCCCAGGGCAAAAAAAAGTAAATGACAACCCTGTGGGTGCCTAATCAAACAGGCAGCTGCCAGGGCTTTGGGACCCTACCAGCATAGCCCTGGGTAAACAGCTGGGAGCCAGACCCCACATGCTTCAGTGTAGCCTGGAGTTAAAAAAGAAACATCCCACCGGCCTCAGCACACACCAGACACCACAAGTAGGACCTTGTCTCAGAACCAGGTTCACTGTCAGACCCTTACAACCTGCAGCAGCAGCAGTCATCTCCAACCCCCAACCCCTCAGCACAGCACAAGACACAAGGGTCTCTCATGGGCCGCAGGACAACATCAGTGCAGCACTAGGTAAACATCCAGGACCTGTAGCCACTTGCACAAGAAGGCTGAGACAGTGCCCCTTCCACCCGAGGAGCAGAGATCAAATTTAAAAGAAAGGAAAAAGAGCCTCCCCAAAAAAGATGAGCAAAAAACAACCAAAAAAAATCTGACCATAGAGTGTTATTATGGTGACAGGGAAGACCAAGACACAAACTCTGAAGAAGACAACAATGGCAAAACACCTATGGGAAAAGCCCCAGAAAAAAAATGGGAAGTAGCCTCAGACCCAGAAAGAACTTATGGAAGAGCTCAAAAAGGAGCTTAAAAATCATATACAAGAAATAGAAGAAAAACTGGGAAAAGAAATAAGAATGACTCAAGAGAATTATGAACAAGAGAGTAAACATCTTGGAAAAAGAAAATAACTGCTTAAAAAGTAGAATTGGCCAAATGAAAAGGAGATACAAAAATCCAATGAAGAAAACAACTCCTGAAAAAGTACAATTTGCCAAATAGAAAAGAAAGTACAAAAGCTAATTAAGGAAAATATCTCCTTAAAAGTTAGAATTGAGCAAGTAGAAGCTAATGACCCTATAATACAATAAGAATCAATCAAAAAAATTCAAAAGACTGAAAAAAATAGAAGAAAATATAAAATACCTCATGGGGAAAAAAAATGACCTGAAAATAGATCCAGAAGGGATAATATCAGAATCATTGGATTACCTGAAAGCCATAATCAATAGGAGGACCTGGACAGCATGTTTCAGGAAATTATCAAAGAAAACTGCCCTGATATCCTGGAAACAGATGGCAAAACAGGCATTCTAAGAATCCATTGATCACCTCCGGAAAAAGATCCCAAATAAAACTCCAACGAATATTAGAGTCAGATTTCAGAATATCAGGTCAAGGAAAAAAATAGAGCAAGTCGCCAGAAAGAAACAATTCAATACTGGGGAGCCACAATCAGGATTACACAGGACTTAGGAGCAGCAACATTAAAAGACTGGAGGTCATGGAACATGATATTCCAGAAGCTAAGTAGCTAGGGCTACAACCAAGAATCACTTCCCCAGTAAAATTAAGCATAATGCTTCAAAGGAAAAAATGATCATTCAATGAAATAATTATTTCAAGCTTTCATAAGGAGAAGTCCAGAATTAAACAAAATATTTGATCTCCAAAATCAAGACCCAAGAAAAGGGAAAAGAAAACATAAGGGACTCAAAAGAATGTTTACATCCCTACATGAGAAGATGATACTGCAATTCTTAAAAATTGTATCACTAACAGTACAGTTAGAAGAATACATAGACAGAGGGTATGGGCATAAGATGAATCTGAGGGAATGACCTAAAAAACATATGAGGTGAGAAAGAGGAACACACTGGGTACAGAAAGAAGGGAGAGGTAGAATGGGGTAAATTATTTCACATGAAGCAGCATTAAAGACCTATTACAGCGGAGGGGAAAATGGGAGGGGTGGGCGATGAGCGTCACTTGAGTCTTACTCTCATCTAGGTTTGGATATACAGATATCTAGATAAATATGTCTAGGTATCTAGATATAGCAATACACACACACACACACACACACACACACACATATATATACACACACATATATGTACATATTCTTTTTTAAAAATTTATTTACCTATTTTTAGTTTTCAATATTCACTTCAGTAATATTTCAAGTTCCAAATTTTCTCCCCCTCTCTCCTCTCCTCCCACCCCAAGACAGAGTGCAATCTGATATAGAATCTACATACACATTCCGATTAAACATATTTTCACATTAGTCATGTTATAAAGAAGAATTAGAACCAATAGTAGGAACCATAAGAAAGAAGAAACAAAAGAGAAGAAAAAAAAGAGTGAATAGTATGCTTTGAACTGCATTCAGACTCCACAGTTCTTTCTCTGGATCGGATAGCATTTTCCATCATGAGACTTTTGGAGATGTCACAGATCCTTGCACTGCTGAGAAGAGCTAAGTCTATCACAGTTAGTCATTGCACAATGTGGCTGTTACTGTGTACAATGTTCTCCTGGTTCTGCTCACTTCACTCAGCATCAGTTCATACAAGTCTCACCAGGTTTTGCTGAAGTCCACCTGCTTTTCATTTCTATTAACACAACAGTATTCCATTACATTCATATACCACAACTTGTTCAGCCATTCCCCAATTGATGGGCATCCCCTCAATTTCCAAGTTTTTGCCACCGCAGAAAGAGCTACTATAAATATTTTTGTACAATGGGGCTTTTTCCATTTTTATGATCTCTTTGGGATACAGATCTAGAAGTGGTATTGCTGGGTCAAAGGGTATGCACAGGTTCATAGCTCTTTAGGTATAGTTCCAAATTGCTGTCATTAGTGTTCCATATTTCCTGTATCTTCTCTAACATTTATCATTTTCCTGTGTTTTCATGTTAGCCAAACTGACAGATGTGATGTGGTACCTAAGAGTAATTTTGATTTGCATTTCTCTAATCAATAGGGATTTAGAGCATTTTTTTCATATGACTATAGATAGCTTTAATTACTTCATTTGAAAACTGCCTCCTGATACCCTTTGACCATTTATCAATTGGGGAATGACTTGTATTCTTATAAATTTGACTCAGCTCTCCATATATTTTAGAAATGATGCCTTTATCAGAGACACTGGTTGTACAAATTCTTTCTAGTTTTCTACTTCCCTCCTAATCTTGGTTGCTTTGGCTTTGTGCAAAAACTTTTCAATTTAATGTAATCAAAATTATCCATTTTGCATTTCATAATGTTTTCTATCTCTTGTTTGGTCAAAACTTCTTCCCTTCTCCATAGATCTGACAAGCAAACTATTCCTCTCTTAGTTTGCTCATAGTATCAGTCTTTATATCTCAATCATGTACCCATTTCAACTTTATCTTGGTATAGTGTGTAATATGTTGGTCTAGCCCAGTTTCTGCCATACTATTCTCCAGTTTTCCCAGCAGTTTTTGTCAAATGGTGTGCTCTTATCCCAGAAGCTTGAGTCTTTGGATTTATCAAATAATAGATTTACTATAGTCATTGACTACTGTGCCTTGCATATTGAACCTATTCCACTGATCCACCACTCTTTCTTAGCCAGTACCAAGCAGTTTTGATGATTGCCGCTTTATAATACAATTTATGATCTGTTTTGGCTAGGCCACCTTCCCTTGCACTTCTTTTCACTAGTTCCCTTGATATTCTGAATCTTTTGTTCCTCCAAATGAATCTTGCTATTATTTTTTCTAACTCTATAAAATAATTTTTTGGTAGTTTGATTGGTATGGCACTGAATAAGTAAATTGGCTTATGTAGAATTGTCATTTTTATTATATTAGCTCAGCCTACCCATGAGCAACTGATATTTTTCCAATTATTTAAAATCTGACTTTATTTGTGTGAAAAGTGTTTGGTAAGTGTGTTCATAGAGTTCCTGGGTTTGTTTCAGGAGGTAGACTCCTAAATATTTTATAATGTCTACAGTAACTTTAAATGGAATTTCTCTTTTTATCTCTTGCTGCTGGGCTTTGTTGGTAATATATAGAAATGCCCGATCATTTATGTGGGTTTATTTTATAGTCTGCAACTTTGCTAAAGTTGTTTATTATTTCAAGTAGCTTTTTACTTGATTCTCTAGGATTCTCTAAGTATATCATCATGTCATCTGCTAAGAGTGATAGCTTTGTTTCTTCTTTACCTATTCTAATACTTTCAATTTCTTTTTCTTCTGTTATTACGAAAGCTAATGCTTCCAGTACAATATTGAACAACAGTGGTGATAATGGACATCCTTGTTTCACCCCTGATCTTATTGGAAATGCTTCTAGCTTGTCCCATTACATATAATGCTTGCTGAAGGTTTTAGTAGATGCTATTTATTATTTTAAGGAAGACTCCATTTATTCCTATGCTTCTAGTGTTTTTAATAGGAATGGGTGTGTTTTGTCAAAAGCTTTTTCTGCATCTATTGAGATGATCATGTGGTTTCTGTTGGTTTTGTTTTGATACTCAATATGCTGATAGTTTTCCTAATATTGAACCAAGCCTGCATTCCTGGTATAAATCCTACCTGGTCATAGTGTATTATTCTTGTGATAAGTTGCTGCAATCTATTTGCTAGTATTTTTTTAAAATTTTTGCATCTATATTCATTAGAGAAATTGGTCTATAATTTTCTTTCTCTGTTTTGACTCTTCCTGGTTTAGGTATCAGCACCATATTTGTATCAAAAAAGAATTTGGTAAGACTCCTTCTTCACCTATTTTCCCAAATAGTCTATATAGT
The DNA here is from genome assembly GCF_003287225.1 of Phascolarctos cinereus. Classification (NCBI taxonomy): domain Eukaryota; kingdom Metazoa; phylum Chordata; class Mammalia; order Diprotodontia; family Phascolarctidae; genus Phascolarctos; species Phascolarctos cinereus. Next base: position 207,598,235 of record NW_027555514.1, read on the forward strand.
ATTGGAATTAATTGTTCTTTAAATGTTTGATAGAATTCGCATGTAAATCCATCTGGCCCTGGAGATTTTTTCCTAGGGAGTTCATCAATGGCTTGTTCAATTTCTTTTTCTGAATGGGGTTATTTAAGTATTTTACTTCCTCTTCCATTAATCTGGGCAATTTATATTTTTGTAAATATGTATTAATTTCACTAAGATTGTCAAATTTGTTGCATAAGTTGGGCAAAATAATTCCTAATTATTGTTTTTAATTTCCTCTTTGGTGGTAGATTGACCCTTTTCATTCTTGATACTGTACTCTGGTTTTCTTCTTTCTTTTTTTTATTAATTAAATTAGCCAAAGGTTTGTCTATTTTATTGTTGGGTTTTCTTTTTCATAAAACCAGCTCTTAGTTTTATTCATTAGGTCAATATTTTTCTTAATTTCAATTTTCTTAATTTTTCCTTTGGTTTTCAATATTTCTAATTTGGTATTTAATTGAGGATTTTTAATTTATTCTTCTTCTAGTTTTTTTAGTTGTATGTCCAAGTCACTGACCTCCTCTTTAGAGATATAAAACTTCCACTAAGAACTGCTTTGGCCGTATCCCATAAATTTTGGTATGTTGTCTCATTATTGTCGTTCTCTTGAATGAAGTTATTGATTGTTTCTATGATTTGTTGTTTGACCCAATCATTTTTTAGGATTAGATTATTAGTTTCCAATTAATTTTTTAGTCTATCTTTCCGTGACCTTTTATTACATACAATTTTTACTGCATCATGCTCTGAAAAAGATGCATTTAATATTTCTGCCTTTCTACACTGCATTGGGAGGTTTTTACGCCCTAGTACATGGACAATTTTTGTGTGTGTGCCATGTACCACTAGGAAAAAAATATATTCCTTTCTATTCCCATTCAGAGGTCTATCATACCTAACTTTTCTAATATTCTATTCACCTTCTTTACGTCTTTCTTATTTATTGTGGTTAGATTTATCTAGTGCAGAGAGGGGGAGGTTGAGGTCCCCCACTAGTACAGTTTTGCTGTCTATTTCTTCCTATAACTCCCTGAACTTCTCCTGTAAGAATCTGGATGCTATACCATTTGGTGTATATATGTTTAGTGATGATATTACTTCATTGTCTATGGTGCCTTTTAGTGGAATGTAGTTTCCTTCCTTATCTCTTTTGATAAGATCTATTTTTGCTTCATTTTGTCTGAGATCAGGATTGCTACCCCTACTTTTTTTACTTCAGCTGACGCATAATATATTCTACTCCAGCCTTTTACCTTTACCTTCTGTGTGTGTCATTCTTTTTCAAATGTGTTTCCTGTAAACAACATATTGTAGGATTATGGTTTTTAATTCATTCTGCTATCTGCTTCTGAATGGTGTTTAGATAAGATGAATTCCTAAGGTAGCTAAGTGACTCAGTGGATAAAGCACAGGGCCTGGAGTCAGAAAGACGTGTTCAAATCTAAACTCAGATATTTAGTAAATGTGTGACCCTGGAAAAGCCACTTACCCTCTGTTTGCCTCTGGTATCTCAACTGTAAAATGGCAATCATTATAGCACCTACCTCATAGAGTTGGTGTGTGGATTAAATCAGAGAGTAATTGTAAAGTGCTTAGCACAATACCTAGATCATATAAGGTACTTAATATATGCTTATTCCATTTCATTTCATTTCAATCCATGCCCTACTGAGCTGCCAAAGTGATCTTCCTAAAGCAAAAGTACGACTATGTCATTATCCTACTCAATAAATTCCAGTGACAATTACTTCCACAACCAAATATGAAATCCTTTGCTTGGCTTTTAAAGCCCTCCTCACCCTGGCTCCTTCCCACTTTTCCAGTATTCTTATACTTTACTCTCCTTCATGTATGCCATCATCCAGCTGAACTGGCCTGGCAGTTCCTTGTACAAGACTTCAAATCAGTGCATCTCCTAATTTAGCGCATTTTTCACCTACTGTTTCCTGTGCCTGGAATGTTCTACTTCCTCATCTCTACCTCCTGGCTGCCTTTAAGTCTTAGCCAGTCTCCCTCAATCTTAACGCTTTCCATTAGACATTATCTCCAATTTACCCTCTATATGTCTTCTATGTATAATCATTTGCCTGCTCTTTCCTTTATTAAAATGAGCTCCTTTGCCTTTTTTTTTTTTATCCCCAGGAGTTAGGGGCAGTTCCTGGCATAGAATAAGTGTTTAATAAATTATTTCTGATTTAACTAATCAAAATTCATCCCTGAATTTCCAGGAGTATTATTGTTACTTTCAAAGGTGTGAAGGAGGCTCAGAAATCCTTACTAACCACAATGGGCTAGGGCTTTCCTTCTACTTAATCTTTTCTGTGAATTTCTTGTTTTGTTTTGTTTTGTTTTCCCTATAAGTCCATGCTACTGAGCCCACACAGGCTACCTTTCCACATGTGCATATGCCTAGAGAGAGGATCAGGGGCATAAAGAACTAAAAGGTTATCTAGTCCAGGACTTCTTAAACTTTTTCCACTCATGACTCCTTCAGCACTTCTAAAACCAACATTTTAAGAAGTACTGATTCATTTTAGAAATTAATAAACTAAAGCCCAAGAAATTATCTGCCCAGGTTCACACAGATAAATATCAAAAAGAACCAGAATTAGAATCTAGGTCCTCTTATCATAAAGTCAGCCTTCTTTCCACTACTATATACTGTCTGTCAGTTGGCCTATGGTCATTTGTGAAGAGAGACAATCTGGGCAACAATCACAGATAAATCACAACATGCACATACAGCAATTCTGAAACTGTACATAGACCTCATTAGTAAGAAAGAATATGCTATACAGCAAGTTTCTGAGGCCCTCCTCATTCCAGGTCAAGATCCATAACCTGAAAAATGAGCAGTCCTTTAAAATGCCCTTTTGATTTTTTCAGTTATTTTTCAGTAGTGCCCAACTCTTCATGACCCCATTTGGGGTTTTCTTGGCAGTTATTTGCATTTCCTTCTCCAGCTCATTTTACAGATGAGGAATTGAGGCATCTAGGTGACTTGTCCACAGTCACAAAGTTAGTAAGTGCCTGAGGCAAGATTTGAACTCAAGAAGAGGAGTCTTCCTGATTCCCAGCCTGGTGTTCTATCCACTACACTGTCTAGATGCTTATACATCATCATTACTCAGTTGTTCCCCTATGCCTCTGCAACCTGGCTGCCATGTCTACCAAAGCATAGAAATTTCTCTCTCCATGGTTACCGTGATTGCTACTTAATGATGAAAACAGCTACATTTTATATCAACATATCAATTATTTCCCAATAAATAATATCCCTTATCAACTTTTAATTAAACAAAAGTTAGCATGAACCACCTATTATAGTGATAGTGATGGACAGTACAAGTAATTTTCTACTTTTATAGTTGTTCTTTCATAACATAAAAGCTGTGTGTGTGCATGTGTATGCGCGTGTGTTTACATACATATCTATCTATCTATCTATCTATCTATAAAGAACATTGGCCATCACAACTGACCTATATTTTTCCTCATTGTTTTCTTTGAAATTCTTCACTGTGGTCCCATATATGAATTTTTAAAAATTATTTTCCTCATTTTATTAAGCATTCCCCTGTTAATGATTTGTATAACTTTAAATACACATCTTCATAGGTATCATTGGCATTTTTATTATATAGATATAGCCTACCCAAGGGCATTGCTATTAGAAAACTGATGAGAAACTGTGAAGTGGGGGAAAAATCTCTGCATCAAGTATTCTTTTAAATATTTGAAGCCAATCCTGGGAAGATAGCCTAAAGAAAGCCTAGAATCAATAAAAAATCATTTATCAAGTATTAAATAAGCACCTGTTATGTGATAGTTACTGGAGATGTAAGTACAAAGAATGAAATGATCCTCAATCTTTGCTCTCTCCCCCTTCAAATATTACCAGCTCTCAAATATACAAATCACAATAATGAAGGGAGAAGAAAATAGAAAGAGCCTGACACCAGGTAATTTTTAGAGAAAAGAAAATAACTGAATACCAACACACATCAATCTATTGGTCCTTTCAATTTTGCTCCAGCCTCATCTACTATCCTATAGCCTAGCTACTCAAGACAAAATGACAGACAATTTTCAGTTTACCATCTCCCTACACATATCGTCAGAAGACCTATGATATTTTACTCAGGGAGGCTGAGATCCTATGACTCCCTGCATACTCACCCTCTCCCTAATACTGCTCCAGCCTGGGTCACCCCTATGTCCCAAGTGGTAACAAAGAGTAAACCAACTACCAAAGTACTAAGGACCTAATTTGGTGAATTCCATTTAACTAGACCAGCAGTAGCACATAAGAAGCAAAGTGGGTCATTGTGCAGGAGGAAAGGCCACAGACAGAAGAAAATGTAAAATGGAAGAACCCAGAAGTAAAGTTTGATTACAGCTATATAGCCTACACGGAAGGAAATACACAGTCAACAAATAAATTGACAAAACATGGAGAGAGAGACTGGTGCGCAAATCTCCCAGTAGTACAAATCTTATAAATGTGCTGGGGACTCTCATTCCATCATGTCTGAACCAGAACCTTGGGCTTGCTTCAAGAAAGAAGAAAGTTTCAAAGAACAAGACTGGTAAAGGTAGAAAGAAGGCCAAGTATTGTGGCCTTTCTGTGTCTCAATCAACTAACCTTACATCTTGAGGACAACTGTGTACTTCAATCAATCTAGCACTTAGCATGGTGGCTGGCACAAAGCAGGCACTTAATAAAAAATTACTGACTGATTGGTGATTGGAAAAAATAGACAATAGACAAGTGCTGGGAAGTGGGCACTGTAATATCGGAACTTCAGAAGGAAAAGAATTTTCCATTAGAAGTATAATTCCACCAAGGAGACTATACAAACATCAGCAGAGTGATGACTAGGGATAGGGGTTGTAAAAGAAAAACAAAAGCTGACTCAAGAAGAAATTAACAAAAAATTTGAAGACATGAACCAACTAAAAGGCCAAATATTTTGTAGTAACAGAAGCAACAAACAACAAAAGTGAATCAAAATTCATCAAGGGAGACGATGTTATTGCAACAAATCCTGCAACGATGTCTGAAAAAACAATGAGATACTAATAAGCCATCAAGGAAAGTTCAAAAAAGTAATCAAAATGAAAGTGAGCCTTCCACAAAATAAGATACTGGACTTGCAAGTAGAATAGAAGGAAAGAAAGATAAAAGAGCTTCCAGAAGAATATCATGAAAAAGAAACCTGAATACCACACTACAAAAAATCATACAGAAAAACTGTTCAGAAAATTGGAGACAGATGCACAGTGGAGATCACAAAAATTCAGAGAACTATAATAGAAAGTTCAACTTTAGCTTTACCAAGACTAATCTTAATTAAAATTTTAGAATGACATCAAAGTACAAACTTTGCAGACATCAAAGAAAATAAAACCTTCAAATTACAAGACCTAATCAGAATCATATAAAATTATTCTGTTTATATGAAAAGAAAAATCAGAATATAATATTCAGAAAATCAAAGGAGATTGGTTGGCAATGAAAAAATAAAAGAGATGCAAAACTAAGCCTAAATATTACAGAAAATAATTGGGCACTCAGTAAAAGTAAAAATTTTTAATCATTCCTCCAAAAGAACCCATCAGCAAGTGGCTAATCAATATGCAAGTTGATCAAAGAGCATAAAGTTAAATACTTTCACATAATAATGAAAGACCAAGAACAAAAAATGTTTGTTTTCATGTGTTGGAAAAACTACAGTAAATGATGTGGGATGAGGTAGGGTTTTTTTTTGTTTGTTGGTTATCAACTTATAATGGAAGTCTGGCCTAAAATGTCACCTCTTCAGATATAGAGGTTGGGAGCTTGTTTCTGGGAGAGTCATAATGATAAACAGGGAAAGTATCTTGGTGAGACTGCATAGATGTTCTGAAATGGGTTCCAGTCAATTAGACATGTATAGAAAAGTCTCCTTTATTGGCTACAGAGACATTAATGATGAAGTCATCTTGACATCAGCCACTTCCTCTCTTTACTTACTTTGGAAACATCTTTGTTCAGAGTGTCCAATAAGAGATAATGCTATAAGCAGAAAGGTCATGGAGTTTTCACCCTCTCTGAGGCCACATGGCTCCATAAAACAACTTCAAGTCCTTGCTCTCTGTATTTGTTTTCTTTTTAGGTAGAGATTGGAACATCCAACCTTGTAAGTCTGATAGATCTGAAGCACAAGTTGGAGTGACCTTCTGGATAAGACTTTACTCCAGGGGCAGCCAGGTGGCATAGTGGATAGAGCACTGGCCATGGAATCAGGAGGACCTGAGTTCAAATCCAGCTTCAGACACATAACACTTACTAGCTGTGTGACCCTGGGCAAGTCACTTAACCCCACTGCCTAGCCAAAAAAAAAAAAAAAGACTTCACTCCAGTTGCATCTGGGATGATGGTATGTAGGCCCTGAGCTAAGTTTTGAGCCTCATCTCTGCCCCCAAAACCTAGGTAGCATGGGGAATTTTTTTCCTATTTATCTTTTGTGATTATAACACACACACACACACACACACACACACACATATATATATATATATATATATATATATATATATATATATATATATATATATATTTTTTTTTTTTAATGCAGGAATAATATTACCATAAAAAACTGCCTTCTTATCTAAACATCCAAGAGTTCATATAGCATTACAAGTATTGCAACAGTTCTCCATACAATCCAAGAAAGCATATTCTATTGTATTTAAGTTAAAGAAATACCTCACAGAATAGTTAATTTCATTTTAATGTTAACCTTAGGCCAAATAGTTTTCTCTTTCAGTGCAAGGTAACTTCCCAGGAATTAGGGGAAAAAACAAACAAATGATTTGAAAAGAAATGTGATTTAAAAAGAGTCAAGGAGAATAAAAGCACACATACACCCACACTAAGTGATGATTTCCATTAGAAAAGGTCCATCTGTAACAAATTCAAGGTATTTGGAAGTCACTGTTGCCCATATTTGTTTGTTTATGTATTTATGTTTTTATTTATTATCAGTAGAAGAAAATTTCAACCATGGGTAAAGAAATATTTATAAGAATAAGAAGAGTTTTATTTATTTGCTTCAGCAGTATGTGAAATGGGTCTTTATTTTTTTTTCCTTTTAAAGTTTTATTATTACCTTTTATTTATTTATTTTTGTAATTAATTTTTTTATTTTTAGTTTTCAACATTCACTTCCATAAGATTTTGAGTTTAAAATTTTCTCCCCACTCTCTTCTCTCCCCTCCCCAAGACAGCATGCAATCTGATATAGGCTCTACTTATACATTCATGTTAAATATATTTTTCACATTAGTCATGATGTAAAGAAGAATTAGAATTAATGGGAGGAACCATGAGAAAGAAGAAACAAAACAAAACAAGTGAAAAGGATCTTTAAAATACACATTTCTTGTCTCTAGGTTTGCTTCCCTTATTATTCCTATTAAATTTCCAATCAGGATTTTATATCCGATCTGGGATACTGAAACTGACATTCCTTGTTATTCCTCCTACTGTCTCCTCCACTCCCATCTACTTCCCAGACCTTTACAGAGTGATCTCTATTTTCTTAGACAGAAAAAACAAACAAAAAACCCAACTCCATCACTTGGGGGTTAGATTTTGGGTGATAAACTTCCTTGAGTTGGTTTTAGCTTTTGGCATACAAATGGTCAAAGCCTTTTCATAGATTTTATCTTAGCTTTCACTTCCCCACAAGTATATATACACATACACATACACGCACATATACATACACACGCACATACATATGTGCATATATAAAAAACTATACATATGCATACATATATACCTGCATATAGACATAGAGAGAGTCTCATTATACTTTGAGCAACTCCATGCCCAAATAAGGGAGCAGAAAATTACTCTAGTAGAATTGAGGTATCAGTAAGCAATAACCATTCTAATGAGATAAATGATAATATTAGACCTAATATTTAAAGTTATGCTCAGGCAACTGGTAGCCTGCCAACAAATTTAGATTATTATGAATTCTTGAAATTGAGCATTTGTGATATTAATTTAATTTACTTTGAAAAATCAGTCACTACTTGTGTTCTAACTCACAAATAGAAAGATGTCAAATGAATCTTGCCCTCTAACTTTGTGTGTGTATATATATAATGTATGTATGTATATATGTGTATGTATATATACCCATATAAATTTATGAAAAGTGTCTTATTTCCTTCTTTGTAAAAATATCCATATACTAACATAGAATATTTTATTAAATTATGGGATATAGGTTTGTTAAGGAAATTCATTTTACCCACTTAAGTAGGCACTTTCTCTGAAATTTATAGTCTTTGAGAATTTGCCTAGAACACTGAGAGTACATTGTCTAGGTTCATATAGCCAACGTGTGTCAGAGATGGGATTGGAATCCAGATCTTCCTGGCTCTAAGACCAGCTTTATATCCATTACATTACACTGCCTTGATAAATTACTTGAAGGATAAAAGTGCAGTTTTTTGAGTTTAGAGCCATTCTTGTAGAATGGCTTAGGAGGAGAGAGAGCTTTTGAAATGTGACTTAAAACAAACAAAAAAAATATGTTATTATATTTTTTTCTCTGCAAGTAATTCTTCCAAATAAAAAACACTTGATGTGGACTCAAATATAAATACAGAGATCCTGTGGTTTTACTTGATTCCTGTAAAATAAAAACAAAAATAAAAAATAAATCTACTTTCCTGGAATGTGAGTCACAAGAGATATTGTAAACAGATCTAATCACAATCGTAACTGGATAGAATTTTTGCATATTATGTTTTTGTCCAAAAATCATGACAGTTTGAATTCAGGTATGTGATCATGAATTTATCTCAATTTCATAAAGTTCAAATTGTTGAAAGTAGCTAAAAAGTAAGCTCAATGTGAACTTTTCCTTTTGGCTACCAGAAAGCTCAACTACTAAACAATTATTGTAGTTGATTATTTGGACATTTTTAAGTACTATATATTTTCAGTGGCAGCATGGTTTAGGGGCTAAAGTGCTGGGCTTGGAGTAAATCAAGCAATAAAAAAAATTTCATAAATACCTATTTATGTGCCATATGTGAAATGGTATGAATACAAAGACCCTGTTCTATCAAGTAGCTTACATGTTATCAATGGAGACAACATTTATATGTGCAAGGATACTCAGAAAAAATACAAAATAAATACAAGGTAGTTAGGAAGGAAGGACATTTGTAGTTAAGAGGATTAAGGAAGGCTTTGTTTAGAAGGTGATAACTTGAGTTGCTTCTTGAAAGAAATGAAAAATTCTTCAAGGTGGAAATGAAGAGGATGTTTATTATAGGTATAGGCAGTGGAAAAAGATGGAGAAATCCCCCAATAGTTTAGGTGATGGGAAAAGGGGAGAAAATCCTCCTGAGCTCACTGCTTAAACATAGGCTTTGGAACCTATGTCCCTGCCCTTTGTATGATGATCCAGTTCTAAGGAGAAGAGTATAAGACATGAGTACTAGGCAGATTCAATTTTGAATCATAATGTGATTTCTTATTGATGAGTTTCCTGAGGGAACCAAAGAAGTTCAAAAGCAGTGAAACTGGTGGGAAATGGAGAGGAATATTTTCTTTTTCTTTCTTTCTTTCTTTAATGCTCAGAAGGCAACAAAAGGAAGGCCAAAAAATCAAATGAGCAGGACAACTTTTAAAGTTGCATGTTCTATTTATTCATTATTTAAAAGAAGCAAGCGGCATACAATAGAGATCTATAATTTCCTATAAAATTCTCTTATTTTTCTCTGTTCTACTATATATATATATAGCTCCTTTACATTCTGTATTATCATATTCCAAGTCATCTGCTAAATCCTGTATTATCCTGACTGTGGCTCCATGATTTCTAAACTGTTTCTTTCCAGCTGCTTGCAATATTTCTTCCTTGAACTGGGAACTCTGAGATCTCTTTTAGGAGGTGATTAATGGATTCTTTCAATGTCTATCTTATCCTCTGATTCTAGGATATCAGGGCAGTTTAATACTTCCTTGAAATATGATATCTAGGCTCTTTTTTTGATCATGGCTTTCAGGTAGTCCAATAATTCTTAAATTATCTCTCCTGGATCTATTTTCCATGTCAATTGTTTTTCCAATGAAATATTTCATATTTTCTTCTATTTTTTTTCATTCTTTTGACTTGTTTCATTGTTGTTTTTTTTAATATCTTATGCAATTATTTAGCTTTCACTTGCCCACAGATGATAAAGGGTTCAACAACTGGTCTGAAGAAGATTACAGTAGCCTCCTTGATGGCAGTGGGTACAGGACTCTATTCTGCTGTGCATACGTGGATCTGGCCCACAATACTTGTTTATGGTCCCAAAGCAAGACAGAATACTAACTAGCACATCAAAGCTTACAGTTCTTCACAGATAAGAGCACAAGCCAGGAGAGTAGTAAGCATACCTTTCCTTAGATTGTACCACCCAGGAAGAACTGAAGACTTTCAGACCCCCAGAACTACCTCTGAAAACAGCCGCACAAAAAAACCTGAAGGTTAGAACTGTGCTCCCTTAATCCCAGAAGTGGAGCCCAATTTTCACATAAAGTTAAACGTCAAAAAATAGGCTGAAAAAAATGAGCAAACAACAAAAAAAGAACCTGACAATAAAAAGTTACTGTAGTGACAGGGAAGATTAAAACAGAAATTCAGGAGAAGAAAAAAGAAATGAAAGCAGCTATATGCAAAGCCTCAAAGCGAAAAATGTGAATTGGTCTCTATCCCTGGAAGAGCTCAAAAATGATTTAAAAATCAGAGAAGAGGAAAAGCAGGGAGAAGAAATCAAAATGATACAAGAAAGAGTCAAGAGCTTGGCAAAAGAAATATAAAAAAAAATAAAGAAAATAATAACTTGAAAAACAGAATAGGCCAAATGTTAAAAGAGGCACAAATCCACTGAAGAGAAGAATTCTTTTAAAAGAAGAATTGGCTAAATGGGGAAAAAAGTTACAAAAATTCACTAAGAAAAGAATTTGTTAAAAAGTAGAATTGGTCAAATGGAAAAGAAGGTACAAAACTCACTAAAAAAAATAATTCCTTAAAAATTAGAATTGGTCAAGTAGAAGCTAATAACTCCATGAGACCTCAAGAAATAGTAAAACAAGTAAAAAAAAATAGAAAAAATGTGAAATGTCTCATTGGAAAAAAAATTGACATGGAAAATAGATCCAGGATAGATAATTTAAGAATTATTGAGCCACCTGAAAGCCATGATTTAAAAAGAGCCTAGATATCATATTACAAGAAATTTTTAAGGAAAACTGTCCTACTATCCTAGAACTAGGGAGTAAAATAGAAATTGAAAAAATCCACTGATCACTTCCTGAGAGTTCCCAAAATGAAAACTCCCAGGATTATTATAGCCAAATTCCAGAGTTCCTGGGATGCAGAGCCACAGTCAGAATCATACACAATTTAGCAGCTTCTACATTAGAGGATCAAAGGGTGCAGAATATGCTATTCCAGAGGGCAAAGGAGCTAGGATTACAACCAATAAGCACCTATCCAGTAAAATTTAGCATAAGTCTTTGGGGGATGGGGGGGGATGGATATTTAATGAAATAGAGCACTTCCAAGCATTTCTGATGCAAAAAACCAGAGCTGAAAAGCTAATTTGACCTTCAGATACAAGTCTCAAGAGAAGCATAAAAAAGTAAACAGGAAAGAGCAATCATAATAAATTCAGTAAGGTTTAACTGTTTACCTTCCAACATGAGAAGATGATACTTAAAACTCCTAAGAACTTTCTCATTACTAGGGCAGTTGGAAGGAGTGTAAATAGACAAAGGGCATGGGTATGAGGTGACTATTTTGACATGATGACTAAAAAAGTGAACATAAGAAGTGAGAAAAAAGAAAATGCTGGGAGAAGGGGAAATGAAGGTTAGAATAGGGTAAATTATCTTACATAAAAGAGGTGCTAAAAAGCTTTCACAGTGGAGGGGAAGATGGGGGAAGTGGGAGGGAGCACTTGAACCTCACTCTTTTTGGAACTGGCTCAAAAAGGAAATGACTCACCATCAATAAGTCATAGAAATCTATTTTACCCTACAGGAAAGTAGGAGGGGAAGGGGATAATCAAAGAGGGGGTCTGATAGAAGGGAGGGTGGATTGCAGGAAGCAGTAGCCAGAAGCAAAACACTTTTGAGGAAGGGCAAGTTAAAAGGAGAAAGAGAGACAGAGACATAGAGAGAGACAGAGAGAGAGAAGAATAAATGGGGGAAATATGGAGCAAAATACATGGTGATCATAAGCGTGAAAAAATTTATAGCAATTTTCTCTGAAAAAGGCCTCATTTCTTAAAAAGTACAGAGAACTAAGTCAAATTTATAAGAATATAAATCATTTCCCAATTGATAAATGGTCAAAGGATATGAATAGGCACTTTTCAGATGAATAAATCAAAGCTATTTATAGTCACATGAAAAACGCTTTAAATCACTATTGATCAGAGAAACATAAATTAAAATGACTTTGAGATACCTCCTCACACATATCAGATTGGCTAATATGACAGAAAAAGAAAATGAGCAATGTTGGAGGTGATGTTGAAAAATTGAGACACTAATGCATTGTTGATGGAGTTGTAAACTGATTCAATCATTCTGGAGAGCAATTTATAACTATGCTCAAAGGGATATAAAACATGCATATGCTTTGACCCAGCAGTACCACTACTAGGTCTGCACCACAAAAAGAAAAAAACAAAATGGAAAAAGGACCTATACGTACAAAAATATTCACAGGAGCTCTTTTTGTAGTGGCAAAGAATTGGAAATTGAGGGGATGCCCCTCAACTGGGGAATAGTTGAACATGAATATAATGGAATATTATTATGCCATAAGAAATAATGAGCAGAATTATTTCAGACAAACCTGGGAGAGATTTGTATGAACTAATGCAGAGTGATGTGAGCAGAACCAGGAGAACATTCTACATAGTAATAGCAATATTGTATGATGAATCACTGCAAGTGACTTAGCTATTTTCAGCCTTACAATGATCCAAGATCATACCAAAGAAGGAGTGATGATGAAAAATACTATCTGCCTCCAGAGAAAGAACTGATGGCATCTGAATACAAATTGAGCCATACTATTTTCCTCTCTTTCTCTCTCTCTGTGAGTTTCCTTTCACAAAATGATTAATATGAAAAAAAAAATTATGTCAAGTTGCTTATCATCTCAGAGAGGGGTGAGGGGAAAAAGGGAGACCTAGAATTTGGAACTCAAAAGTTTAAAAAAATGTTAAATTTTTTTACATGTAATTGGGGAAAATAATATTTCAAAAACAAAACAGTCTTTTTATTCTTCAGTGTGTAATTTATTCTTTGTTTTTGCAATATCCAAATATAATTTTTTAAAATGTGATTTTAAAAGTTACTAAACCCCTAGACCTAGTGATAATGGTACAGGCCTATACCCTAAAGAAATAAAAAAAAGAGATAAAAGTCACTTATGTATATATGTGTATATGTGTGTATATATATGTACATATATATACACACACATATACATATATATGTACATACACATATACACACATATGTATGTGTATATATTATATATATATATATAGGATATACACACACACATATATATATACATATATAGATAGATATATAGATATATTTATCAGCTCCTCTTTAGTGGCAAAGAGCTGGAAATTAAGAGGGTCACCATCATTTGAGGAACAGCTGATCAAGTTTTGGCATAACATGTAACGGAATATTACTATGCTGTTAAAAATTATGAAAGAGACAATTTTAGAGAAGACTTGGAAGACTTAAAAGAACTGAAGTCAACTGATATGAGATGAATCAATTTATATTCTAATAACACTGTAAAACAACATTGTAAAAATAAATCACTTTTTAAGACAAACTGTGAGCCACACAATGGCCATACAATGACCAAAGATGATTCCAAAGGGCAGATAATAATCATGGTACCTATCTCCTGACAGAGGTATAAATACGCAGAATAAGATAAACATTTTTGGACATGGACTTTGCTTTGCTTGAAGGGAGTTTCTATTTGAAGAGATATGAATTTGGGCAGGGGTTGGGGTGAAGGAAGAAGGTATCGATAGTGATGAAGAAAAGAAAAAAAAGAAAGAAAATAGCAATAATGAAGCATTTAAAAATACATAGAAAAGAAGGAAGCTTAGGCACACTGCCTGACACATAGTAGGTACTTATTATATTGAATTAAAAGAAACAGGTAAAAACTGGTCAAGAAACTGAATAATTTGTCTATATTGAGTGAAAAATCAAATCTATTAATTTTCAACTGAGATAATAAATTTTTTTTTTGTCATCTGCATCACAGGAACATAATCATATACTGGGAAACAAAGTCCCTTAAAAAAAACTTCAGCTAATTGTGTGGATACAATTTTAAGAAATTATCTCTATTGAAGAGAGTAACTGCTAGGTCTCAGCCTTCCTTTAGTATACTAGGACCTCACCACATAATGCTCTCTTCCAGTTCCATATCACATTATGGAAGAAAAAGTATTAGTAACCATAAGGTGGCATTGCTATTTCTGGTATTTACAGAACATGGAAGATACCAAGTTTCCTTAATCCTATGGTATGTAGAAAGTATGACAATTTATAAAATATAAGGTCCCATTTGGAAATTTTATCACAGCATACTACTACAAAACTACTGCTACAACTGCTACTCCTCCTCCTACTATTATCTCATATTTAAATAGTGCCTTACTGCTTACAAAGTACTTTTCCTCACAACAGCTTTGGGTAGATAGTAGAAGTATTACTAATTCCATCTTACTTATGAGGAAATTTCTCCATCTCTGAAAAAAAGTGGAGCTTTACAAATATTTAAAGTGATACTTCTAGTAGGTCACAGTATTAATTTCACTTCTCTATTTTATTTGGCTTTAAAGCTATGGGCCATTTGGAAGTTTGCAAACAGGGACAGGAAGACTGAAATCTCTTGCTAATTGTATAATCTCATCACTTATTCTGCAAATCACACATACAGATATTAAGAATGACTGATTAAATAGAATGGTGAATGTTTGCATTATTCGGGTATTGCTATCTTTAGACGAATAAGCTAAATGGCTTCTTCCTTCAATTGTTCTTTCTCTGTGCCTCTGCCCTTTACATCCTCAGTCTACTTTTATTTAGGTTCCCAAGATTTTATAAAAATCAACAAAATGTGTCTGTTCATTTTAGATAAAAGTTTCTTACCATATTAATTCCATTAAATATGGGAACAGTTATTGTAACACTTGATGAAAATGATAAAAGCATTCATACTTGGGACTGTTAGTTATATGTAAATGAATTAACTTAACAAAAGTAAACAGGCACCCTATAAGTAACCTGGGAGATAAAAATATCTGCTGAAATAGACCAGGATAAAATAAAACTATTTCTCTAAGCAAAAATTCTAGTAATATAATCCTTGAGTTTACAAAACATTTACAAAGTATTGATGCTAGTGTTCAACAGAAAACTCTTGCATGAAATTCTATAACCAATAAATTGAATAGCAGATGATACTTATCAACCGAGCTACGAATGAATATTTAACTAATTTTGGGCATTCAGACAAATGGCAAGGAGTTTGTAAATTTTTGAAGTGTGATAAAAAAAATGGCAGTGGTCACCTAAAAACTGTACATGAACACTATTGGGTAACTCATTAGATAACTCTTAAGTGCAACTTGACCACTGATTTAACAAGGTTACAGTTTAAACCACACCAATCATTTGGTTTGTAGGAACTGGACATCAATATCAACCACTCTCTAGAACTAAAACCACATTGGGAAATAGTTGTGGGTAAGACTTATACAAGCTAGCAAGGGACTACCTTACTAGGAGAGCTACTTAACAGGCTAGAAGAGTATTGAATTATGACAGAAATTAGAAGGTGAGTCAAAATAATTACATATTACATTCAGAAAGCCACTCACCAATTTAGTGTGGACTCTGAATTTGCTGAAAGTCCTCAAAAAAAAAACCCATCTCATTTATCTAACAAATTTTGTGATTACAAATGAATCAATGAATTTGAGGATCAACATCTTAAGAAAGACTGGTAAATCTTAAATATTATTTTTTAAATTTAATTTTTTTCACTTAACAAAAAAATTATTTTCTCTCACCTCTACTTCCTGTCTTCTTGAAAAAGAAAAAGAATTGGGGTGGGGCAGAGCCAAGATGGTGGAGTAATAGCAATGACTTGCTTAAGCTCTCCCACAAACCCCTCCAAATACCTCTAAAAAATGGCTCTAAACAAACTGTAGAGCAGCAGAACCCACAAAAAGACAGAGTGAAACACATTTCCAGCCCAAGACAACCTAGATGGTTGATTGGAAAGGTCTATTGAGCCAGGCTAGGAGAGTAATGCAGTTTAGTGAGGGCACCCAGGCAAAGGCCAGCCCTCAGGGGACTGAATCACAGGCAACTATGGTGGTTTCAACCCACAAATGCCAAAGACAACTTAGAAGGTCAGTAGGAAAAGTCTGTGATCATGGTGAGAGAGAAGGTTGGTCTCAGCCCCAGCCCCAGAGCAGCCCCAGGGCAGTGGCTGCTTCTGGAGCTCAGCCCACAGACTGAGGGAAAATTGAGTGGCTGATCAGAGGGGGATTGCAGGGATCTCTTTGCTGGTTGCTGAGGCAGGATTCTCTTGCTTTGCCCTTGCTTGGATCTAAGTCACAGCTCTGGGTGGCTGTCCTGGGGCAAGGAGGAGTGCTGGTGTGGTGGAGTTTGTAATGGCAGTGGAGATAGAATCCTCCTCACAGTTCCAAGGCAGAAAAAATCGCTTGTGGTCACTCATAGACCACAGCATAGGTCAGGAAAGGTTTTAAACACCTTGCCCTTAATTGTGCCACCTTGGAAGAATGGAAAATTTACAAGCCCCTAGAAGTGTCTCTGAAAACAGGTGGACAAAATCCTCCTAAGCTTGGGACAGTACATTCTCCACACTGGAAGCAGACCCCAAACTTAGCAAAGAGTTTATAACTCAAGTGATTGGCTGGGATCATGAGCAAACCTCACAAAAAAGTCAGACTACAGAATCTTTCTTTCGTGACAAAGATTAAAACATACAACCAGAAGAAGACAACAAAGTCAAAGTTCCTACATTCAAAGCCTTCAAGAAAAAGAGGAATTAGTCCCAGGTCATGGAAGAGCTCAAAAATGATTTTGAGAAGCAAGTAAGAGAAGTAGAGGAAAAACTGGGAAGAGAAATGAGAGTGATGCAAGGAAATCATGAAAAACAAGTCAACAGCTTGCTAAAGAAGACCCAAAAAATACTGAAGAAAAGAACACCCTAAAAATTAGCCTAACCCAAATGGCAAAAGACGTCCAAAAAGCCAAAGAGGAGAAGAATAACTTCAAAAGCAGAATTGGCCAAATGGAAAAGGAAGTCCAAAAGCTCACTGAAGAAGATACTTCTTTATAAATTAGAATGGAACAAATGGAAGCTAGTGATTTCATGAGAAATCAAGACGTAAAACAAAACCAAAAGAATGAAAAAATAGAAAACAATGTGAAACATCTCACTGGAAAAACAACTGACCTAGAGAATACATACAGAGAGATAATTTAATAATTATTGGATTATCTGAAAGCCATGATCAAAAAAAGAGCTTCGACATCATCTTTCAAGAAATTTTCAAGGAAAACTGCCCTGATATTCTAGAACCAGAGGGTAAAACAGGAATTGAAAGAATCCACCAATCACCTCCTGAAAGAGATCCCCAACGGAAAACTCCTAGGAATATTGTAGCCAAATTCCAGAGTTCCCAGGTCAAGGCTAAAATATTGCAAGTAGACAGAAAGAAACAATTCAAGTATCATGGAAACATAATCAGGATAACAGCTTCTAGAGTAAGGGACAAGAGGGCTTGGAATATAATATTCCAGAGGGCAAAGGAAATGGGATTACAACCAAGAATCACCTACCCAGAAAAACAATATAATCCTTTAGGGGAGAAAATGTATATTCAATGAAATAAAGGACTTTCAAGCATTCTTGATGAAAAGACCAGAGCTGAATAGAAAATATGACTTTCAAATACAAGACTCAAGAAAATCATGAAGAGGTAAACAGGAAAGAGAAATCATAAGGGACTTATTAAGGTTGAACTGCTTACATTCCTGCATGGAAAGATGATATTTGTAACTCATGAGACCTTTATAAATATTAGATTAGTTGGAGGGAAAAATTATGTGGATGGATAGATAGATAGATAGATAGATAGATAGATAGATAGATAGATAGATGGCACAGGGTGAGTTGAAGATGAAGAGCTGACCTTCTAAGTTGTTTCTGATGTTTGTGGGCTGAGAAATCTGGAAACCACTTCTGCTGCCAGTGAGTCAGTCCCCCAGGCCTGCTCCAGCTCTGCTGGGGCTGGGTCTGTGCTGGTATGGCCTGAGCTAGACTGTGCTCCTCTCTCAGCCCTTTGCAACAGACCCTTCCTGTCCACCTTCCATGTTGTCTTGGGCTGGTAATCTGCCTCATTCTTTCTTTTTGTGGGTTCTGCTGCTCTTGAATTTGTTCAGAGTCACTTTTTTAAAGTATTTGAAAGGGTTTGGGGGAAAGCCCAGGCAAGTCCGTGCTTTCACCATGACATCTTGGCTTTGCCCTATCTGCTTCAGTTTTATGGGAGAGTTCAGCCCACCTCATATTCAGTCATGACTACTAACTGCATATTTGCCTCCTTCCCCCCCCGCCTTGTTTGTCATCTTTCTTTCACCTTTTCCCTCCTCACCTGTGTTTTGGTTCTGTCCCCCATTCTGGCCTCCCTTCTGTCAGGCATCTCCCTACTTAATCTCTTCCCCTCCTACCTCCCTGTTGGGTAAGAGAGATTTCTACATTCAACTGATTATGTATATTATTCCCTCTTTGAGTCAATTCTGATGAAAGTAAGGTTGAAGCAATGGCTAGCCTTCACTTTCCTCCTTTCCACTACACTGTAACAGGTTTCTCTCACCTCTTCATATGAAATAATTTGCCCCGTTCTACCTCTCTCTTCCTTCTGCATTCAGTGTACACTTCTTTCTCTCTCCTTAATTAATTTTATGTCATTCCCTCAAATCCTACTTATACTCTCTGCCTATGAATACTCCTTACAGCTTTATTATTAGTGGTGTAATTCTTTAGAATTACAAGTATCATCTTCCCATATATGGATGTAAATTGCTTAGCACTACTGAATCCTTTATGGTTTTTTTAAATGGAACTTTTTTTGGGGGGGGGGTGAGGCAATGGGTGGGTTAGGTGACTGGCCCAAGGTCACACAGCCGGTAAATGTGAAGTGTCTGAGTGCCTGAGGTCAAATTTGAAATCATGTCCTCCTGACTCCAGAGCCAGTACTCTATCCATTGTGCCATCTAGCTGCCCCTTTATGTTTCTTTTGAGGCTTGATACTGGAAATCAAAATTTTTGTCCAGCTCCATTCTTCTTCTTATGAGAGTTTGAAATCTTTTTATTTCACTGAATGACCTTTTTCCCTTGAAGTATTATGCTTAATTTTTCCAGGGAGGTGATTCTTGGTCATAGTCCTATCTCCTTTGGCTTCTGGAATATCATGTTCTATGACTTCAGATTCTTTGATGTTGCAGATGCCAAGTAATAATCTTTCATTAATTTCAGGATCAGAAACTTTAATCTATAGCTTTGCTAATTTATAGTTCAAAAGGAAAAATTTGCGATTTGCTTTTTGTTAAAAAAAAATCTGATATGTAGGTTTGTAGATAATGTTGTCCTCTTTAGAATTTCTGCCTCGATCTTCCCTGTCCCCCATAATAAGAATCTATAGTCATTGTACGTTTCTTTTTGCTCATGGTGTTTGCTTATTTCCTGACCTTTAAAAAAACTGAACTCTCCTGCTTGGGAGCAGGGAACACTGACCCGAGCTTCTTGTGCTGGGAGCCCCAGGCCTAGTCACTGGCTTTGTGTGCTAGGGGCTTAGGTGCTGGCACCTTAGGTGCTGGCAGTCGAAGGCTGTAGGGTTTTGGCAGCTTACCTGCTATTAGGCTAGAATCAGCAACACCAGAACACTAGGGGTAGGGGTAGGTAGTCTGGCCTCTAGAGGTTGCCTGCTCATCTGGGCCTTTCGTTCTTTTCTTTGGTTCCTTGCAGATGGATGTTTTGCTGCTGCAGGATGTTTCTCCACATGGGACTTTCCCTCTTGGAATTGTGCTTCCTAGAGTTTTGCTGAGGCACCAGGAGACTTGGCTGCCAGAGAATGTCATGGCACGTGGCTATTTTATGAGCCAGCATTCAGGGGTCTTGGTGCTGCTGATTGCCTGCTCCACCATCTGGGGTTCAGCATCTCCCCCTGGTATGCTGAGGTGGGGCTTTTGCTAGCTTGCTGGGACATCTCCCCTTCTGTACTGATTCCCCCTCCCCCACAGCAAGAGAGGCCTTGCCCATTAATCCCCTAAGCTTCCTGGGCTACAGGACTGCTGCACTCCATCTTTCTGCTGGTTCAGCTATTCCATGGTTTTTGCCTGGGGTAATATTTTCTGGGCTTTCAGAGGTTAATAGGGGAGAGTGAGAGATATTTACTTCTTACTCCTCCATCTTTTTTTGCACTTGTTTTCCAGTCTTCTGTCTTACTTCGGCTGCTCCTGGGGTCAAAGGGGGCATTGTCTCAAGCTTTTTGTGCCAGGGACTACAGTCCCTGGTTGTTTACCTCATGTTGCACGGATGTTGCCCTGAGACCCACAGAGGTATCTGGTGCTGCTCTGAAGGCATGGGCTTGCAGGGGCCAGCACTGCAGGAGGTCATAGGGGGTCTGGCAGCTTACCTGGTGCTGAGCCGAGGTCCCAGTGCTGGTGTCTGTCCATGTATTGAGGCCTCTTGTGGGTTCTGGCACTGGTATCTGCCTGTTTGCCCAGGTCTAGGCTGAAGCAAGTGGTGGATCATGGTGCTGGCATCTGCTTATTCACCTGGTTATGCTGAGGCGCTTGGGGAGTTCCAGCATTAGCATTTTCCCATTGCCTGGCTAGTGTAGCATTTGCCTTCTACACCACACTTAGGCTCTACACCTCCTGCTGGCAAGCTGAGGTGGGTCTTGCTGCTTGGCTTGCTGGGATGCTTCCTGTTTTAGACTGTGTTCCCCTTTTACCTGAGTGAGACAGACTTTTCCTGACTGCCTTCCTTGGGCTAAAAGGTTGTTTCACCCTGTCTTTTTCCTGGTTTTGCTGTTCCAGGATTTGCTTTGGGGCACTATTTTATGGTTGTTAGGGAGGTAAATATGAGAGAATTAAGTCCTCCTCAATCTAACATTCTCTCTTTCCCCAATAATTTTGCACATACATTATTGCTCTCTGACAAAAAACATACCTTATAACCCAGAAGTTGAATGTAAGGTTATTGAGAAACAAGGACACTTTATTTTTGTCTCTGAGTTTGCAGTATCTAGCATAGTTACTTGCATATAGTTAGCATTGAATAAATTTTGTTGACTTAAATTGAATAGATATAAGCTTAAGCAAAAGAGTCATGGGGATTTTATTGGATGGAAATTCTAAGTGTTCATTCCCCAGTGAAATTACATATATTATTTTTATTCAGCTATTTGTGTCCATATTACTTCCTCCAATAGAATTTCAGTTCCTTGAGGCCAGAGACTGTTTCTTTTTTATCTTTGTATCATGAGGACCAGAATCAGTGCCTGGCACATAGTAGGCTCTGAACAAATGCTTGTTGAATGAATGCATGAATGAAAGATATCTTTTTGTTTCTTACATCATTTAACCCATTAAAGATATGGGTTCGGTTATAAATTTCTGACTTCTGGAAGAAAACCTTTGCATTACTTAACTGGGCAGTGCACCCAATTGAGATGAAAAATCTGTTTTTGGTTAAAGAAGGTTTTGCAGATTGATTCTTACTCTTCCCTAAAATTAGTTATTTTTTCCTTTTAAATAATTATTTTATAATTTTTCAAATTAACAATAATTTCTTTTCCCTGACACCTACTCCCTGCTCCAACTGACACAAAAATAAAAATAAAGTACTTGTAACAAATATACTGTATATTGGACATCTCAAAATTGGATGTATTACAGACATCTCATACTCAGCATGTATAAAAGTGAGCTTAATTATCTCTTCTTTGGCACTGATAAAACCCTGACAAAACACAGCCCTGATCACCTCACACCCGGACTGCTGCCATAGTTTTCCAGCTGGTTTCAAGTCTCCCTCCACTCAGCTGTCAAACTGATTTTCATAAAGAATGGGTCTGACATGTCACTCCTCCTTCTCCCCTAATTTAGTAAACTCCAGTGGCTTCCTAACATTTCCAGGATCAGATGTAAACTCTTCTGATGACCAGAGCCCTTTGTAACCTGGCCCTGTCCTACCTTTCTAGTCTTCTTATACAGCTGTCCCTTAAAGCCCATGTATTCTGAGATCTAGTCACACTGGCTTGCTTGCTGTTCTTCCCACATGACAATATATATCCTAATTGTACATTTTCACTGGCTGCTTCCCATGCCTGGAATTCTCTTCCTCCTTAATTCTACTTCCTGGCTTTTCTGAGTTTCTTTAGGTCCATGTTAAAATTTCACTTTTCTTCAAGAAGCCTTCCGTGATCCTTCTTAAGGCTGTCAGCCTTTCCTCTGCGATTAAGTGGCACAGTGGATAGAATGCCAGACTTGTAAGAGGAGTCAGGAAGACTGCACTTCCTGAGTTCAAATGTGGCCTCAGACACTGTTTGTCTCAGTTTCCTCATCTGTAAAACGAGCTGGATAAGAAAATGGCAAACCATTCTAATATCTCTGCCAAGAAAATCCCAAATGAGATCCCAAAAAAATCCCCAAAAGTTGGACATGACTAAAAAATGACTGAATCCTATCTTATTTGTACATAGTTGTTTGGATGTGGTCTCCCCAATTAGACTAAGAATTCTTTGAGAGAAGGGACTATTTTTGCCTTTCTTTGTATCCCTAATGCTTTGCAGAGTGCCTGACACAATAAATTACTATTGGTTTGAGTTGATTTGACACAGTTAAGTGAAGCAAATTGGCCATGTCTAAACATAAAGGTCTTATTCTGCATTTTGAGTCTATTTTCTCTTTGGCAGTAGGTGGGTAACAAGGTTTATATTTGGTTCTCTGGAATCACGGTTTGTCATTGAGAACATCAGGGTTCTCAAGCCTTTCAAAGTTGTTCTTTTTAAATGTTTTCATCATACAAATTATCCTCCTGGTTCTGCTCACTTCATTCTGTATCACTTCACAGAGGTCTCCATCTGTCTCATCATTTCTCAATCTCTCATTGCCCAATAATATTCCATTACATTCATGGAAGATACTTTGTTTAGTCATTTTCCAAATGTTGGACACCTCACAAGTTTCTAGGTTTTTGTTGCTATGAAAAGAGCTGCTATAAATATTTTTGTAGACATCAATATTTTTCCTATTTCTTTGATCTCTGGGGATAAATGTATAGTAGTTGTGTCCCTGGGTAAAGGAATAGGAGAAGTTTAGTGCCTTTTTAGGCATACTTCCAAATTGCTTTTAAGAATGGTTGGATCAATTCATAATTACAACAGTGTCTATTTTGGGTTTCTTGCAGCCCCTTCAACATTTGTCTTTTTCCTCTTTTGTCATATTTGCCAACCAGATGAGTGTGAGGTAGAACCTCAGTATTGCTTTAATGTGCCTTTCTCTAAATATTTGTGATTTGAAGTATATTTTTTCATATGATTGTTGATAGCTTATATCCTTCCTTTGAAAACTTCTTATTTATAGCCTTTGTTTAACTATCAGGAAATAGTTTTTGTTCTTAGGAATTTGGATCAGTTTCTTATATATTTTGGAAAGGAGACCTTTATCAGTGAAAAAACAAAAACAAAAACAAAAAAACCTTTTTACAAATATTTTCCGCCAGTTACTTGTTTTCCTTTCTAATTGCAATTTCATTAGTTTTGCTTGTACAAAAACCTCAACATTTTGTACAATAAAAATTATCTATTTTACCTTCTGTGTTTATCTCTATCACTTAGTTGGTCATAAACTATTTGAAAAGTAATTCTTCCTTTTTGTTTTAATTTGCTTATGATTTCACCTTTCATATCTAAGTCAAGGATCCACTTGGAGTTTATCTCAGTTATTATATGGTAGGCAGCTAGGTGGATAGAATGCTGAGGCTGGAGTCAGGTAGACCTGAGTTCAAATACGACCACAGATTCTTAGTAGCTCTGTGACACTTGACAAGTCATAAAACTTTTGTTTGCCTCAGTTTCCTTACCCATAAAATTGGGGTAATCACAGCACCAACCTCTCAGAGTTACTGTGAGTATCAAATGGGATAATATTTGTGAAGCCATATAAATGTTAACTACTACTATTATTATTATTAGTATTACCCAAGAATTTGCTGGTAATTTTTAACTGGCTCTCTAGAGAAAAATATGTATACATAATACACTTCTAAGTTAAATCTGCATTATTAACATGTTCTCTACTTTCTTAAGTCTAGGTAATCAACAAAACAAGAAATTAGGCCCTAGTTTGTAACATTTGCTAATTTTCTAGATGTAAATGCTCACATTGAAAATTTAACAATCAGTGGGAATGAGCTATAGTGCAACCCTGTTTTTACTAATTTTTGCCAGATTTCTAGTTTCCCCAGTATGGTGATTAAAACTGGAAGGTTTTAGCAGTCATTCATTTAAATGCCTACTAGGTACCAGGCACTATGCTAAGCAATAGGAATACAAAAGTCAGTTTTTCATCTCAAGAAGCTTACAGTCTAACTGGTAAACAGAATTAAACAGAATTTATAGAATTCTATTTCAAATAAATGATTAACTTCTCTTACAATTCTATTCTAATTCCAGTAAACAGAAGGCTGCAACAGTTGACAGAACTTCCTCTACAACATTCTTAGTCAGTGGTTATCCAGCTTCTACTTCAAGTGAAAGATAATTCACTAACTCCTGAGGCAAGCAATTTGCAAACAATTTTGAATATTAGTATGTTCTTTCTGTTAGTGAATATTACTACTACTATTACTACTACTACTACTACTACTACTTACTACTACTACTACTACTACTACTACTGCTGCTGCTGCTGCTGCTGCTGCTGCTGCTGGACTGCTATTACTGCTGCTATTACTACCAATAATAACTACTATTCCATTGGTCCTAGTTATATCCTCATCAACTACGCAAAATGCTTGATCTCTTTTTCATATTACCTTACTGCAAATATCAGAAGAGAGAAATATTTCCTCCCTCAGATTTTTCTTTTCAGGCTAAATATTCTTGGTATTTCAGTTGATCCTCATTTGATATTGGCCAGTTGAAATGGATTAACTTATTAGGTATGGGTGAGAAGACATGATTTCTAAGGTTTCTTCTAAACTCAGAATCCAGTAATTCTATTATTCTAATTCTAAGCCATTTATAGGCCATTCCACACTTGTTCCAAACAACCTGTGGAGATGGCCACCCCCAAATTTTTTGCATTATTGGCCCTTAGGGAAATGTACACTCAAAACACGCATTATAATTGTATAATAACTTACATATAGCACAAATTATAATAATAATGTCATATAATCTCTATTTACATTAATAGATATATTAATTACAGTATTACCATATTCTTGTCTAGATGGTAGCTCATCTGTTATTTTTTCTGTCTATTCATATGGCTTGCTAAATATTTGCAGAGTTTATCCCTGTAAGCTTGGCATTTTACCATCTAAGAAGTGAATGTCATCTTCAAAGGAGGAGATTTTGTTGTGTGTTCCCTTTTTCAGATTACTCATGGAAACATTATGACAATATTAATTATGATCAGGTCCAACCAATCCTTGAGAAACTCCATTGTTCTTTAAGATTATACACTAAAAAGAAGTCACTCTATTTCACAGTGATAATTTTCATGTATCAAGTCACTTTTCTCCAAACTGTTGTGAAGGTTCATATTATATTATACACAATGATTATTATATATTCACAAAAGCTGTTTAGCTTATGTAATAAATGTATAGTCAGTTGGAACTTTAAACTTTATAAAATATGAAACCAAGGAAATAGTCTTTCAGATGAAAACTATGCAACTAAATAAACAACAATAATAACAAATAATTCTGATAATTAGAAGCCAAAAAATAAGTTTCTGCCCTTAAAAATTCTAAATAAATTTTAAATATGAGTCTATCTAAAAACAAAAATGCTAAAAATTACTTTAGTTGTCTTAACTTTTTTTCCATGTTCTCTTTATGCAATTTAGCAAATAACAAAGTTAGTAATCAGGATGATCATATATTATTTTGACTCACATATATTATATACAATGCTAATATTACTGTAAGCATATCATGAAAAGTATCCAATTTAACTTAGAACTTATTTTTCCAAAAGAGAAAAATGAAAAACAACCTAAGAAAGTGTCATGAAGACAGATGCCTATAAATTTATACAGGCTAAAGTATGTATGTGTTGGGGTAGAACTAGAAGTGCCAAGGAGAGGACAAGAAGAGAGATCAAGGAGAATAACAATGTGTGCATATGGGGCTGTGAATTTTTGTTACCTGAGCATTAAGCAACTCCTCACACTTGCGAGCTTGTTTTTCAATGGCAGAGATATACTGTTTTTCAATAGATTCTTCTTGCTGCTTAACTGTAGTCTGCAGTAATGCCTGAAAACAAGCAAAAAAGGGAATTTGTACAGAGAAGGCACTTGAAGTCCCCAGCTAGTACAAGAAAATTCTGACACCCTGAAAATTAACTTCAACATTCATGCATATCAGAAATCTTAGATTCAGGGCACCCAAAAGACAGACATTTTAATGTCCTGAAGCACATCACACATAACACTTTTTAAACTTTCTTGGCTATAAATGCTCTTGGAGCCAAGATTATAATTTTTTGGCTCACATGCCCTCTTCACACACCTTCTCTTTAGAAAAGACTAAGTCATAGAGGAAGATAAAGAGGGTAAGCAGTTCAGTAAAATATAAATTCAGGTTTGTGGGGACCACACAGGACGAGAAGCATATGAAAGCTGCTAAAAAAAAAATCCAGACATATTTCACTGGCTGACAAAACTCCACATCCTCTCGGCACACTGCAATATCCCATGGGCCAAGCATGATCTTCAAGACCACAAATCAAGTAAAAGCAGATGGAAACTCTGAGCAATTTTAAACATAAAAAGTACCCCCCAGGAAGTTCACACCCCTGATCTTTAGACATAGAAATCAAACAGCACAAGTCAGAACCTCAAGACACTATTCACAAAATAAATAATAAAATCAGGGACATCAGACAGATGTGAGTGACCAGTGTAAAGGTTAAAGTATCCATCTGCTACATTAAAAATAACAACACTCAACCAAAGGAATCAAATTAGCATTTCAAGATGCTGCATCCACCTACTTCCTCAGTTCAGATAAAATCTTGTCTTCTTGTTCCCCTCTCCCCAATATGTATTATTCAATTGTATTCCCAGTGTTACACTGCATTGCATATATGTGTGTATGTATATGTATATATGCATGTATGTGTATAAATGTATATGAATATATATGTACATGTATACACATACATATATATATTGCCATTCCAAAATATGTGCTGAACATATACAATACAAAATATTCTATTTTAAGACCATATCTGCGTAATAAACTACACATAATCACAAAAATAAGCTGAAACAGATATATGTCTTATAGAAAACAGATCTTTGGCACATTTGAGCAGACATGGAAAATGGGCCAAATCTTAAATAATCTCTGTTTTGAAAATAGATTTGCTCAGTGGGAATCAACACACATTAAGATGCACTTTAAAATGGGGAGAGGGAAGACAATTATCTTCATAATTTTGAAACCAATCTCTCATTTTGCAGGGAATTAACTTTCTTTTGAAAACTTGACTCTTTCTGACATTGCTGACCTGGTAATTTTGTAATAGTCAATCTAAAGTTGCAGGGGGGAAAAGTATAAGAAAAATGAAACTTTGAGTAAAGCATAGGAAGCATTTTAGGGCCATTAGGAAGCATAGTGGATACTGTGTGGAGTCAAGAAGCCCCATCTTCCCAAGTTCAAATCTGTCCTCACACACTTACTAGCAATGTGACCCTGGACAAGTCACTTAACCCTGTTTGTCTCAGGTTACTCATCTATAAAAGAGCTGGAGAAGGAAATGGCAAAGCACTCCAGTATTTTTCCCAAAAATGAAACAAAACAAACAACAACAACAACAACAACAAAATCCCAAGTACAGTCATGAAGATTTGGACATGACTGAAAAATAAAGTATTTTAAATTTTAATCTAAAGGTTGTCTTACTATTCATCATTATCAAGGCCACTGGTCTGAGGGATGTTTAAGTTTTAATTCTAGTTCAGATCCTTAATTAGTTATGTGATTCTGGGCACATTATCTAAGTATCCATTGCCTAATTTCATCATGGGTAAAAAAGAGGTTAGACTCCATAACCTCTAAGGTCCCTTCCAAGTCTAAATTTATGATTCTATACTTTTATAAAGGGATAGGTTGCACGATGAAAAGATGACTGACTGTGGAGTCCTGCCTCTGATTCTTACTACCTATATGACATTGGGAAAGTAACTTAACCTCCTTAGGACTCACTTTCCTCATCTATAAAGGGAGAGGGTTCAGTGAGATAGCCTCTAAGGTCATTTTCCAGCTCTAGATCTAAGACCTTAAGAGTCGCTAAAATCAAACACTCTAACCTTCGAATAACTTTTGTTATGCTATAGCTAGTTCTCATTTAAAAAAAGAAAAAAAATCTACAGGGTTTGTCTTAGAATAGTTTGTCTTTATATTTAATACTCTAATGCTTTAATGTTTACACTGCTCATTCAAGTTTGTCTATTTCCCTGACTTTCATCCAGAGTGTTTGTGTGCATGTGTTTGTGTAAATACAATATTTGGAAATAGATACTCCTTTAGGAATGACATTTATTTGCCAGTCACATAAATATAGCCTCTTGTAAAGAACTAAATATTAAGGAAATATACTCATTTTCCTAAGAACTTTACATGGAATCACTATATTTTGGCTGATAGAAAGAGTTGAATTCAATTACACTACTATGTCACTGAAACTTAGATGCCTCCCTATACTCACATAATTTATTGATATTTATTGAGTGATTATTACGTACAAAACTTTTGTGATATATGCTGAGCAAAACACATGATAAATAAAACATGATGTCTGAACTCAAGGAAAATGTAATATTATATAATATACTGTACAGTATAGTACAATAACATAATATAATATGACACGACATGACATGACATGACATGACATAACACAATATAATATAATATAATATAATGTAATATAATGTGTTTAACCGATTCATAGTCTTTCATCTTGCCTTTATCAAAGTCAATAGACCAAAACTGCAAGATGGTTCACCAGGGTTGGGATTCAATAGCTTTAGAACATTATTTCACTGTGTAAAGAAAAATGGGTTTTAATAAGGCCCAATTTATGAATCTAAGACTTACTAGCATTCCTTCCTGACCAACTGAACTAGTTTCCAAGATTACTATCTAAGGCTAATAATTCATATTAACTGGAATGAATTTACTAATTATAGAAATGCTCAACCACGTGAGAATGTGTTACTTTAATGCCCTGTTCTGTAATAGCCATCTCTTTATTTACTTGTTTGTTTGGGTAAGCATATATTATTCCTTATTTGACTTAATTTTTTAAAATTATAAATTCAAACATTAAAAAGAATACTCTCATAAACACATTTAGAACACAACTGAGAATTTTTCATTTAACAAAGAATGTATTTCACATAACTACCTTTTAAAACTATGTGTGTGTAGATTAAAGGTGGAGCCAAAATGCTAGGGCAGACAGAGAGGTAGCGGTCAAAAGCAAAACTCTAGTGAGGATGAAAAGGGAGAAAGGAGAGAGAAAAGCATAAAAAGGAGGGAAATAGGATGGAAAGAAAGACACAGACACTAATCACAACTGTGAATGTGAATGGGATGAACTCTCCCTTAAAATGGAAGCAGATGGCAGAATGGATTAAAAACCATAATCCTATAATATATTATTTACAGGACACACATTTGAAACAGAGGGATACACACATGGTAAAGGCAAAAGGTTGGAGTAGAATACATTATGCTTCAGCTGAAGTAAAAAAAAAAGCAGGGGTAGCAATCCTGATTTCAAACAAAGCAAAGGCAAAAATAGAGCTAATTAAAATAGATAAAACAGAACTGTTTCGTTTTGTTTTCTCTTTCTTGTGGTTCCTCCTATTGGTTCTAATTCTTCCTTACAACATCACTAATGTGAAAATATGTTTAATAGGAATGTATGTGTAGAGCCTATATCAGATTGTGTGCCATCTGGGGGAGGGAAGCAGGAGGCAGAGGGAGAAAAATTTGAAACTCAAAACCTTATAGAAGTGATTGTTGATAACTCAAAATGAATTAATATTAAAAATAAATAAAAAAGAGATAAGGAAGGAACCTACATCCTACTACAAGGTACCATAGTCACAGAAGTAATATTATTACTAAACACATATAAACTAGCGGCATAGCATACAAATTCTTAGAGGAGAAGTTCAGGGAGTTACAGGAAGAAATACACAACAAAACTATACTAGTGGAGGACCGCAATCTCCCACTCTCTGAAGTAGAAAGTCTAACTACAAATTAAACAAGAAATTAAGGAGGTGAATATAATTTTATAAAAGTTGGATATGAAAGAATCCTGGAGGAAAATGAATGGGGACAGAAAGGAATATATATTTTCCTCAGCAGTACATGGCACCTACACAAAAACTGACAACGTGTTAGGGCATAAAACCTCACAATCCAATTCAGGAAGGGAGAAATATTAAATGCATCCTTTTCAGATAATGGTGCAATAAAAAATTACATGTAATAAAGGAACATGGAAACATACACTAAAAAATAATTGTAAACTAAATAATCTAATCCTAAAGAATGAGTAGGTCAAACAACAAATCACAGAAACAATAACTTTATCCCAGAGAATGACAATAATGAGACAACATACCAAAACTTATGGGATTCAGTGAAAGCAGTTCTTAAGGGAAGCTTTATATCTCTGAATGCTTACAAGAATAAAAGAGAGAAAGATGAGATCAATGAATTGGGTATAAAATTAAACACTAGAAAAAGAACAAATTAAAAATCCTCAATTAAACACCAAATTAGAAATAGAGAAAACCAAAGGAGAAATTAATAAAATTGAAATTAATAAAACTATTGAACTAATGAATAAAACTAAGAGCTGGTTTTATGAATAAAAAAAACAAAAAAGATAAACTTTTGGTAAACTTGATTTAAAAAAATAAAGAAGAAAACCACAATAACAATATCAAAAATTGAAAAGGTGAATTCACCACCAATGAAGAAGAAATTAAAACAATAATTAGGAGTTGTTTACCCAACTGTACGCCAATAATATTGATAATTTTAGTGAAATGGATGAATATTTACAAAAATATAAATTGCCCAGATTAAGAGAAGACGAAATAAAATACTTAAAAATAACATCATGTCAGAACAATAAATTGAACAAGGACTCAATGAACTAAGAAAAAATTTCCAGGGACAGATGGATTTACAAGTGAATTCTATCAAACATTTAAAGCAAAATTAATTCCAATACTATATAATCTCTTTGGGAAAATAGGTGAAGAAGAGTCTTACAAAATTCTCTTTATGATACAAATACAGTGCTGACTCCAAAAGCAGGAAGAGTCAAAACAGAGATAGAAAGTTATAGACTAATTTTCCAAATGAATATAGATGAAAAATTTTAAAATAAAATATCAGCAAAGAGACTATAGCAACTCGTTTCGATGATAATACACTATGACCAGGTAGGATTTATCTGAGGAATGCAGGGCTGGTTCAATATTAGGAAAACTATCAGCATAATTGACCACATAAAAACAAAACTAACAGAAATTATGATAATCTCAATAGATGCAGAAAAAGCATTTGACAAAATACAACACTCATTTCTATTAAAAACATGAGAGAGCTTAGGAATAAATGGAGTCTTCTTTAAAATTGTAGGTAACATTATCAGCAGGTATTATTTGTTTTTTTTTAATTTTTAAAAATTTTTATTAATTTATTTTGATTTATCAACAATCACTTCCATATGCTTTGGAGTTGAAAATTTTTCTCCCCATTCCTCCCCACCACCCTCCCCAAGACGGCGCAAAATCTGATATAGGCTTTACATTTACATATCCATGAAACATATTTTCACATTAGTGAAGTTGTAAGTAAAAATTAAAACCAATATGAGGAACCATCAGAAAGATAAAACTGATAGTGATTCGACTTCCATAGTTCTTTCTTTGGATGTGGACAGCATTTTCCATCCCGAGGCCTCTGGAGATGTCTTAGATCCTCGTAATGCTGAGAAGGGTTGAGTTTAACAATCTTAGTCATTGCATAACGTGGCTGTTATTGTGTACAAAGTCCTCTTGGTTCTGCTCACTACACTCAGCATCAGACCACATAAGTCTTTCCAGGTTTTTCTGAAGTCAGCCTGTTCATCATTTCTTATAGCACAATAGTATTCCATTACATTCATATACCACAACTTGCTCAGCCATTCCCAATTGATGGGCATCCTCTCAATTTCCAATTCTTTGCCACCACAAAAAGAGCTGCTATGAATATTTTTGTACATGTGGGTCCTTTTCCCATTTGTTTGATCTCTTTGGGATATAGCCCTAGAAGTGCTATTGCTGGATCAAAGGGTATGCACATTTTTGTAGCCCTTTGGGCATAGTTCCAAATTGTTCTCCAAAATGGTTGGATCATTTCACAACTCCACCAACAATGTATTAGTGTTCCAATTTTCCCACATCTTCTCCAACATTTATCATTTTCCTGTTTTGTCATGTTGGCCAATCTGATAGGTGTGATGTGGTACCTCAGAGTTGTTTTGATTTGCATTTCTCTAATCAATAACGATTTAGAGCATTTTTTCATATGACTATAGATGGCTTTAATTTCTTCATCTGAGAACTGTCTGTTCATATCCTTTGACCATTTATCAATTGGGGAATGGCTTGTGTTCTTATAAATTTGTCTTAATTCTCTATATATTTTAGAAATGAGGCCTTTATCAGAGAGACTGGTTGTAAAAATTCTTTCCCAATTTTCTACCTTCCTTCTAATCTTAGTTGCATTGGCTTTGTTTGTGCAAAAACTTTTCAATTTAATGTAATCAAAATTATCCATTTTGCTTTTCATAATGTTCTCTATCTCCTGTTTGGTCATGAATTCTTCTGTTCTCCATAGATCTGATAGGTAAACTATTCCTTGTTCTCCCAGTTTACTTATGGTATCAGCCTTTATATCTAAGTCCTGAACCCATTTTGACTTTATTTTGGTATATGGTGTGAGATTTGGGTCTATGCCTAGTTTCTGCCATACTCTTTTCCAGTTTTCCCAGCAGTTTTTTTCAAAGAGTGGGTTCTTATCCCAGAAGCTGGGGTCTTTGGGTTTATCAAATAATAGATTACTATAGTCATTGACTACTGTGTCTTGCATATTTAACCTATTCCACTGATCCACCTCCCTATTTCTTAGCCAGTACCAAGCAGTTTTGATGATTGCTGCTTTATAATACAATTTAAGATCTGGAATTGCTAGGCCACCTTCCCCTGCATTTCTTTTCATTAGTTCCTTTGATATTCTGGACCTTTTGTTTTTCCAAATGAATCTTGTTATTATTTTTTCTAACTCTATAAAATAATTTTGGTAGTTTGATTGGTATGGCACTGAATAAGTAAATTAGCTTAGGTAGGATTGTCATTTTTTATATTAGCTCGGCCTACCCATGAGCAACTGATGTTTTTCCAATTATTTAGATCTGATTTTATTTGTGTGAAAAGTGTTTTGTAATTGTGTTCATAGAGTTCCTGGGTTTGTTTCGGAGGTAGACTCCCAAATATATTATACTATCTACAGTAAGTTTAAATGGAATTTCTCTTATCTCTTGCTGTTGGGCTTTGTTGGTAATATATAGAAATGCTGATGATTTATGTGGGTTTATTTTATAGCCTGCAACTTTGCTAAAGTTGTTTATTATTTCAAGTAGTTTTTTACTTGATTCTCTAGGATTCTCTAAGTATATCATCATGTCATCTGCAAAGAGTGATAGCTTTGTTTCTTCTTTGCCTATTCTAATGCCTTCAATTTCTTTTTCTTCTCTTATTGCTAAAGCTAAGGTTTCCAGTACAATATTGAATAACAGTGGTGATAATGGACATCCTTGTTTCACCCCGATCTTATTGGAAATGCTTCTAGCCTGTCCCCATTACATATAATGCTTGCTGAAGGTTTTAGATAATGCTATTTATTATTTTAAGGAAGACTCCATTTATACCTATGCTTTCTAGTGTTTTTAATAGGAATGGGTGTTGTATTTTATCAAAAGCTTTTTCTGCATCTATTGAGATGATCATGTGGTTTCTGTTGGTTTTGTTGTTGATATGCTCAATGATGCTGATAGTTTTCCTAATATTGAACCAACCCTGCATTCCTGGTATAAATCCTACCTGGTCATAGTGTATTATTCTTGTGATAAGTTGCTGCAATCTACTTGCTAGTATTTTGTTTAAAATTTTTGCATCTATATTCATTAGAGAAATTGGTCTATAATTTTCTTTCTCTATTTTGACTCTTCCTGGTTTAGGTATCAACACCATATTTGTATCATAAAAAGAATTTGGTAAGACTCCTTCTTCACCTATTTTCCCAAATAGTCTATATAGTATTGGAATTAATTGTTCTTTAAATGTTTGATAGAATTCGCATGTAAATCCATCTGGCCCTGGAGATTTTTTCCTAGGGAGTTCATCAATGGCTTGTTCAATTTCTTTTTCTGAGATGGGGTTATTTAAGTATTTTACTTCCTCTTCGTTAATCTGGGCAATTTATATTTTTGTAAATATGTATCCATTTCACTAAGATTGTCAAATTTGTTGGCATATAGTTGGGCAAAATAATTCCTAATTATTGTTTTAATTTCCTCTTCCTTGGTGGTAGCTTCCCCTTTTCATTCTTGATACTAGTAATTTGGTTTTCTTCTTTCTTTTTTTAATTAAATTAACCAAAGGCTTATCTATTTTATTGTTTTTTCATAAAACCAGCTCTTAGTTTTATTTATTAGTTCAATAGTTTTCTTAATTTCAATTTTATTAATTTTTCCTTTGGTTTTCAATATTTCTAATTTGGTGTTTAGTTGAGGATTTTTAATTGTTCTTTTTCTAGTTTTTTTAGTTGTATGCCCAATTCATTAATCTCCTCTTTTTCTATTTTATTTATGTAAGCATTTAGAGATATAAAACTTCCCCTAAGAACTGCTTTCACTGCATCCCATAGGTTTTGGTATGTTGTCTCATTATTGTCATTCTCTTGAATGAAATTATTGTTTCTATGATTTGTTGTTTGACCCAATCATTTTTTAGGATTAGATTATTTAGTTTCCAATTATTTTTTAGTCTATCTTTCCATGGCCCTTTATTACATATAATTTTTATTGCATCATGATCTGAAAAGGATGCATTTAATATTTCTGCCTTTC
Organism: Phascolarctos cinereus; assembly: GCF_003287225.1. Taxonomy (NCBI): domain Eukaryota; kingdom Metazoa; phylum Chordata; class Mammalia; order Diprotodontia; family Phascolarctidae; genus Phascolarctos; species Phascolarctos cinereus. The sequence goes on from NW_027555514.1 coordinate 207,633,935, forward strand.
TGCATTGGATTGTGAGGTTTTTATGCCCTAGTACATGGTCAATTTTTGTGTATGTGCCATGTACTGCGAGAAAAATATATTCCTTTCTATCCCCATTCAGTTTTCTCCAGAGGTCTATCATACCTAACTTTTCTAATGTTCTATTCACCTCCTTAACTTCTTTCTTGTTTATTTTGTGGTTAGACTTATCTAGTGCTGAGAGGGGGAGGTTCAGGTCCCCCACTAGTATAGTTTTGCTGTCTATTTCTTCCTGTAACTCCCTGAACTTCTCCTGTAAGAATTTGGATGCTATACCATTTGGTGCATATATGTTTAGTAATGATATTACTTCATTGTCTATGGTGCCTTTTAGCAGGATGTAGTTTCCTTCCTTATCTCTTTTGATTAGATCTATTTTTGCTTTTGCTTTGTCTGAGATCAGGATTGCTACCCCTGCTTTTTTTACTTCAGCTGACATATTATATATTCTGCTCCAGCCTTTTACCTTTCCCCTGTATGTGTCACTCTTTTTCAAATGTGTTTCCTGTAAACAACATATTTGTAGGATTATGGTTTTTAATCCATTCTGCAATCCATTTTCCATTTTATGGGAGAGTTCATCCCATTCACATTCACAGTTATGATTACTATCTCTGTCTTTTTCTCCATCCCTTCCCCCCATTTATGCTTTTCTTTCTCCTTTTTCCTTTCCCCCTTCACTAGTGTTTTGCTTTTGACCACCGCCTCCTTCAGTCCCTTCCCCCTTTTATTATCCCTTTCCCTTTTCTTCCCCTTTAGTCTTACTGCTTCTTCCCTCCCTTCTTTCCCCCCTCCCTTTTCTTTCCCCTCCTTTTCTTTCCCTTTTCCCTCCTACTGCCTATAGGGCAAGTTAGATTTCTATACCTAACTGATTATTATGCCCTTCTTGAGCCAAATCTGATGAGAGTAAGGTTCAAACAATGCTCCCCCCTCTTCTTTCCCTCTGCTGTAATAGGATTTTGTGTCTTTTCCTGTAATGTAATTTACCCTTGTCTGCCTCCTCCTTTCTCAGTACATTTTCTAAGATCAGATTGATCCACTTATTTGGATCCATTTAACCCACTTGATTAGATTTTTTTTATCATTACATCAAAGTCAACTAATATCCACCCTCTTTATGTATACTCCTTTAACAAGGTGTAATAACAATACAGTTCTCAAGGGTTGCAAGTCTCATATTCCCTTGTAGGGGTTTAAACAGCCCCCCCCATTAACAACATATTGTATCCTTCTGTCCCATTTACCTTTTTAAGTCCTTCTTGAGTCCTGTACTTGAAGATCAAATTTTTTGTTGAGCTCTGGTCTTTTTATCAGGAAAGTTTGGAAGTCTCCTATTTCATTGAATATCCACCTCCTCCCTTGAAAAATGATGCTCATTTTTGCTGGGTAATTGATCCTTGGCTGCATTCCAAGCTCCTTTGCCTTAAATATCATGTTCCATGCCCTGCGGTCTTTTAATGTAGAAGCTGCAAGGTCCTGTGTAATCCTGACTGTGGTTCCATGATATTTAAATTGTTTCTTTCTGGCTGCTTGCAGCACCTTCTCTTTCATCTGGTAATTTTGGAATTTTGCTATTATATTTCTTGGCGTTGTCAATTTGGGATCTCTTTCAGGTGGTCAGTGGATTCTTTCTATGGTTATTTTCCCTTCTGGTTCTAGGACTTCTGGGCAGTTTTCCTTTATGATTTCCTGAAAGATACTGTCCAGGCTCTTTTTTCATCATGATTTTCAGGTAGTCCAATAATTTTTAAATTGTCTCTCCTGAGTCGATTTTCAAGGTCAGTTGTTTTACTGATGAGGTATTTTATGTTTTCATGTATTTTTTCATTCTTTTGTTTCTGTTTGACTGATTCTCGCTCTCTCATACAGACATTAGTTTCCATTTGTCCAATTCTAGTTTTTAACAGATTGTTTTCTTCTGTTAGTTTTTGTACTTCCTTTTTCAACTGGCCATTTGTGTTTTTCAGGGACTTGTTTCCTTCAGTATACTCTTCTGTTAGTTTTTGCACTTCCTTCTTCAATTGGCCAATTGTGTTTTTTAGGGACTTGTTTTCTTCAGTGTATTCTTCTGTTAGTTTTTGTCCCTCCTTCTTCATTTGGCCAATTGTGTTTTTTAGGGACTTGTTTTCTTCGGTGTAATTTTTTTTTTATACTTGAAGTAGCTCAGTAAGAGACACAAATAGGAATTACATTTAAAATAACTGTAGACTATATAAAATATTTGGGAGTCTACCTGCCAAGATAAACCCAAACAAAAAGACCATATCAAAGGAATTAATAAAAAGAAAAGCAAGGGAAGGTGGCCTAGTCATACCACATCTTAAATTGTACTATAAAGCAGTAATCATCAAAACTACTTGGTACTGGCTAAGAAATAGAGTGATGGATCAGTTAGGTACACAAGGCACAGCAGTCAATGACTATAGCAATCTACTGTTTGATAAATCCAAAGACTTGAGTTTCTGAGATAAGAACTCAGTATTTAATAAAAACTTCTGGGAAAACTGCAAACTAGTATGGCAAAAGCTAGACATAGGCCCACACGTCATAACCTATACTAAGAAAAAGTGAAAATGGGTATATGGTTTAGATATAAAGGCTAATGCTACAAGCAAACTAGGATAGCGAGAAATAGTTTACCTGTCAGATGTATGGAAAGGGAAGAATTTATGGCCAAACAAGAGACAGAGAATACTATGAAATACAAAATGGATGATTTTGATTACATTAAATTGAAAAGTTTTTGCACCCAATAAAGCCAAAGCAACCAAGATTAGAAAGGAAGCAGAAAGCTGGGAAACAATTGTTACAACCAATGTCTCTGATAAGGGCCTCATTTCTAAAATATACAGAGGACTAAGTCAAATTTATAAGAATACAAGTTATTCCCCAATTGATAAATGCTCAAAGGATATGAAAAAGCAGTTTTCAGATGAAGAAATTAAAGCTATCTATACTCATATGAAAAAATGCTCTAAATCACTATTGATTAGAGAAATGCAAATCAAAATGACTCTGTGTTACCACATCACACCTATCAGATTGGCCAACAAGAGAAAAGAGGAAAATGATAAATGCTAGAGAAGATGTGCGAAAATTGGAACACTAATACATTGTTGGTGAAGTTGTGAACTGATCCAACCATACTGGAGAGCAATTAGGAACTATACTCAAAGGGCTCTCAAAACATATGTACCATTTGACCTAGAAATACTACTTCTAGGTCTGTATACCAAAGAAATCATACAAATGGGAAAAGGCCTATATGTACAAAAATATTTATAGCAGTTCTTTTTGTGGTGGCAAAGAATTAGAAATTGAGGGGCTGCCAATCAATTGGGGAATATCTGAACAAGCTGTGGTATATGAATGTAATGGAATACTACTGTGCTATAAGAAATGATGAGCAGGAGGACTTCAGAAAAACCTAGAAAGATTTATGTGAACTAATACTGAATGAAGTGAGCAAAACTAAGAGAACACTGTACGTAGCAACAACATTGTTGTGATGACTAACTTTCATAGAGTTGACTCCCCTCAGCAGTGCAAGGATCTAAGACAATTCTAAGAGACACATGATGGAAAATGTTGTTTACATCAAGAGAAAGAACTATGTAGTATGAATGCAGATTGAAGCATACTATTTGATCTCTTTTTTTTCTTTTGTTGTTTTGTTCCTTCTTTTTCGTAGTTCCTTCCATTGGTTCTAATACTTCTTTAAAATATGACTAATGTGAAAAGAAGTATAATGAATATATATGTAGAGCCTATATTTGATTGCATGCTATCTTGGGCAAGGGGAAGACGATGGAGGGGGAGATGATTTAAAACTCAAAAGCTTAAGGAAATGAATGTTGAGAACTAAAAATTAATAAACTTATTAATTTTTTAAAAGAAGAATGAGCAAAAACAAAAAAATGACTTTATCCTAAAAATTATTATGGTGACAGGGAAGATCAAAACACAAACTCAGAAGAGGACAACAGTGTCAAAACTCCTATATGCATAGCCTCAAAGATAAATGTGAATTATTTTCAGGCCCCAAAAGAACTCCTGGAAAAGCTCAAGAAAGATTTTAAAAAATCAAATAAGTGAGGTGGATGAAATTTGGGAAAGAAACTATTCATGAAAGAAAATCGTTTAAAAAAGAGTCAACAGCTTCATAAAGGAAGCACCAAAAACAGAAAAAGAGGTACAAAAAATTCCTGAAGAAAACAATTTCTTAAAAAGTATTGGCCAACATCACACCTATCAGATTTGCCAACATGACAAAACAGGAAAATGATAAATGTTGGAGAAGACATGGGAAAATCGGAACACTAATGCATTGTTGGTGGAGTTGTGAAATGATCCAACCATTTGGGAGAACAATTTGGAACTATGCCTAAAGAGCTTAAAAATATGCACACACAAGATGGCGGAGTGAAAGCAGTGACTTGCTTCAGCTCTCCCCCAAACCCCTCAAAATGCCTATAAAAATGGCTCTAAACAAATTCTAAAGCAGCAGGACTCACAAAAAAGACAGAGTGAAGCAAATTTCCAGCCCAAGACAACCTGGATGATTGATCACAAAGGTATATATATATATATATATATCAAGCCAGGCTGGGAGTGGAGTGCAGTGCAGCGTGGGCACACAGGCCACAGCAAACCTAGAACAGGACTCAGAGGACTGAATCGTGGGCCTCTGTGGTGGTGTCCAGACTTTTCAACCCACGAAAGCCAAAGACAACTTAGAAGATCAGTGGGAAAAGTGTGTTTCTGCAGTGCTGACAGTGGAGCTAGGTCTCAGAGCCAGTTCCAGAGCACAGAGCATAGAGCCCTGGCCCTGGGTGGTGGCTGACTCCTGAGCTTCCTGCCCACAGACTGAGAGGGAATCGAGTGGCTGATCAGAGGGAGATTGCAGGGATCTCTTTGTCAGTGCTGAGGCAGCAATCTCTTGCTTTGCCCATGCTTGGATCTGGGTCACAGTTCTGGATTTTGGTCCTGGGGCAAGGAGGAGCACTGGCATGGTAGAGCTTGTAGTGGCTGTGGAGAAGAAACCTTCCTCACAGTTCCAGGACAGAAAGGAGTACTTGTGGTCACTAACAGACCACAGCACAGGCCAGGAAAGGAATAAACACCTCGCCCCTTATCATACCACCTTGCAAAAATTGAAAATTTACAGGTCCCTACAAGTATCTCTGAAAAAAGCTGTACAAACCCCCAAAGCTTGGGACAGCACATTCTCCACATTGGAAGCAGACTCTTACCTTAACAAAGAGTTTAAAACTCAAGTAATTGGCCAGGATCATGAGCAAGCAGCGCAAAAACAGTCAGACTATATTATCTTACTTTGGTGACAAAGAAGATCAAACCATATAACCAGAAGAAGACAAGAAAGTCAAAGCTCCCACATCCAAAGCCTCCAAGAAAAGTATGTATCAGTCCCAGGCCTTGGAAGAGCTCAAAAGGGATTTTAAGAAGCAAGTAAGAGAAGTAGAGGAAAAACTTGGAACAGAAATGAGAGTGATGCAAGAAAATCATGAAAAACAAGTCAACAGCTTGCTAAAGGAGACCCAAAAAATACTGAAGAAAATAACACCTTAAAAAATAGCCTAACCCACATGGCAAAAGAGGTCCAAAAAGCCAATGAGGAGAAGAATGCCCTAAAAAGAAAAATTGGCCAAATGGAAAAGGAAGTCCAAAAGATTACTGAAGAAAATACTTCCTTAAAAATTAGAATAGAGCAATTGGAAGCTAGTGACTTTATGAGAAATCAAGACACTGTAAAACAAATCCAAAAGAATGAAAAATAGAACAATGTGAAATATCTCATTGGAAAAACAACTGACCTGGAAAATAGATCCAGGAGAGAGAATTTAAAAATTATTGGACTATCTGAAAGCCATGATCAAAAAAAGAGCCTAGACATCATCTTTCAAGAAATTATCAAGGAAAACTGCCCTGATATTTTAGAACCAGAGGGCAAAATAGAAATTGAAAGAATCCACAATCTCCTCCTGAAAGAGATCCCCAAAGGAAAACTCCTAGGAATATTGTAGCCAAATTCCAGAGTTCCCAGGTCAAGGAGAAATATTACAAGCGCCAGAAAGAAACAATTCAAGTACTGTGGAAACACAATCAGGATAACACAAGATCTAGCAGCTTCTACATTAAAGGTCTGCATGGCATGGAATATAATATTCATGAGGGCAAAGGAGATAGGATTACAACCAAGAATCACTTACCCAACAAAACTGAGTATAATCCTTCAGGGGAAAAATGGTCATTCAGTGAAATAGAGGACTTTCAAGCATTCTTGATGAAAAGACCAGAGCTGAATAGAAAATTTGACTTTCAAATACAAGACTCAAGTGGAACATGAAGAGGTAAACAGGAAAGAGAAATCATAAGAGACTTATTAAGGTTGAACTGTTTACATTCCTGCATGGAAAGATGATATTTATAACTCATGAGACCTTTGTCAGTATTAGGGTAGTTGGAGGGAAAAATTATATGTATGAGAGATAGAGAGAGAGAGAGAGAGAGAGAGAGAGAGAGAGAGAGAGAGACAGACAGACAGACAGACAGACAGATAGATAGATAGATAGATAGATAGATAGATAGATAGATAGATAGATGGCACAGGGTGGGTTGAAGATTAAGGGGTCATATCTGGAAAATAAAATTAAGGGATGAGAGAGGATTATACTAGGAGAAGAAGAAAGGGAGAGGTAGAATGGGGCAAATTATCTCACAAAAAAAAACAGAAAAGAAAAAGCTCTTACAGTGAAGGGGAAACAGGGGAAGGTGAGAGGGAATGAGTGAATCTTATTCTCATAGGATTTGGCTTAAGGAGGGAATAACATACACATTCAGTTGGGTATGGAAATCTGTCTTACCCTACAGGAAAATAGGGGGGAAATGGACAAGAGAGCAGGGGGTTGATAGAGAGGAGGGCAGACTGGGAAAGGGGGTAATCAGAAGCAAATAGTTCTGAGAAGGGACAGGGTTAAAAGAAAGAATAGAATAAGTGGGGGGGCAGGACAGTATTAAGGGAAATAGAGGTAGTTTTTCACAACATGTCTACTATGGAAGTGTTTTGCATAACTGCACATGTATAACCTATATTGAGTTCCTTGCCTTTTCAATGAGGGTGGGTGGGAAGGGTGGAAGGGAGAAAATCTGGAACCCAAAGTTTTAAAAACACATGTTTAAAAAACATATTTTCACATGCAACTGGGAAATAAGAAATATAGGAAATGGGGTACAGAAGTCTATGCTGACCTACAGGAAAATAGAAGGGGAAGGTGATAAGAGAAGGGGGGGCAGAGATAGAAGAGAGGGCAGACTAGGGGAAGGGTATTCAGAATGCATGCCGTACTGGGGTGGGGGGAGGGGTGAGATGGGGTGAAAATTTGAAACTCAAAATCGTGTGGAAGTAAATGTTGAAAACTAAAAATAAATAAATGTATATTAAAAAAATAAAATGAAATGTGCACACCCTTTGACCCAGCAATAACACTTCTAGGGCTGTATCCCAAAAAGATCATACAAATGGGAAAAGGACCCACATGTACAAAAATATTATAGCAGCTCTTTTTGTGGTAGCAAAGCATTGGAAATTGAGAGAATGCCCATCAATTGGGGAATGGCTGAGCAAGTTGTGGTATATGAATGTAATGGAATACTATTGTGCTATAAGAAATGATGAACAGGCTGACTTTAGAAAAACCTGGAAAGACTTGTATGGTCTGATGCTAAGTGAAGTGAGCAGAATCAAGAGAACGTTGTACACAATAACAGCCACGTTGTGTGATGACTAATATTGATAAACTTAACCCTTTCCAGCAATACAAGGATCTAAGATATCTCCAAAGGCCTTGTGATGGAAAATGCTACCCACATCCACAGAAAGAACTATGGAAGCAGAATTGCTATTTTTTTTCTCTTCTGTTGAGTTTTGTTTCCTTTTTCTGAAGGTTCCTCCTATTGGTTTTAATTTTTACTTTACAACATCACTAATGTGAAAATAAGTTTAATAGGAATGTAAATGTATAGCCTATATCAGATTGTGTGCCATCTTGGGGGGGGTGGCGGGGAGGAAGGGGGAGAAAAATTTTAAACTCAAAAGCATACGGAAGTGATTACTGATAAATCAAAATAAATAAAAAAAATTTTTTTAAAAATATTGGCCAAATATAAAAGGAGGTAAAAAAGCTAACTGAAGACAATAACATTTTAAAAATTAGAATTAGACTAGAATAAGCTAACAACTCTATGATATATCTAGAATCAATCAAACAAAAGTGAAAGAATAACAAAAATAGAAGAAAATGTGAAATATTTCATTGGAAAAACAATTGACCTGGAAAAGAGATCTAGGAGTGATAACTTAGGAATTATTGGATAACCTAAAAGCCATGATCAAAAGGATCAGCTTACTTCAAGAAATTATCCCAAAAAACTGTTCCAAAATCCTAGAACCAGAGGGTAACATAGATATTCAAAGAATCCATAAATTATCTACTGAAAGAGATCCCAAAATGAAAACTCCCAGGAACATTATAGCCAAATTCCGGAACTCCCAAGTCAAGGAAAAACTACTACATGCAGCCAGAAAGAAACAATCCAAATATCATGGAGTCATGGTTAGGATTATATAGGAATTAGCAGCTTTACATTAAAGCACTGGAGGGAATAAAATATGATATTCCAGAAGGCAAAAGAGCAAGAATTTTGACCAAGAATCACCTACCTAGTGAAACTGAGGAAAAAAGTCATCACTCAATAAAACAAAGGACTTCCAAGCTTTCCTGATGAAAAGGTCCAAACTAATGAAAAATATCTGGTTTCCAAATACAAGTCTCAAAAGAAGCATAAAAAGGTAAAAAGGAAAGAGAAAACATAATGGATTTACTAAAGTTAAACTGTTTGCATCCCTAAATGGGGAAAGGATATTCATCACTCTTAAGAATTCTATCACTATTAGTGCAATTATAAGGAGTACATACAGACAGTGGATTTGGGTACAGAGTGAATTTAAGGGGATGATATAAAAAATTAAGAGGTAAGAAAGAGAATTACACTAGGAACAGAAGGAAGGAAGAGGTAGAACAGGGTAAATTATTTTACATGAAGAGGTGCAAAAGGCCTGTTACACTGGAGGTAAAGATGGGTGGCAGCAGTGGATATCACTTGACCTTAATTACTTTAGAACTGGCTCAATCAGTTGAGTGGAAAAATCTTCCTTATCCTATATGGAAGTAAAAGGGGAAGGGGATACAAAAAGGGGTAGGAGACTGACAGAAGGGTGGATATATTAGGGGAGGCAGTGGTCAGAAGCAAAATATGAGTGAAGAAGAAAAGGAGAGAGAAAAGGATAAAAGGAAGGAAAAGTGGGATGGAAAGAAATACACAGTAATCATAACTGTAAACGTCAGTATGATGATCTCACCCATAAAATGGAAATAAATAGCATAGTGGATTAAAAAAAAATTGAATCCTACAATATGCTGTTTACAAGAAACACATTTGAAGCAGAGAGACACACACAGAATAAAATTAAGGGACTGAAGCAGAATATATTATGCTTCAGCTGAAGTTAAAAAAAAAAGCAGGGATAGCAATCCTTATCTCAAGTTCCACTTCCTGAAGCCAAAATGGCGACTATGAAGTAAATCACTCTCACTGTCCCTTATTAACCTCTGAAAGGCCAGAAAATATTGCCCCAGGAAAAACCCTGGAATAGCTGAACCAGTAGAAAGACAGGGTGCAACAGTCCTATAGCCCTGGAAGTTGAGGGATTAATGGGAAAGACACTTCTTGCCCTGGGGGAAAGAGAGGAATAAAGAACAGGAGGTGTCCCAGCAAGATAGCAGAAAGCCCCATCTCGGCACACCAGGGAGAGATCCTGAAATCCAGGTGGTGGAGCAGGCAAGCACCCACAGCAGGACCCCCGAGTGTCTCAGTACGTGCAGGGGAACAAGTGGAAATCGACTTGGAAAACCACCACATGGCAGTTTCCCGTTGCCTCAGAAAAAGTGTGGAACGCATAGTTCCAAGAAGGAAAGCCTCAGGAGGAGAAAGAGGCAACAGCAGCCAAACATCCTGAAAGGAACCTAAGAAAGTGAAAGGAAAGGCTAATAATCTAATCCTAAAGAATCAGTGGGTCAAACAACAAATCATAGAAACAATAACTTCATCCAAGAGAATGACAATAATGAGACAACATACCAAAACTTATGGGATGCAGTGAAAACAGCTCTTAGGGGAAGTTTTATATCTCTAAATGGTTACATGAATAAAATAGAGAAAGAGGAGATCAATGAACTGGGTATACAATTAAAAAACAGAAAAAGAACAAATTAAAAATCCTCAATTAAACACCAAATTAGAAATACAGAAAACCAAAGGAGAAGTTAATAAAATTGAAATTAAGAAAACTATTGAACTAATAAGATTTGTCAATAAAGAGTTGGGCTTATGAAAAAGCCAATAAAACAGATAAATCTTTGGTTAATTTAACAGAAAAAAAAGAAAAAAGCAATCCTGATCTCAGACAAAGCAAAGCCAAAATAGATCTAATTAAAATAGATAAGATGGGAAAATACATGATGCTAAAAGTTACCATAGACAATGAAGCAATATTAATGCTAAACATATATGAATAAAGTGGTATAAAATGAAATTCTTAAAGATAAGTGAGTTACTAGAGGAAAAAGATAATAAAATTATACTAGTGGAGGACTTCAACTTTCTGCTCTCAGAGCTAGATACATCTAACTACAAAATACACAAGAAAGAAGTTAAGGAGGTGAATAGAATTTTAGAAAAGTTAGAAGATATGACAGACTCTAGAGAAAACTGAATGAGGAAAGAAAAGAATATACCCTTTTCTCAGTAGTACATGACATGTATGCAAAAATTGACTGTGTATTAGGGCACAAAAACTTCACTATCAAATGTAGAAAGACAGAAATATTAAATGTATCCTCTTCATATCATAATAAAATAAAATTATATTCAATGAAGGGCAGTAGAAAAATAGATTAAAAATTAATTGGAAACTTAATAATCTAATCCTAAAGAATGAGTGGATCAAAGAACAAATCATTGAAACAGTCAATAATTTTATTAAAGAGTATGACAACAATGAGACAGCCCACCAAAATTTATGAGATGAAATCAAAGTAGTACTTAGGGGAAAATCTACATCTCTAAATATTTACATCAATAAAACAGAAAGAACAGATCAATGGATTTGGCATGTAACTAAAAAAGACAGAAAAAGAATCAATTAAAAATCTCCAATTAAACAAGATATTGAAAAACTGAAAACCGAAGGTGAGATTAATAAAATTTAAAGTTTAAAAAAACTAGCTAGCTAATAATTAAAAAAGAGGAGCTGGTTTTATGAAAAAACCAATTAGATAAATCATTGGCAAATTTGATTTAAAAAAAGAAAGAAAACCAAATTACCAGTATCAAAAATGAAAAGAGTGAACTCACAACCAATGAAGAGAAATTAAAGCAACTATTAGGAACTATTTTGACTAATTATATCCCAATAAATGTGACAATCTGAGCAAAATTGATTAATATTTACAAAAACATAAATTGCCCAGGTTAACAGAAGAGGAAATAGAATACTTAAATAACCCTATCTTAGAAAAAGAAATTAAACAAGCCATCAGTCAACTCCTTAAGAAAAAATCCCTAGGGCCAGATAGGTTCATAAATACATTCTACCAAATATTTAAAAGGACAATTTATCCCAATACTATATAAATTGTTGGCAAAAATAAGCAAAGAAGGCACCCTAAGAAATTCCTCTAACAACATGAATATTGTACTGATACCTAATCCAGGAAGAGTTAAGAAAAAGAAAGAAAACTATAGATCAATGTCCCTACTGATGCAAAATTTAAATAAAATAATGGCAAAGAAATTATAGCAATATATCACAAAGATTATACACTATGACTAGGTGGAAGTTATACCAGCAATGCAGGGTTGGTTCAACATTAGGAAAATTATCAGTATAACTAACCAATTAAAACCAGTATAACTAATCAATTAGAAAAAAAGAACAAACAAAATCATATGGTTATCTCAACTGATGGAGAAAAAGCTTTTTATAAAACACAGCACCCATTCCTAATTAAAAAAAAACACAACACTAGGGAGCACAGGAATAAACGTAACTTTCCTTAAAATGATAAATATCTATCTACAACTATCAGCAGGCACTATTTGAAATGGAGATAAGATAGAAGCCTTCCCAATAACATCAGGAGTGAAACAAGGATGCCCATCATCAACACTATTATTCAATATTGTACCAGAAATGTTAACTATAGAAATAAGAGAAGAAAAAGAAAATGAAGGAATTATAATAAGTAATGAGGAAAGAAAGCTATCACTGTTTGCAAATGATATGATGGTGTACTTAGAGAATCCTAGAGAATCATGTAAAAACAAAAAGAATTTGAAATAATTAACAACTTTAGCAATGTTACAGGACATAAAATAAAGCCACATAAATCTCATGAAAAATTTTGTAACTATGACCATTTATTTCCTAAGTTTGCTTTAGCAGGTAGATTCCCAAGTACTTCATATTGTCTACAGTTTGTTGGGGTTTTTTTGTTTGTTTTAGTGGAATTTCTCTTTCTCTCTCTTGCTGCTGGACCTGGTCAGTAATATGTAGAAATACTGATGATTTCTGTGTTCATTTTTTGTCTTGCAACTTTGCTAAAGCAGTTAATTATTTGTTCTTCCAGATGAATTTTGTTATCATTTTTTCTTGTTCTATAACAAAATTCATCTGGAAGAACAAAAGTTCAAGAACATCAAGAGAATTAGGGAAAAAATACAAATAGAGGTGGCCTAGCTGTATCAGACTATACTATAAAAGCAGTAATCATAAAAACTGTCTGCTACTTGCTAAGAAATAGGGTGGTATATCAATGGAATAGATAAGGTACATAAGACACAGTAGTATATGCACATTGTAATCTAGTGTTTGATAAACCCAAAGACCTCAGCTCCTGGGACAAGAAGTCACTATTTGAAAAAAAAACTGTTGGGAAAACTGAAAAATGGTATGGCAGAAACTAGGTATAAACCAACATTTTATACTGTATATTAAGATAAGTCAAAATGGGTATCTGATTTAACTATAAAAGATGATACCATCAGCAAATTAGGGGAGCAAGGATTGGTTTACCTGTCAGATCAATAAGGAAGAAAAGAATTTATGGCCAAACAAGAGATAGAGGGCACTACAAGATATAAAATGGATAATTTTAATTATAATAAATTAAAAAGGTTTTGTACTAATAAAACCAATGTAACCAAGATTAAAAGGAAAGCAAAAAAAGGGCAAAAATTTTGTAGCAAATGTCTCTAATAAAGACATCATTTCTCAAATATATAAAGAACTGAGTCAAATTTATAAGAACACAATCCATTCCTGAATTGACAAATAGTCAGAGGAGATGAAGAGGTAGTTTTCATATGAAGAAACAAAGCTACTATAGTCACATGAGAAAATTGTTATAGATAACTACTGATTTGAGAAATGCACATTCCGAGGTACCACCACACATCTGTAAGATCGGCCAATATTAAAGAAAAGGAAAATGATAAATGGTGGAGGAGATGTGGGAAAATTGGGGCATTAGTGCACTGTTGGTAGAGTTGCTAACTGATCCAATCATTCTGGAGAGCAATTTGGAACTCTGTTCAAAGGGCAATCAAACTATACATACCTTTGTTCCAACCATACCACCACTAGGTCTGTATCCCAAAAAAGATCAAAAACAGGGGGAAAGCACCTACTTGTACAGAAATTTTATGGCAGCTCTTTTTGTGGTGGCAAGGAATTAGAAATTTAGGGGATACCCATCAATTAGGGAAATGACTGAAGAAACTGTGGTATATCAATGTAAGGGAATGTTATTGTGCTACAAAGAAATGATGAGCAGGTAGCTTTTGGGAAAACCTTGAAAAACTTAACTTGAGCTGACACAAACTGAAGTGAGCAGAGGCAGTAGAACTTTGTACACAACAACAGCAACATCGTGCAATGATCAACTATGAATGAGTTAGCTATTCTCAGCAATACAATGATCCAAGACAATTCCCAAGGACTCATGATGAAAAATGCTATTCATATCTAGAAAAAGAACTGATGGAGTCTGAATACAGATCAAAGCATGCTATTTTTATTTTATTTTTTTCATGTTTTTTGTTTTGGCCTGTTTCTTCTTTCATAATATGACTTATATGGAAATATGTTTTACATGATTACACATATATAACCTATATCAAGTTGCTTTCTGTCTTAGGAAGGGGTACATGGAAAAGGGAGAAAATTTGGAACTCAAACTCTTAAAAAAATGAATGTAAAACTTGCTTTTTATGTGATTGGAAAAATAAATACTATAAAAAAGAACAACAAAAAAAGAAAAGGGCAGAAAATCAAATCAGCAAAATGAAAAATGAACAAAGTAAAATCACAAACAAAAGTAAAGAAATAAGAAAAATTATCAGATTACTATACCCAGTTATACCACAATATAGCATAGAATCCTAAATAAATGGAGCATTACTTGCAAAAATGTAAAATATCCATACTAATACCAAATAAATGTATTACATTTCAGCTCCTTTTATAAAGCAATTACGCTACCTAAACCAAGTAAAGATACAGCAAACAAAGAGAACTATAAACTAATATCATTAATGAAAATTGGTTTAAAATTAAAAATAAAAATGTTCTCAAGCAGTCAACAATTTGTCTGCTAGAGTCAGGAAGACCTGAGTTGAAATATGGTATCATACACTTAACAATTGTGTGTCTGGAAAAGTCACTTAATCTCTGTTTGCCTCATATTCCTCAACTGTTAAATGGGCATAATAACAACACCTTCCTCCCAGGGTGGTTATGAGGATAAAATGAGATAATATTTGTAAATACCTTGGCACAGAGTAGGCACTTTATAAATGTTTATTCCTATTCCTTCCTGCCTCCTCTTAAAAAAAAAATATTACTTTTATATAACCTGTTTCTCTGGGAGTGGGAAAGGTAGGGATACTGAAGAATATAATTATGATGATGCAAAAAATAGAAGATATCAATAAAAAAAAAACATGTTAAAGAAAGGTAGTAAATCATCCAAAAGCACATTCATTATGATCAAGGTGGGTTTTATATGTGTGTGTGTGTGTGTGTGTGTGTGTGTGTATTATGCGTGTGTACATATATATATATATATATATATATATATATATATATATATACATATATATATATATATATATATACATATATATATATATATATATATATATAGACAGGAATGTTTAGCATTAGGAAACAATAATCAATATAATTCTATTGAAAATAAAACATTCAAAACTACATGATTATTTCAACAGAAGTAGAAAAGGCTTCTGACCAACTACAATATTCCTTTACGCTTAAAAAAATGTACAGTGTATAGGCATAAACAAATTTTTTTTTATCATAAAAAGACATGTAGATCATTTAATGTTCTAGGAGTCTAGAAAACCTGAGTTCAGATACAGCCTCAGCCATGGAGAGAAATGATTATTTTTCTATTATATTAATAACCAATTAATTAAATTAAGATTAAGGTTTTTTTCCCCTTTATTTCCTCAGTCAAGGACCAGCCCCTGTAGGCCACTCAGCCAATCTCTGAAAGATAAGGCTGATAGACGAGATTGCCCAAATATTCCAGGAATATGCTCCTTCATCTTGGAGAATCCTGCCTCAGCACCAACAAAGAGATCTTTGCACTGCCCCTCTGATTAGCTGCTTGATCCTCTACATCTGTGGGCTGAGAGCTCTAGAAGTAATCACTGCAATGTGGCCTCATGCCAAGGCTGCACCAGGGCTGGGACAGGACCATGCTCCTCTCCCACCCAGGTCCAACAGACCTTTCCCACTGCCCTTCTAAGTTGTCTTTGGTGTTTGCTGGTTGAGAAGTCTGGAAACCATCATAGCTGTCCTGTGATTCAGTCCCCTGAGGCCTGCTCCAGTTTTGCTGGGGCCTCAACTTTGCCTGTGCGGCCCACACTGACCTAAGCTCCTCTCCCAACCCAGCACAACAGACCTTTCCTGTCAACTTTCCAGGTTGTCTTGGGTTGGAAATTTGTTTCACTCTGTCTTTTCGTGGGTTCTGCTGCTCCAGAATTTGTTTGGAGTCATTTTTATAGGTATTTGGAAGTTTGGGGGAGAGTTCAAGCAATTCACTGCTTTTATTCCACTGTCTTGGCTCTGTCCCCCCCTCCCCGCCCCCATGGCATTCTTTTATAGGAACAAAAAAAATCTAGGAGTCAATAACAGATATGGAAGAATTCAAAATAATTATAAAATGCACAAGAATTTGGAAGTTGGTCTACCACAGTACATACAAAATTTGTTTAGATTCAATTACAAAATGTTCCTTAAAGAAATAGATCCACTTAAACAGCTAGAGGAATATTCAATGTCAGGGATACACCATGCCAATATAATAATAGAAAACAATGACAATGTTAGCAAAGTTAATTTCCAGATTTAATTCTACAACCAAACTTCTAAAGGCATACATTTTAGAGATAGCTAAAATAATGATAAAATTCATTTGGAAGAACAAAAGATTTTCAAAAGAAATAATAGGGGAAACAAAGGTAAGAACTGGTAGAGAATGGCATTACCAGACATCAAACTACATATTAATATAGAAGTAATAACCAAAACATTTTTGTACCTGTTAAAAAGTATAAAAACAGATAAATGGATCAGAATTCTTGAAGAAGGATCAGAAATAAGTGAACTCAGTAACTCAGTGTTCAATAATCCTTGAAAACATAAATTACTGAAGAATGAATTCCCTATTTGATTAAGGACTACCGGGAAAAACTGGAATGGAATCTAAAGGAAATTATACTCAGGCCATCTTTCACCATATTTCACAATAAATTCAAATGGACACATGACCTGAATTTTACAGATCATACCATAAAAATCAGAAAAGAAGATCATATACATTTCACATCTATGGATTAGAAAAGGATACACAACCGAACAAAGGAAAGAGGCAATTACAGAAGATAAAAACAGATAATTTTGCTTACGTGAAAGTCAAAAACTTTTACAGAAACAAAATCAACACACCTAGGATAAATAAGGAAGAGGATGACTAGCAAAATCTTTTCATCAAATATCTCTGATAAGGATTTGATAATCTAGATTTTTAGAGAACTGACAGAAATACATAAGACCAAAAGCAATTCCCAAGAAGCTAAGTGGCAAAGGATATATAAAGCTCTCAAAGGAAGAACTGCACAATATTAACAATCATATGGCAAGAATGCTCCACATTATTCATAATAAGAGAAATATAAATCAAAACAGTTCTAAGAAGCACCCACAAATTGTCAAAGATGACAAAAGATGAGAACACTCAATGTTAGAGGAATTGTGGAAAGTCGGGCACATATTCCAAGGTGTGAACTAATAAAAACAATTCTTGAAAGCAATTTAGAATGTTGCAAATAAATTTACTAAAATGTCTTTATCCTTTGATCTAGTTTCTACTATTAATAATATGTCCCAAGGAGATCATTGACAAAAAGAAAGGTTTCATGTACACTTAATTTTTTTTTTTTGCGTAAACTTTTTGTGGTAGCAAGAACTGAGGAAAAAATAGATCACCTATCCACTGATTGGGCAATGATTAAACAAATTGTGATATATAAATATAATTCAGTATTACCATTCTATAATAAATGATAAATTTTATGAATACAGAAAATCATGGAAAGACAAAGTGAAGCCAGTAGAGCCAGATATATCTGGCAGGGATTAGAGGGAAGGATACAGGAAAAAAAAAATCTAGATAATACAAAAACAAAACATATGAACAAAAATCTATTTAAAAATAATAAATCATAGATTAACAGCTTTAGAGCTCAAAAGATCCATAGATGTCAGTCTAATTCTTTCCTTTTACAGATGAGGAAATGGAGTCTCAAAGAGGCTATGTGATTTGTCCAAGATCATGAAGTTAGTAACTGACAGAGACAGGATTTGAATCTAGGTTTTCTGATTCTAATTCTTACCCTCACACTCCTGACCCCACCCTTTTCCACTGCACTGTCCTCAGTGTTAGTCAGCATGGTAAACCTGTCATATACAAAATGCTTTTCAAACAAGAAGCACATGAGTCTTATGAATAGAGAAACTTAGTCACCATTATTAACCAATTTGCCCATGATTTTATACAAATGCAGCACTGAAGTCAGAAATATAAGTTAGATTCAACCATATCCTCCTTTCATATCTACCAACTGCTCTAGCCAGGAGCCCATATACTCTTCAATAAGCTAAATTTATTTTATCAATTTAGTACATAACCACTATTAAACAGTTTTCAAGTATTACTTCAGATTATCACATGTAATTAAAATATGATGGAACATTTACCTAGATGAATAGGTTGCTTTGTGTCATATGTAAATAAGTTAGAGAATTATAACATATATACTATGTTTTGGCAATTGGGCCCTACAAACTATAAGAGAGATGATTCATTGAGTGTCTAGCAAAAAGTATTCAGAGGCAGAAGAGTTAATATTAATAAAAACTAGCCACATCCTGAGAAAACATAGCATTACAGTTGCAATCAGCACTCAAATATACCTTTTCCTTTAACATTAAGCTCTTCCACAATATTCACATTCTCTCTTTTATCATGACTGGCAAAACTCAAAGACTGAGAAAATGAAGAATTAGTATTCAAAATCATAGCAGATGACTAAATTTGGCTCTGGAACTTTGTCTTGGCTACCAAGTTGGCTTAATCTTCAATAACATTTTTGGCCATCAAAGATAATCTTTCACTAATTTCAGGATCAGAAACTTTAAGTTATAGCTTCATTAACTAGTTCAAAAGGAAAAATTTGTGATTTTTTTTGTTAAAAAAAGTGTCAGATGTGGGTTTGTTGACAATGTTGTCCTCTTCAGAATCTCTGCCTTGACCTTCACTGTTCCCATAACAAGAATCTATGGTCATTGCATGTTTCTTTTTGCTCATGGTGTTTGCTTATTTCCTGGCTGGGGAGGAGGGGTCACTGACCCAAGCTTCTTGTGCTGGCAGCCCCAGGCCTGGTCACTGGCTTTGTGTGCTAGGGCTTCAACTGCTGGCAGTGGGAGGCTATAGAGTTCTGGCAGATTACCAGGTGTTGGGCCAGAATAAGCAACACTGGAACTCTAGGAGTAGGATTCGGTAGTCTGGCCCCTGTAGGTTGCCTGCTCACTGGGGCCTTTTCTTTCCCTCCTTTCACTTTCTTCAGTTCCTTTCAGATGGATGTTTCTCTGCCTGGGGCTTTCCCCCTTGGAGTACTTCCCAGAGTTTTGCTGAGGCACTGGAAGACTTGTCTGCCTTAGAACACTGAGGCATGTGGTGATTTTCCTAAGCTGATTTCCACTGGTTCCCCTGTCTGTACTGAGGCACTCGGGGGTCCTGGTGTTGGTGTTTGCCTGTTCTACCACCTGGGGTTCAGGGTCTCCCCCTGATATGCTGAGGTGGGGATTTTTGCTAACTTGCTGGGATGCCTCCTGTACTGTACTGCTCCCCTTCCCCAAGAGGAAGAGGGGCCTTTCCCGCTAACCCTTCAAGCTACCTGGGCTACAGGATTGCTGCACCCTGTCTTTCTGCTGGTTCAGCTGTTCCTGAGGCAATATTTTCTGGGCTTTCAGAGGTTAATAAGGGACAGTAAGAGGAATTTACATCAATTGGGGAATGGCTGAACAAGCTGTGGTATATGAATGTAATGGAATACTATTGTGCTATAAGAAATGATGAACAGGTAGACTTCAGAAAAACCCAGAAAGATTTGTATGGACTGATGCTGAGTGAAGTGAGCAGAACCAGAAGACTGCTGTACACAGTAACAGCCACGTTGTGAGATGATTAACTTTGATAGACTTAGCCCTTCTCAGCAATGCAAGGATCTAAGACATCTCCAAAAGTCTCACGATGGAAAATGCTATCCACATCCAAAGAAAGAACTATGGAGTTTGAGTGCAGGTCGAAGCATAGTATTTGCTATTTTTTTTCTTCTGTTGCATTTTGTTTCCTCTTTCTGGTGGTTCCTCCTATTGGTTCTAATTCTTATTTACAACACGACTAATGTGAAAATACATTTAATAGGAATGTATATGTATAGCCTATATCAGATTGCATGCTGACTTGGGGAGGGAGGTGGGGAGTGAGGGGGAGAAAAATTTAAAACTCAAAAGTTAATGGAAGTGATTGTTGATAAGTCAAAATAAATTAATAAAAAAAAAGGTCTCTGAACAATATGCCAATAAGACCACTGAGATACAAATGTGTTTTTTGTGTCTAACTTGGACAACATACACAAAAAAGAGATGATAAAGAACATGGGGAAGGAGATGACTTTCATTGGGCTATCTTAGAAAAGAGATTTCAGAAATTATACAATATTTCCATCAGTATGCAAAAGAGGTAATGTGATTAAAGTCACTGACTGAGGAGTGAATTTTTCTTTTTTTGGCTAGGCAATGGGGTGAAGTGACTTGCCCAGCAGCACACAGCTAGTAAGTATTATGTATCTGAGGCTGGATTTGAACTCAGGTCTTCCTGAATCCAGGGCCAGTGCTCTATCCACTGAGCCACCTAGCTGCCCCTTTGAGGAGTGAATTTTTAAAGCAGTATGGAAAAGGTCATGGAGTACAGACGGTTTTTTCAGACAACGCGCTCTGTCTTTTGTGCTTTTATTAACTCCAGAAGAGGTCTGGGTTTGAGTCCTAGTTCACAGTCTACTGCTGCATAAGTAGGCAGAAGTTAGGAGATCTGCAGATACTATGAGCTCAACTCTTGAGAAGAAAGTTCATAATTCTTAACAGCTAAACTCTCAGATATTTGGGGAGTGGTGCTGATGGATTTGGTCCCAATGCTCTTTAGGCAACAGGAGAGCAATGGTCATATAAAATCTCAGGGACGTTGAATTTAAGATTCAGATATTTGCCCTTTTTTTTCTCAATTAGAAACAAGAAAGGTCATGAATAGGCTAGGGAAAATTTATACTGTTAAAAATCTCAGTAACCTGAGGCTTCATGGACCCTCAGATTTTTCTACGTGTTTGAATTATAACACAAGGACATTTTATAATTGAAAAGGAAAAAAGTCAAATTATGGGTGTATACCTAAACATGGAAAATCAGTGTAGTCTAACCATGATATAAAGTGCATTTGAGTCTGAGAGAGCCAAAAATAATCTTCAGAACAGAAGAAAGAGTTCCTTTTGGCCTTGTTGTTAAGGGATTCTAGTAACATAAGAGTTGCTGCCTCAAACACCACAAACTTTACCCAATGATAATTCCTTTTGTGCCACGGGCAACAAATTAAAATTAAGCCACTTCTAAAATTAAGTGCAGCAATAGGCTCTTCATGCCTCATATCCAATTGCTTCAATGTTCTGAAAAATGCCATATGAATAGGCCATTCCCCTTGGATGCCACAACACTGCTTGTTATGATTGGAAAAAAAAACCCCAAAAACTACATCTTTCTTTTCCCCCTTTAAGGGAAGAAACAGAATGTGAATTAGGAGCATTTGCTCATAATATCCCAAGAAAGTTAAGGTTCCAAATCAATCAATCAATCAATCAATCAGATATACTATCATTTTTTTAATGTTGAAATCAGAGAACATGAAAGAAACTGGTTGAAACAGAAGACTGTATGCTCTTCCAAATGGGTCAATGTACTTTATTGAATAGATTCCTGACGTAGAACTCCAGAGAGCTGAGCTGACTTTTATTCTCAACTCTTCCTTTAGCTGAATGCGTGTGTTTGGGGATGACATGACATTTCTCTATGCCTCACTTTCTTTATCCACTGTATGGGGAGATTATTCCTTATCTTCTACTATAATGGGATAATAAGATCACAGAATCATAGATCGAGAGTTGAAAGGGACCTACAAGGACAGGTAGTCCAACCCCTTCGTTTTATTTATTTATTTTTTGCTTTTTTTTTTTAGGCAATTGGGGTTGCGTGACTTGCCCAGGGTCACACAGCTAGTAAGTGTCAAATGTTTGGTCTGAGGCCGGATTTGAACTCAGGTCCTCCTGACTTCAGGGCCAGTGCTCTATCCACTGTGCCACCTAGCTGCCCCCCCTTTATTTTATTAATAGGGGAACTGAGACCCAGAGAAGTTAAGGAACTTGCCCACAGCCACACAGACAGCATCAGAGGTAGAATTTTAATCCAGAGCCTTTAATCATTAATTCAAGTCTTTTAAATATTTCTAAGTTGCTACTAAATACTACAGCAGCATGGCATAGTGGACAGAAAGCTAATTTCAATTCCAGGAAGACCTTGGCTCAAGTCTTGCCTCTGACACATACTGGCTATATGATATTGGGCAAGATACTTAAGATCTCAGTGCTCTAGGCAACTCTCTAAATTTCAGATAAAGTGTCAAACTTCAGTGGTTAAGAACTTCAAAGAGTTCCCTACTCCAATGAAATTACAGGTTCAGTGTCAGTCTCTATCTCTATTGGTATAGTGGATGTAGTTGTTAAAATCTGAGAGATCTTTTATTTTTATATATTATAGGATAATAGACATAGAACTAGAGAAGATCACGGAGGCCAACAAGAAGTTATGCTATGTATGTTAATTTCATTAAATGCCTAACTTTAATAACATAAAGTCTCCAACATAAAGTCTTTCTTAATCTCTCCAAATTGCTAGCATTTATGCTCCAAATTACCTTTTAAGTACTTTGTATATATTTTTATATTACCAATATCAATTTTTAAGACTTCTGCTTCTTTGCTTATTCTGGGCTTATTTTTTTTATTTTTATTTTTAAAATCACATATTCATATAAATACTTTCCCCCATTTTATTTATGCATATTTTTAGGAATATATTTTTTCCTTGAGAATTGCTTATACTCCAGAAATTTGGTATGCTATCTCATCATTATCATTGCCTTTACCTTACTTGTGAAGCATTTTACAATTTGTTTTTTTTTCTTTTTCGTGAGGCAATTGAAGTTAAGTGACCAGGGTCACACATCTATTAAGTGTCAAGAGCCTGAGGCTAGATTTGAACTCAGGTCCTCTTGACTCCAAGGCCAGAGCTCTATCCACTGTACCACCTAGCTGCCCCTAGAATTTGTTCTTTAATCCACTTGTTATTTAGTAATTTCAATAGCAACTTTACATTTAGTTTTGTGCATTTGTTTTTGCTCTCTGTTACTGATTTGTATTTAATAGCACCATAATCTGTGTTGTAGGAGTAATATTCTAACACCTCCCCCATGTAGATTAGGCTAATTTTACCTTAAAGAGTGTTAAGATATCCCAAGAGACTTGGTTGATGCTACCTACTCATTCTCAGAGTATAGAGCAGTCACAAGGAGCTAAATAGGCACTATGATGCTCAGTTGGTTGAAGGAAACAAACATTTATTAAGGGCCTACTATGTGCCAGGCACTATGCTAACCACTTTAAAAATATCTCTTTTGATGGATAGCTCAGTGTTTAACTCAGACAAAGGAACTTTGCTCAACAGAATCAACTTGAGGTATCCTCAATGTTCTTCCCATTGAATATCTTTCTCTTGCTTGTTGTTAATCAGTTGTTTTAGTTGTATCTGCCTCTTCATGAAAATGTTGAGGTTCAGGGGTGCTAGGATCCTAAAATAGCAAGAGCAAGAGATACAGGTCCTGCAGGAAAGAATTCAACCCAAGTCTTCTTTCAGCCAGAGACAAGGTTTATTTGAACTGGGGGAGGGATCTAGGAGTGGCCAAGTACTTTGAGGTAACTGTGAGGTAACAGAGAAGGACCCTGAAGGGCTGGGTGCCCAAGGCTAATGCTGAAGGGGTCTAGATGTAATTAAGCATGAGAAGTGGCCTCAAGTAATTTGGAGGTAACAGAACAGAATTGGGAGACTGGGAATAGCCACAACGGAAGGCCAGTTGACAGGATTACTGGGACAATACCTCAGGTCACTCCAGAGGCTTGACTACATGGAAAAAGGAAAAAACTCAAGGAAAGTTGGGGGGGGCAGTTCCCAGGGCCTGTACTCCATCAACCCCACTTGGGGTTTTCTTGGCAAACAAACTAGAATGGTTCCCTCTCTAGCTCATTTTACACATGAGGCAAACAGGGTTAACTGACTTGTCCAGGGTCACACAGCTAGTAAATGTCTGGGGCCAGATGTGAACTCAAGAAGATGAGTCTTCCTGACTTCAGGCCCAGTACTCTATCCACTATACCACTTAGCTGTCCCCTTTTCTTGCCACAGCTAATTAAATCTCTATTTGTTAACTACTGAATGACCTGTGACTGTATCATTTTCTTCCAATATTGAGTTTTTAAACTCAAATCACTCTGGCTTTCATTGAATGACCAATAATAGCGCTAAGGCTCTTTAGGTTTTCATAGCTTAGAATAAGTATAAATAGTAATTTTTTTGTTTTGGACAGAAACTCCCAGATTTATGTCATTGTAATGGTAAGTTGGGCCATTTTTTTTTTCTCAGCTCCTACCTAGTCTTCAGTGATTGAAAGGGTCTGGCCTCAGAAAAACTGAGACCTGGGAAAGACCTTTATGTAGAAAGGCCAAGATCACCCACTGCATCCTGGGCCATCACAAGTCATCTTGACCTCTGATTCTGATAATTCTGGAGGACAGAGTGAGGCTGAAGATTCTGCTCAGCTCTGCATCACTTAATTCACGCACAAGTCAAGACATCACCCTCATGATATCATTGGTCCTCTTTGAAAACGAAGGCTGAACAACACTGAGACTAATCTACCATGGAACTAGCCTGAATTAGGCCCAGCCTAGATTAGCCTATAAAGGAAACAATTAGTATTTCTGCTTTTTACACATATTTGCTCTTTTTCTTGGCCCTAATACATTAGTTGTTTTTGGACAAGTGCTGTATGATACTGAGTATATGTTTTTATGGTCCATTTGGAAGGCCCCATGAATCTTTTATCTCTCAATTCAGCAACAGTTAAATTTTCCCTTTTTATCTTGATCTTTCTTTCTTTCTTTTTCTTTCTTTCTTTCTTTCTTTCTTTCTTTCTTTCTTTCTTTCTTTCTTTTCTTTCTTTCTCTTTCTTTCTTTTTTTTTTTTTGGCAATTGGGGTTAAGTGACTTGCCCAGGGACACACAGCTAGTAAGTGTCAAGTGTTTGGTCTGAGGCCAGAAATGAACTCAGGTCCTCCTGACTTCAGAGCCGGTGCTCTATCCATCACTACCTAGCTGCCTCTCTTGATTTTTCTTTAGTCCAGTTCTGAGAATGGAACATTAAAGTCTATTACTTATTTATTTTTACTAACATGTCTTTCCACAATCCAGTTAATTTTTCTTTATAAATTTAAATGCTACATTATTTGACAGACATATTTAATACTGATATTGGTTCATTTTCTGTTTTTATGCATAATATAATTTTATTTTTTATTGTTTGATAGTATGATTGCAATTTCTGCTTTTTTAGGTTCACCTGATACACACTTCTAGTCTCTAATTTTGATTATTTGCTTTTTAGATATTTTCTATAAGCAACAGATTGTAGGTTTTTGTTTTTTAATCTTTCCTGTCATTCTTTCATTTTATTGAATTACTTAATTCACTGAATTTAAAGTTATGAAAGATGGGTTTATGCCTTCCATTTATCTCTAATATTGCTTTTTTTAAAGACACATTTTTGTTTGTCTTTCTCCTTTAAATGATTACCTTGTGTCTACAATTAGTTTTGTTTAAGTTATTTTGATGTAACTCTAATCTTGTCATCTGTTTCCTCCTTACTATCCCTCTCTTATTCATCTTATTTTTATTAGTTATCTATTCCTGCTTCACCTTTCTTTTTCTGCTTATATTTAGGTGGTTAGTTCAAACTTCTGCCTCTTCTCCTCTATTATAACATTTTTTCCCTTAGTTTTTTGCCCAAAGAACTTTTAAGAATATTATCTTTGATTTATTCTCATCATTAATTCAATTTTCTTCCTGAGCATTCTGAATTTTATTCTCTGTTATGTGGCCTATTTATTTCTTATTTAATCTCTTTATGCTTCTCAGAGGGTTAAATCTTCTGAAGTACTACATTTGAGCTCCCTTATGGACAATTTCTATTTTATTGCCTTTTTTTTTTAGTATTTTTTCCAATTATATGTAGAAACAATTTTTAACATTTGTTTCTTTAAAATTTTGAATTGCGCATCCTCTCCCTCCTTTCTTCCCACCTTTTCACCCTCCCTGAGATGACAATAAATTTGATACAGGTTATACATGTATAATCAGGCAAAACATTTTCATATTAGTCGTGCTATAAAAGAAATCACAGGCAAAAAAAATGGAAAAAATAAAGTAAATCAGTTCTTTTTCTGGAGATGGATAGCACTTTTCATCACAAGACCTTTAGGAGTGTCTTGGATCATTGCATTGCTGAGAACAGCTAAGTCATTTACAATTGATCATTGTACAATACTGTTGTTGCTGTGTATAATGTTCTCTTAATTCTGCTCACTTCACACTGCATCAAATCATGTAAATCTTTCTAGGTTTTTGTGAAGGCATCATGCTGGTCATTTCTTATAGTACAATAGTATTCCATCTCAATCACATACCACAGCTTGTTCAACTATTCCCCAAATGATAGGCATCCCCTCAACTACTAATTTTTTACTTCTACAAAAAAGCTGCTATAAATAATTTTGTAGGTCTTTTTTCCTTTTTTTAAGTCTTTTTGGGATATAAACCAGTAGTTGTTCTACTAGGTCAAAGATTTATGGCCCTTTGAACACAGTTCCAAATTGATCTCCAGAATGATTAGATCAGCTTGCAATTCTACCAAAAGCACATTAGTGTCCCAATTTTCCCACACTGTTTCCAAATTTCTTTGTTTTCAATCTAAAAATGATTTTTGTTATCATTGCTTTAGAAACTTGTGATACATGTATTTTTCTTCGGATACAGTATATTCAAACTTTTTATAGAAACCAACATTATGTGGAAGACATACAATGGTAATTTTGTTAACATTTCAGTCTTTTATTTAGCAGAGTAAGAGTTGACAATAACAGTTTTCCCAGTTGTTTTCCTCTGCGTTCATCACTCACAACATATTCTACTCTTCCTCTCTTTGCACATGGATAGATGAATTTATGTTCTCAGTTATGTTGTTATCATATGAAGTTATGTTATCAGAGTAGCCATAGCAACAATCTGCCCTACAGTGACATCTTCTACAACTGTAACGTAATAATCTCCTGATTTCCTCATATGATCAAATGATCTCATAAATTGCTCAGGGCTGACCATTCAAGTTTCTGTCAGCTGACCAAGTACCTTAAAAAATCCTCTGTTTAGATCTGTAGTACAAAGAGGCCTCAAAACCAAACCATCTCCTGGGTATATTGGGAAAATGGTTGGAGAAAATGTTGCAGTATTCTGGCTCCAGTACACCTCTTTCAATAGACTTGGGTTAAACATAGGTGTTTCATCAGGTTTCATGACTGCAATGAGGATCTTCTCACATTTCCTTTTAAAGCCTCTGTATCTCTTGGTTCTCCTTCCTGTCTGAATGCCCCTCAGTCTTTTTTGTTACAGCTTCATCTGTGTCTCATTAATTAAGGAAGTGTAAGAGAGTTGCCTGGTTGGGAGGTGCCAAATCTGCATCCAGCTTCCGCTTCAGCTCTGGCTTCCCCTCCTCACACTTCTCAAGCATATTATGTTTTATAGTATATCTATTAAAACCTCAAATTCATGCATAGCTAAAATATGAGAGCTCAGGCTCAAGAGTACAGATTTTTGGATTCCTCCTTGGTAACTTCTTGAAAGATGCCATCCAGGATCCTTTTCAATAATGGCTTTCAGTTAATTCAATAATTCTTAAATTATCTCTTAGTCTTAATACAATCTCAAAGAATTGCTTGGTATGTTAAGAGACCATGTGATCACTTCCCCAACAGACACACAAACACACATAAACACATTTATATGTATGTGTGTGTGTGGGGTGTGTGTGTGTGTGTATACTTGCAAATGCATTATTCATAAATGCCCTGAGTTAGACATCAATCAATACATTAAAGAGCATTTTACTTGCCCACTCTATGACAGG
The DNA here is from genome assembly GCF_003287225.1 of Phascolarctos cinereus. Lineage (NCBI taxonomy): Eukaryota > Metazoa > Chordata > Mammalia > Diprotodontia > Phascolarctidae > Phascolarctos > Phascolarctos cinereus. Next base: position 207,662,133 of record NW_027555514.1, read on the forward strand.
TATCATACTAGGTTCTAAAGAAAAAAGTACAAAGAATGAAACAATGTATTCCAAAGGAGCATGTAATCTATGGTAGAGACAAGTCCATATATAAGTACACAAAGAATAAATTTAAAGTTAATAAATACAAATAAATACAAGTTAGTGAAGGAATGAGGGCAGTTAGGTGGCACAATGGATAGAGTGTCAGGACTGAGGTCAGGAAAGCCTGAGTTCAAATCCAGCCTTAGACACTAGTTATGTGACCATATACAAGTCATCTAACCTTGTTTGCCTCAGTTTCATCATCTGTAAAACAAGCTGGAGCAGAAAATAGCAAACCACTACAATACCTTTGCCAACAAAACCTCAAACGGGGTTATAAACAATTGGACACAACTAAAATGACTGAACAACATGTATGTGTATATACATACATGATGGTAATGTGTTCAGATTAAAGCAGAACCAAAAGAATATGACTCTTTTTATAAAAAAGAAAAAGTATATACAAATACAGAATAACAAGTTTTATGGCTAAAGTAACAGTAAAATTATTTTCAAATCAAATTAACAAGCATTCATAAAGCACCTACTATGTGCCAGGCATTGTGCTAAGTGCCGTTGTAAATGTAGGATGAATTAATTTTGTTATTTTTAAGTTATGTATATATACATTTTTTTTTCAAATAATCCCTGTCAATTATAAGTCAACAAGCTTATAACTTTTACCTTATATTCCTCTGTAATAATGCTCAGGGTTTCATGCCCAGCTTTCCTCATATCTTCCAATTGTTGCTTATGCTTTTCCTGAAAGAAAAGGATAAGAGTTTAAGTTTTGGCTTCTTTTTCTTTTCTTTTTGGTTTCTTTTGAGATTACTACTATTAAATTAAATTATTAGAATGCCAGGCCTGGAGTCAGGAATACTCGTCTTCCAGAGTTCAAATCCAGCCTCATACCCTTACTAGATATGTGACCCTAGGATATCACTTAAGCCTGTTTGCCTCAGTTTCCTTTTCTGTAAAATGAGCTAGAGAAGGAAAAGGTAAACCACACCAGTGTCTTTGCCAAGAATACTCCTAAAAGGGTCACAAAGAGTTGAATACAACTGAAAACAACTGAACTGCTGTGTATAAACAAATCAGATACATCTGACACTATAGTCTTTAACAAATCATTGAACTGGCTAAATGCATGTTTTTACTTCTAGAACTTAAAAGCCAGAAAATTTTGAAGAAAGGTTATTTAAGAAAATACGAAACAATAGAACATTAAAAGTTCAAATGGGGCCTTCCAACCCATGGTGGTATCTAACTTCCTCTACAGTTAAATGATGTGATTTTTAACCAGTATGTGACTGAAAACAAACAAAAACAAAAACAAAAACAAACAGAAGAACCTCATATCAAGTTTCCTAAGCAATTTAATCAGAATCTATCATGAGGGCTACACTTTGGGAAAGCAGGATCATCAATAACAAGATCCTAGAACACAACAAAGTAGAAGCAATAGTACCTGTCCTATAATTCTCAGGAGAGGCACATGATAAACAGTAAAAAAAAATTGCAAGAAACTATCATTTAGCAGCAGGACCTTGCAACATTTCTCAACCTACAGGAGATTGCTACCCTACCTTCCAGTTACCATGCAGATTTGCTTCCTCTAAAATTATAGCTCCAAATAATCCATCAATATGTTTACCTTTACAGCAAAGACATTTAACAAAAATTTATATATAGCAAAAAATGAAGTATATAGAATGATTTTACATATATTCACATATTTATGTCTAATGGTAGCAATCTCTAGGGTGGGGTTGGGGGAAAAAGGAAAGAAAAAATGAAAAAAGTTACATGATAACTACTATATATCTAATAGCAAGTTGTACATAAGATTTGCAGTTTCATGTGCAATCTTTTTTTTAATCTACTTTTTCATGGTAAAGCTTCTTTTATTTCACAAATTAAAAAAAAATGTAGCAACATTTCCCCCACAAACCTAAGGCACACTCTCTCACAAATATACCAATAGTGCAAAGTATAGGCACACATATGAAACACATGAGAACATGGCAAATATGTAGAAAATATCTATGGTCAATGTAGACATGTGGAAATGATGGGGTATGGGCCTAAGCTGAGCCCTTTGCCCCTCACCAAAAAAAAGAATTTGGGTCCCATTTGTCTACGGCCCCAGAAAATCCTTAAACTTTCTTTGATCTCACTCTGGATCAAACTATTACCTGAGGCTATACTCCACTCAATGGCCTTTCCTTGTTGACTCTCCCTATCTCTCTCTGGAAACCTATGGAAGCCCTAGCATATTTCCCACCTTTGATCTTATCCAGACCCCATTCAAACCTCTTTTTTCTAGTTCCCTTCATTATCTATTCCCATTGTCTATTCAACCTCTCAGACATTCCCATCAGAATTTTCCCTAAACTCACCCCAGCTTCAAGATCTTTCTCCCAGCCCCTCCTCCAAACACCCAAAATTATTTGAGTGTATATAAGATCCACCCTGATCACCATTTAAATGCTGAGATTTCCTCATGCCCGCTTGTTCATCACTAATGTTCAAATTCTTAAGAGTCTGGCCTATATGGCCCATCCCTAATAAAACTCTGTCTCTGGCTAAAAGAAGATTTGGGTTGAATTCTTTTGGACAGGACCCACGTGTTGTGATTTTTGGGGTTCTGTCACCTCTAAACCTCTAGACCTCATCAGAAAGTCTCAAACATAGAGGACACGTGGCCAGCGTACATGTAGGACATTTGCAAGATGACTGATGTACTCTAAATCATGTCATTGAACACATTAGATTACTTAGCCATAGCCTCTTTTGAAACAGCTTCTGAATGTTCAGCTGAAATCTTTCACTATCTCTTGTACAAAGAAAGAGAGAGTCTACCCATACTCTTTCAGCTTAAAACAAGGTCATTTAATTTTTTTTGTCCCATTGGTACCCTTTGGCAGTCTGGTGAATGTAATTTTTCTTAGAATAATGTTTTAAATTGCATAAAGTAAAAAAATAATATCACAAAGAAAATCAAAAATTAGTGAAAATTGAGATGTTATTCTTTTTTTTTCTTATCCAAATTCACAGACCCCTTGAAATCTATCTTCAGACTCCTTAGAGTTCCATGAAGCCCAGCTTAAGAACTCCTGGATTTAGGTGCCTTTATGCTTTTATTCAGCTCTTTTAGAAAAGTTAGAGAATCTTTAGCCAGAAAAAAAAACCAAAAAACTGCCCTAATCTTGTTACTTTGAAGAAGTAGTTTTGGCTCTCATCTTCCTAGTAAGAGATTCTAAGTCCCAGATGCCAAGATCTTTAGAACAAAACTCAGATTCCTACCAGCAAACTAATGACCTTTTCCTTAATCTTTTCGTTGAATTTCCTGAGTCTCTATCAGATGTCTCACTCTAGTTTAAGAACAGCATTCAATATACTTCCGAAATTTCCATCGCTGAAAGCTAAATTATAAGGGCTGTTTGACCCATAACTACCAAGTACTTCTGATGTTCAGGGCTTTCCAATTTTCAAACTCTAAATGTCTTTTAAGTTCTCCCACACAGATAAGTGAACAGTGACAAACATAAAAACACAACCCAGGCAGCTAGGTCATTGCCTCAGCAGACTATACTTCCCTGTACCCTTCATACGCAAATGAGGTTAATCAACATCTAAAAAGGGCCTTTAAACTTCTCTCCAAGGTCATCTGAAGTAGGGGTAACTCTAATTGAGATGAAGGAATTAAAAAAAATTGATCATTAAAGCACAAATTGAAAAAATGTGCTATACCTGTAAAAAGTAGGGGCTGGCCATTTTTTATTGTGATCAGAAATAATATGGGGTATTAAGAAATTATCTTGTAACATCAGGAGTCTCAGAGGTAGATTCAAAAACTGAGATAGGCTCCCAGGCTACACAACAAAGAGCATTTATGCAACAATATGCATTCAACAGAAATTTATTAAGGATCTATTATGCTAAGTACAAGGGAGAGATACAAAGTTTAGCTTAGACATCTGAATCCTTCTGAAGTTTATACACTAATGGGAGGAAATAATACCTATATGTAGCTGTAAAAATATATTACATGAATACACAATGTTATATGTTATACATGGTATTTACGAAAGACTATTTATTAAGTTTTGATCTTTTCAATTTCAAATCCCACCAGATGTAGTATTATCCTCAAAAATGAAAGGAACAAAAACAAAGGGCCTGAGACATATTAGAACAAAAATGTACAGCAAGGAGGGACATCAAACATCATGTAGTCAAAATGCCTTATATATCAAAGGTAGTTTTGGTAATCTAAATAATTCAACCATGAAATCAGGGTTAGATTTATCACCAAGAATTGTGCCACCAATACAAACAGATAATGTAATACACGACTATTACTATAATACATTATGACTACTATAATACGCATATACTAACGTATGGTATATTATGTCACAGCATCACAGAGGGGTGAGGGACCTCAAAGGCCACTTAATGAAACCTATACCTAAACAAGAACCCCTTCTGCAAACCACTCTCAGTGTTTACAGACCTTCCCTTGGTGAAGGAAAATCTTCCAAGGCAGCCCCATCCTTTATCATATCAGCAAGCATTAACAGGTCAAGTGCAGCAATTGGAGTCAGGAAAATTTGGATTTAAATTCTGCCTCAGCCACTTACCACCTGTGTCACTTGGAAAAGTCATTTAACATCTTAAGTCTTCTAAATTGTAAAATGAGTAGGTTAGATCTGATTATCTCTAAAATTCCCTTCTAGTCTTAGATGTATGATTATATGATTGCGTATGTGTGTATGTGTGTGACAGAGAGAGAGAGGCAGAGACAGAGACAGAGAGAATATGAGACAATCCATGTGCTAGCTACTGCTAATATAACAGAAAGAAAGAAAAAAGAAACAGACCTTGCCCTCAAGAAGCAAGTATTTTCTTTCAGTGGAGGAAGATAATATAACACAGATAGGTAAATACAAAAAATGTACAAGATAACATAGTAAGTTGGGGAGAGACACTAACAACTAGAAGGATCAAAAGTACACCTCATGTAGAAGAGGCACGTGAATTGAGGCTTGCATAAAACTAGGGAAGCACTGAAGAGAAGGGAGTACATGCAGGCATATAGAAAGGTTCGGAAAGAATGTCACATGCAGCAAATAGCAAGTGAGATAATCGAGTAGGGATGTTATTTCTATCTATTTCAGGGTTTTTCATTTTTTTTGTCTTTATTATATCTCTTTTCTCAAAGGGGAATCATTGCTTCAACCAGACCTTGGATAATCCTAGAGAAAGTAATGACCCAATTTGGTATTTCCCTTCCCCACTATCTTCTCTAAACTGCAGATGCTCATATTAATACCTAAGACTTGTATTAATATTTGTGGTGTAATATATTCCAAGAGGACAGGAGAATGTGTAAATACTAAAATATTTAATGCAACACTTATGCTCCAATGTTTCAACCACTTCTAGCAATTGATACTAAAGACTTGTAACTGCTTTGCTTTCCTAATGGCATGTCTTGGGTTTTTGGCACACAGATGGTTTTTAAAACTCCATGACAAAGTAGGTCCACATAACTTAATGCACCAATCAGAAAACAAAAATATAGCAAATTTATTTCCTTTTTCCTTTTTTTTTTAAATTTTATTAAATTATTTTGATTTATCAACAATCACTTCCATATGCTTTTGAGTTGAAAATTTTTCTCCACCTTCCTCCCCCCACCCCCCAAGATGGCGCACAATCTGATATAGGCTTTACATTTACATACCTTAAACATATTTTCACATTAGTGAAGTTGTAAGTAAAAATTAAAACCAATAGGAGGAACCATCAGAAAGAGGAAACTAAACTCAACAGAAGGTAAAAATACATGATAGCGATTCAACTTCCATAGTTCTTTTTTTGGATGTGGACAGCATTTTCCATCCCGAGGCCTCTGGAGATGTCTTAGATCCTCATAATGCTGAGAAGGGTTCAGTTTAACAATTAGTCATTGCATAACATGGCTGTTATTGTGTACAAAGTCCTCTTGGTTCTGCTCACTTCACTCAGCATCAGACCATATAAGTCTTTCCAGGTTTTTCTGAAGTCAGCCTGTTCATCATTTCTTATAGCACAATAGTATTCCATTACATTCATATACCACAACTTGCTCAGCCATTCCCCAATTGATGGGCATCCTCTCAATTTCCAATTCTTTGCCACCACAAAAAGAGCTGCTATGAATATTTTTGTACATGTGGGTCCTTTTCCCATTTGTTTGATCTCTTTGGGATATAGCCCTAGAAGTGCTATTGCTGGATCAAAGGGTATGCACATTTTTGTAGCCCTTTGGGCATAGTTCCAAATTGTTCTCCAAAATGGTTGGATCATTTCACAACTCCACCAACAATGTATTAGTGTTCCAATTTTCCCACATCTTCCCAACATTTATCATTTTCCTGTTTTGTCATGTTGGCCAATCTGATAGGTGTGATGTGGTACCTCAGAGTTGTTTTGATTTGCATTTCTCTAATCAATAATGATTTAGAGCATTTTTTCATATGACTATAGATGGCTTTAATTTCTTCATCTGAGAACTGTCTGTTCATATCCTTTGACCATTTATCAATTGGGGAATGGCTTGTGTTCTTATAAATTTGTCTTAATTCTCTATATATTTTAGAAATGAGGCCTTTATCAGAGAGACTGGTTGTAAAAATTCTTTCCCAATTTTCTACCTTCCTTCTAATCTTAGTTGCATTGGCTTTGTTTGTGCAAAAACTTTTCAATTTAATGTAATCAAAATTATCCATTTTGCTTTTTAATGTTCTCTATCTCCTGTTTGGTCATGAATTCTTCTGTTCTCCATAGATCTGATAGGTAAACTATTCCTTGTTCTCCCAGTTTACTTATGGTATCAGCCTTTATATCTAAGTCATGAACCCATTTTGACTTTATTTTGGTATATGGTGTGAGATTTGGGTCTATGCCTAGTTTCTGCCATACTCTTTTCCAGTTTTCCCAGCAGTTTTTTTCAAAGAGTGGGTTCTTATCCCAGAAGCTGGGGTCTTTGGGTTTATCAAATAATAGATTACTATAGTCATTGACTACTGTGTCTTGCATATTTAACCTATTCCACTGATCCACCTCCCTATTTCTTAGCCAGTACCAAGCAGTTTTGATGATTGCTGCTTTATAATACAATTTAAGATCTGGAATTGCTAGGCCACCTTCCCCTGCATTTCTTTTCATTAGTTCCTTTGATATTCTGGACCTTTTGTTTTTCCAAATGAATCTTGTTATTATTTTTTCTAACTCTATAAAATAATTTTTGGTAGTTTGATTGGTATGGCACTGAATAAGTAAATTAGCTTAGGTAGGATTGTCATTTTTTATATTAGCTCGGCCTACCCATGAGCAACTGATGTTTTTCCAATTATTTAGATCTGATTTTATTTGTGTGAAAAGTGTTTTGTAATTGTGTTCATAGAGTTCCTGGGTTTGTTTCGGAGGTAGACTCCTAAATATTTTATAATGTCTACAGTAAGTTTAAATGGGATTTCTCTTTCTATCTCTTGCTGTTGGGCTTTGTTGGTAATGTACAGAAATGCTGATGATTTATGTGGGTTTATTTTATAGCCTGCAACTTTGCTAAAGTTGTTTATTATTTCAAGTAGTTTTTTACTTGATTCTCTAGGATTCTCTAAGTATATCATCATGTCATCTGCAAAGAGTGATAGCTTTGTTTCCTCTTTGGCTATTCTAATGCCTTCAATTTCTTTTTCTTCTCTTATTGCTAAAGCTAAGATTTCAAGTACAATATTGAATAACAGTGGTGATAATGGACATCCTTGTTTCACCCCGATCTTATTGGAAATGCTTCTAGTCCCCATTACATATAATGCTTGCTGAAGGTTTTAGATTATGCTATTTATTATTTTAAGGAAGACTCCATTTATACCTATGCTTTCTAGTGTTTCTAATAAGAATGGATGTTGTATTTTATCAAAAGCTTTTTTCTGCATCTACTGAGATGATCATGTGGTTTCTGTTGGTTTTGTTGTTGATATGCTCAATGATGCTGATAGTTTTCCTAATATTGAACCAACCCTGCATTCCTGGTATAAATCCTATCTTGTGATAAGTTGCTGCAATCTATTTGCTAGTATTTTGTTTAAAATTTTTGTATCTATATTCATTAGAGAAATTGGTCTATAATTTTCTTTCTCTATTTTCACTCTTCCTGGTTTAGGTATCAACACCATATTTGTATCATAAAAAGAATTTGGTAAGATTCCATCTTCACCTGTTTTCCCAAATAGTCTATATAATATTGGAATTAACTGTTCTTTAAATGTTTGATAGAATTTGCAGGTAAATGGATCTGGCCCTGGAGAGTTTTTCCTAGGGAGTTCATCAATGGCTTGTTCAATTTCCATTTCTGAGTTGGGGTTATTTAAGTATTCTACTTCCTCTTTGGTTGATCTGGGTAATTTGTATTTTTGTAAATAGGTATCAATTTCACTAAGATTGTCAAATTTGTTGGCATATAGTTGGGCAAAATAATTCCTAATTACTGTTTTAATTTCCTCTTCCTTCGTGGTAGCTTTGCCCTTTTCATCCTTGATACTAGTAATTTAGTTTTCTTCTTTCTTTTTTTTTAATTAAATTAACCAAAGGTTTATCTATTTTATTGGGTTTTTCATAAAACCAGCTCTTAGTTTTATTTATTAGTTCAATAGCATTCTTAATTTCAATTTTATTAATTTTTCCTTTGGTTTTCAATATTTCTAATTTGGTGTTTAGTTGAGGATTTTTAAGTTTTTTTTCTAGTTTTTTTAGTTGTATGCCCAATTCATTAATCTCTTCTTTTTCTATTGTATTTATGTAAGCATTTAGCGATATAAAACTTCCCCTAAGAACTGCTTTCGCTGCTTCCCACAGGTTTTGGTATGCTGTCTCATTATTGTCATTCTCTTGAATGAAATTATTGTTTCTGTGATTTCTTGTTTGACCCAATCATTTTTTAGGATTAGATTATTTAGTTTCCAATTATTTTTTAGTCTGTTTCCATGGACCTTTATTACATATAATTTTATTGCATCATGATCTGAAAAAGATGCATTTAATATTTCTGCCTTTCTGCATAGGATTGTGAGGTTTTTATGCCCTAGTACATGGTCAATTGTTGTGTATGTACCATGTACTGCAGAGAAAAGTGTATATTCCTTTCTATCCCCATTCATTTTTCTCCACAGGTCTATCATACCTCACTTTTCTAATGTTCTATTCACCTCCTTAACTTCTTTCTTTTTTTTTTTTGTTGTTGGTTAGTTTTGTTTTGTTTTTGGGCAATTGGGGTTAAGTGACTTGCCCAGGGTCACACAGGTAGTAAGTGGCAAGTGTTTGGTCTGAGGCCAGATTTGAACTCAGATACTCCTGATTTCAGGGCCAGTGCTCTATCCACTGCGCCACCTAGCTGCCCCTTAACTTCTTTCTTGTTTATTTTGTGGTTAGACCTATCTAGTGCCGAGAGGGGGAGGTTCAGGTCCCCCACTAGTATAGTTTTGCTGTCTATTTCTTCCTGTAACTCCCTGAACTTCTCCTCTAAGAATTGGATGCTCTACCATTTGGTTCATATATGTTTAGTAATGATATTTCTTCATTGTCTATGGTGCCTTTTAGCAGGATGTAGTTTGCTTCCTTATCTCTTATGATTAGATCTATTTTTGCTTTTGCTTTGTCTGAGTTCAGGATTGCTGCCCCTGCTTTTTTTACTTCAGCTGATGCATAATATATTCTGCTCCAGCCTTTTACCTTTACCCTGTATGTGTCACTGTTTTTCAAATGTGTTTCCTGTAAACAACATATTGTAGGATTATGGTTTTTAATCCATTCTGCAATCCATTTCCATTTTATGGGAGAGTTCATCCCATTCACATTCACAGTTATGATTACTATCTGTGTCTTTTTCTCCATCCTTTTCCCCCATTTATTTTTTCTTTCTTTCTTTTCCTTTCCCCCTTCACTAGTGTTTTGCTTTTGACCACACCTCCTTCAGTCCCTCCCCCTTTTATTATCCCTTTCCCTTTTCTTCCCCTTTACTCTTACTGCTTCTTCCCTCCCTTCTTTCCCCCCTCCCTTTTCTTTCCCCTTTTCCCTCCTACTGCCTATAGGGCAAGTTAGATTTCTATACCTAACTGATTATGTTATGCCCTTCTTGAGCCAAATCTGATGAGAGTAAGGTTCAAACAATGCTCCCCCCCCTTCTTTCCCTCTGCTGTAATAGGATTTTGTGTCTTTTCCTGTAATGTAATTTACCCTTGTCTGCCTCCTCCTTTCTCAGTACATTTTCTAAGATCAGATTGATCCACTTATTTGGATCCATTTAACCCACTTGATTAGATTTTTTTTTATCATTACATCAAAGTCAACTAATATCCACCCTCTTTATGTATACTCCTTTAACATGGTGTAATAACAATACAGTTCTCAAGGGTTGCAAGTCATATTCCCTTGTAGGGTTTAACACACCCCCCCCTTATTAACAACATATTGTATCTTTCTGTCCCATTTACCTTTTTATAGTCCTTCTTGACTGTACTTGAAGATCAAATTTTTTGTTGAGCTCTGGTCTTTTTATCAGGAAAGTTTGGAAGTCTCTTATTTCGTTGAATATCCATCTCCTCCCTTGAAAAATGATGCTCATTTTTGCTGGGTAATTGATCCTTGGCTGCATTCCAAGCTCCTTTGCCTTACGTATATCATGTTCTATGCCCTGCAGTCTTTTAATGTAGAAGCTGCAAGGTCCTGTGTAATCCTGACTGTGGTTCCATGATATTTAAATTGTTTCTTTCTGGCTGCTTGCAGCACCTTCTCTTTCATCTGGTAATTTTGGAATTTTGCTATTATATTCTTGGCGTTGTCAATTTGGGATCTCTTTCAGGTGGTGATGGTGGATTCTTTCTATGGTTATTTTCCCTTCTGGTTCTAGGACTTCAGGCAGTTTTCCTTTATGATTTCCTGAAAGATACTGTCCAGGCTCTTTTTTTCATCATGATTTTCAGGTAGTCCAATAATTTTTAAATTGTCTCTCCTGATCGATTTTCCAGGTCGGTTTTTTACTGATGAGGTATTTTATTTTCATCTATTTTTTCATTTTTTTGTTTCTGTTTGACTGATTCTTGCTCTCTCATAGAGACATTAGTTTCCATTTGTCCAATTCTAGTTTTTAACAGATTGTTTTCTTCTGTTAGTTTTTGTACTTCCTTCTTCAATTGGCCAATTGTGTTTTTAGGGACTTGTTTTCTTCAGTGTATTTTTTTCCAATTGGCCAATTGTTTTTTGAAGGACTCTTCTACCTCTCTCATTTGACTATTAAAATCCTTCTTGAGCTCTTCTAAGAAGGCTTTTTGGGCTTCAGACCAGTTCATATTCCCTTTTGTTGTTGCAGATGTGGGTTTGTTGACAATGTTGTCCTCTTCAGAATTTCTGTCTTGATCTTCACTCTTCTCATAATATGAATCTATGGTACATTCTTTTTACTCATGGTGTTTCTTTATTCCCTGGCCTTTAAAGAGATTGAGCTCTCCTGCTGGGGAAGAGGGCACTGACCCAAGCTTCTTGTGTTGGGAGCCTAGGTCTTGGTCACTGGCTTTGTGTGCTGGGGCCTCTTATGCTGGCAATTGGAGGCTGTAGGTTTCTGGCAGCTTACCTGTGTTGGGCTGGAATCAGCAAGGCTGGAACTTTCAGGCAATTCTAGGTTGCCTGCTTTTCCTTTCCTTTAGCTTTCTTCAGCTCCTTTTAGATGGGTGCTGCAGGGTCTTTATCTGCCTGGGGCCCCCTGCAGTGTTGTCTCCCTCCTTTATGCTAATGTACTGGGAGATTCCTTTGGTAGAGTGCGAGGCACCTGGTGGTTTTCTGAGCTGGTTTCCACCCATTCCCTGCCCTCACTGAGGCACTCAGAGGTCCAGGTGTTGGTGTTTGCCTGTTCTACCACCTGGGCTTCAGGATTTCTTCACAATTGGAGGCTGCAGGGCTCTACAGCTCACCTGGTGTTGGGTTGGAATCAGCAAGGGGCTTTAGGAAGCCTTTAGGTTGTTTTCTTCACCTCCTTTCAGATGAATGCGCAGGTACTTATCCTCCTGGGGCCCCTTGTAGTTCTGCCTCCCTTATTTTTGCTGAGGCACTGGGAAACCCATTTGCTGGACTGCTGCACTGCTGCTCCCCGTCTTTCTTCTAGTTTAACTGTTCCAGGGTTTTTTTTTTTTCTGGGGTGATATTTTCTGGGCTTTCAGAGGTTGATAGGGGAGAGTGAGAGCGACTACCTTTTCACTCCACCATCTTGGCTCCTGGAAGGGGAAGAACTAGCAAATTTATTTTAATTATGCACATGACAATTGAGGGCCCAAAGAAATGAATAACCCTTTGCTGATAGGGAAATGGGATCTAGACCCCTAAAAGGAAAAGACCATGTCTTTGAAAGTAGCCAGCCCCTGGAATTTCCCACTCAGCCCAGTCCCTGGCATTCTGCCTGAGGCATCTGGTCTATCCCAGCCCATGTAGATACTCAATAATCCTTTTAACTGCCCTTTCACTGTGGCTCTCAGAGCACTCAACTCCTTTAATTTTTTTCCCCTGGCCCACCAAGGCTACTTACCACTCCTTAATCCCATCAGGATCTTTTCACTGAACCTTTTCCCCTTTTTTTGTATAAAACTATCAATCCTACTCCCATTTAATTTCAAAGATTCACTTAGAATCTCCACCACTTCTGCAGGTGTTACAATAAACTCGCTATTTTGACTGGAAAGCATTTGGGCGGTTAAATTCTTTCAAGGCAGTACTCTCTGTCTTACATTTTGGGTCTCCCAGTACCACAAACCTCGACACTGCCACATTCTGAAGTAATCATATATAAGAGCTGCCACTTAAGTTTGACATTATAGATTTTGAGGAGGTTCTTTCAAATTACTAAAATAACTTTATTAGAAAAAAAAATTTTTGCATGAAAACAGGAAAAGTAAAAAAAGAAAAGTATGGCTATTCTGGAAAGCAATTTGGAACTATATCCAAAAAGTAACTAAGCTGTATATACCCTTTAACATAGCAACCACACTAATAGGTACACAGCTCAAAGAAATAAAAGAAGGAAAGACCTTATAAGAAACAAAAATATTCAAAAGAGTAATTTTTGAAGTAAAAAAATGGAAATTAAAAATATGTCCACAAATGGGGGAATGGCTGAAAAAATTAAGATATAAGAAAGTAATGTTATTTTAATATTATTATATCATAAGCATTCAGTAAATAAGGATTTATAAAGTACCTACAATGTAACAGGTACTGTGCTATGTTCTGGGGATACAAAGAAAGGCAGAAGATAGTACCTGCCCTCAAAGAGCTCACAATATAATGGGAGAGACAATATGCAAACAAATATTTATAAATAAGATATACATCAGATAAAACAAATAAGCACAAAGGGAAGGCACTAGAATTAAGAGGCATTGGGAAAAGCTTCCTGTAGAAGTACAATTTTAGCTGGGACAATGAAGGAAGCCAAGAAATCTAGGAGGCAGAGACAGAGGTATGTCCCAGAGAAACGGGGAGGAAATATACAGGGAAAATGCCCAGAGCTGAGCAATGGAACACAGAGACAAACAAGGAGGTCAGTGTCACTGAATCAAAGGATGTGGGAGGTGGGGTGGGGAGAGGAGGTAAGGTTAAAGAAATCTGGGAAGGATGGAAGGCTAGGTTATGAAGTGCCTTGAATGTCAAGCAGATAATTTTCCATTTGATCCTCCAGGTGATAGGGAGCCACTGAAGTTTACTGAGTAGAGGGTGACAGTCGAGAATGGTTTATTTAAATCTCTTTGGTGGCTAACTTAAGGATGAACCTGAGGTAAGAGAGACTTGTAAAAGAAAGACCAACCAGTAGATTGTTGCAATAGTCTAGGTGTGAGGTGATGAGGTGGCCATAATATCAGAAGAAGGACTATTCCAGAGATGCTGCAATAATGAAATTGACAAGTTTTGGGAACAGATTGGATATGAAAGGTGAGAGATAGTAAGGAGTCAAGTGTGACATATAGCTTTAGAGTCTGTGGTACTAGGAGGATTGGTGGTGCCCCTGACACTAAAAGGGGACTTTAAAGGGTAGGGTTAAAGGGTGAAAGTTAAAGAGCTCTGTTTTGATCATGCTGAGTTTAAGATGTCTATAGGACATATAGTTCAAGAAGTCTGATAGGCAGGTGGAAATGCAATACTGGAGGTTGATAGAGAGGTTAGGGCTAGATAAATATATTTAAGAATTATCAGCATAGAGATCACAGTTAAATCCATGGGAGCTCATGAGATTACTAAGTGAAGTAGTACAGAGAAGTGGTATCAAACTCAAATAGAAACAGGGCAACTAAACTGCATAAAGATCCTTGAGGGCTGCATATTGACTTACTTTTTTCTATGTTTTATTGAATTTTTATTTATTTTGCTACACATTTTCTAATTAGATTTTAATATGGTTCAGGCCATACTTAAGGGTATTCCCCTCAAGTTGCTTGTTTGACAACTCTGTGATTAAGGGAGAAGAGAAGATAGCCCAAGACTGAGGAAGCTCCCTTGACCTTCTAGAACCTCAGAGTATCATTTACAAAATGGGAAAAATACTTTCCTATTGCCATAGAGGTAGTGTAAGGATAATATGAAATAATAAGGGCAAAAACTGCTATTTTAAAGAATAATTTCACCATACTACACTTGAAGCTTCCTGAAGTGGTAGCTAGGGCAGCTAGGAGGCACAGTAGATAGAGTGCTGGGCCTGGAGTCAGGAAGACTCATCTTCCTGAGTTGACATGTGGCCTCAGACACTTACTAGCTGTGTGACCCTAGACAAATCACTTAACCCTGTTTACCTCAGTTAACAGTTAATAAAATAAGTTAGAGAAGGAAATGGCAAGCCATTCCAGTATCTTTACAAAGAAAACCCCAAAGGGGGTCAAAAAAGTCAGGTACCACTAAAATGATAGAAAAGTCCATTACCAGTTGTAAAATTATGATCTTATCAGTCATGTGTCCTTTGTAATTGCCTTGGATCATTGTGTTGCTTAGAAGATCTAAATCTTTTCATGATTGATCATCACAAAATGTTGCTCTTACTGTGTACAATGTTTTCCTCATTCTGCTCATTTCACTATACATCAGTCCATACAAGTCTTTCCAGGTTTTTCTGAAATCGACTTGCATATCATTGCTTAACGCACAACAGTACTCCATTACATTCATATACCACGACTTGTTCAGCCATTCCCCAACTGAGGGGCATTCCCTCAATTTCTAATTTTTTTCCACCACAAAAATATATTTGTACTATAAATATACTTGTACATGTAGGTCCTTTCTCCTTTTCCACAATTTCTTTGGACCTAATGCTGGTATTGTTGGATCAAAGGGTATGTATAATTTGGTTGCCCTTTGGGCATAGTGCTGAATTGCTCAACAAAATGGTTGGATCAGTTTACAACTTTTTCCCACGATCTCTCCAACATTTACAATTTTCCTTTACTGTCATATTAGTCAATCTAATGGGTGGTATCTTGGAGTTATTTTAATTTGTAATTCTCTAATCAATAATGATTTAGAGCATTTTTTTCATATGACTACAGACAGCTTTAATTTCTTCATCTGAAAACTGCCTATTCATATTCTTTGACCATTTATCAGTTGGGGAATGGCTTGTACTCTTATAAATTTGATTCAGTTCTCTATAATGCTTGAGAAATGAGGCCTTTATCAGAGACACTTGCCATAAAAAAATGTTTCTCAACTTTCTACTTTTCTTCTAATATTGGCTGCAATGGTTTTGTTTGTGATCACATTAGGGGGATTCATTACTGCACTAATTGGTACCTGGCCTTTACTATATATGAGAACCTTAACTTAAACACCATGAGCAAGGTGCTTCTAAAGAAAAACAAACTGGGGCAACTAGGTGGTGCAGTGGATAGAACATCCGCCCTGAAGTCAGAAGGACCTGAGTTCAAATCCAGCCCCAGACCAAACACTTGACACTTACTAGCTGTGTGATCCTGGGCAAGTCACTTAACTCCAATTGCCTAAAACAAACAAAAAAAATTATGTGCTATAATAAATAAGTGGGCAGATTTCAGAAAAACCCGAAAAGACTTATATGAACTGATGCCGACTGAAGTGAGTAGAAACAGGAAAACACTGTACACAGTAACAGCCACACTGTGTGATGACTAACTTTGATAGACTTATCTCTTCTTAGCAATGCAAGGATCTAAGACAACTCCAAAAGATGCATGATGGAAAATGCTGTCCACATTCAGAAAAAAAGAACTATGTAGTCTGAATACAGATTGAAGCATATTATTTACTCTCTCTTTTTTGTTTTTTATTTCTGCTTTCTCATGGTTTTTCCCATTGGTTGTAATTCTTCTTTACAACATGACTAATGTGAAAATATGTTTAATATGAATGTACATGTTGAGCCTACATCAATTTACATGCTGTCTTAGGATGGGAGGAGGGAAGAGATGGGGAGAAAATCTGGAACTTAAAATCTTATGGAAGTGAATGCTGAAAACTAAAAATAAATAAATAAATTTATTATTAAAAGAAAGAAAAAAAATGAAAAATTATACTGGCACTTGGAAGCTAATTTTATGCAGAATGTGTCTTCAGGAAATATCTGCATGGGTCCCTGGGAAATGTCATCCAGTGTCTCAAAGTTTTTGTAGCCTAGGAGTGTTTTTAACTAGCTTGGGATAGAACAGGAGAGGAATACAAGTTCTTGGTACATTGTCTCTTTTTTCTTTTTCCTCCCTTTTCCATGAGAAAGGGGCAAACATTAAATCCCAAAGTTCTTGGTTTCCTTTTAAACATTTCTTTACTATTTTGTATGTATATGAATGATGATCTTAACTGCTTTTTATGTATGTGGGCTTCACTGCCACAGAGAAAAAGCACGTGAGGGAAGAGGGAATATTTAAATGAATAGAATTTAAACAAGCGAGGAATCCTCAACTCTGGCAAAATAAACATCTATTCCCTCAAACTGAATAATTGAGCTTTTTAGAATATTTATTAATAATCTCTCTAAAAATTTAAAATAAAAACCTCTAACTTTGTAAAGAAAAGAAACCACATGGATTTGATACAATTTGCCTCTGAGCTAAAACCATGAGCTAATCTCTTCATTTGTAGATTGCTTGTAGCTACTTTAAATTTAAACATGTCAATCTCTACCTTTAGATGAGAAGAAGTAAGCTGCTAAAATGAGAAAAAAAAGGAATGACCTGAGGGAAGGTAATACCCAAAGTCAAGCCCTGTGCGTAGAAAAAGGCACAGTCTAGAAGAAATCAACTCTCCTCCTTTCCATTAGGGACAAGGGAAAATACTCCTCACCCAAACTCTGCCACGTACAATAATATCTTCTGAGAGCAGAGGTACTACCTTAGCAATTTCCCTCGACCCACCGTCTGAAGGTAAAATTCTAGCAGGACATATAGCAAGTGCCACTCTCTCCAAGAAACTTTCTCTGATCCCTACCACATCAAAATCTTTCATTTCTTGACATTCTAATAGCATTCTATTTATACCTTTTTATGCACTTAACTTATTCTATTTTGTATGAGTGTATATGTGCTCCATTTGAATGTAAGTTCCTTGACGGCAGAAGCTGTATTTTCCTTTTGTATTTATGTCCCCAGGTGTAAGTAGAAGGCCTGTATCATAGTAAAGCACACTGTAAATATTTCTTCATTCATTCTTTCCTGCATTGTAATTTCTCTGTCTACATATTGATCCATTTATGAGGTATAAAAACCTCTCAGATTGAGTCAAGAAGGAATTCATAATATACTGGATGAGTAAATAATTTGTTCATGTCTCTGAGGATTTTAAATACTCAAGTCAAAATGAATATGTAGACCTGGAAATTTTACTGCAAGAAGCAGATTCTTAAAGATACCGGCTGTGAATAGGATAGGGGATGGGTTGTGAGAGGGAATTTCTCTCTCCTATACTCACCATCATCAGATAGATGTACATATATATGTATATAAGTGCATGTGTATATGTGTGTATATATGTGTATACATACACATAAGTGTATGTGTGTGTATATATATACATATATATATATGCATATGTGAGTATAGACGTGTGTGTGTGTGTGTGCGTGTGTGTGTGTATGAACTACAGGGTCCACAGGAAAAACTATATTCAGTAGGGAGCAGAGGCACATTCTTTAGACACTGATAACATATGGATATAGAAAGATAATCAACTAAGGGAAAATAGAGTTTTAAAGAGCATAGCCCTTGAAGAAAATAAGAATCAGACTATAGAGAAGAATATACTTAACTAGCAGAGATGCTGCACCTAAGGAGAATATCTAAGATTCTACAAAGAAGATGCCAATTTGCAGGTATTATATCATCAGGAGTTCTGAGTAGTCTTTGCTACATATGTATCCTACATGTGTACCTCACTACCAATGTACTCTATGTTTGAGCCCACTCTTCTCATGAACTATATGTGTTTGTACAAGAGTAAAACCAAGGTTTATAGAAGGAATCTTTTGTAGCTAGTATTCTTGGTATGCAATTTAAGTAAATCTATTTCCTAAAAGCTAATTTTATCTAGTACTTTTTGCTAAAGAGAAGTATACCATTAGCTCACGAGCCAACATTAGGAGTACAGAACTCTATGTTTGCCCTAAAACCAAAGATAATTGTCCCCTTGGAAACTAAAACTGAAAACCTGAGTGTGGGAGTTGGGGAGTAGTCCACAGGAGGAGCACCACTATAATCAGCTTATTACAAAACAATCATCTAATATGGACACAATTTAACAAGAACAAAAATATGGTCACAAAGGAGATGAGTATTATAATACAAGTTTGATTATGATTTTCTTTGAATCCCCAAGTTTATATCCATCTGACAGCAGCAACTAAAATATATTGGATAAGACAGGATTAAACACCTCCAGATTCCTAAAAAAAAAAAAAATCAAGCTACAGACAAAGGGACAAAGTCCAGCTAACACAATGAATGATTTTGAATCAAATTATCTAAAATTCTCCCTTCCTGCTTCCAACACTGCCACAAAGCTAAGGAATCTGAAATAGGAAACTGGCAATTATAACTGTCAGGACAACAGAGAGGAGATTGTATTGTCCAATAAGTACATAATTTCATCCTTAAAATGCCAACTTAACACCTCTCAAACGACACCATTCCCAAAAACTGTAGTGAGGATGAAAAGGGCTATCAGCAAGTTTGACGTGTAACTGGGTCATTTCCTAAAGAAATCATAAGCTTTGCAGACAACTTATTTCCCTGCCCTGACAGCTTAAAGAGCAATAAACAGAATTCTGTAATGGGGAATTTCTCTTCTGAAGAATGCTTGATTCATACTGCCTCATTGTTCTTCTGCCTTATTAAACTCAGTTCTAGGTCAAAGATCCAAGGACCAGTTGTGAGTGAGCAGAGCCATAGATGAGTACTAAGCACAGAACTAGTTCTGAAAACGTATCAGTGTGACTCTGATCCAAGGATCAGAGCAACAGGAACTCAGTTCTAGCATTTAGCCCAGAACATAAGCCTGTAGTAGAATAACCAGGGCAAGACCATCTATGTCTAAAAGGGAAACATAATTCTGTTCCTGTAGAGTGCCCAGCAGGCTAACAATGTATGAGTCCAACTGCATTTCACTGAAACTCAACCACACACAAACTAACAGACCCAAACCTTGGTCAAGAATTTAGAAATCTCAGACCAACAGGGCAGTGAACAGACTTTCCCTGGATTCCTCACCTGAACTATGAGAGCAGCAGAAGGATGTAAAAAGAAAGAAGCTCAGGCCAGATATCCCACTCAGAAGTGAGAAGAGCCCAACAATAATATAAAACACTAAGTCAGGAAGGAGGCTAGAAGAAGCAAAGAAATAAACAAAAATAAACCAACCATAAAGAACTGTCATGGTGATAAGGAAGTTCAAGACACAAGCACAGAAGAAAAAAATAAGAAACTGAAAAAACCTACAAGCAAATTCTCAAGAGAAAATGCAGTGAATAAAAATCTAAAAAGAATTCTTAGGAGAGGGGCAGCTAGGTGGCACAGTGTATAGAGCTCTGGCCTTGGAGTCAGGAGGACCTGAGTTCAAATCTGGCCTCAGACACTTGACACTTACTAGTTGTGTGACTAGTTGTGTCACTTAACCCCAATCGCCTCACTCAAATAAATAAATAAATAAGTGCTTAAAAAGCAAGCAAACAAATAAATAAATAAAAAGAATTCTTAGGAGAGTTAGAGATGAAAAAGAACAAAAATTATTTTTAAAATTAAACAAGAATATGGTTGCTAAAAATAAAACTGAATAGTGGCAAACAAAATAATAAAAAATGAGAGTGACAGAATGGCGAAAATGGGAAAAAGAAATGACAGCTACACAAGATAAATGTAAAAAGAGAATAAACAACTTGGTAAAAGAGGTACAAAAGTTTACTGATAAAAATCATGTCTCAAATATTAGAAGAGGCCAAATGGAAGCTAATGATTCTATAAGACATCAAGACATAATAAAACAAATTTAAAAGTCTGAAAAATTGAAAATGTGAAATATCTCACTGGAAAAAAACAATTGAGCTAGAATACAGATCAAGGAGAGATAATCAAAGAATTACTGGTCTACCTGAAAGTCATGATTTAAAAAAAAAAGCTTAGACATCATATTTCAAGAAATTATGAAGGCCAATTGCCCCAGTACCTTAGACCCATAGGGTCTAAGAAGAAATGGAGAGATTCTACCGGTCATCTTCTGAAAGAGATCTGAACACAAAAACTCCAAGGAATATTATAGCCAAATTCCAGAGCTCTCAAATTAAAAGGAAAATAAATACTGCGAGTAGCCTGAAAGAAAAAATTCAAGTATCCTTGGATGATATAAGGTTTAGTGTCTTCTTCCACGTAAAAGGAGAGGAGGGCTTGTAATATAATATTCTGGAAGGTAAATGTGCTAGTATTACAACCAAGAATAACCTAATCAAAAATCTGAGGATAATCCTTCAGGAAAGGAGGAAAAAAAGGGATATTCAATGAAAAAGAGGGCTTTTAAGCACTCCTGATTGAAAAAAACAAAACAAAACAAAAAAACCCAAACAGATGAATATAAAATCTGACTTTCAAATAAAAGACTCAAGGACTTCTAGGAGCCAAGATGGTGGAGTAACCAGGAAATTGTCTGAACTCTCACATATTCACCTCCAAACAAAATCAAATAGTGTCCCAAAACAAATTCTAGAATAGAAGAACCCCCCAAAACATGGGATGAAACAAACTTCTAGCCCAAGAAACTTGGAAGGTTGGCAGGAAAGGTCTGTTTCACTCTGATACAGGGAGAGGGCAATACAGGACAGGAAGTGTCTTGGCAAGCCAGCAGCAGGCCCTTCCTCTGCAAGCCAACGAGTGGCCCTGAGCTCCAGTATTGTGCCAGGTGAGTAGATAAATGTCAACACCAGGAACCCTACGTGCCACAGTACAGCACGAGACAAATAAACAAACACAAGTGCAAGAACCCCTCACGTGCCTTAGTATAGTGCTGAGAGAACAAGCAGATGCCAGCACCAGGACCCCCTCTCCCCAATGTGCATCAGTGCAGTGCCAGGTGAATGGGCAGATGCTAGCACCAGAGCCCCTGTATGACTCAGCACAGCCAGGTGAGCTGCCAGACACCTGCAGTACTATGCAGCAAAAATAAACTCACACCACAAACCCATGTCAACATCTGCACAGCAGCAAGATCCCCCTTGGCCCTTGGCCCTCATTGTAGGGCCAGGTGAATGTGTAGATGCCAGCACCAGCCGTGTCACAACACCAGGCCAAGCCCCAGCCAGAGGCTGAAGCCCTCTGCACAAGAAGTTTGAGACAGTGCTCCTTCTACCTTAGAAGGAGAGCTCAAATTTAAAAGCAATGAAAAAGAATGAAAAAGATAAAGCAAAAAATGACAAAAAAGAAGCTGACCACAGAAAACTTATGGTGACAGGGAAGATAAAGACACAAAATCAGAAGAGGACAATGATGTCAAAACACCAACGTGCAAAGCCCCAAAGAAAAATGGGAACTGGACTCAAGCCCCAAAAGAACTTATGGAAGAGCTCAAAAAAGAGTTTAAAAATCGAATAAGAGAAATAGAAGAAAAACTAGAGAAAGAAATAAGAGGGATGCCAGAGAATCATGAAAAAAAGAAAAAAAGGCTATAGCTTGATAAAGGAAGCACAAAAAAATGGAAAAAGAGCTACAAAAATTTCCTGAAGAAAATGACTACCTAAAAAGTAGAATTGGCAAAGAGGGGAAAAAAGGTAACTGAAGAAAATTAGAACTGGAGACGTAGAAGCAAATAATTCTAAGAAATATCAAGAATCAATCAAACAAAAATCAATCAAACAAAATCAAAGAATGAAAAGCTAGAAGAAAATGTAAAATAAATCACTGGAAAAAACAACTGACCTGGAAAATAATTCCATGAGAGACAATATAAGAGTCATTGGACTACCTGAAAGCCATAATCAAAAAGAGGAACAAGACATCATACTCCAGGAAATTATCCAAGAAAACTGCCCTGAAATCCTAGAACCAGAGAGTAAAATAGACATTGAAAGAATCTACTGATTAACCTCTGGAAAGACATCCCAAAATAAAAACTCCAAGGAACATTACAGCCAAATTCCAGAACTCCCAGGTCAAGTTAAATATACTGCAAGTAGTCAGAAAGAAATAATTAAAATATAATCCATCAAGATTACACAGAATTTAGCAGCTCCAACATTAAAGGATCAGAGGTAGATGGTGGAGTAAGCAGTAAATCTTCCATATTCACCTCCAAACAACCATAAAATAGCACCCCAGAACAAATCTGAAACATTGGAGGCAGCATAAAGATGGGGTAGAGTGTCTTTTAGCCCAGGAGACTTGGAGGATCAGCAAGAAAGGTCCATCTCATTTGGGATAAAGGGCAGCACAGTCCAGGACAGGAAGCATCCCAGCAAGACGGCAGCAAGTCCCACCTCAGCAAACCAGCAGGAGATTCTGAGCCCCAAGGTGTTGAAGCAGGCAAAGGCTATCATCAGGATCCCACACATGCTTCAGCAAAGCCAGGGAGAATTAGCAGACTCCAGTTCCAAGAACCACCTTGTGCTTGAGTGTAGCCTCGGGCAAACAAGCATCCTCCAGCTGGCAGGCCTCCCAGTCCTTCAACACAGCTCCAGGCAAACAGGAATCCTACAGTGTGACAAGAAAATAGGCCAGACCTTCACGTGCTTCAGTATAGTCTCTGGCAAACAGGCATCTTCCAGTGTCTAGAGAAAGTAGGCTAGACCTCCATGTGCTTCAGCAAAGCCTGGAGCAAACAGGCATGTTCAGCTGGCCAGAACTCCACAGGATTCAGTGCAGCCTTGGGGAAATGCAGAAGAACCCCACCAGGCTTCAGCACATGTCAGAAACCACCAATGGGACCCCAGCTTAGCACCAGGTAAGCTGGCCTCCAGTAGCATCAACCACCTCCTCAACATGGCCCCAGACAAGAGGGTCCCCAGGGGGCCTCAGGGCAACCTCAGTACAGCATGAGGTAAACAGGCAGGGCCTGCAGCCACTGGCACAAGAAGGCTGAGACAGAGTCCCTTCCACTCTGGAAGTAGAGATCAAATTTATACCTACACAAAACCCCAAAGAAAAATGGGAACTGGTCTCAGGTCCAGAAAGAACTTATGGAAGAACTCAAAAGGAGTTTAAAAATCATATAAGAGGTAGAAGAAAAATTGGGGGGGAAAAAGAGAGTGATGCAAGAGAATTACGGAAAAAAGAGTCAACAGCTTGAAAACTGCTTAAAAACTAGTATTGGCCAAATGGAAAAGGAGACACAAATATCCACTGAAGAAAAAAACTCCTTTTTTTCCCCTTTATTTATCTGGGAGCTCTAGAATTTGGCTATAATGTTCATTGTAGCTTTCATTTTGGGATCTCTTTCAGGAGGGGATAGGTGAATTCTTTCAATTTCTCTTCTAGAACATCAAAGCAGTTTTCCTTGATAATTTTTTGAAAGGTGATGTCTATGCTCTTTTTTTGATCATGGCTTTCAGGAAGTCCAAGAATTTAAAAATGATCCCTCCATCTACTTTCCAGGCCAGTGTTTATCTTATTATTTTCTTTAAAAATACTATTTTTTATATGGAAAGGTCTTCTGTGAAAAGTGAGGAAAGGGACCTAAGAGGAGTGCTAGTGGACTGTCTGGGGAAGATTAATATAAGGACATGAACAGAAATTTAATCAGGATGGGAAGGTTACAGAGCTTCTCAATCTGCACAGGAAGTGGGAATTTCTATACCAATGAGATTCCTGGTCCATCAGATCCTTGCCAGTAGGGTCTGTATCATTCTTCATCTTTGCATCCCTAAGGCATCAGTGATCTGAAAACTCTATAATAAGCCACTGCTGCTACTGATTGAGTCACCTCAGGGCCTGCTTCTAGTTTGATGGGGCCTGGTCTATGCTGGCACAGCTTGTACAGGACTGAGCTCCACTCTCAACAAGGTGCAGCAGAACTTTCCTGCCGACCTTCCAAGTTATCTTTGGCACCTGTGGGCTTAGAGGTCTGGAAACAGCCCCTGCTGGCACTGATTTAGTCACCCCAAGGCCTGCTCTGGCTTTGCTGGGGCCTGGTCTGTGCTGATGGGGCCTGCACTGGACTGTGCTCTTCTCTCACCCTAGTGCAAAAGATCTTTCCTGCTGACCTTCCAAGTTGTCTTGGGGTGAAAAATTCTTTTGCTCCATCTTTCTGCAGGTTCTGCAGCTCTAGATTTTGTATAGAGTAGTTATTTAAAGGTATTTAGAGGAGTTTGGGGGGGAACTCAAGTGAGTCCATGCCTTTATTCCACCACCTTGGCTCCACCTTTCCATGAAAACAAGTCCTTAAAAAGTATAAGAGGCCAAATGGAAAAAGAAAGTACAAAAGCCAATTGAAGAAAACACCTTAAAAGTTAGAATTAGGCAAGTGGAAGCTAATGACTCTATGAAACATCAAGAATCAAACAAATTTAAAAGAATGAAAAAATGGAAGAAAATGTTTTCCTCATGGTAAAAACAAGTGACCTGGAAAAAGTATCCAGGAGAGATAATATCAGAATCATTGGACTATCTGAAAGACATAATCAAAAGGAGTACCTAGACAGCATCTTTCAAGAAATTATCAAAGAAAACTGCCCTAGTACCCTGGTACCAGAAGGCAAAATAGGTATTGAAAGAATCCACTGATCATCTCCGGAAAGAGATTCCCAAATAAACACTCCAAGGAACATTAGAGTGAAATTTTTGAATTATAAGGTCAAGGAAAAAATACAAATGGCCAGAAAGAAACAATTCAAATATTGGGGAGTCACAATTAGAATTTTGCCAGACTTGGAAGCTAAAATATTAAAGGACCAGAGGTCATGGAACATGATATACCAGAAGGCAAAAGAGCTAGGACTACAACTAAGAATCACTTACCTGGCAAAATTAAGCATAATTCTTCAGGGAGAAAAAAAAAAGGTCATTCAATAAAATAGAGGAATTTCAAACTTTCATAAGGAGAAGAAAGAACTAAACCAAAAATTTGACCTCCATTATCAAGACACAAGAAAAGCAAAAACAAAGACAGCATAAAAAATGGAAAAGGTCCAACATGTACAAAAATATTTACAGCAGTTCTTTTTGTGGTGGCAAAGAATTGGTAATTGAGGGGATTCCCCTCAACTGGAGAATGGCTGAACAAATTGTGGTATATGAATATAATGGAATAATATTGTGGCACAAGAAATGATGAGCAGAATCTGGAAGGACTTAAATTAACTGAATCTGAGTTGAAATGAGCAGAACCAGGAGAACATTGTACACAATAAGAACAACATTTTCTGATGATCAACTTTGATAGACTTGGCTCTTCTCAGCAATATTATGATCTAAGACACAGGTTACTTGTAGTAATTAGAAAAACAATTTGGAGGAATAAGTATAAGCAAAGAGGAAACAAAATTTTCACTTTTTGAAGATAATATGATAGTTCATTTGGAAACCTTAGAGAGATATTTTAAAAATAATGAATAAAATTCACCACTAAGTGTAGGAGGACCAAGAGTTATCCCTCTCCCTCCTCCCTTTGAGTGTTCCTTTATAGACTGTTCTATTTCCTTTCTGAGATTGAATTATAAATTATCACTATTTGTTCTTCTGTTTGTTTGACCATGTTAGGGACAGTCCTGATGACAGCCACCTATTAGTTCAGGTTCAATTTTGCGACAAAAATGAGGCACTCATAGGTCATTGAACAGTTAACAAAATGAGGTTTATTCAGACCTAATATAGTAAGGACATACAACAAAAATACAATGACAAGTGTAACACTCACCCTCCCTTTCCTCATAAATAAACATGTCTGATCTGTTGGACAGAGAGAGTATGGTGCCTCCATTAGATAGTCACCAAATTGTAGATGCCCTGACTCTCTATGGGTGGGTCTTTTTATGCCTTTGAATGACTATGAAACTGGGTCAAGATAGACAGGGACCAATCAGGTATCAGGTTCAGCATTGTTGCACTTTAGGGACAATTAACAGCCATTTCTGAGAAATGGCAGAACACAGAGTATTATATACATACATGCATACACACACACACACACACACACACATATATATACATATATATATATATATGTATGTATACACATAGAATTAATTTTACTGTTGTATTTTTATATTGCCTAAGTTCCTTGAGGACAACAACTATCTTGCTTGTTTATATTTATTTCCCTAGCACTTAGCATCCTGTCTCACACATAGTAAACACTTTTTCACTCATTCTTCAGGAGCTTTACAAATAATAAAGCTGGGAACATATTTTGAATGGCATATATGGATGAAAGATACAGAAACGTGTAAATGAGAAGTTTTGCGCAGAAGTTATTGATTTTAGGAAATTTACTATTTTCACAAAAGGATTAAAATAAAATAAGCTCATTTTTATCCATTATAACAGTAACTTGTTAAAACTATATGAAATTCCCCTGTGAGGCAACTCCTTCTACCAACGTTCTACCTTCTACCAAGCAACTGTTCTGAAACTTACAGACACAGTTTAGGGCACTAACAGGTTAAATAACTAGCCTACAGTAACAGAAGGTAAACTTACAATTTGAACCCAGGTCTTCTTGACTCCCTGGCTCCTTCTCCATCTCCGAAGTCATGCTGCCTTTCTTGTAAACATACTGGATTAAAATAATCCTCAAACTTTGGATCAGAAAGAAAGAAATTTTCCCACACAGCATTTTGGCAAAGACAGATAATTTTTTTTCCCCTTCTTTACAGCCTTGAGTGGGGATAATTCATTAGGATCAGGTGGGTGTATCTGGCAATGAATTTCCTGTAGTTGAAGAAGGGCAAGCAATCAGAGATCTCAACCCTTCCCATTCTTTGGCTCATAATCAATTTCCAAAATTTTACTCAAATTTTCCAAAGTACAAAGTGCTTTCTTTTTTTTTTTTTAACAACCTCTTAATAGTCAAAATTTTTCAAGCTCTGTAAAACAGTCACTGCTAGACTGATACCAAGTATGCCAAATGTTAGCCTGCAGCAAAATTTTAAGGCTGAGTTACAAGACCCTTAAACAATTTTCTAATCAAAACACAGACAGACACTTAGCTATGTCAAAACTGGTAAAGCATAGCATTCCATAAGGTTGATTGAGACAAATTTTAGGCCCTAAAGAAACTGGAGATAGAAAAATACCTGCATTGTAACCACTGCTAATCAACTCAATCTGTACAGTGATAATATAGAGTATAAGTCTTTTGTGTCACAATAAGGTCTGAAGGGAAATTTTTGAAGTTTCATGTTTAGCAGATTAGTAATGGATTAGATCCAGCTTTCCAATAACTGATATTCTGATTACTATAACTGTTATCTATTAATCCAATTCTCAGTGCAGGTCTATCTTCCCTGTTTTGCCCTCCCCTCAGTCGCTAGTATCTGTCAAATACTGAGCAGGCAAGACAAAAATAATATATTCCAATCAATCCCACTCTGGGAGGAACCCAGTTAAGTTCAGGCTCTAGTGACTGGGAGTTGACTGTTTATTTTTCTCCTTTTATTACTAGGAAATTAGATAACATTAACTATTGTGTTTTGTTAGGCAGGGCAAGGGGGACAACAGATGGAAAATTAAAGAGCAATATTTTTTTCCAATCATCTCCTTAAGATGTCTCAGATATTTTTGCCTGTTTTATTTGTTTGTTTGTTTGTTCTATATCTCTGATTTCATTAGAGTAGGCAACTCCAAGTAAGAAAAATTCCTCAGCAAAATTCTAATAGGATGGGAAAATAGCATGCAATTTATAGCTTTTGATCATTGCTTGGGCCACAGGTGAAGTGACTTGCCCACTATCACATAGCCATTATATGCCAGAGGTGTGAACTGACCCCATAGCTTCCTTACTTGGAGGTCTCTCTCCCATCACCTCTCTCTTCTCAAAGGAAAATTAGAAAATCTTCATCCAAAATCCAGCCTATTTTCCAAACATACCCCTCAAAAAAATGCTGCAAAGTGTACAAATCATTGTTATAAAAATGTCATTTTTAAACAAGAGCTCACACTGAGACCTTTTTTACTCTTCTTTCATATATAATTTTAATTGAATCAGTTCTCTGATTTCTGAGTCCATGGCATATCAGAGGCTACCAGTTTGAGGAGGGGAGAAAAGAGCACTTGACAGTGACAGCTGCCTACCCCAGAGAAACTACCAAAATATACCAGAGCTCAAAAATCCACTTCTTATAGCCAAAGGCCTAACCCTCCTCCATAGTATAGGACAGCACTGCTGAATTACAACAAAACAATACCAAACAGTGGTACAACTGAGCCATGAAGTAAGGGGAAATCATGTTCAGTGCGGTCTACTTTACACTAAATAATTTTGGAAGAATAGTTCGGTAGGAATTTTTTAAGAAAAATCTTAGTGTAAAATCCCAACAACTCTGGAGTTATATTTTGGTATTTTCAATCAGTTAAAATAAATCCCCTTTCCTCCCTTCTCCCCTCCCCTTTCCTTATTTCACTCTTGAGGGAAATGTTTTTCTATAATCAACTATGCGCATGTGTGTGCATGCAGGTGTGTTTGTGTATTCATCCTTAATTTAATCCATTCAGATGAAACCGAGGTTCACTGTCAGTTGCTCTTCTCACTACCTCCCTGTTTTATAGATTGCATAGAACTGTGTACCCTAATTATAAGATAATTTCCCCTGACCTTCCTTTCACTTTCTTCCCACCCATCCCCTAGTGTATTCCTCTTCCCTTTTCTTTCCAATCTTTTCCAAAACTCATTAAGACGTAATAGAACTATTCCCAGGCCTTGTCTAATTAGACTTTTTCTATGATCCATGATGACGATAGGGTTCAAAGGGGACACAGGCATCATCTCCCCGTATTAGAATATAAGCAGTTAATACTTGTTTAGTCAATTATCATTGATTATTAATTTTTACCTCTTTTAAAAATTTTTTTAAACATAAACACATAAGACAAGAAAAAAAGAAACATAAACCTAAATATTAAAATTTAAATACAAAATAAGGAAAGAAAAAAAAAGCATTGCCATGTGTACAGCAGAACATGAGACGATGCAAAATAAACAGCAATAAATTTCCATTTCAGAAAGCCTATATAATAAATACTATACCTTGTGTTGAGAGCTGTCCATCTTTTCTTTGCTTACTTGTTAGTTTTCATTTGTTCTCTGCTACACATTTTTTAATTTGTTCTTTTTCCCCCCTTCCTCCCTCCCCAGGAAGGCTGCAATTAAGCTAGGATATATTTTTATACATACATACATACACACACACACACACATATATACATACACACATATAAACATACATATATATCTACATACATACCTATATACATATATACATAGATATATGCTTTCCTTAACAAATTCTACTTCTGATACTTGTTTTTGTTTGTGCATATCTCTTATTTCCTATCCCTCCTAACTCCTCTACTTTACTTCTACCTACTATCTTGCTATTACTTAATCTACCCTATGGATTCCAATGATCACTCCCTTATCTTCCCATTCCCATTAATCTAAACACCCTTCTCTACCCACCCTTTAACCTATGCCTTCATCCTCCCCTCTCGAGATCCCTCCCTCATCCTCTCCTTCCTCCCTATCCCCTTAACATTTTAATTCTTGAGTTTAGAAGACTTTTATATCCTTCTAAATATATACGTATTGTTCTCTCTTGAACCCATTCCAAATGAAAGTAGGTTTTCAGAACTAACAGCCCTCCTCCCCCACCTAATTCTTCCATGTCAGTTCTTCCTCTTGAACCCCATTTATATGAAATAATTACTTTTTAGCTGTTCCTAAGAAGTTTTACTTTTAAAAGTCATACCATACTCAGTTCTACCCCAATATTTCTTATGAATTACTCAATTACTAATAACAATCTTAGACACATATTTTACATACATAAAAAGTAAACATTCTATCCCTATTGAGTTCCTTGTAATTAATCTTTGGTATGTACTTTACATTTCTCTTGGCTCTTGTATGTCATATATTTTATTATGTTCAGGGTTTTGTTTTGTTTTTTAATTTTTTTTTCAAGGAGGAACCCTTTATTTGCATGTTCCATTTTCATACAGGATTCACAGTAGATAAGGAGTTGGTGCTATGAAAGCAGCCAAAGGAAAGGAGGCAAGTTTTTTGTACTTGTCGTTAAAGGTCAAGGGTCACATTTTCTTCTTGGACACTGGGGCCCAAACACTGGGGCCACAGTGTTTGAAGGGACAGAGAAGGAGAGTCTGGTCACCATCTCCCAGGTAGCTTATATTAGGGGCCAAGTGAGTAAAGGGACCCAAGTTACAGTTGAATATTGAGAGGTAGGGGGGAACCTTGCCTCTCATCTTTAGGTCAGTCCCAGAGTCTTCTCAAGTGGACCTAATCATTCCCATGCTTAGCCCTCTTAAGGAGAGGAGAAATTCCACAGGTCAGGGTCATCCATTCTGACCAGGCGCTGACAATGCTGGAGGAGTGATAGAGGAACAACACATAATACCAAACAGTACCCAAGGTGAAGCAGGAATCAAAGGCAAGGCAGGGATACAGAATGAGGGCTGCCAAGGGAGAGCCCAAGTCCTCCTCTCTGTGCTGTCCTTATAAAGGGGAAGGATTCAGAAAGTCATTGTCTTTGCAACCTTTTCTGGTTGGGATGGCACGAATCTGAGAGTGACAAACAAGGCTGCAGGTGAGTCCAAGTCTCTTTTTTTTTTTGGGTCTCTGTCCTGTATCAACCATGGGGTAGGGTCCAGGAGGCTGAATTTTCTCTGTACTCACCTGCAAAGATAGGGGTGCTCTGACATTTGGATCAGGTATCTGGCAAGGGTTAATTAGGTAAGAAGGCCCTGGTCAAAGTCTCTAGTCCCAGGTTTCCTTCAGCATTAGCCACGGAAGTCACCCTCGGCTGGGCTACGTACAGATCTCCCAGATGCCTCCAGTTACTTCCATTTTTTTAAATTTTTCCACAAAGACCTGAAAGGCTGACAGTTCATTAAATGTTCATTTTTTTTTCATTCAGGATTATGTTTAGCTTTGTAGGGTATGATATCTTTGGTCAGAACTCCAGTTCTTTTACAGTGTTCCAAGACATATGGTCTTTTAGTGTCACCACTGCTAGGTCTTCTGTGATTCTAATTGTGGCACTGCCATATTTAATTTTTTCTCTCATTGCTCGTAATAGTTTATCCTTGAGCTGGGGGGTTGACTATAATATCCCTATGGGTTTTCCTCATAGGATCTCCATCAGGTAGTGATTGGTGCATTTTTTTCTATTTCTACTTTCGCCTCTTATGCTAATGCTTCAGGATAATTTTCTTTAATTATTTCTTGTATTACTGCATCAAGATTCTTTTTTTGATCATAGCTTTCAGGTAGTCTGATTATTCTTATGTGTTTTCTTCTTGATCTGTTCTCCAGATCAGTCGTTTTTCTTACAAGATCTTTCCAATTCTCTTCTATTTTTCATTCTTTATAGTTTGTTTTATTATTTCTTGGCCTCATAACTTTCCTGGCTTCCCCTTGTCCGATTCTGATTTTCAAGGAGTTACTTTCTTCGTTAAGATTCTGGATCTCTTTTTCTAATTGGTTGACTTTCTCTTCATAATCTTCTTGTTTTTCTTGGATTGTTCTTATATTTTTTTACCTCAATTTATCTCATTTGATTTTTAAAGGCTTTTTCAAATTCTTCTATGAATTCTTTTTGAGCAGGTTGCCATTTCATGTTACTCTTTGGGGTAGAAGAGGGTTTCTTTGCTTCAGTATCTTCCTCTGAAGATGAACCCCAGTCTTCTCTATTCTCTTAGTAACTCTCTATGGTTAGATTCTTTCTCATTTGCATGTGCATTTTTTTTAAAATATGTAGTAACTTAGTTTTTATAATCACCTCTAGTCCTGGGGCATGGGGGATGGCACCTCTGTCCCTCAGATCCTCCTTCAGTTCTCTCCTTTGGCCTAGAACTGGAACCAAGCCAGCTTCCTGTAAGTGTCCCACCCTACTTCTTCTACACAAACAGGGTACATACTAGTTCCTTATCACCCCTGCCACAGCTGGGTCTGGAGTTCCTTGTCAGCAGAGGTTCCTTCAATCTTCCCTGGCTCAGATGCCCAATACCCGTCACTGTCCTGGGGGTGAAAGTTCCTGTAGCAGGGGTCGAGGTAGCTTCCCAATGGAGCTAATTCCAAGGCTTGCTGTTTATTGTTTAAGCAAACTAGGACCTAGTCTGGAGGTGTTTACTCTTCATAGGGACCAAACCTTATTCTGTGACTTTTCTTCAGATCTTCTATGATTGTCCCAAGAGGAATACTTTTCTGCCTCTCCTCATTTATTTTTATTGCTCTATGTTTACCCTGAGGTGCTATTTCTTCTCTTTTATAGGGGAAAATCTTGAGAGCTTACAATTTTCTGACCTACTCTACCATTTTCCCAAAATCTCTCCTGTGTTTGTCTTGAGCCACCATAATAGCTCATTATGGTGTTCTGTTTTTGTTTGTCCATTCCTCTAGGTTACTTCTGGACTTAGGATTTGATGCTGGGCTGAATTCTGCCACAATTCTGGATGGAAAGTTTTAGCTAGTTCTTTTGCTGCTTTCTTGGAGTACTGAATGTGGCATAACCCCCCCGGATCTCAGGGACAGGTATAGGAACTGAAAATTTTCAGTGCTTCCAGAGTGGTCTGAACCAGGGCAAGGTCTGATTATGGCTCTCATGATCTGTACTCTACAAGCTCCCAACCTAGGTTTGAGCATTAGTAAGAGTAGATTGCTGCTGGACTCAGCCTGCTGGAGAACTCTATTGGTTCAGAGTGGCACAACTGTAGGATCTTATTTGCTTTGATAGTCCTCCCCTGTTTATTTCTCTGCAGGCTGGGTTAAGGCTCTGAAGTTCTAAAGAAACACACAGCAGGGCCCACATCTTCTTGTGAGGAAGTGAGAGCACCTCAGCTAAGGACTCCAGTTGAATTACAGAAGTTGTTAGCAGAGATAATTTCCACAACCATGTGGGAGTACTACCTGACGGGGACTAAACATCACGTGTAATTAGAAAGGCACAAATGGTAGCAAATGGTAGCAAAACAAGGACATCACAAGAAGATGTTGACAGCCTTACTGTGTCTTTTTTAACATAATTTTTATTATATTTTTCCAAATTAACAAATATTTTCTCTCCCTATAAAGGAAATCCTTCAAAAATGTTCTGTCCAAATGTGTTACTTATGTGCAAATCTACCTATTTAACTTGGCAATGTGTGTCACCTATATGTGATCCCCTCCAAGAATGTTCCCTTATCAATCATATTCCCTTTAAGTTTGCCCATTCACATCTATTTTCTAGATATGTCCATTCTTTCCATTGACAGTGAATGTATGTGTGTGAATGCAATGCCCCAGGTTTATGGGGGAAAGTTCTTTCAGTACAGTAATACACTTATTCATTAAATGCCTTGGCTTTAAAATAATTGTCTCCCCAAGGTGACAAGTAAAAGTAAAAACATCTATGAAAGCTCATAAGCAATGGGTTTTTTGAGTGGATATGAACTAAAGAGTATCTTAAGGTTAGGGTAACTTGTCTGGGCATTTCACATGTGAGAGAGAAGTTCTGCAGATCTTATACAAACAATACTTTTTGGAGAGTTCCATCCAGAGTAGGTAATTTTTTTAAAGTTCTTACACTTAAAGAGGTAAATAGTCATATAGAAATTATGACTATTCAAAATGACCTGTTACCTAATGACTATGTGTAGAAAAGGCTATCAATTAAAGAATGTCATATGAACAAGGACTATAAAAATGTCCACGACAGCAAAACTTCATTGCCCATATAATATCCATTTAAGCAGATACAAATAGTTGAAAGATCTGAGTTTTCTGTCAGTATTTAAAACTTCTGATTTAGGAACTCTCTCCACATGAGCAGACTGCACACACACAAGTCAGTAAGTGTCAAAGGTGTGATTAGAACTAAGGTCTGACTCCAAGTCCAGCACCCTATCTTGTTTG
Organism: Phascolarctos cinereus; assembly: GCF_003287225.1. Taxonomy (NCBI): domain Eukaryota; kingdom Metazoa; phylum Chordata; class Mammalia; order Diprotodontia; family Phascolarctidae; genus Phascolarctos; species Phascolarctos cinereus. The sequence continues at coordinate 207,696,804 of NW_027555514.1, forward strand.
CTAAACTGTTTCTCTCCAATTAAGCTTAATATTGACAAATATTTTAACTTAAATAAGCTTTCATTAAGTTTGCCAACAATTCTTTGATAGTGTATCAATAAATAAGGACAATCTTATAATCAATTAAATGCCATCACACTCTTAAGCTAAAAGAGTCATAGTAGTCTGTCTAAAGTAGATGTGGGTTTTTGCTTCTAAGCATCAAGGAGAAAAGGAAGAAAGAGAAATAAGAGTGGAAGGACAAACAGCATCAGCGGAATCTTTCCTGATACTCTCAGCAGCTAGTGCATTCCCCTCAAAATTCTGTGTTGTACATTGTGAGAGGTAACATGGCATAGTTCCTAAGCTAAGAAGAACCAGCCAGAACATACTGGCTGTGTGAACATGGGCAAGTCATTTAACCTCTCACGGCTCTGGGAAATTCTCTAGGATCAAAAGTTTGAAAGAAGGTACCACCTTGAATAGGTAGAGGAAGTTTCCTTATCCAGGAGTTCCACTGTTAGAGGATGATGACACCACTCTGTTGGCACACACGCTCCCCACACCAATGAAATCACAAGTCATTATTCCTAATCAGCAGGTGTATAAAGCAAAGTTAAGGTGAAAAGTGAAACTGAAAGTTAGAGGAAAAATTCATTCAAAAAGGAGTGACTACTCTTCTAGACCACACATTTGGGCAACAGGTATTTTGGGTAGCCACTGGATATGATTTTTCCTTAATCCATACTCCTCCTCTCACTGGAACAAAGAGCTTACTTTTTAATCTAAAGCACATTGACCCTGTTTCACTTGGTTATATTTCTGATATTTTTGGAGCTTGTATAATACATAACATAAGGTTTTCTCACAGTAGTAGGTCAGACACCCCAATTTTGGTTTTGTGGTTTAGTCATTCAGTCCTGACATTTTGTGTACCCCACAGACAATAGCACACCATGCTCTTCTATGCTCCATTATCTACCAAAGTCTGTCCAAGGCTATGTTTGTTGCTTCCATGACACTACTTATCCATGCTTTCAACCTTTCCTAACATCAGGGTCTTTTCCAATGATTCCTGTCTTCTCATTATATGGCCAATGCATTTAAGTTTCAGTTTCAGTATTTGAGCTTCCAGTGAAAAGTCTGAATTAATTTATTTAAGTATTGACTGATTTGATCTTGCAGTTCAGGGGACTCTCAAAAGTCTTCTTCAGTACTACAATTTGAAGGTATTAATTCTCTGGCCTCAGCTTTCCTTATAGTCCAACTCTGACAATCACACATTACTATACTAGAAAAATCATAGCTTTGACTATATGGACCTTTGTTGACAAGGTGATGTTTCTGCTTTTTAGTATGCTATCCAGATCTGCCATTACTTTCCTTCCAAGAATCAAATGTCTTTTAATTTCATGGCTATATTTGTTATCTGCAGTGATCTTTCAGTCCAAGAATATAAAATCTGACACTGCTTCCATTTCTTCTCCCTCTATTTGCCAGAAAATGATAGGACCAGTTGCCAAGTTCTTAGTTGTTTTTTTTTTTTGATGTTAAGCTTCAAAGCCAGCTTTAACACTTTTTTTTCCACCTTTATCAAGAAGCTTCTTCACTTTGTGCCCACAGAGTGGCATCAACATATTTGAGATTGTTGATATTTCTCCAAGCAACCTTAATTCCAGTTTTTGATTCATCCAGCCTGGCATTTTGCATGAAGGTTATAAGATACAGCTTTATCATACTTGTTTCCCAATCTTAACCAATAAGTTGTTCCATGTTTGGTTCTAAATGTTACTTCTGGACCCTCTTCCTGAGAAGACAAGATGATCTGATACTCCCATCTCTTTGAGGACTTGCCACATTTTGTTGTGATTCACAGAGTTAAAGGCATTGGTATGGTCAATGAAGCAGAAGTAGTTTTTTTTTTCTTCCTGAAACTTTCTTGCTTTCTCCACAATCCAGGAAATGTTGGCAATTTGGTCTCTAGTTTCTCTGCCTCTTCGAAAATCAGCCTCTTCTTCTGGTAATTCTCAGTAACATATTGCTAACACCTAGCTTACAGAATCTTAAGCATAACCTTACTGGCATGTGAAATGAGAACAATTTGAACCTTCCTTGGCATTGCCCTTCTTTAGGACTGCGATGTAAACTGATCTTTTTCAATCTAGTAGCTACTGTTGAGTTTTGCAAATTTGCTGGCATATGAAGTACAGCACTTTAACAGCATCACTTTTTAGGATTTTAAATAAATCAGCTGGAATTCTGTCACCTCCACTAGCATTATTGATAGCAATGTTTCCTAAGGCCAACTTGACTTCATTCTCCAGGATGTCTGGCACTAGATCAGTAACCATGTGGTTATTTGTGATTTTAAGATTTTCTTGCCATCTCTTCTTTATCTCTTCTACTTCTGTTAAGTCCCTATAAGTTTTATCTTTTATTATGTCCATTTTTGTATGAAACGTTTCCTTGATGTCTCTAATTTTCTTTAAAAGATCTCTTCTTTTTCTAATTTTATTGCTTTCCTCTATTTCTTTACACTGCTCATTTATGAAAACCTTCTTATTGCTTTCCTCTATTTCTTTGCACTGTTCATTTAAGAAAACTTTCTTATCTCTCCTTGCTATTCTCTGAAATTCTGCATTCAGTTGGGCATATCTTTTCCTTTCTTCTGTTCTTCTTTCTTCAGCTATTTGTAAAGACTCATCAGATAGCCATTCTGCTTTCTTACTCTTCATATTTGAGATATTTTTGCTGTTGTTATGGCCTACTACACAATATTGCCAACCTCCATCCATAGTTCTTCAGGCACTTTATCTATCAGATCTCATCCCTTAAATCTATTCATAACTTCTACTTCATGTTTATAAAGGATGTTATTTAGTTCATAACTATATGGTCTGTTGATTTCCTCTTCTATTTTTATTTTAGTCTGAATTTTAGAAGAAGCAGCTCATGATCTGAGCTATAGTCAGCTCCAGGTCATGTTTTAACCGACTGTGTAGAGCATTTCTATCTTTGACTACAAAGTATGTAATCAAGCCGATTTGGATATTGACCATCTAGTGGTATCTATATGTAGAGGCACCTTTTGTGCTGCTGAATAAGAGTGTTTGCTATGACCAGTGAGTTATCTTGACAAAACTCTATTAGTCTCTGCCTTGCTTTATTTTCTATCCCAAGACCAAACTTGTTTGTTATTCCAATTATCTTCTGATTTCCTATTTCAGCATTCTAATCCCTTACGATGTGTTGTATATTCCCTAACTATACTGAAAGCTACATTAGATCACTTTATCCTAGTTAATGTCTGCATATTCCAAGCTAATCACTAGTAATTTCTATTCTTCTGCCTGACTGCAATTAGAACACAGATGAAGCAGTTATGATTAAAGGCATTTTCACATAAAATTAAAAAGGAATCAAATGAAATACGGAAATGCATCATATAGAACTGTTATTGTTCAGTCATTCAGTTGTGTCTGACTGGTCATGACCCCACAGACCACAGCATATTGATAATGCCCATGGAATTTTCTTAGCAAAGATACTGTAGTAGTTTGCCATTTCCTACTCCAGTGGATTATGTCAGAGGTTCAGTGAGACCCAGGGTCTCACAGCTAGTTAGTGTCTGAGGCTGGATTTGAACTCAGGTCTTCCTGACTGCAGGCCCACTACTCTAACCACTCAGCAACCTAGCTACCTCCCACATGGAACTACCTCTTGGCAAACAGGCATGAAGACAGAAAGTTTAGAGGGATTTAAAACTTTTTGCTACTTTAAGCAACTGGCACTGTGTCAATTCTTTGTTCCACAAAGCAGAAGCTTGGCTCTGAAGACTACCTGCTGCATTTAGACCCCAGTCCTAAAAATATCTCACATAAGATCTCTGAGGAATTTGATTGCCAACACTTGCTACTCCACTGCAAGATGTTCCCACTTTGACTCTATCCATTATGGACTGTCTTACACAAACTCCCAGATATGGCCAAAATCCACCTCTAGCTTAGATATCATATTAGTTCTAGTCTCTTTAAGAATGAAAAAGGGAGTGTTCTATTTCTGAAACTGGTAAATCACAGAACTCCACTCAGATTGCAGACCCTTACACCTCCAAAATCTTCCTAAATATGTTGGGCTATTTGTCCCAGGTTTTGAAACTTGAAATTCCTTGCAAAATCAATTTGTGATATAATTGGCAACTGAAATTATACAGGATACCATCAAACTATACTTCAATACTTAATAATATACAGTTGATTAAAACTCAGCATTCCAGGTAATCATCTTAAGATGCCACTCACAGTGAACATACAACAATAATAGACAAAAAAGACATAACACAAAACAAAGCCCCACATTATAGGCTGCTGCAGTGATTACAAGACAAAATATATTCAAGCTATAATATATATATATATATATATATATATATATATATGTAAAGTGGAATATATCCACACTTAAATAATTCAAATAATGTATAACAGCAGGCAACATTAAAACAATAATAAAGCCATTAGGCTTATAAACTAACAAAATATACGAGATATGTAAAACCATATATACACAAATATGTAAAACATACATATATGCAATAACAAAATCACAGAAGGGAGGAAGAAAGGAAGGAAAGGAAAATCTGAGAACACTTAACCCCAATTACCTCAAAAAAGAAGACAGAAAGGAAGGAAGAAAGGAAGGAAAGAAGGAAGGGAATGAAGGGAAAGAAAGAAGGGGAGGAAAGAAGGGAAAGAAGGGAAGATAAGGAAGAAGGGAAGGAGGAGAAGGTAGGAAGGAAGGAAGAAGGAAAGAAATGCCAGCACTAGGAAAAGAGAATTTTGATTTTGAATGGAACCCTAGAATCTATCAATGAGAAGATTTTTTTCCATTACTCTCATCATTGATACTTGCCCTTTAAAGGGACAGAGTTGAAGGTATTCAATATAAGGCTATCTCTAAAATTACCCAAGGACAGTAATTGCTTCATTGCTTAATTTCTACTCCATTATTATCACACCTTGGGAGTTCTTCATCACAAAAATTTCATCAGCTTTGGTACTCACACCTCATTAGGACTCTCAGTTCCCTCTTCTACCCCTTTGCTTAGAGGGCAGAGCAAAAAACTGTTCCCAAAGCTCCATTTAAAGAGGGCTCAGAAGCCCAGCCAATTCTTCATTTCCCAATAGCTGCACTGTTTCACTTCAACTCCACTATTATCATGCCCCTGCACTAGTGCCCTCCTTCCACAAACCCACAATCTCCTGCTTTACAGCTTCCTGGTGTTTTCTATTTTCCCCTTGAGATTGGAAGCTCCTTGAGGGCAAACATTCTTTTTTTTTTCTTATTTGTATCACCAGCATTTAGCACAGTGCCCGGCACATAGTGGGTGCCGAGTAAATGTTTATTATATTGTCTGAGAGAACGTTGCGCCTTCATGAGCAAAAACCTGTTCAGGAGAAGGAGCATCAGATTTCCTGAGAGCAACCAGCAAAGAGAAGATTAAAAGGGCACTGAATGAGAAACTTAATGGTAACTGGAAAAGAAAATTATCAGGCTGTAAAACTAAAGCAAACAATTTGGAAGACAAGGAGATAATGTTTCTATCTTTATTTCTCCCTTGAATTAATAATTCTAAGAGTGAAAAGAAAAAGAAAAGAAAAAATGAGTGAAGGGGAAAGATCTACAAGAAAATAACACAGAAATTGTTTGGAAAAGGGGATTCAGATCTTGTACTTTAAAAATTTTAATTCTATGAGGAACAAAGAGACCAAAGATGGGGGGGATAGGCATAAGGCAATATCCTTACAATACTCATATTTAACGCAACAAAATACCACACTAATTATTAAAATCTGCCAAATCTGACAAGCTATCTTGTCAGAAATAAATATACACAATAGCAACATCATTTATAGGTAAACAAATATGTACAAGTCTATCAAGTAATAATGGTTTTAATAATAAATAGGTGTAGTAATGAGCCATTTCAAAAAAAGTAAAACATTTGCCACAAGCCTCATGAACCTCAAAAGAGTTGAAAAGATTAATCTTTCCAAAGAACAAGTTGATTGCAAAAAGAATTGTGTAGTAGCAACTAAACTGATAGTTGCAAACACTTCCAAGTTACAAACAGCTAACCTGTACTTATCCCCTATATTACAAAGAATTTGGGGGGGGGCCCTTGGAAAGTGAGATGTCTTGCTTCAGATGCCATGTTGCCTTTTCACTAGACAGCCACTGTCTACTGTGGCTGATGCAGGGGAGAGATGTGTTCCCCATGTTTGAAGTTCAAATTTCTGCCTAGAGACAACGTGATAAACGGTTGTTAGGTTTCTTGGCTAGGAAACAAAAGCCTATATATACAGGTTAATTTGAAATTTAAATAAAATGTTATATATTTGCAACAATATTATTTTCTGTTTTTTTTTCACTGATTATATGGAAGCATAAAAGACAGAGATACATATTTCTCAAAAGTATATGTTCCTGTCATGGAGGATGCACGGTACAGAATCAAAACTGAGGAGCAGTTTCTGATAGATAGTGAGGTATTAGAAATTTCTGCTTCTCTACTGACAGCATCAAGTCCTGAAACTCTTCAGGGTTTCCAAAATGAGTGTTCATTCTCTGTAGCCATTCTAGAAAAGGCATATAGATGAAAAATTCCTATTGTCCATAATGTAAACATTCTATTTTCAATAACACTTTTTGCTTCTATTTACAAAAGTTTAGAGATTTAATTATATTTAAATAAATGTTCCAATGGGAGACATTTTCTATGTGAATGATAAATTCCAAAATGATAACTAACAAATTAATAGCTTGCATTTATATAGAACTACATGTAAAATTTACAAAACACTTTACAAATATTATCTTATTTTATCTTCACAACGGCCCTGGAAGGTAGATGTTATCACTATCTTCATTTTACAGATAAGGAAACAGACTTTCCCAGGGTCATACAGTTAATAAGTGGTAAGTTCTTCTTGATTCAAGGTCCAGCACTATCAATTAAGCAACTTAGCTATTTCCATAATGATAAAAAGAACTTATTACTGATTGATTTAATAGAATCTATTGAATGAAGGCTAAATTTCTTAAATTATATTCAAGGTCCTCTATAATCAGGCCACAATCTATTTGTCCCATTCAAAGACCCATCACCAGAGTAGGAGCCCTACCACACTTTCCGTCACCCAAACCTCATCACTGTTCCTAGTGGGAATACTTGACAACAGGGCCCCTTCTCCCTCAACCTTCCTGCCAGTGACCTCTTAACTTCTTTACAGAATCTTTTCTCCATTTGGACCTTCAGGACCACCCTCCACTTCCCAATGATGGTGGGCTAGTCCCCTCTAGGACTTCTTCCCCACAGAATGGTCATGGATACTTATGTTGTTTGAGTGAGTTTGGAGGCATCAACTACAATCCTTCTAAGAAAATGTCCTTATCATCTTCACTGCATCTTAAGGTATTCTAAGGCCTCTGACCTGCTACTATATCTTCCAGATTCTTCAAGTATTGCTGTCTCACCTACAGATGCACCTAAAGGACTCCATGCCTTGACACCTGTCCCACTATGTAAACCTTAGGACTTTCACAACTTTCCATCTGCTCTGCAGCTCTATATGCACAGCTCCTTGAGAGCAGAGACCTTCTAACTTTTTGTTTTAATCTTTACCACTTAGTACAATGCTTGGCAAATAAATTCTTAATAAATGCCTGTTCATTCATTCATTATCCATGGCTAGGGTATTAGAGTGAAGCAGACCTAGATTTAAGTTCTGATTCACAATGGCTGGGTGAACTTGACCAAGTCATTTTTAACCTCTCTACACCAGCTTCCTCATTTGAAATATGGAATAATGCCTTAAATGCCTTTATAGACGGTTGTTATGAGGCTCAAAAGACATGATATATGTAAGACAATATAGTGAATAATGGGGGAAAATTTAATAGGGTCAGATAAATGATGATTCCATCATGAATATTCCTAATTATATTTTTATGTGGTAAAACTGCAAAGACCAGGGGGAAGGGTGTTTCAGAGCCAAAATGGTGAAAACAGGAAGTTGGCTGAGCTCTCCCCAGTTCCCCTTGGAAAAAAAAGAATGTTAAATCAAGCCTCCAAATGGATTCTAGAGAACCAACAAAAAGATGGAGTGAAACAATTTTCCAGCTTCAGATAACTTAGAAGGACTTCAGGAAAGGTAAGAAGCGAACATAGCCCAGCATAGATGGTATCCAAGAAAGCCAGTGGGAGGCTTTTAGCCACAGCAAAGATCAACCACCAAGGCCCTTCGCTATTGAATCAGCTTGCCATCAGTAAAGCCTCCAGCCTCAGTGTAGAAGGCAAGTTGTGAGCCCTAGAACCCTGGAACAACAGATGAGATTAGGCCAGGCCATCCCTAGCACTGGGCAAGCTGCAAACACCTGAGGCCCCAATGTTGAAAACCAGAGACCAGGCCACTAACCCTGAGCATAAGAAGCTTCAGATAGTGCCCTCTGAATCCCAGGAGCAGTGCTCAACTTTAAAAGTCATGAAATAAGCTGAAAAATGAGTTAGAAATAGAAGAGAACTCTGCTCACAGAAAGCTACTATGATGACAGGAAAGATCAAAATGCAAACTCAGAAGAGCAAAAATAGGTCATAATGCCTACAAGAGAAGCCTCAAAAGGCAATATGAATTGGTATCAAACCCAAAAAGTCCTCGGAAGAGCTCAAAAATGATCTCAAAAATCAAATAAGAGAGGTAGAAGAAACACTGGTAAGAGAAATTAAGTGTTATGAAGGAAAATTATGAAAAAAGGGTCAATAGGTTGGTAAAGGAAGCACAAAAATTGACTAAAGAAAATAACTGCTTTAAAAGTAGAATTGGCCACATGGAACAAGAGGTAAAAAACCTGACTGAAGAATATAATTCCTTAAAAAATAGAACTGAGGAGGTGAATGGTAATGATTCTATGAGACATCAAGAATCAGTTAAGCAAAATTAAAAGAATAAAAGAAATAGAAGAAAATGCAGAATACCTCACTGGAAAAACAACTGAACTGGAAAACAGATCTAGGAGAGATAATTTATGAGTTATCGGACTACCTGAAGGCCATGGTTAAAAAAAAAGAGAGAGCCTGGATAGCATCTTTCAAGAAATTATCAAGGAAAACCACCCTGACATTCTAGAACCAGGGGGTAAAATAGTCATTGAAAGAATCCATTGATCACTTCATGAAAGAGATCCCAAAATGGAAAATCCAAGGAATACTGTAGCCAAAATCCAGAATTATCAGGGCAAGGAGAATACACTGCAAGCAGCCAGAAAGAAGCTATTCAAATATTGAGGAGCCACAGTCAGGATTGCACAGGACTTAGCAGCTTCTGCATTAAATGATCAGAGGGCGTAAAATATGATATTCCAGAAGACAAAGGAGCTTGGATTAAAACAAAGAATCAGCTACCCAGTAAAACTGAGCATAAACTTTCAGGGGAAAAGATGGAGATTCAATGAAATAGGGGACTCTCAAACTTTTCTGATGAAAAGACCACAGTTGAACAGAAATTTCAATCTTGAAATAAAAAATTCAAGAGAAGCATAAAAAGGTAAACAGGAAAGAAAAAATAACAATATGTTATTCAATAAAATTTAAACCGATTTCTTTACATGTGAAGACGATACTTTTTAACTCTTGAGAACTTTATCTCTATTAGGGCAGTTAAGGAGTATATGTAGAAAGAGGGTATGAATATAAGTTGACTTTGAAGTGATGATATAAAAATCAGGGGTGAAAATATTGTACAGGGAGAAGAGGAAAGGAGGAGGTAGAATAGGGTAAATTACAGCACATGAAGAAGCACAAAAGACCTATTACAATAGAGGAAGAATAGAAGAAGGGAGAGTATGAGCATTATTTGAACCTTACTCTCATCAGACTTGCCTCAAAGAAGGAATAACAAATGCTTAGCTGGGTATAGAAGTTTATCTTACACTATAGGGAAGTAAGAAGGGAAAAGGGAAAAAAAGAGAAAAGAGGGGCTGACAGAAGGGAGGGCAGAGGCAGGAGAGGAATAAAAGGTAGACAGACAGGAGGGAGGGCAGATTGAGGGAGAAGGTGGTCAGAAGAAAAACTCTAGCGAGGAAGGAAAGGATGAAGTAAAAGAGAAAAGTATAAACAGGGAAAACTAGGAAGGAGGAAAATATACAGTTAGTAATCATAACTGTGAAGATGAATAGGATGAACTCTCCCATAAAACAGAAGAGGATACCAGAGTGAATTAAAATAACAATCCTACAATATGTTGTTCACAAGAAACACATTTTAAGCAGAGGAGGTAAGGGGCTGGAGCAAAATATATTATGCTTCAGCTGGAGTAAAAATAAAAAAAAAAACAAAAACAAAAAAGCAGAGGGGCAGAGCCAAGATGATAGAGTAAAAGCAGTGACCTGCTTGAGCTCTCCCCCAATCCCCTCCAAATACGTGTAAAAAAATGACTCTAAACAATTTCTAGAGCAGCAGAACCCACAAAAAGACACAGTGAAATGAATTTTCAGCCCAAGACAACCTGGATGGTTGATGGGAAACATCTGTTGCTCCAGGCTGGGAGAAAAGCACAGTTCAGCATGACCCATGTAGGAAAAGATGGGATCCCAGCAAACACAGAGCAGGTCTCAGGGGACTGAATCACTGGCAGCTGTGGCAGTTTCCAGACTTCTCAACCCACAAACACTAAGGACAACTTAGAAGGTGAGTAGGAAAGGTCTGTTGGACCTGGGTAAGAGAAAAATGCAGTCTAGTCCCAGCCCTGGTGCAGCCCTGGGCAGTGATGATGATGGCTGCTCCAAGAGCTATCAGCCCACAGAAAGCAGAGGAATTGAACAGCTGATCAGATGGGGATTGCAGGGATCTCTGCTGGCGCTGAAGCAGGATTCACTTGCTTTGCCCATGTTTGGATCCAAGTGGCAGTCCAGGGGCAAGAAAGGGCGCTGGAATGGCAGAGCTTATAGCAACAGTGGAGAGAGAATCCTCCTCACAATTCCAAGGCAGAAAATAATGCTTGTCATCACTCATAGACCAGAGCACAGGTGCTCCTTTGATCATACCACCTTGGAAGAACTGAAAATTTATATGTCCCTATAAGTATCTCTAAAAACGGATGTCCCCTAAAGCTTGGGATAGTACACCTTCCACACTGGAAGCAGAGCCCTACCTTAACAAACACTTAAAAAGTCAAGTGATTGGCTGGGAACATGAGAAAAGAGAGGAAAAATCTCAGACTACAGACTTTTACTTTGGTGACAAAAAAATCAAAATATACAACCAGAAGAAGACAATAAAGTCAAAGCTCCTATATCCAAAGCCTCCAAGAAAAACATGAATTGGTCTCAGGCCATGGAAGAGCTCCAAAAGGATTTCGAGAAGCAAGTAAGAGAAGAAGAGGAAAAACTAGGAAGAGAAATGAGAGTGATGCAAGGAAATCATGAAAAACGAGTCAATAGCTTGCTAAATGAGACCTCAAAAAATACTGAAGAAAATAACACCTTAAAAAATAGCCTAACCCAAATGGCAAAAGAGGTCCAAAAAGCCAATGAGGAGAAGAAAGCCTTAAAAAGCAGGATTGGCCAAATGGAGAAGGAGGTCCAAAAGTTCACTGAAGAAAATAATTCCTTAAAAATTAGAATAGAGCAAATGAAAGCTAATCACTCTATGAGGAATCAAGAAATTATAAAACAAAACCAAAAGAATGAAAAAATAGAAGACAATATGAAATAACTCATTGGAAAAGACAAATGACCTGTATAATAAATCCAGGAGAGATAATTTAAAAATTATTGGACTACCTAAAAGCCATGATCAAAAAAGGAGCCTAGACATCATATAGAAATGTTAGCGTTAGCAATAAGAGAAGAAAAAGAAATTCAGGGAATTAGAATAGGCAATGAGGAAATAAAACTATCGCTCTTTCCAAATGGTACACTTAGACAATCCTAGAGAATCAAATGAAAAACTACTTGAAACAATTAACAACTTTAGCAAAGTTGTGGGATATAAAATTTTGATACAAATAAACCATCAACATTTCTATGAATTACCAACAAAGCCCAACAACAAGAGAGAGAAAGAGAAATTCCATTTAAATTTACCATAGACATTAGAAAATATTTGGGCATCTACCTGCCAAGACAAACCTAGGAACTATATGAACACAATTACAAAATACTTTTCACATAAATAAAGATGTAAACAACCAGAAAAATATCACTTGCTCATGGGTAGACCAAGCTAATACAATAAAAACCAAAATTCTGCCTAAACTAATTTATTTATTCATTACCAGACAAATGAGAATGCCAAAAAAAAATTATTTTATAGAGCTGGAAAAAATAACAAAAAAATTCTTCTGGAAGAACAAAAGGTCAAGAATATCAAGGGAATTAATGGAAAAAGAAAAAAGCAAAGGAAGGTTGCCCAGAGGTACATTATCAAGCAACAATCATCAAAACTATTTGTTACTGGCTAAGAAATAGAGTGGTGGATCAGTGGAATAGACACAATAGTCAATGACTATAGTAACCTACTGTTTGCAAAGACTTCAGCTTCTAGGATAAGAACTCACTATTTGACAAAACCCTCTGGGAAAACTGGCAGAAACTAGGCTTAGACCAGTATCTCACACCCTATACTAAGATAAAGTCGAAATGGGTACATGATTTAGACATGAGGGATGATACCATAAGCAAATTAGGAGAGCAAGGAATAGTTTACCTGTCAGATCAATGGAGAAGGGAAGAATTTATGACCAAGCAAGAGACCGCATTATGAAATGCAATTAGATAATTTTTATAACATTGATTTACAAATATTTTGCACAAACAAAACTAATGAAACCAAGATTCGAAGGAAAGCAGAATGCTGGGAAACAATTTTTAGAACTAGTGTTTCTGATAAAGTCCTCCTTTCTATAATACATAGAGAACTGAATCAAATTTATGAGAATACAAGTCATTCCCTAACTGATAAATGGTCAAAGGATACAAATGCAGTTTTCAGATGAATAAATTAAAGCTTTCTGTACTTATATGCACAAATGCTCTAAATAACTATTGATTAGAGAAATGCGAATTAAAACAACTCTGAGGTACCACATCACACCTAACAGATTGGCTAACATGACAGAAAAGGAAAATGATAAATGTTGGAGAAGATGTGGGAAAATTGGAACACTAATCCATTGTGGATTTGTATACTGATCTGGCCATTCTGAAGAGCAATCTGGAATTATGCCCAAAGGGTTATAAAACTGTACATAACCCTTGATCCAGCAATACCACTTCTAGGTCTGTATCCCAAAGAAATCATAAAAAAGGGAAAAAGACCCACATGTACAAAAATAATTATAGCAGCTCTTTTATGCTGGCAAAGCATTGGAAACTGAGGGGATGTGCATCAATTGAGGAATGGCTAAACATGTTGTGGTATATGAATGTAATGGAATACCGTTGTGCCATAAGAAATGATGAGCAGGCAGACTTCAGAAAAACCTAGAAAGACTTACAGGAACTGATGCTGAGTAAAATGAACAGAACCAGAACAATGTACATAGCAACATCAATATTGTGTGATTATTAACTATGACAGACTTAGCTCTTCTCAGGAATAAAATGATCTAAGAAAATTCCAAAAGACTCATGACAGAAAATGCTAACCACATCCAGAGAAAGAACTGTGGAGTTTGAATACAGATTGAAGCATACTTATTTTTACTTTTTTATTTCATTTTTTCTTTCTTGTGTTTTCTCCTATTTGTTCTGATTCTTCTTTCACAAATGACTAATGTCAAAATATGTTTAACACGATTACATATGTATAACTTAAATCAGATGACTTGCTATCTTGGGGCGTGGGCAGGGAAAGGATGGAGGGGAAAAAAACTTGGATCTCGAAATTTTTCAAAAATGAATGTTGAAAACTATCTATATGTAATTGAAAAAAATACTATTCAAAAAAAATATACTGTAACTACAAGAGATAAAAGAATACCCTGAGGACTTAGGTACCGCTTACAAGGTCTTGAATGAAGAATAAAAGCTATTTATAGTATCCTCAGGTAAGGGACATATCCTTCTCTGGTACTGAAGAGAGTACTCCATGCCAATTATCAACACTGTATCATAAGACAAATAGGTTGTGGAGTAACAGTATGGCAATGAGAAGCTTCTAGAGCTTTCCTTACACAGAGAAAATGTACAGCAACTGACAACTAATGTCATTTCTTCAGTTTTACTCATTTAAGATTTATATCTCAGGGTGCAGAGACAGAGAATGGTTATTGAATCCAACATTGACTTTATTTTACATAAGACTTTTGCCTGATGTTTAATAAGACTCTAATATCTCTATGTGCCCAGAACTAAGGTGCCAATCTCTTCACTCAGATAACCGTTATCTATATAATTATGACTTTCCAGGAGAGAACCTGGGACGAGGCTTCATCACTTGAGAATGTAAAGACAGCAAAAATAAAGAAGGTGTTACTAAATATTCTGTAAACAGTAAATGTACATGATAACCACATGCATACGCAGTATGTGTATATACATATATGTATGTGCATTTATGTGCTAACTGTTGCAGCACCTCTATCATGCTTGAACTTTCTTATAAAGTTAACTTCCTCAAAATAAATGCTGCCATATTAAAATTTAGTAATAAATGCAAAGCATTTTGTTTTCAAAATTAAGTACAGCTCTGTAGAATTTCTTTACCTCTTTTCATTCATAGAAATCTACAACTCCTGGTTTAGTAAGCAAACACAAATAATTAATGCAAACACGGATGATTTATGCATAAAATTCTTCTTCTTTTAGCATTTCCAAGGTTTGGTTCTAGAATTAGTTTTTTAATCTTTTTTTTTCTTTTTTTTCAGTTTTATTTTTTTTAATATAAATTTATTTATTTTTAGTTTTCAACATTCACTTCCACAAGTTTTTGAGTTCCCAATTTCCACCCCTTTTCCCCCCTCCCCCCACCCCAAGATGGCATGCATTCTGAATATCCCTTCCCGTAGTCTGTCCTCTCTTCTATCTCTCTCCCCTTCTCTTATCCCCTTCCCCTTCTATTTTCCTGTAGGGCAGGATAGACTTCTGTACCCCATTTCCCATATTTCTTATTTCCCAGTAGCATGTGAAACATTTTCTTTAAACATATGTTTTTAAAACTGTAGGTTTCAAATTTTCTTTCTTCCTCCCTCCCCACCCACCCTCATGGAAAAGGCAAGCAACTCAATATAGGTTGTACATGTGCAGTTATGCAAAACACGTCCATAGTAGACATGTTGTGAAAAACTAACTCTATTTCCCTTAATCCTATCCTGCCCTCCCATTTATTCTATTCTTTCTTTTGACCCTGTCCCTCCTCAGAAGTATTTACTTCTGATTACCCCCTTTCCCAATCTGCCCTCCTCTCTATCACCCCCTGCTCTCTTGTCCCCTTCTCCCCCTATTTTCCTGTAGGGTAAGACAGATTTCCATACCCAATTGAATGTGTATGTTATTCCCTCCTTAAGCCAAATCCTATGAGAATAAGATTCACTCATTCCCTCTCACCTTCCCCCATTTCCCCTCCACTGTAAGAGACTTTT
Organism: Phascolarctos cinereus; assembly: GCF_003287225.1. NCBI lineage: Eukaryota > Metazoa > Chordata > Mammalia > Diprotodontia > Phascolarctidae > Phascolarctos > Phascolarctos cinereus. The sequence goes on from NW_027555514.1 coordinate 207,712,421, forward strand.
CTTTTGTTTTTTTTTTGTGAGATAATTTACCCCATTCTACCTCTCCCTTTCTTCTTCTCCGAGTATAATCCTCTCTCATCCCTTAATTTTATTCTCCAGATATGACCCCTTAATCTTCAACTCACCCTGTGCCCTCTCTATCTATCTACATATACATACATATAATTTTTTTCCTCCAACTACCCTAATACTGACAAAGGTCTCATGAGTTATAAATATCATCTTTCCATGCAGGAATGTAAACAGTTCAATCTTAATAAGTCTCTTATGATTTCTCTTTCCTGTTTACCTCTTCATGTTCCACTTGAGTCCTGTATTTGAAAGTCAAATTTTCTATTCAGCTCTGGTCTTTTCATCAGGAATGCTTGAAAGTCCTCTATTTCACTGAATGACCATTTTTTCCCCTGAAGGATTATACTCAGTTTTGCTGGGTAGGTGATTCTTGGTTGTAATCCTATCTCCTTTGCCCTCCGGAATATTATATTCCATGCCCTGCAGTCCTTTAATGTAGAAGCTGCTAAATCTTGTGTTATCCTGATTGTGTTTCCACAGTACTTGAATTGTTTCCTTCTGGCAGCTTGTAATATTTTCTCCTTGACCTGGGAACTCTGGAATTTGGCTAATATTCCTAGGAGTTTTCCTTTGGGGATCTCTTTCAGGAGGAGATCTGTGGATTCTTTCAATTTCTATTTTGCCCTCTGGTTCTAATATATCAGGGCAGTTTTCCTTGATAATTTCTTGAAAGATGATGTCTAGGCTCTTTTTTTGATCATGGCTTTCAGATAGTCCAATAATTTTTAAATTCTCTCTCCTGGATCTATTTTCCAGGTCAGTTTTTTTCCAATGAGATATTTCACATTGTTTTCTAATTTTTCATTCTTTTGGATTTGTTTACAGTGTTGATTTCTCATAAAGTCACTCTTCCAATTGCTCTATTCTAATTTTTAAGGAAGTATTTTCTTCAGTAAGCTTTTGGACTTCCTTTTCCATTTGGCCAATTTTTCTTTTTAGGGCATTTTCTCCTCATTGGCTTTTTGGACCTCTTTTGCCATTTGGGTTAGGCTATTTTTTAAGGTGTTATTTTCTTCAGGATTTTTTTGGGTCTCCTTTAACAAGCTGTTGACTTGTTTTTCATGATTTTCTTGCATCACTTTTCAGTTTTTCCTTTACTTCCCTTACTTGCTTCTCAAGATCCCTTTTGAGCTCTTCCAAGGCCTGGGACTGATTCATATTTTTCTTGGAGGCTTTGGATGTAGGAGCTTTGAGTTTGTTGTCTTCTTCTGGTTATATATTTTGATCTTCTTTTTCACCAAAGTAAGATAACATAGTCTGACTCTTTTTGCGCTGCTTGCTCATGATCCCAGCCAATTAGTTGAGTTTTAAACTCTTTGTTAAGGTACGAAATCTGCTTCCAATGTGGAGAATGTACTGTCCCAAGCTTCAGGGGGTTTGTACGGCTGTTTTCAGAGACACTTGTAGAGACCTGTAAATTTTCAGTTCTTCCAAGGTGGTATGATAAGGGGCAAGACTACAAGTACTCCTTTCTGTTCTGTAACTGTGAGGAGGGGTTCCTCTCTAAAGCCACTACAAGCTCCACCACCCCAGCACTCCTCCTCACCCCAGCACCGCAGCCCAGAACTGTGGCCCAGAACTAAACACGGGAAAAGCAAGAGATTCCTGCCTCAGTACTGGCAAAGAGATCCCTGCAATCCCTGTCTGATCAGCCACTGGATTCCCCCTCAGTCTGTGGGCTGGAAGCTCAGGAAGCAGCTGCCCCCACAGGGCCACACTCTTGGGGAATGGAGCTGAGACCCTGCCTTCCTTTCTTAGCACCGACAGAAACAGACTTTTCCCACTGATCTTCTAAGTTGTCTTTGACATTGGTGGATTGAGGAGTCTGGAAACCTCCACAGCTGCCCAAGATTCAGTTCTCTGAGGCATGCTTCAGGTTCGCTGCAGTCTGTGCACCCACACTGCGGCCTGCACCCTCAGCCCGGTGCGATACACCTTTCTGATCGATCATCCAGGTTGTCTTGGGCTGGAAATTTGTTTCACTCTGTCTTTTTGTGGGTTCTGCTGCTTCAGAATTTGTTTAGAGCCATTTTTTATGAGTATTTGGAGGGGTATGGAGGAGAGCTCAAGCAAGTCACTGCTTTCACTCCACCATCTTGGCTCCACCCCCTAGTTTTTTAATCTTAAAAAAAGAGTATGGGTATATTTTGTAATTATATGATCAGAGCTTACCAATTACTTAAATCATTTGGCTATTGTTTGCTACAAGTCATGCGGAAGAAGACAAAGGGAAATATATGATTCACCCTAATAAATTCAATGGTAAACAATGAAGGGAAAACTACTGTAATCTCTTAAGAAGAGAGACTATAAGAAAATGAAGTGGAAATAAAAGGATTGAAATGAGAGGGTAAAAAAGCAAAATCTTAATTAATTGTTGGAGGGAGTACCACTAAAAAACACTCACAGAAGAGATATCCTGCAATGAGATATTGCAGCTTACAGTGCATGTAAGCTGGAGTGATCTGGTACTCAGGGAGACTTATTTCTGAGAGTACTATGCTTCCACAGACAGTATCTGACCTCAGAAGAAAACAGATCCTGTGGGCAACCATGATCTAAAAGAATGGGAGTCTTGAACCAAAAGAAGAGACTGCATTGCAAAAGGGAAAGAAAATTATCATGAAGGAGGAAGAGGGTAGAAATGGAACTTATAAATGAGGGGAGAAAAAGCAGAAAAGGTAACTAAGCTAAGAAAGAAAAGTGGAAAGGTAGTCTAAGGTATCATAGGTTGACTTGAGTTTAAAGAAAGCACGATGTCTGGAAATGAGTACTTCCTCAAATAGAAGTTTGGAAGGGAACTTACAAATCTAAGGAAGAGAGAATAGACATGGAGTCTGCCAGGATAAGAAGAAAACTACCAGGGCAAAGGTGGAAAGATGGTCTAGTGTGTCATGGGATAGTAAAGATTTGAAACTTTTAAAGAACAATTACTACGAACACTACACAAAAGAAAAATATTGAAGAAGAAAATACTCCACCAGATTCCTTTTTATGAGGTACATCTATTTCTAATGCCTAAAATAGGCACAGATAAAGTAATGAAGAAATTTAGACCAATATCATTAATGAACATCAACCCAAACATTTTAAATAAAATCTTATCAAACAAATTCCAGCAATTCATCTAAGACATCATTCATTATAACCAAGGTGGATTTATACTAGGATGATTAAACATTAGGAAAACAATTAATGATAATATAATCATCCTGAAAATAAAAACATCTGAAACTACATAATCTCTCTATAGATGCAAAAAAAACCCTTTCATACAGAAAATCTTTCACACACATTTATGCTAATACCCTACAAAGTATACATACAGAAAAAAAATTATTAATATTATAAAAATATTTACCTAAAATCAAAAGCAAGCACCATATGAAAATGTAGATACGCTAGAAGCTTCCCCTATAAATATATAAGCAAAGCAACCCTACCATTATTAGATGCAATTCTAGAAATTTCTAGCAATAGCAACAAAACAAGAGAAAAAAAATTAAATTTAACAACAGATAAAGAGGAGATAAAACTATCCTTGTATGCTGATAACATGATACTTTACTTGGAAAATTCTAAGAAATCAAAAAAGACAGTAATTGGGAGAATTAATAACTTCAGGAAATTCATAGGCTACAAAATAAACTCACAAACATGAAAAGCATTTCTATATGATAACAACAACAAAAAATTCCATTGAGGATATCTATATAATATATAAAAGATTTGGAAATCAACCTAATAAACCATACACAATACTCATATAAATTCAATTACAAGGTGTTCCTTAAGGAAATAAAATTCAGTGCTCATAACTGGGCTATGTCAATATAATAAAAGTGACAATACAATAACTAAAATTACAGTTTTAATACTATACATAAAAAACTACCAAAAGGGTACACACAGAACTTGATAAAATAATAACAAAGTTCATAATAAAAGATTCATAACATCAAGGAAAATAATGACAAGAATAGAAACAAGGGGAAAACAGAACTTTCAGACCTCAACCAGTTTTATAATGCAGCTAGAATATATAATGCAGTTAGAAGTAAGTCAAGATAGCAGAGTGAGAGCAAGCATTTTTGCTCAGTTTAGCCAGCACATGTCCTCTACAATAACCCAGAAAATGTGTCAGATCAAATTGTGGTCAGAAAAACTAGTAAACGTCACAGTGAGTCATTTTCCCCAGTCTAGGGTAATTAAAGAAAACAGACAGAGACCTCTGCAGACACTGGGATAAAAGCTTGCCAAGAACACAGTGTAGTACCTGCAGCGGCTGCAGGAGACAGGAAAGGCAGTTGAGAAAGAGCACAAGGGCTCTGGTGAACCAATAAGTAAAACTAAAAATTTTAAAGAAAATAATAAAACCAACAAAATAAATGAACCATTGGCTAACATGATTTTTAAAAAGAAAGAAAAACAGTATCACAAAAAAAAGATGAATTCACCACAAATGAAGATATAAGCTATTTTTCCAATCTATATGCCAATCAAACTGATAGTATAAATTGAATGGATGAACATTTACAAAATAAAAATTGCTCAGATTAACAGAACTGGAAATAGTATATTTAAATAACCCTCTGTTGGAAAAGAAAAACTGAACAAGCCATAAATGAACTCCATAACTAAAAAATCCCAGGATGAGATGGATTTATAAATTAATTCTATCAAATGTTTAAAGAACAGTTAATTCCAAAACTACATAAGCTCTCTGAAAAAATAAAGAAGGAATACTGTTATATCCCTTCCACAACACAAATATGGTCTCAATACCTAAAACAGTGAGAAAGAACAGAGAAAGATGAATTTAATTTAGATGAATTTAATGAATTGTAAACAAAACAAATCAACAAAAAAAACCAGGAAGGAAACTGCAGCAATATATCAGAAAGATGTCAGGCTACAGTCATAAGCAGGAATGAAGGACTGGTTCAATATTAACAAAATTATAAACACTGATTTCCAAATTAACTAAGGAAAAATAACAAAAATCATATGATTATTTCGATACAGGAAAAAAAACCTTAACAAAATACAATACCCATTCCTTTAAAAAAAATCTGTAAAACAAAGGAATAAACAGAAATTTCCATAAAATGTAAAATACTACCTAGAACAAGCACCACCAGCAATGAAGATAAGCTGGAAGTCTTTATGTTGCAATTGACAGGTATTGTTTGATGTACTGTAGTGATAGAACTACAACATGAACAATGAACATTTCTCCAATTATTTTAATCTGATTTTGTGTAAAACTTTTTTTTTTAAGATTTTGTTTATATACTTCCTGGTTTTGTTTCAGCAGGTGTGCTCCCAGGTATTTTATACTACTTAGACTGGAGTTATTTTACATGGGGTATCTTTTACTATATCTTCTTCTTTTTTTTGCTTTTTTTTTTTCAGTTTTCAACATTCACTTCCACAAGATTTTGAGTTCCAAATTTTCTCCCCATCTCACCCCTCCCACACCCCAAGACAGAGTGCATTATGAATAGCCTTTCCCCTAATTTGCCCTGCCTTCTATCACCCCTCCCTTCTCTTATCCTCTTCTCCTTCTATTTTACTGTAGGACAGTATAGATTTCTATACCCCATTGCTTATATATCTTATTTCCAAGTTGCATGTAAAAACAATTTTAACATTTGTTTTTAAAGCTTTAGGTTCCAAATTCTCTTCCTTCCTCCTTCCCCACACACCTTCATTGAGAAAGCAAGCTTACAGGTTATGCAAACACTTCCACAGTACTCATGTTGTGAAAAACTAACTATATTTTCCTTCCTCCTGTCCTGCCCTGTTTATTCTATTCTCCCTTTTGACCCTGTCCCTCCTCAGAAAGGTTTGCTTCTGATTACCCCCTCCCCTAATCTGTCCTCCTTTGTATCATCCACCCCCTCTTATCTCCTTCTTCCCCCATTTTCTTATAGGGTAAGAATAGATTTCCATACCCAATTGAGTGTGTATGCTATTCACTTCTTAAGCCAAATACAATGAGAATAAGATTCACTCATTCCCTCTCACCTCCTCCCACTTCCTGTCCACTTTAAATGCTTTTTCTTGTGTTTTTCACCTGAGATAATTTACCCCATTCTACCTTTCCATTTCTCCTTCTTCTAGTATAATCCTCCCTCATCTCTTAATTTTATTTTTTAGATATTGTCCCTTCATCTTCAACTCACCCTGTGCCCTCTATATATACATTTTTTTTCCTATCCAACTACCCTAATACGACAAACACTGTTTCAAATGTCATCTTTCCATGTAGGAATGTAAACAGTCCAACTTTAATAAGTCCCTTATAATTTCTCTTTCCTGTTTACCTTTTTACGCTTCTCCTGAATATTGTATTTGAAAGTGAAATTTTCTATTCAGCTTTGGTCTTTTTTTTTTTTGCATGATAACATTATTATATGTTTAAAAGGCATAGCAAGTTGTACATAATAGATATGCAGTTTCATGTGCAATTATCTTTATTATACTGTTATAGAAATTTTGTTTTATTCCAAAAATTAAAATAAAATTAAAAAAACATTTTAAAATACATACAAATAAATACAATGTCATTAAATATAGGGTGGCTTAAGAGGGAAAGTACTGGCACTTGGCAGGATTAGGAAAGGCTTCATGTAAAAGATAATACTTGAGCATTTTGAAGGAAGAGGTATTGTGAAGTAAATGTGAAGAAGGAGTGCATTTTATTTTTTATTAACTTCTTTTGATGTATCAACAATCACCTCCATAAGCTTTAGAGTTTTAAAATTTTCTCCTCTTCGCTCCTGTCCCTCCCCAAGATGGGGTGAGATCTGGTATAGGTTATACATATACATTCCTATTAAACATTTTCATATTAGTGATGTTTTAAGGAAAAATTAGAACCAATAGAAGGAACCAAAAGAAAGAGAAAACAAAACAGAAGAAAAAAATAGCAAATAGTATGCTTCAATCTTCATTCAAACTCCATAGTTCTTTCTTTGGATGTGGATAGCATTTTCCATTATGTGACCTTTGGAGATGTCTTAGATCCTTACATTGCTGAGAAGGGCTAAGTCTCTCAAAGTTAGTCATTGCTTTCAGGTAGTCCAATAATTTTTAAATTATCTCTCCTGGATTTATTTTCCAGGTCATTTATTTTTGGGGTTTTGTTTGTTTTTTCCAATGAGATATTTCATATTGTCTTTTATTTTTTCATTCTTTTGGTTTTGTTTTACACTTTCTTGATTTCTCATAAAGTCATTAGCTTCCATCTGCTCCATTCTAATGTTTAAGGAAGTATTTTCTTTGTGAGCTTTTGGACTTCTTCTTCCATTTGGTCAATTCTGCTTTTGAAGGTGTTCTCCTCGTTGGCTTTTTGGACCTCTTTGTCATTTGGGTTAGTCTATTTTTTAAGGTGTTATCTTCTTTAGTTTTTTGGGTCTCCTTTAGCAAGCTGTTGACTTGTTTTTTATGATTTTCTTGCATCACTCTCATTTCTCTTCCTAGTTTTTCCTCTGCTTATCTTGCTTGCTTCTCAAAATCCTTTTGGAGCTCTTCCATGGCCTGGGACTGATTCATATTTTTCTTGGAGGCTTTGAATGTAAGAGCTTTGACTTTGTTGTCTTTGCAAAGGCTGGGGTCTGCTTCTAGTATGGAGAATGTATTGGCCTAAGCTTTGGGGTGTTTGTGCAGCTATTTTCAGACACTTCTAGGGACCTGTAAATTTTCAGTTCTTCCAAGATGGTACCATCAGGGGTGAGGTGTTTACTCCTTTCCTGACCTGTTCTCTGGTCTATGAGTGACCACAAGCACTCTTTTATACCTTGGAACTGTGAGGAGGATTCGCTCCACACCACTGCCACAAGTTCCACCATGCCAGCACTCCTCCTTGCCCCAGAACCGTCATCCAGAACTGTGACCCAGATTCAAGCATGGGCAAAACAAAATAATTCTGCTTCAGTGCCAGCAAAGAGACCCCTGCAATCCTCCTCTGATCAGCCACTATTGCCTCTCTGTCTCTGGGCCAAGAGCTCCTGAAACAGCCACTGCCTCGAGACTGCACCGGGACTAGGACCAGAATGAGCTCTTCTCTCACCATGGCCCAACAGACCTTTCCTTTGTGGGTTCTACTGCTCTAGAATTTGTTAGAGCCATTTTTATAGGTATTTGGAGGGTTTGGGGAGAGCTCAGCAGGTCACTGCTTTTACTCTGCCATCTTGGCTCCACTTTTTACTATATCTTCTTGCTGAGTTTTGTTTGTGATGTATAGGAACGCTGGTGATTCATGCAGGTTTACTTTATATCCTGCTACTCTGCTAAAACTATTATTTATTTCAACTAACATTTTAGTTGAGTCTTTGGGAATTTCCAAGTATATCACCACATTGTCTGCAAAAAGACATAGTTTTATTACCTCATTCTCTATTCTGATTCTTTCTATTTCTTTTTCTTCTCTTATTGCTATTGCTAGGATTTGCAATACAATACTGAATGATATTGGTGACAATGGACATCTTGTTTTACATCTAACTGGGAAAGCTTCTAGCTTAGCCACATTAAAAATAATATTTGCTAATGGTTTTAGATAAATGCTTCTTATCAATTTATAGAAAAATCCATGTATACCAATGATTTTAAGCGTTTTTAATAAAAATGAGTATTGTACTTTTTCTGCATCTATTGATATAATTATGTGATTTTTATTTTTATAATCAATTATTTTAATAGTTTTCCATAGGTTACAACCACCCCTGTATTCCTGATATAAATTCCACTTTATCATAATGTATAATCTTTATAATATGTTGTTCTAATCTTTTAGCTATGATTTTATTTAGGATTTTTGCATCTATATTCATTAATGAAATTGGTATATAATTTTCTTTCTCTGTTTTTACTCTTCTTGGTTTAGGTATCAGTATCATATTTGTTTCATGAAAAGAGTTTGGTAGGATCCCTACTTTGCCTATCATTCCAAATAATTTATGTCATATTAGAATTAGTTGGTCTTTAAATGTTTGATAGAATTCACTTGTAAATCTGTCTGGTCCAGTGCTTTTTTCTTAGGAAGCTCATTTATAGCTTGTTTAATTTCTTTTTCTTTTTTTTATTTATTTAAAAATGTTTATTTTAATTAATAGAATAAAACATTTCTATAACATAATATGATAAAAAGATGATAGCACATGAAAGTATAAATCTATTATGTACAACTTGGTATTCCTTTTAAATATATAATAAAAGTTATCATGTAAATTTCTTTTTTTTCCTTTGTTCCCCTCCCTCTTGCCCTAAAGAAGGCTACTATTAGACACAAATATGTGTTTATATATATATACATATATATACACACACACATATACACACATACATATATACACACATACACACACATATATATGTAAAATTATTCTATACATAATTTTATTTATCAGTTCTTCCTCTAGATGCAGGTAGTGTCTTCCTTCATATGTCCTTTAAAGTTAATTTGGGTATTTATAATAGTCAAAATGACCGACTCATTCAAAGTTGTTCTCAAAACAATATTGCTGCTACTTTATAGAACTTTATCTTGGCTCTGCTCATTTTGTTCTTCATTATTTCACACAAGTCAATATCCATGTTTTTCTAAGATCACTGAGCTCATCATTTCTTATAGCACAGTAGTACTCCATCACAGTCATATACCAAAACCTGTTCAGTCATTCTCCAGTTGATGGGCATCCCAACAATTTCCAGTTCTATTCCACAAAGAGAGCAGCTATAAATATTTTAGAACATATAGGTTCTTTTCCTTTTTCCCTAAGCATCTTTGGATATAGACTCAGTAGTGGCATTGCTGGGTCAAATTATGCTGGGACATAATCCCAGATTGCTCTCAAAAATCAGTTCACAATTCCGCCAACAGTGAATTAGTGTCTCAATTTTTCCACATTGCTTCTAACATTTACTAACGTGAGAAAAACTTATTAAGAGCCTACAGCAAACTATGCACTGACCTAGGCTCAGAGAGAAACTAGGGGAAATAAAGGCTTTTCTGGTTCCCCTAGCTGCTAATGCCTTCCCCTCATAAATTACGTTCATATCCTCTATGCATATCTTGAATATATCTAGATATTTCCTCTCACCATTCCCATTAGACTATACGCACCTTGAGAGGAGAAGCTGTCTTTATTTTTCACCTTTGCTTGTTTCTCCAGCTCTTAGCATAGTACTTGGTGTCCTCTTAAGTACTTAATACATGCTAGCTGATTCACTGACTTTTAAGGCAGGTTTTCCTGAGGACAGGAAACCTATTAGCCAAAAACATTTAAAGCCCAACAACTTATCCATCAACATTTAAAGGAACCTGGCCCTTTTTGCAACATCTGGGCCAAATGTTCTTCTCCTAAGCTATTTTTTTTCCTTTTGAGAAATGGAATTTTATACCATAGGTCAGGCAAACACACTCCATGCTGTGGGAGGAATCTTTTTTTTAATTGGTTTTTACATATCCCTTACCTCCAAGAAAAGCCCTCCTCATCTACTTTAATCCACAGTTAACCACAGGCTTTTAACTTAGTGTTAGTGAGTTGCGGTTTCTTCTAATCATATGTAACCTGATTTCCAAGCAGTCTTGCAGGTTAATGTATCTCTTTCATAGCCTTTCTTGAGGTCAAAGCATTAGAAGACCACTCCTCCAATTCCCAGACTCCTCCCCCATGTCTCAAGAGTACCCTTGCTGAAAAACATGATAGTGGTGGTCCTTTTCTCCCAAGGAACACCAACACCCCCTCCCCAAAGGCAAGGGGCCCTCTGCTATGCATACCGAATGTACATACTCTGGATATTCTTACTATTCACGTCACTCCAGGAAATCTCACACATAGGGGGGTGAGAAATGGAGATACAAATCCCCCTGAAATAAAGAGGGCAGCTGTTGCAAAAAAAGCTGTCACCATTCAGGCTCCTCCAGCAGAACTACTATTGGGGAATGATTTCACTCGAACAGAGGAAGTGCAGGATGACATTTGGGGAGAAACCACCACAGCCACCACTGGCATCTCCAAACATAGCATCTCCCAGAGGATATTACTAGGATCAGCAAGGACATGGAGGATAGCTTTGGACTGGATTGCAAATACTATCAGGGCCTGACGTGGGTACAGCCTTGGATCTTACTTTCCTTGCCTCCATTGCCTTCATTCTCTTACCCTCAGTTCTATGGCAGGATGAGCAGGAACCATGTGGTACAATGTACAAGGGACTCTTCATCTCAGTGGTATTTAAACTCCTCATCCTTCTCATTGGGACCTTTTTCCATCATCAGACAGTGGAAATGCTTTGGATCTTTTTATTCTGGCCCCTCTTACGGATCTTCATTTTTCTGTTTGTGTTTTCCTTATTGGCTTCTCTATGGTGTCCACATCCTATCTCTCCATCATCTCCTTCATATTTCCCCTGTCTTCACCCTGGTCCAGGTCTATTTGGCATTGGTGCTGGGAGAGCCACTCCCTAGGGAAGTCCAGATTCTGGGGCTCCAGAAAACACACAGTAGAGAACATTCAGCATCAGGGCAGAGGCAGCAACTCCTGGTTCACCTGGCACCTTTTTATGTCTTTCTTGAATCTTGTACTTGAAGATCAAATTTTTTGTTGAGCTCTGGTCTATTCATCAGAAAGGTTTGGAAGTCTCCTATTTTGTTGAATATCCACCTCCTCTCTTGAAAAATCATGCTCATTTTTGCTGGGTAGTTGATCCTTGGCTGCAATCCAAGCTCCTTTGCCTTACAGAATATCATGTTCCATGCCCTGCGGTCTTTTAATGTAGAAGCTGCAAGGTCCTGTGTAATCCTGGCTGTGGTTCCATGACATTTAAATTGTTTCCTTCTGGCTGCTTGCAGCACCTTCTCTTTAATCTGATAATTCTTGGAATTTTGCCTTTATATTCCTTGGTGTTTTCAATTTGGGATCTATTTCAAGTGTTGAGCGGTGTATTCTTTCTGTGGTTATTTTGCCTTATGGTTCTAGGACTTCTGGGCAGTTTTCCTTTATGATTTCCTGAAAGATACTGTCCAGGCTCTTTTTTTCATCATGATTATCAGGCAGTCCAATAATTTTTAAATTGTCTCTCCTGAATCGATTTTTCAGGTTGGTTCTTTTACCAATGAGGTATTTTATGTTTTCATCTGTTTTTTCATTTTTTTGTTTCTGTTTGACTGATTCTTGCTCTCCCATAGAGTCATTAGTTTCTATTTGTCCAATTCTAGTTTTTACAGATTGTTTTCTTCTGTTAGTTTTTGTACTTCCTTCCCCAGTTGACCAATTGAATTTTTAAGGGATTTGTTTTCTTCAGTGTACTTTTTTTCCAGTTTGCCAATTGTGTTTTTTAGGGACTTGTTTTCTTCAGTGTACTTTATTTCCAATTGGCCAATTGTATTTTTTAAGGACTCTTCTACCTCTCTCACTTGACTTTTAAAATCCTTCTTGAGCTCTTCTAAGAAGGCTTTTTGGGCTTCAGACCAGTTCATATTCCCTTTTGATGTTGCAGATGTGGGTTTGTTGACAATGTTGTCCTCTTCAGAATTTCTGTCTTGATCTTCACTCTTCTCATAATATGAATCAATGGTATGTTTCTTTTTACTCATGGTGTTTCTTTATTCTCTGGCCTTTAAAGAGATTGAGCTCTCTTGCTGGGGAACAGAGGGCACTGACCCAAGCTTCTTGTGTTGGGAGCCTAGGTCTTGGTCACTGGCTTTGTGTGCTGGGGCCTCTTATGCTGGCAATTGGAGGCTGTAGGTTTCTGGCAGCTTACCTGGTGTTAGGCTGGAATCAGCAAGGCTGGAACTTTCTGGCAATTGTAGGTTGCCTGCTTTTCCTTTCCTTTAGCTTTCTTCAGCTCCTTTTAGATGGGTGCTGCAGGGTGTTTATGTGCCTGGGGCCCCTTGCAGTGCTGCCTCCCTCATTTTTGCTAATGCACTGGGAGATTCCTTTGTGGTAGAGTGCAGAGGCACCTGGTGGTTTTCCGAGCTGGCCTCCACCTGTTCCCCCGCCCCTACTGAGGCACTCAGAGGTCCAGGTGTTGGTGTTTGCCTGCTCTACCACCTGGCTTCAGGATTTCTTCCTGGTTGCCAATTGGAGGCTGCAGGGCTCAGACAGCTCACCTGGAGTTGGGCTGGAACCAGCAAGGCTGGGGCTTTAGGAAGACTTTAAGTTGTGTCCTTCATCTCCTTTCAGATGAATGCTGCAGGAAGCTTATCTGCCTAGGGCCCTTTGTAGTGCTGCTTCCCTTATTTTTGCTGAGGCACTGGGTGACCATTTGCTGGGCTGTTGCACTGCTGTTCCTCATCTTCTAGTTCAGCTGTTCCAGGGTTTTCTTCTGGGGTTATATTTTCTGGGTTTTCAGAGGTTGATAGGGGAGAGTGAGAGCGACTACCTTTTCACTCTACCATCTTGGCTCCCAGAAGCAGAAATCTCAATTTCTTTTTCTAAAATAAGTGTATTTAGATATTCTATTTCTTCATCTGCTAATCTAAACAATTTATATTTTTGTAAATATTCTTCCACTTCACTTACGTTGTTAAATTTACTGGCATATATGGGCAAAATAACTCCTTATAACTGCTTTAATTTTGTCTTTCTGAACGATATATTCACCCCTTTCATTTCTGATACTAGTGATTTGGCTTTCTTCTTTTTTTAAATTAAATTAACCAATTATTTATTTATTTTGTTTTTTTTTATAAAAGAAATGCCTAATTTTATTTATTAATTCAATTTTTTTGACATTTAGTTTTATTAATCTCACCTTTAATTTTTAGGATTTCCAATTTAGTGTGTAATTGAGGAATTCAGTTCATTTTTTCTCTCATCTTTTTTTAATTGCATAACCAACCCATTATTCTGCTCTTTTTCTATTTTGCTAAGGGAAGCATTTAGAGATATAAAATTTCCTCTGATCCTTGCTTTTGTTTTGATAAGTTGTCTCATTATTTTAATTCTTTTTAAAGAAATCATTGATCCTATGATTTGTTCTTTAACTGACTCATTCTTTAAGATTAGGCTGTTTAATCTCCAATTAGTTTTAATCTATGTTTCTGTGGTCTCTTATTATATATAATATTTATTGTATTGTGGTATGAAAAGGATACTTTTAATATGTCTGCATTTCAGCTTTTAACTACAAAATCTTTATGTACTAAATATGGTCAATGAATCTTTGTAAAGGAACCATGAACTGCTGAGAAAAAGGTATATTCTCTATTTCCATTTAATTCTTTCCAGATATCTATCATTTCAAGCTTATCTAAAATTCTATTCACTACCTTGACTTCTTTCTTATTTATTTTTTGGTTAGATTTATCTAGCTTCTGAGAGGGGAAAATTAAAGTCCTCCAGCATTACTGGACAATTATCGATCTCCATCAATAATTCATTTAACTTTTCTTTTAAAAATTTAGATGCTATGTCATGTGGTGCATATAGTTCTGTATTGATATAGTTACCCTGTTAATCTCCTTTAATTAAATCTATTCCAGCTATAACTTTGTCTGAGATCATAATTGCTACCCCTGCCTTTTTTGCATCAGCTAAAGCATAATAAATTTTACTCCAACCTTACATTTTAACTTGGTGTGTGTTCTTAAATATTTATCTCTCTTAAATATTTCTTATAAACAACATATTGTTGGATTCTGATTTTTAATCCATTCTGATACCTGTTTTTGTTACATGAACAAGTTTATTCCATTCATATTCAAAATTACAATTGCAATTAGTGAATTTCCCTTCATCTTTTTACTTATCTTTTCCTTCTTAGCCTCTCTTTTTACCCTATCCCTGTTATCTTATAGTCTCTCTTTACCCTCCTATTCATTATTTTAACTACCTTTCTCCCCCCATTCTCTTAATCTTAATGTATATACCCTTCTAAAAGTTACTCCCCTACACTTACCCCAATTTTCTCATCTTTCCATAAATTCAGAAAACTTCTACGCTACTCCAGATGTATATTTTGTTTCCTCTTCAACCCAGATGAAAGTAAGGTTCCGACATTAAGAGCCCTCTACCCACACCTGCTTCCTCTATACTAGGGTCTTCTTTTAATACTGCATTTTTATAAGATAATTGTTCCTTTTTACCTTTTCCTGCCAAATTTTGTTTTTAGAATCACCTCATCATACACAACTCAACCCACCTTTCTTTCAAACTATCTTATTAATGATGACAATTCTAAGATACTGATAAAATTTTCATATATAATACATAAACAATTTGACCTTAAAAAGTGCCTTATTGTCTTTAATATTTTCCTTATATTTCTTCTGGAAATTTTATATCAAATTTTCCATTGAGTTCTGTACGCTTTGTTACAAATACCTGAAAATCCTTCAGTCTGTCAAATGCCTATTATTTTTTCATTCAGGATTACACTCAACTTTGTTATGTAAATTATTCTTGGATGCAACTGCAGATCTTTTGATGTTCAAAATATAATGTTCCAAAACCTATAGTTTTTTAGTGTGGTAGCTGTTAGATTTTCTGAAATCTTGACTGTATTTCCAAAGTATTAAATATTTTTTTCTTATTGCTTGCAATATTTTCTCCTTAACCTGGGAGTTTTGAAACTTGGCTACACATTCCTGTAAGTTTTCTGAATGGGACCTCTTTCAGCTGATGAATGGTAGATATTTTTCTATTTCTACTGGATCCTCTTGTTCTACATCTTAAAGTTAATTTCCCTTAATAATTGCTTATAATATTGTACCCAGATTTTTTTTTTAATTAAGAATTTCAGGTAGTTCAACAATTTTTATATTGTGTTTCCTCATTCTCTTCTCCAAATCAGTTGCTTTTCTAGTGAGAGGTTTCAAATTCTCTTCTATTTTTCCTAGTTTTATAATTTCTTGGTGTCTTATAAGAACATTTAATTCCATTTGCCCAATTCTAGTTATCAAGGAGTTATTTCCTTCCTTAAGATTTTCCATCTTTCATTCACATTGGTTGACTTTCTTTTCATAATTTTCTTGGATTGCTTTTATTTTTTTTCCTAATTTTCCCTCGATCTCTCTTATTTGATTTTTAAAATTCTTTTTAAATTCTTCCAAAGGCTCTTTGTGGGCTTTTGGTCATTTGAGATTACTCATTTTTATTCGCATTTTGTTTTATTATATTTTTGGCATCTTAATATTATAATAAAGTTTTAATCCTGAATTGTGGATGATGTTGTTCTAAGCCTTAGGTCTTCCTTACTATTACATTCTGAATTGCTCACGGGGAGGTACAGCCAAAATAATAATAAAAAAAAAGTGACAATTTTACCTGAACTAATTTATATGTTCAATGCTATCCCAATTAAACTACCAAAAATTATTTTATTGAATTGGAAATAAATAACAAAATTCATCTGGAAGAATAAGAAGTCAAGAATATAAAAGGAACTAATAAACAAAACGAAAAGGAAGGAGGCTTAGCAGTACCTGGTCCTAAACTATACTATAAGGCACTAATTCTCAAAACTACCTGGAACTAAGAAACACAAAGGCAGATCAGTGGAACTGATTAGACATACAATTTACAGCAGCAAATAAATATAATAACCTTGTATTCGACAAGTGTAAACACTTAAAAGTTTGAGATAAGAATTAATTATTTGACAAAAATTCTTGGCAAAAGTGGATAGCAATATGGCAGAAACTATATCTTACCAGTATCTTACATTATTTACCAAGATAAGGTCAAAATGGACACATGACCTAAATATAAAGAGAGATATAACTGGAAAATTAGAAAAACGTAGGACATATTATTTATTAGACTTATGCATATGTGAATACTCATGAATAAACAAGAGACAGAGAACACAGATGTAAAATAGGTAATGTATATTGTATTTAATTAAAAAGGATTTGCACAAATAAAGCAAATGAAGTGAAGATCAAAAGAAAAGCAGAAAATCCGGAAAAGTTTTATACACAGTTTCTCAGATAGAGATGTCATATCTCAAATATAAAAAGAACTATGTCAAATGTGTAAGAAAACAAATCAACCCCCAACTGATAAAGTTCAAAGGATATGGATAGTTTCCAATGAAGAAATCAAAACAATTTATAGTCATATGAAAAAAAGTTCTAAATACTTATTAAATAGTGAAATGCAAATTAAAACAATCTTGAGATATCAATTTATACCTATCAAATTGACTAAAATGATTGAAAGAGAAAGTGACAAATGCTGGATGCGATATGGAAAAATTGGGACACATTCACTGTTGGTGGAATTGTGTACTGATCCAAACATTTTAGAGAACAATCTGGAATTATGCCCAATGTTATTAAACTTCCTATGCTCTTAACGAAGCAATACCACTACAAGATTTATTTTTCATGACAATTAGGGGAAAAAGTTAAAGACTGTAATGTTCTAAAATGTTTATAGCACCTATCTTTCTAGGCAAACAATTGATAACGAAAAGTTAGGACTAGGTGACTAGGATTTCTACTCTTCTATTACTCCATAAGGGTGAAGTATCAGAGACAGGTAAATTAGAGAACAGAGCCATTCCTGAACACACACCAGAAGAATAATGACCAGACCTCTGCTAGGATCACACAACCTTGAAAACATCAAAAACTTGTAGGAGTCCAAAACTAGAACTGAAAACAGAAGCATGAACAAGCCTAAAGCTTAGAACAATGCTTCCTGAACTCCAGGAGAGCAGAACTCAACTTTAACATAAAGTATAAAACTAAAGTTTTGTACACTAAGTTGAAAACTAAAAAAAAATAATTATCAAAAAAAAAATACAAAGTCAAGAAGAAATAGGCTAGAAAAATGAGCAAATCAGCCAAGAAGGCAGAATAAAAAGGTAGTCACTCTCATTCTCCCCTATCAACCTCTGAAAACCCAGAAAATATAACCCCAGAAGAAAACCCTGGAACAGCTGAACTAGAAGATGAGGAACAGCAGTGCAACAGCCCAGCAAATGGTCACCCAGTGCCTCAGCAAAAATAAGGGAAGCAGCACTACAAAGGGCCCTAGGCAGATAAGCTCCCTGCAGCATTCATCTGAAAGGAGAAGAAAACAAACTAAAGGCTTCCTAAAGCCCCAGCCTTGCTGATTCCAACCCAACACCAGGTGAGCTGTCGAGCCCTGCAGCCTCCAATTGTGAAGAAATCCTGAAGCCCAGGTGGTAGAGCAGGCAAACACCAACACCTGGACCTCTGAGTGCCTCAGTGGGGCGGGGAACAGGTGGAAACCAGCTCAGAAAACCACCAGGTGCCTCGCACTCTACCACAAAGGAATCTCCCAGTGCATTAGCAGAAATGAGGGAGCAGCACTGCAGGGGCCCCAGGCAGATAAACACCTGCAGCACCCATCTAAAAGGAGCTGAAGAAAGCTAAAGGAAAGGAAAAGCAGGCAACCTAGAATTGCCTGAAAGTTCCAGCCTTGCTGATTCCAGCCCAACACAGGTAAGCTGCCAGAAACCTACAGCCTCCAATTGCCAGCATAAGAGGCCCCAGCACACAAAGCCAGTGACCAAGACCTAGGCTCCCAACACAAGAAGCTTGGGTCAGTGCCCTCTGTTCCCCAGCAGGAGAGCTCAATCTCTTTAAAGGCCAGGGAATAAAGAAACACCATGAGTAAAAAGAAACATACCATAGATTCATATTATGAGAAGAGTGAAGATCAAGACAGAAATTCTGAAGAGGACAACATTGTCAACAAACCCACATCTGCAACAACAAAAGGGAATATGAACTGGTCTGAAGCCCAAAAAGCCTTCTTAGAAGAGCTCAAGAAGGATTTTAAAGTCAAATGAGAGAGGTAGAAGAGTCCTTCAAAAAACAATTGGCCAATTGGAAAAAAATACACTGAAGAAAACAAGTCCCTAAAAAACACAATTGGCAAAAGGAAAAAAAAGTACACTGAAGAAAACAAGTCCCTAAAAAACACAATTGGCCAATTGAAGAAGGAAGTACAAAAACTAACAGAAGAAAACAATCTGTTAAAAACTAGAATTGGACAAATGGAAACTAATGTCTCTATGAGAGAGCAAGAATCAGTCAAACAGAAACAAAAAAATGAAAAAAAGATGAAAATAAAATACCTCATGTAAAACAACCACCTGGAAAATCGATCAGGAGAGACAATTTAAAAATTATTGGACTACCTGAAAATCATGATGAAAAAAAGAGCCTGGACAGTATCTTTCAGGAAATCATAAAGGAAAACTGCCCGAAGTCCTAGAACCAGAAGGGAAAATAACCATAGAAAGAATCCACCTCACCACCTGAAAGAGATCCCAAATTGACAACGCCAAGGAATATAATAGCAAAATTCCAAAATTACCAGATGAAAGAGAAGGTGCTGCAAGCAGCCAGAAAGAAACAATTTAAATATCATGGAACCACAGTCAGGATTACACAGGACCTTGCAGCTTCTACATTAAAAGACCACAGGGCATGGAACATGATATTCTGTAAGGCAAAGGAGCTTGGAATGCAGCCAAGGATCAACTACCCAGCAAAAATGAGCATCATTTTTCAAGGGAGGAGATGGATATTAACAAAATAAGACTTCCAAACTTTCCTGATAAAAAGACCAGAGCTCAACAAAAAATTTGATCTTCAAGTACAGACTCAAGAAGACTAAAAAGGTAAATGGGACAGAAAGATACAATATGTTGTTAATAAGGGGGGCTGTTTAATCCCTACAAGGGAATATGACTTGCAACCTTGAGAACTGTATTGTTATTACACCTGTTTAAAGGAGTATACATAAAGAGGGTGGATATTAGTTGACTTTGATGTAATGATAAAAAAAATCTAATCAAGTGGGTTAAATGGATCCAAATAAGTGGATCAATCTGATCTTAGAAAATGTACTGAGAAAGGAGGAGGCAGACAAGGGTAAATTACATTACAGGAAAAGACACAAAATCCTATTACAGCAGAGGGAAAGAAGGGAGGGGGTGAGCATTGTTTGAACCTTACTCTCATCAGATTTGGCTCAAGAAGGGCAATAACATAATCAGTTAGGTATAGAAATCTAACTTGCCCTATAGGCAGTAGGAGGGAAAAGGGGAAAGAAAAGGGAGGGGGGAAGAAGGGAGGGAAGAAGCAGTAAGAAAGGGGAAGAAAAGGGAAAGGGATAATAAAGGGAGGAGGGACTGAAGGAGGTGGTGTCAAAAGCAAAACACTAGTGAAGGGGGAAAGGAGAAAAAAAACATAAATGGGGGAAAATGGAGAAAAAGACACAGATAGTAATCATAACTGTGAATGTGAATGGGATGAACTCTCCCATAAAAGGAAATGGATTGCAGAATGGATTAAAAACCATAATCCTACAATATGTTGTTTACAGGAAACACATTTGAAAAAGAGTGACACATACAGGGTAAAGGTAAAAGGCTGGAGTAGAATATATTATGCTTCAGCTGAAGTAAAAAAAGCAGGGGTAGCAATCCTGATCTCAGACAAAGCAAAAGCAAAAATAGATCTAATCAAAAGAGATAAGGAAGGAAACTACATCCTGCTAAAAGGCACCATAGACAATGAAGTAATATCATTACTAAACATATATGCACCAAATGGTATACCATCCAGATTCTTAGAGGAGAAGTTCAGGGAGTTACAGAAAGAAATAGACAGCAAAACTATACTAGTGGGGACCTGAACCCCCTCTCTGACTAGATAAATCTAACCACAAAATAAACAAGAAAGAAGTTAAGGAGGTGAATAGAACATTAGAAAAGTTAGGTATGATAGACCTCTGGAGAAAACTGAATGGGGATAGAAAGGAATATACTTTTTTCTCAGTGGTACATGGCACATACACAAAAACTGACCATGTAAAAGGGCATAAAAACCTCACAATCCTATGCAGAAAGGCAGAAATATTAAATGCATCCTTTTCAGATCATGATGCAATAAAAATTATGTGTAATAAAGGGCCATGGAAAGATAGACTAAAAAAAATTGGAAACTAAATAATCTAATCCTAAAAAATGATTGGGTCAAACAAGAAATCATAGAAAACAATCAATAATTTCAACCAAGAGAATGACAATAATGAGAGAACATACCAAAACTTATGTGATTCAGCGAAAGCAGTTCTTAGGGGAAGTTTTATATCTCCAAATGCTTATATAAATAAAATAGAAAAAGAGGAGATCAATGAATTGGGAATACAACTAAAAAAACTAGAAAAAGAACGAATTAAAAATCCTCAACTTAACACTAAATTAGAAATATTTGAAAATCAAAATAAAATTAATAAAATTGAAATTAAGAAAACTATTGAACTAATAAATAAAACTAAGAGGTGGTTTTATGAAAAAACCAATAAAACATATAAAACTTTGGTTACTTTAATTAAAAAAACAAAAAAGAAAACCAAATTACTAGTATCAAGAATGAAAAGGGTGAAGGTTCCACTAAGGAAGAGGAAATTAAAACAATAATTAGGAATTATTTTGCCCAACTATATGCCAACAAATTTGACAATCTTAGTTGAAATGGATACATATTTAAAAAAAATATAAATTGCCCAGATTAACAGAAAAGGAAGTAAAATACTTAACCCCATCTCAGAAAAAGAAATTCAACAAGCCATTGAGGAACTCCCAAGGAAAAACTCTCCAGGGCCAGATGGATTTACATGTGAATTCTATCAAACATTTAAAGAACAATTAATTCCAATACTACATAGACTATTTGGGAAAATAGGTGAAGAAGTAGTCTTACAAAATTATTTTTATGATACAAATATGGTGCTGATACCTAAACCAGGAAGAGTCAAAATAGAGAAAGAAAATTATAGACCAACTTCTCTAATGAACATAGATGCAAAATTTTTAAATAAAATATTGGCAAATAGATTACAGCAACATACCACAAGAATGACACACTATGACCAGGTAGGATTTATATCAGGAATGCAGGGTTGGTTCAATATGAGGAAAATTATCAGCATAATTGAGCATATGAACACCAAAACCAACAGAAACTGCATGACAAAATACAACACCCATTCCTATTAAAAACACTAGAAAGCATAGGCATAAATGGAGTCTTCTTTCAAATAATAAATAGCATCTCTCTAAAACCTTCAGCAAGCATTATATGTAATGGGGACAGGCTAGAAGCATTTCCAATAAGATTGGGAGTGAAACAAGGATGTCCATTATCACCACTGTTATTCAATATCTTACTAGAAACATTAGCTTTAGCAATAAGTGAAGAAAAAGAAATTGAAAGTATTAGAATAGGCAAAGAAGAATCAAGTCTATCACTCTTTGCAGATGACATGGTGATATACTTAGAGAATCCTAGAGAATCAAGTAAAAAACTACTTGAAATAATAAACAACTTTAGCAAAGTTGCAGGCTATAAAATAAACCCACATAAATCATCAGCATTTCTACATATTACCAACAAAGCCCAACAGTAAGAGATAGAAAGAAAAATCCCATTTAAACTTATTGTAGACATTATAAAATATTTACGAGTCTACCTCCTGAAACAAACCCAGGAACTCTATGAACAATTACAAAACACTTTTCACACAAATAAAATCAGATCTAAATAACTGGAAAAACATCAGCTGCTCATGGGTAAGCCAAACTAATATAATAAAAATGACGATCCTACCTAAGCTAATTTACTTATTCAGTGCCATACCAAGCAAACTACCAAGAAATTATTTTATAGAGTTAGAAAAAAATAACAAGATTCATTTAGAAGAACAAAAGGTCCAAAATATCAAAGGAACTAATGAAAAGAAATGCAGGGGAAGGTGGCCTAACAATTCCAGATCTTAAATTGTATTATAAAGCAGCAATCATCAAAACTGCTTGGTACTGGCTAAGAAATAGATTGGTAGATCATTGGAATAGGTTAAATATGCAAGACACAGTAGTCAATGACTACAGTAATCTATTATTTGATAAACCCAAAGACCCTAGCTTCCAGGTTAAAAACCCACTGTTTGAAAAAATGCTGGGAAAACTGGAAAAGAGTATGGCAGAAACTAGGCATAGACCCAAATCTCACACCATATACCAAAATAAAGTCAAAATGGTTCATGACTTAGATATAAAGGCTGATACTATAAACTGGGAGAACAAGGAAGTTTACCTATCAGATCTATGGAGAACAGAAGAATTCATGACCAAACAGATAGAGAACATTACAAAAAGCAAAATGCACAAGTTTGATTACATTAAATTGAAAAGTTTTTGCACAAACAAGGCCAATGCAACTAAGATTAGAAGGAAGGTAGAAAATTGGGAAAGAATTTTTACAACCAGTCTCTCTGATAAAGGCCTCTTTTCTAAAATATATAGAGAATTAAGATGAATCTATAAAAATACAAGCCATTCCCCAATTGATAAATAGTTAAAGGACATGAACAGACAGTTCTCAGATGAAGAAATTAAAGCCATCTATAGTCATATGAAAAAAATGTTCTAAATCGTTATTGATCATAGAAATGCAAATCAAAACAACTCTGAGGTACCACATCACACCTCTTAAGTTGGCCAACATGACAAAACAAGAAAATGATAAATGTTGGTGAAGATGTGGGAAAATTGGAACACTAATGCATTGTTGGTGGAGTGGTGAAATGATCCAACCATTTTGGAGAACAATTTGGAACTATGCCCAAAGGGCTATAAAAATGTGCATACCCAGCAATAGCACTTCTATGGCTATATCCCAAAGAGATAATACAAATGAGAAAAGGCCCCACATATACAAAAATATTCATAGCAGCTCTTTTTGTGGTGGTAAAGAATTAAAAATTGAGAGGATGTCCATCAATTGGGAAACGGCTGAGCAAGTTGTGGTATATGAATGTAATGTAATACTACTGTTCTATAAGAAATGAGGAACAGACTGACTTCAGAAAAACCTGGAAAGACTTGTATGGTCTGATGCTGAGTGAAGTGAGCAGAACCAAGAGAACACTGTACACAATAACAGCCATGTTGTACGATGACTAATATTGATAAACAACCCTTCTCAGCAATAAAAGGATCTAAGACATCTCCAGAGGCCTCATGATGGAAAATGCTATCCACATCCAAAGAAAGAACTATGGAAGGTGCATCGCTATCATTTTTTTTTCTTTTCTGTTCAGTTTTGTTTCCTTTTTCTTATGGTTCCTCCTATTGGTTTTAATTTTTTACTTACTACTTCACTAATGTGAAAATACGTTTAATAGGAATGTAAATGTATAGCCTATATCAGATTGTACGCTGTCTTGGGGAGGGTGGTGGGGAGGAAGGGGGAGAAAAATTTTCAACTCAAAAGCATATGGAAGTCATTGTTGATAAATCAAAATAAAGTAATAAAATTAAAAAAAAAAAGAAAAAGAAAAATGAGTAGCAAACAACAAAAAATAAGCTAAGTATAAGAAGCTATTATATTGGCAGGGAAGCCCAAAACACAATGACTCAGAAGAAAACAACAATGTGAAAACAGCTACAAAGATTCAAAGAAAAATGTAAGTTGGACATGAACCAAACCAGAATTCCTGGAAGAGACAGAGAGATGAGTGGTAGAGGAAAATTTCAGGAAACAAGTGGGTGTGATAAAAGAAAATTATAAAAAGAGATTTATTAACTTAGTAAAAGAGGCACAAAAAAACTGAAGAAAACCTTTTATTTTTATTTTAGATGAATACAAAAACTTAAATATAAAACAAAACAAAAAGTGACATATCATAAATTTAAATACTGAAACTTAAATACATAATAAGAAAAGAAAAAAAGCACTGTTATGCACAGCAGAAGGTAAGAGAGGCTTCAAAACACTGCAATAAATTTCCATATCAAGAAAACCTATGTAATAAATGCTATACATTGGACAGAGAGTGGTCCATCTTCGTTTTCTTGAAAGCTTTCTTTTGTTCTCTGCTGTGTACTTTTTACTTTTCTTTTTTCCCCTCCCTCCACCCCACCAAAAGCTACAATTAAATGTAAATATACATATTATATATACACATATACATATATATGAATACATATACATACATACACATACATACATATACACATGTGTATATACACATACATTTACTTAAACATATAGATACTAAGATACCCATAATCATACTCACATATAGACATAAATATCCATGTTGTAGAATGAGAGGGTAAAATGGAAATTGAAAGAATCCACTGATCACCTCTTGAAAGAGATCCCAAAACGAAAACTCTCAGGAATATTATACTCAAATTCAAGAGCTTCCAGGTCAAGGAGAAAAAATTGCAAGCAGCAAGAAAAAACAATTCAAGCATCATAGAACCAGTCAGGTTTAAACACAAGATTTAGCAGCTTCTACATTAAAGGATCAGAGGACTTGGAATATGATATTCCAGCGGGCAAAGGAGCCAGGATTACAATCAAGAATCACCTACCCAGAAATACTGTGTATAATCCTTCAGGGAAAAAAATGGTCATTCGATGAAACAGAGGACTGTCAAATATTCTTGAGGAAAACACCAGTGCTGAATAGAAAATATGACTTTCAAACACAAGACTCAACATTCCCAAATTGATAAATGGTCAAAGGATATGAACAGGCAGTCCTCAGATGAAGAAATTAAAGCCATCTATAGTCATATGAAAAAATGCTGTAAATCACTATTGATTAGAGAAATGCAAATCAAAACAACTCTGAGGTACCACATCACACCTATCACATCAGCCAAGATGACAAAACAAGAAAATGATACGTGTTGGAGAAGATGTGGGAAAATTGGAACACTAAATGCCTTGTTGGTGGAGTTGTGAAATGATCTAACCATTTTGGAGAGCAATTTGGAACTGTGCCCAAAGGGCTATAAAAATGTGCATAGCCTTTGACCCAGCAATAGCACTTCTAGGACTATATCCCAAAGAGATCAAACAAATGGGAAAAGGCCCCACATGTACAAAAATATTCATAGCAGCTCTTTTTGTGGTGGCAAAGAATTGGAAATTGAGAGGATGCCCATCAATTGGGGAATGGCTGAACAAGTTGTGTTATATGAATGTAATGGATTACTATTGTGCTATAAGAAATGATGAACAGGCTGACCTGGAAAGATTTGAATGGTCTGATGCTGAGTTAAGTGAGCAGAACCAAGAGAACATTGTACACAATAACAGCCACACTGTGCAATGATTAATATTGATAAACTTAACCCTCCCCAGTAATACAAGGATCTAAGACATCTCCAAAGGCCTCGTGATGGAAAATGTGATCCACATCCAAAGAAAGAACTATGGAATTTGAATGCAGATTGGAGCATACTGTTCGCTATTTTTTTTCCTCTTCTGTTGAGTTTTGTTTCCTCTTTCTGGTGGTTCCTCCTATTCGTTCTAATTCTTACAACATGACTAATATGAAAATATGTTTAATAGGAATATATATGTATAGCCTATATCAGATTGTGCACTGTCTTGGGGAGGGTGGTGGAGAGGAAGGGGGAGAAAATTTTCAAACTCAAAAGCATATGGAAGTGATTGCTGAAAAATCAAAATAAATTAATAAAAATTAAAAAATAAAGTAAAAAAAAAGAAATGCCAATGATTTGCGTGGGTTTATTTTATATCCTGCAACTTTGCTAAAGTTGTTTATTACTTCAATTAGTTTTTTACTTGATTCTCTAGGATACTCTAACAGTTTTGTTGTTGACATGGTCAATTATACTGATACTTTTCCTAATATTGAACTATCCCTGCATTCCTGGTATAAATCCTACCTGGTCACAGTGTATTATCATTGGGAGAAGTTGTTGTAATCTCTTTGCCAATATTTTATTTAAAATTTGTACATCTATATTCATTAGCAAGATTGGTCTATAATTTTCTTTCTCTGTTTTGGCTCTTCTCAGTTTTGGTATCAGTACCATATTTGTATAATAAAAAGAATTTGTTAGGACTCCTTCTTCACCTATTTTCCCAAATAGTTTATATAGTATTAGAGTCAGGTTTTTTTTAAATGTTTGATAGAATTCACTTGTAAATCCACCTAGCCCTGGTGGGTTTTTGTTAGGGAGTTCATAGATGGCTTGTTCAATTTATTTTTCTGAAATGGCATTAAGTATTTTATTTGCTCTTCTGTTAATCTGTGCAGCTTATATTTCTGTAAATATTCATCCATTTCATTAAGAATGTCAAATTTAGAGGCAGCTAGGTCGTGCATTGGATAAAGCACCAGACCTGGAGTCAGGAGGCCCTGAGTTCAAATGCGACCTCAGATACATAACACTTACTTGTTGTGTGACTCTTGGGCAAGTCACTTAATCCCAATTGAAAGAAAGAAAGAAAGAAAGAAAGAAAGAAAGAAAGAAAGAAAGAAAGAAAGAAAGAAAGAGAGAGAGAGAGAGGGGAAGGAAGGAAGGAAGGAAGGAAGGAAGGAAGGAAGGAAGGAAGGAAGGAAGGAAGGAAGGAAGGAAGGAAGGAAGGAAGAAGGAAAGAAAGAAAGAAGGAAAGAAAGAAAGAAAGAAAGAAAGAAAGAAAGAAAGAAAGAAAGAAAGAAAGAAAGAAAGAAAGAAAGAAGGAAGAAAGAAAGAAAGGAAGGAAGAAAGAAAGAGAGAGAGAGGGGAAGGAAGGAAGGAAGGAAGGAAGGAAGGAAGGAAGGAAGGAAGGAAGGAAGGAAGGAAGGAAGGAAAGGAGGAGGGGAGAGAGAGAGAGAGAGAGAGAAAGGAAGGAAGGAAGAAAGAGAGAAAGAGAGAAAGAGAGAAAGAAATAGAGAAAGAGCAAGAGAAAGAGAGAAAGAGAAAAAAGAAAATAATTAAAGGGGCAGCTAGGTGGTACAGCAGATAGAGGACCAGCCCTAAAGTCAGGAGGACCTGAGTACAAATCTGGCCTCAGATCAAACACTTACTAGCTGTGTAACCCTAGGCAAGTCACTTAACCCTAATTGCCTAAGGGGAAAAAAAAAAAAGAATGTGAAATTTATTGACATACAGTTAGGCAAAATAGCTTGAAGTGTACTTTTTTACTTTATTTTTCTTGAGGGTTTTTTTTCTTTCTTTTCCTTAACAACATGACTATTACAGAAATGGTTTGCATCACTACACATATATAACCTATACTGAATTGCTTGCTTTCTTAATGAGATGGATGGGTATGAGGAGGGAGAGAATTTGGAACTCTTTTTTAAAAGTTTACCACCAAGACTGTGCTGCCTTCCCACCTTGTAATGATCCCCTTCTCCCACTGATGAGTTATGTCCTTCATTCTGGAGACAGGCTTAGTCAGACTAACCATGACTTACTACTCTCCCACCTATACTTCTGACTCCCATGATTTCACCACCTCCCTGCATGGGTGTCTTCTGCCTTCTTCTTTTAAAGCTCTCTTTTATTTTTTTCTTTTCTTCAATTTTTGTTCAGTCATTTCAATCATGTTCGCTTTCATGACACCATTTTGGGGGTTTCTTGGCAAATATACTGGAGTGCTTTGCCATTTCCTTCTCAGTTCATTTTACAAATAAGAAACTGAGACAAACACGGTCAAGTAACTTAACCAGGGTCACACAGCTAGTATACGTCTGAGGCCTGATTTCAACTTATTAAGAAGAGTGTTCCTCACACCAGGCCAGCACTCTATCCACTGTGTCACCTAGCTGCCTCTCTTCCCCAATTAGTTAGTGTTATCATTCAAGTGTGAGCTGCTTGAGGGCAGGCACTCTCTGTTTTTGTTTATATTTGTACCCTCAGTGCTTAACACAATGCCTAGCCCATGGCAAATGATTAATAAATGCTTGCTGCCAGCCTCTTACCTCTAGAGAAAATTTCACTCTTTTTTTCAATTACCAGGCCAAATCTATCTCTTTAGCTAATTATTCATTGATTCTACTCCACCTAACATCCTCCAGCTATAATTAATATGTTTTAAATCTGAATAGCCAAGTTCTACATACTTGTCTTATTTAGGACATACTTAGTCTCTTGTTTTTAGAATTATCTGTGCACTTATAATGAGATCCCTATACTGATATCAATAGAAAATAATTAAAATAATGTGCTTGACTTTGTTATGAAAAAATTCCGCTCAACCCTGCAAATTTTTTTTTTTTTGCTTTTAGGCAATTGGGGTTAAGTGACTTGCCCAGGGTCACACAGCTAGTAAGTGTCAAGTGTTTGGTCTGAGGCCGGATTTGAACTCAGGTCCTCCTGACTTCAGGGCCAGTACTCTATCCACTGCGCCACCTAGCTGCCCCTCAACACTGCAATTTAAGAGTAAAACTAAATTTCTTCACAGCCAATTTGATTTGTTATCATGATCAAAATTAAAGTATTTTATTTATTCCAAAACTGATATGAAAATTTAAAACTGAAAATGAAAACAAAGGTCTTTATATTAAATATCACTAAAAGTGAAACATTTCTCTAAATCAAAACATACCTTACTCATGACTTTTTTGCCACCATCAGAAGACTGTTGACAGAAAGAAGTAAATGAAAATGAAACAAACAAACTACAAAGTCATTTCCTAAATAAAAGCTCACCAAATGAAGTTCACAAAGAAGAATAACCTTTAATTTCACTTGAAAGAAAAGCTCAGCGACCAAAATTGGAGAAGGGAAAAAAAGACATAAAATGTAAGTCTGTGTTTCAAAGGGAAGATCACACCATAGCAATTACATAGTTAGGATAAAAAAGGAAAACTTTCTCTTCTTAAAAAGAGCTATGGAAATGGAAAATCTTTGTAATAGCAATTCTTTAACTAAAATCCTAAAATCAGTTTTTAACAGAGTTATGTGGTAAATTAAAGTAAAAGCAGAGGGGAACAGTTCTCATGCTTAAACTGGATCATCTAATTCTACCATCCCGAGTTAGACAAAACATATAAGAAATTATATCAACTAAACCAGCCAATCAACCCAAAGAACTCCAATTCTGCTTCAGAACTCCAGAGTCCAGTGCCATGGGAATAGAAAATGTAAACCTTATTCCTTTTCTGAAATTAAACAAAGAGCCACATTCCCTCCCTAATAACTCCTTCCCCCACCTCCCAACTACCACCCATTTCTTATTTTAGCAAGAAACAGCTTGGTACAATATCCTTAAATTATAAGTCTTGTTTGAATGTTGTCAGCAGGATCCATACCTTGGGGTCACCTAATAAACACTTAGTAAGTGCCTAATATGTGTCAGTCACAGTGCTAAACACCAGATAGACAAAAAAAAGGTAAAATGCAGTCATTGCTCTCCAGGAGCTCACAATCTAATAAGGGAAATATCATATTAACAACTAGGTACAAACAAACTACATGTAGGAAAAACAGAGGGAAGGATTGAGAAAAGTTTCCTGTGGAAGATATAATTTATGCTGGTACCATGAATGAAGCCAGGAAAGCTAAGAGGCAGAAATTAATAAGGAGAGCATTCAGTGAAAAAGAGACAAGCATGAAAATGATCACAGTCCAGAGATAGGCTGTTGAAGGAATAATAAGGAGGCTAATGTCACTAGATAAAAGAGGGAACATAGGGAAAAGGAGTGACTAGAAAAGTGAGGGGAGGGAGGTCTGAGTTACAAAGAGCTTTGAATATGAAACAGAGCATTTTATATTTAATCCTGCAGGTGAAAAGGTGCCAATGGAATTTACTGGAGTTGGGGGGAAGACTACAGCGAGGCAGTCACATGGTCATACCTGCATTTAAGGAAAATCACTATGGTGGCTGAGTGGAGGACAGACTGCAGAGGGGAGAAACTTGTGGTAGGTAGACCAATCAATGTGCTACTGTAATAATTCAGACATGAGGAGAAGCAGGTTTATATCAGTGTAGTGCCAACATCAGAGGAGAGAAGAGGGAGTATATGAGAGATGTTATAAAGGTAAAATCAACATTTGGCAACAGATTGGATATGAGTGGTAAAGAATGACATCTAGGCTGTAAGCTGGGTGGATGGGGAGAAAAATGGTACCCTGGTCAATAGTTATAAGTTCATTAGACAGCAAAATGTCTTAGGATGAAGTGCTTTTGGTGCTTTCACAACTAATTGTTTCAAATGGGGGCCAAGATAGGGCCAACTAATAAAGTTCATTTTGTAATGAAGTGTATTATAAAGAAAGTCCTATTTGTTTTCCCTAAGGATAAAATGTATTCTAAAATTTTTTTTAAAAGCCTTGTAAAACTGAGCTAATTCATTTGTATGTATTTTATTATAACTTTAGAGAAAATGATTTGATGAAATTATTTTAAAATTTATAATGTTAATTCTTGAAAAACCCCAAATTGACTTTTGGTTAATGATTACTTCATTGCTAACTGTCTAGGAAGACAAAAAAATTGCAAGGCAAAAACAAAAAAATCAGTGATGATGTTGTGATACTGGCTATTTTATTTTTGAAGGAAAATAGATTTTCAAAAATTTTAATTATGTCATAAATTGGAGAAAGTTTTTTTTTTGGTAAACAAAGCATCACAGTGTTAATACATATCAAGGTACACATATGATCTTGAAATTAAGATCATGATTGTTTTTGACACATTTAAGGCACTATAACAAATTAGTCCTAAATATTTTATTGGTCAGTCACAACAGAATACATACTAATTCTTAGCTTACTGTAAAAAAGTTAATTCAGTAATTTTAGCTGGTTCGGACTTTGTAAGAAGCCCAGCTGGCTAGGAACTTACCACTGAGCAAGCATTCACCTATACTGAAATTATAACCAATATACGGCTTTATGTTTCAAAGTAAACCATAAAAGAATGGAACCTGAATTTATTATTGAAGTTACAATCTAGTTTTTAGCAGAAGATTGTTTTGTAAAGTATATAAAAAACCTTTTCTTTATATTCTAGAGTAAAGTTAAAAATCATTTATAAAGCAAAAGAAAAAAAGTTAAAGAGTTCATTCTAGGTTCTTCTGTCTTCTGGGAGCCAAGATGATGAAGCAAACTGTAAATCGCTGTCACTCTCTCTTATTGACCTTTGAAAAAAAACAGAAAATAGGGCCCCAGGAAAAATCCTAAAACAGTGAAGCCAGCAGTGCAGCAGTCTTTCAGTCCAAGAAACTTGGAGGATGAACAAGGAAGGTCCATCTCACTCAGGTAAAAGGGGAGAGTATTCCAGGACAAGAAATGTCCCAGCAAGCCCTACCTCAGCAAACCAACAGGTGATCTGAGCTGCAGGATGGTGGAGCATGCAAATGCCAACACCAGCACCTCCCACATGCTTTAGCATAGTCAGGTAAACCAGCAGACTCCAGCTCAGAGAAGCACCAATGCTATGGTGCAGTAGCTGGCGAGCGGGCATCCTCCAGCACCCACTTAGGTGCTGCACTTGGGCCTGGCCCCAGGTGGCAGGTGCCCTGCAGCATCCAGACCTCCATGTGCTTTAGAAGAGCCCCAGGTGAGCAGGCATCCTCTAGCAGCCAGACATCCCTATGCTCTGGCACAGACTTCTTGCATCAACAAGACCTCAATGTTCTTCAGCACAGCCCAGGGTGAGCAGGCATCCTCCAGGTGTCAGACTCCCCACTCCTACCCCTAGAGCTCCAGTGTTGCTGATTCCAGCCCAAAACCAGGTAAGCTGCCAGAACCCTACAGCCTCCAACTGCCAGCACCTGAGGCCCCAGCACACGAAGCCAGTGACCAGGTCTCAGGCTCCCAGCACAAGAAGCTTAGGTCAGTACCCCCTGATCCCTAGCAACAAAGTTTATTTTTTTTAAGGCCAGGAAATAAACAAATATGATGAGCAAAAAGAAACATACAATGACCATAGATTCTTATTATGGGGACAGGGAAGATCAAGGCAGAAATTCAGAAGAGGACAGTCAATATACCCACATCTGAAATGGCAAAATGGAATATTAGCTTCTCTGAAGCCCAAAAAGCCTTCTTGGAAGAGCTCAAGAAGAGAAGAAGAAAAACTGGGAAAAGATGAGAGGTATGTAAGAAAGTCAATAGCTTGGAAAAGGAAGGACAAAAATTAACTGTAGAAAACAAGTGTTCAGCAAGCATCATATGTCATGAAGACAAGCCAGAAGCATTTCTAATAAGATTGGGGGTGAAACAAAGATGTTTCTTATCACCAGTGTTGTTGAATATGGCACTAGAAATGTTAGGTTTAGCAATAAGAGAAGAAAAAGAAATTGAAGGAATTCGAATATGCAAAGAAGAAACAAAGCTCTCACTCTTTGCAGATAATATGATGATATACTTAGAGAATTCTAGACAATCAAGTAAAAAACTACCTGAAATAATAAACAACTTTAGCAAAGTTGCAGATCTAAAATAAACACACATAAATTATCAGTATTTCTATGTATTACCAACAAAGCATAACAGCAAGAGATAAAATGAGAAATTCCATTTAAAGTTACCATAACCATTATAAAATATTTAGGAGTCTACCTACTGAAACAAACACAGGAACCATATGAACAAAATTACAAAACACTTTTCACACAAATAAAGTCATAGCTAAAGAATTGGAAAAATAAATTGCTCATGGGTAAACCAAACTAATATAATAAAAATGACAATTCTACCTAAGATAATTTACCTATTCAGTGACATACCAATCAAATTACTAAAAAATTATTTTATAGAGGTAGAAAAAATAATAACAAGATTCATTTGGGAGAACAAAAAGTCCAGAATATCAAGGGAACTAATGAAAAGAAATGCTAGGGAAGGTGACCTAGCCGTTCCAGATCTTGAATTGTATTATAAAACAGCAATCATCAAAACTACTTGAGACTGGCTAAGAAATAGAGTGGTGGATTAGTGGAATAGGTTAGGTACACAGTGGTCAATGACTATAGTAATCTACTATTTGATAAAGTCAAAGACTCCAGCTTCTGGGATAACGACTCACTATTTGACAAAAACTGCTGGGATAACTGGAAAAGAGCATGGCAGAAACTAGGCATAGACCAAAATCTTACACCATATTTGATATATGGTTTATTTTGATAATAAAGTCAAAATGGGTTCATGATTTAGATATGAAAGCTGATACCATAAGCAAGCTGGGAAAGCAAAGAATAGTTTACCTGTCAGATTTATGAAGAACAAAAGAATTTATGACCAAACAACAGATAGAGAACATTGTGAAATGCAAAATGGAAAACTGAGAAAGAATTTTAAAACCAATGTCTCTGATAAGGGTCTCATGTCTAAAACATATAAAGGAATAAGTCAAATTTATAAGAATATAAGTCATTCCCCAATTGATAAATGGTCAAAGGATATGAACAGTTTTCAAATGAAGAAATTAAAGTTATCTATAGTCATATGAAAAAAATGCTCTAAAAAACTATTGATTAGAGAAATGCAAATCAAAACAACTCTGAGGTACCACATCACACCTATCAGAATGGCTAACATGACAAAACAGGAAAATGAAAATGCTGGAGGAGATGTGGGAAAACTGGAACACTAATGCATTTTTGGTGGAGTTGTGAAAACCAACCATTCTGGACAGCAATTTGAAACTATGGCCAAAGGGCTATAAAAATGTGCATACTCTTTGACCCAGCAATAGCAATAGCACTTCTAAGGCTGTATCCCAAAGAGATTATACAAATGGGAAAAGGACCCACATCTATGAAAATATTTATATCAGTTCTTTCTGTGGTGGCAAAGAATTGGAAATTGAGAGGATGCCCCATCAACTGGGGAATGGCTGAACAAGTTGTGGTATATGAATTTAATGAAATACTATTGTGCTATAAGAAATGATGAGCAGGCAGACTTCAGAAAAACCTGGAAAGACTTGTATGGACTGATGCTGAGTGAAGTGAACAGAAGCAGGAGAATGTTGTATACAGTAACAGCCACACTGTGGAGTGACTAATATTGATAAACTTAACCCTTCCCAGCAATACAAGGATGTAAGACATCTCCAAAGGTCTCATGATGGAAAATACTATCCACACCCAAAGAAAGAACTATGGAATTTGAATGCAGATCAAAACATACTATTTGCTTTTTTTTCCTTGTCTCTCTTTTTTTTTTATTTCCTCTATCTTGTGGTTCCTTCTATTGGTTCTAATTCTTCCTTGCAACATGAATAATATGAAAATATGTTTAACAGGAATGTATATGTATAGCCTATATCAGATTGTGTGCTGTCTTGGGGAGTGTAAGGGGCATGGAGTGGGAGAAAAATTAAAAACTCAAAAGCTTATGGAAGTGATTGTTGATAAATCAAAATAAATTAATAAAAAATCATTATTTAAATGAAAGGGAAAAGAATTCATACGGACAAAAATATTTATAGCAGTCCTTTTTCGTGGTGGCAAAGAATTGGAACTTGAAGGGATGACCATCAATTGGGGAATGGCTGAACAAGTTGTGGTATATAAATGTAATGGAATACTATTGTGCTATAAGAAATGATGAGCAGGTAGACCTCAGTAAAACCTGGAAAGACTTATATGAACTGATGCTGAGTGAAATGAGCAGAACCAGGAGAACACTGTACACAATACAGCCACACTGTGTGGTGACTGACTTTGATAGACTTGGCTCTTCTCAGCAATGCAAGGATCTAAGACAACTCCAAAAGAAATGCTATCCACATCCAGAGAAAAACTATGGAGCCTGAATGAAGATGGAAGCATACTATTTGCTCTCCTTTTCCTTTGTTGTTTTGTTTTATTGCTTCATTCTCATGGTTCCTTCCATTTGTTCTAATTGTTCTTTATATCACAACTAATGTGAAAAAAGGCTTAATATGAATGCGTAAGTAGAGTCTCTGTCAGATTGCACACCACCTTGTGGTGGGGAGAGAGTGAAGGGAAAAAATTTAAAACTGAAAATCTTATGTAAGTGAATGCTGAAAACAAAAATAAACAAATAAATTATTTTTTAAGGAAAACTCTAGCAGAAGAGGCAGAAGAGATATATGATGACAGGTAAGAGAGATGGAAGAATCAAATGCAGGACTTTTTCAGAATAAGGGAGATATGGACATGTTTGTAGGCAGTAGGAAATGAGACAGGAGAGAAAGAGCTGACAATAAGTGAAAGACAAAAGAGGCAATATGTGGAGAAGATGGAATGGAATGGGGTTGCTTGAACAAGTAAAGGAGTTAAGGAGTAAGGCTACTTCATCATGTGAGAAATAGTGACAGAAGACAGAAGAGTAATAGAAGATGAGGAAGGGGATAAGGGTCCCCTAGTATGAGAGCTAGAGTTGGGGAGGAAAGAAAAATTGTAAACTGGGTATCAAACTCATTGAGGAAGGAAGGGGAATTACCTGGAGGGTCTATATAGACAACAGCTGTGGTATCTATAGTTCTTTTCATCATATTATAGTCTCTTTGCTTATCCCTTTCCTTTTCTTTTTTTTTAATTTGTGCTTTCTAGATAGCATGACTGGAGCTCCAACTTTGTAAAATTCACTTGTTGCAGAGTTTTACATCCCCTTAGTTTTATTTTGTGTATGTCTTTATTTGTTAATTGTGTTCAAAAGCAACAGATTATACGGTTTTGTTTTCTTATCCAGTCTGTTGTTATTTTTCATTTTGTTGGACTGTTTAATCCATTCACATTTAAAGTTCTGAGAGTTAAGTTTATATTTTCCTCCTTTTGTCCTGGGTTTTTTTTATTTTATTTTTTTTACCTTTAGGGTTTTATTTATTAGTTCCTTTTTCTTTCCTGCTTTTTATCCTGCTTTATAAAGGCTTTTATCCTGCATTTACCCTTTTTTCCTCTCAGTTAATCAAGTAGCTTTGCCTTTCCTTTCCTTTCCTTCAATGAGTCATGTTCATTAGTTGTTGGGTTTTTTTTTTAATTTAATGTATTTTGCATCCCTTTCTACAGAGGGTTTCTCCCACTCTATTCATTATCCATCTTCTCTACTCCAGAAACCTCATTCTCTGGTTCATGACCCCCTATAATTACCTAGTCTCTCAGCATTCTCTGTATTCTTCATGCAATCAAAACTTCTGAGCTCTCCACTCCAGGCAGTTTCTGTCACTGTCTTTTAGAGTTTGCTCCACAGATTCATCTGTACCTCACTCTCATAACAATGCTAATTCCTGCAAGTGACAAAGAGGACACTGCCCTATGGTAGGGCACTGTACTGGCACTGTCCCAATATAGTCCTGATTATGCAGACCACCACATATGAATATTCTTTTCATTATAAACCTGGATCCATGTTCTCCTGCTCTCCAACTTGCCAGCTGCCTCCAGGTGTTATAATTCCCCTACTCCCAAAGGAGGAAAAGGTCTTTTCAAGCACCAATTCTCTCAGCAAAAACCCAGCACAAGGTCCCAGTCTCCCACAGAACATTGTTCTTCACCCATCATAACATTCATCATCCCTTTCTACCAAAAAGCAAGGCCTTCCTCTTCTCCTTTTTAATCCTTTCTCCTTCCTCCAAACCCATTCCTCTGCAGCCTTTTCTCTTCCTAAGAGGTGAGAGGGGATACATTCCACTTATTGCTAATGCTTAATTTGACCCAGACAGATCACACACTCTCCTGTTTCCCTGTCTCGCTTTTATTCACTTTCCTTATAATGAATATTACACACACTCAAAAAAAATACTGATTCACCTGTAAGCACGGTGTCACCAGAATCTGTCCATAATACCCCAGGACTGCCTCTTCATTGTTACCTCCACTTATTACTTGTATGCATTTAGAAAAATCTCTCTTACTTGTCTCTCTGCTATCCCTTTCTGTTGCTATTACTGTCCTTAGCTTCTGCATTCTTACTCCCTCCTACATTTCTCTTGTCTGGAGTGTTAAAGAAGTAAATAATCTCTTCAGGGCTGGTTTTATTTCTATGAATGGTCCAAATGCTTTTTTATTATTGAATATTCATCTTTTTTCATTTATGGGAAAGTTCACATATGCAGTGTAGGTCACCCTGGACTGAAGCTTTAGCTCCATTTGGAACACATTATTCCATTCCTCCCACATTTTCTGGTGAGTGCAGAATAGTCTTGTGATATTTGAGTTTTCTTTCACTGTATCGGAAGGTCTTTCTCTTGATTATTTCTAGAACTTGCTATTTCTAAACTAATTAAATTTAAAGAATTTTTTTTTATTTTCAGCTTTGACGTTTTTCTGCTGGCAATCTATTAATTCTTTCAATTGGTATTTCATTTTCTGTTTCAGAAATTCTGAGTAGTTCCCTTGTATTATTTCTCATGTTATTGTGTTGAGGTTTCTTGGCTTACTGGCTTATAATCCTTAGCCTGTCTCTACATATCCTGTCTTTGACATTAGTTTGTTTTGTAATACAAGCATATTTTCTTTTAATTTTTTTAAAATTTCTTTTCTTCCAGATTTTCCTTCTGTTTAAATTCCCAATCCATTGTTCTTTCTTTTGTTTCTTTGGTAAGACTTGCCACCACAGATTCAACTTTTTCTATTCTGGCTATTATTTTTGCTGTATAGCCCATTAATTCTATTCTCATAATTCTCATTTCTCTTCTGAACCACTCAGGAATAGAATATTGTAGTTAATTCCATATTCTCAAATTCCTCTGTCTCATCAATTGTTCGATTGTTTTTCTTTGTTTTCCAATATTTATTCATAGACAACTAAACTCACTAGATTTGAAAGCCAAATTTTATTCTGTTATTAAGATTTTTTCTATTGATTTATCTGCTTATGTATTTGGCAATTCTTCTTCGTGAGACCTTTGGTAATTTCAACCTTTTTTTTTCTTTTTTTTTTCCTCTTTGCTCACTTTCTGATTCCTTCCTCTTTGATGGTGCTTTCTCCAGAGACTGGATCTCAAAGTATCTCAGACAACCCTGATGGTGGGCAATTCACAGTTCACCAACTTAGATTTCTGCCCCAAATTACTTTTAGGGGGTAAAGAACTGGGCTCAGCTGTATGCTGAGCTCTTTCCCTCAGGCTCACTACAGTAACACAGCTTAACCCCCACAAAAAACACACCCATTTTCCTGTCCCATTCCCTCTGTTGCTCAGTATTTTAGCCCAAAAGTAACAGTTCAAAGGGCTGCCACACTGCTGCTATGGGTCACATTTCTGTATTTTTGTTTTTCAAAGCTCAGGGGGGAAGAGGTGCTCTATTTCAAGCTCAGAATTGTGTTCTACCCTTTCCCTCTTTTCTCTGCTCTCCTTGTAGTGAGTCTTTGCAATTTAGAATGCTGATGACACAGCACTGTCTGCTTGTCATAGCCCAGGCAAGCCTACAGCTTGAAACCTGAATCAACATGATAATGGAGAGAAGGAGGGAGGTCAAGCTTAGGGAATGGGCATGGCTGCTGTTGCTCACTCAGTCAACAAGATTTTTTTGCTTTATATGCCAGACAATGTACTAAGAACTGGGGATACAACAAAGACAAAAACTGTCCTTGACCTCAAAGAGTTTACACTTTAATGGTGGAAACAAAAACAAAATGGTGGAAACAATAACTAGGTATGTACAAGATATATACAGAATACATGGAATGTAATATGAAAGAGGAAGGTACTTGCAGCTGGGGAAATAAGATGTCTCCTACCAAAGATAAGATTTGAGCTGAGTCTTGAAGGAAGACAAGGAACAAGACAGAAGTGAGGGGGCAAAATAGTCCAGGTATGTGAAAACAGCCAGGGCAAAGACATAAATACAAGAGATAGAATGTTGTGTTAAAGGAATTGCAAGTAAGCCAGTGTGGTTTTATCATAAAGTGTATATAGTAAGGAGAAAAGTATAAGAACAGAAAGGTTGGTAGGTCGTTATGAAGAGCTATAAATGCCAGAGGAGTTTATCTTTTATCCTGCTGGAAATAGGAAGCTCCTAGAGATCACTGAACAAGAGGGGATGGCATGGTCAGAACTTTGGGAAAAGCATATTTGCAGTTGAATGGAGAATGTTTTGGAGTGAGGAGAGGTGGAGGAAGGAGACCAGTTTGAGATCCTGAATGAGGGTAATGGGTTTATCACTAAAGAGAAGAAGATATACATGAGAGATGCAGTGAAGACAGAAATGACAAGGTTTGGCAACAGACTAAATATGTGCGATAAGAGAGAGTGGGGACTTCCAGATGACACCGAGATTGCAGGCCTGGGTGCCTGGGAGGATAATAGTGCCCTCTATCATAATACGGAAGTTCAGAAAAAGGAAGGATTTAGTGGGAAAGATAACAGGTTGTTTTGTATAGTTCAAAATGTACAAAAGGCAGTTGGTAATGTACGACCCTATAGGTCAGGAGTTTTGAGAAAAAGACCATTAGATGTGGAAATTAAGAGAACATTGGTAACTTTGAGCAGGCAGAAACCAAACGATGGAGGGTTTAGAAGACAGTGAGTGGAAGGATAGAAAGAGGAGACATCTAATATACATAGACCTAGAAATGTTTGTAGGCTGCAGAAAAGAAAATAGGGAAAGAATGAAGATTATGTACCATTTTTGTGCCTTTGCAAAGGCCTGAAATATATTCTTTTCCTTATGTTCACCACATGGAATACCTAGTTTCCTCCAAAGCCCAGCTCAAATGTCAATAATAATAGTTAATATTTACAGAGTACTTTAAGGTTCACAAAGGGCTTTATCTCATTTGAATCTCACAACAATCTTATGAAGTAGGTGGTGTTATCCCTATTTTAACACATGGAAGAAACTGAGTATGAGAGGTTAAGTGACTTGCCCAAGGAAACAAAACCGGTCGATGCTTGGCATTCTACTCACTATGTCACCTAACTACCACCCACCACAAGTATCCTATTCTGATTTACTATTCCCCCTCACCCACAGTTTCTAGTGTTCTTTTACCAATATTGCTTTGTATAAATATTTTATTATTTTATTTATTTTTATATGTATGTGGTATTTCCCTCTGAAAAAAATTTAAATTATTTGAAAACAAAGATTCTTTTTGGTTTTGCATCATCAGGGCTTATAAAAATCAAGATCATATTTAATAAATATTTATTAAATTTAATAAATGCTTATTGAGTGACTACTAAATGGATCAATCAGCTTGAGTATCCTTGTATACCTAAATCAGAATAGGATCTTTTTTAGCAAATTCCTTGAATCTTTGGTTCAACAAAGTCTTAGTCTCTAAGAGTCTAATGGACATCAATAGTTCATGCTACATTCAACTTTTTAAATTGCCATTTTAACAATTTATAGATATGTATCGATGGAAATTCTAGTTAATGTTTAATCCATTTTAATTAAATATTCACTCTCAATATTTACTGAGCACCTTTTAAATTGATACCTCAAATCATTTCATTAACATTATTATATTTTAAATATTAAAAAGTGAGTTTACCTGAAGCATTTTGTATTTATCCTGGAGAAAAACTGCTTCATCTTCTTTTTCTTTTAGGAAATCTTTTTCTAGGACTCTATGCTTTTCCACCAATATTTCTAAATCCTAAAAGAAAAAGCAAAGAGTACCAGATTTTACAGTGGAGACTGTCAAAATTCACTCTAAGTTATTTTTTTTAAGCCAAGAATTGTAGAATCTTATACACAGGTTAACTGAATAAGATTCATTACCCTAGATTTTATACATGTAATCAAAATTTCTATTTACAAAGGTCTTTTATATTCAAAGGCACATGAGGACATTGTAACCTGCCTGGACATGAGGCCCTGGGCAATGGCTACCATTTATTGTAGTACTGATGTATTTATTAATTATTTAATATGTTTTACCAGATAGGTAATAAAATTTTTCCATCTTTAGGATTGTTCTTTTTCTTTTTTATGTTTTTTTAACATTCATTTTTTTAAAATTTTGAGTTACAAATTGTCTCCCTCCTCCCAATTCCTCCCTCACCCTTTGAGAAGTGAAGGAACATGATACCCATTATACTTGTTAAGTTACACAAAACACATTTCCTTAATAGCTATATTAGAAAAAAAATAAAGAATAAAGTGAAAAAATGCTTCAATCTGCACTCATATCCATCAGTTCTCTCTCTAAATGTGGATAGCATTTTTCATCATGAGTCCTTTAGAACTGTCATGGATTACTGTTCAATAAATATTTATAAAATGCCTACTATGTCTCAAGCACTACGCTAAACATGAGGAATGCAAAAAATAATCCCTTTCCTCAAGAAGCCCACAATCTAATCAAAACTGTGCTACCCATTTTTATTAGGTTCCTATCTCTTTTTATGTTTCACTGACATTATTCTCCAAACCCCAATTTCTCCATAAGTTCTGTGGTTTTAATTGCAAGATTTTGTATGTCAAGGTGCTTTATGGGAACACATATAGCTCAAATGATTGTCCTCTTTTATTTTTAAAATATTTCAGAATATTTGCCATTCTGATATTAAAAAATGTACTAACATACTGAAAATTGCTCTGATCAAACTACAGAAGTGCATTTCAGTTAATATCTGATAGCTTCATATATTCTCTCTATGTAGAGAAGACAAAAAATAGGTTTCTACACCCTCGCTATAAATTTATCCAGTTCTTTTTTACTAAACAAATTTGGTGAAGTACAGTCTCTATAACAAAAGAGGCTGATGAACTAAGACACAGGCTCATGCAATTCTAACACTTTCACATTATCCCCAAGATATTTAACAGCCTAGTGCTGCATTTTCCATGAACAAGCAATATCTACATACAATATACAGAATGTCCCAAAAACCTCCAAGCAGTTTTAAGCTTTAATAGTTTATACATATATAGTTGTTGTCCTCTGTTCTCAGAGAGGTCAAAAACAACATCACTATGTTGGGGTTAAGGTACAATATGTCCACCTGTGACTGATTAGGCCAATAAGAACTCAGAAGTTTCTACCACAAGTTGGGCACAAATAGTTCATATGAACACTTGGAGAGGAGATATCTCTAAATTTGTGCATCTCAGGTTTCCTTTGACCTACTGCAATTTTGCCTGGATCATAGAGCACAGCACCTTCTTTGATGTGAGCATGCCATGCAAGGCAGTCCTGTGTCAATGTCTCCCATGTCTCACAATTGACTTCAAAGTTCTTCAAGGAGACCTTGACAGTGTCCTTGTATCACTTCTTCTGACTTCCATGTGAGCACTTGCCTTGTGTGAGCTCTCTGTAGAATATTATTTTAGGCAAACATATGATTGGCATTTGAACAACATGGCCAGCTCATTGGATTTGCACTTTCAGCAGTAGAGTTTGGATACTTAGCAATTCAGCTCCAGAAAGGATCTCAGTGTTGGGTATCTTATCTTGCCAGGTGATAGTCAGAATCTTCTAAAGACAATTCAAATAGAAGCCATTCAATTTCCTGACATGGCACTGGTATACTGTCCAGGTTTCACAGGCATACTACAATGAAGTCAACACAGTGGCTCTGTAGAGCCTAATACCTCCTTTGTCTCACACTTTTCACTGGAGCCTCCCAAACACTGAACAAGCTCTGGCAATGTGTGCATCAGCTACATTATCTATGTATATATCCCTGGAAAGTATATTGACAAGGTAAATTAATTTTATCTACAGCATTCAAAATTTCTCCATTTGCTATAACTGATGGCTCCACGTATGGATACTGTGGTACCGGCCAGCTGAAGAGCCTCTGTTTTCCTGGTATTAACCATTAGAACAAAATTAGCACAAGCAGCAGAGAATCAATCCATATGTTGTATCTCAGCCATAGAGGCTGTATTGAGTATGCAATAATCTGTGAACAAAAAGTCATGCATCAACTCTCCCTCCACTTTAGTCTCGGCATGTAGCCTTTTAAAGTTAAGTAATTTACCATCAGTGCAGTAGACTTTTGATGGCGTTTTCTTCCTCACTGAAGGAGTCCAACGACATCAATGAAAATATCATACTAAATAAAAAGCACAGAAGCAAGCACAAGGCCCTGCTTATGTAAGCTGATCAGTGACTGGGAAAGTACAAAAGTAATGTCCATTATCCAGATCCCATGCCAGCATGCTGGCATGAAACTGACGTAGAACACTTATGAACCTCTATGGGCAACCAAATTTTGCTACAGTTTTCCATAAGTCTTCACGAGTGACAGTATATCAAAGGCCTTGGTCAAATCAGTGAACATTGTGTACAATCTTCTCTTCTGTTTCTGCATTTCTCCTGGAGTTGTCAGGCAACAAACACCATATTGACAGTTCCTTGGCCCTTTCTGAAACCACATTGGCTCTGGGGGAGATGACTATCTTCCAGGTGAAGGATCAGCCAATTGAGGACAATTCTGGCAAGAATCTTGACAGCAATGACTAAGGGAGAACGACTCCACTGTGACCCTCATAGAACAAGCTACTTCCCATTCCTTT
This sequence comes from Phascolarctos cinereus, assembly GCF_003287225.1. Classification (NCBI taxonomy): domain Eukaryota; kingdom Metazoa; phylum Chordata; class Mammalia; order Diprotodontia; family Phascolarctidae; genus Phascolarctos; species Phascolarctos cinereus. The sequence goes on from NW_027555514.1 coordinate 207,756,649, forward strand.
ACACAGATGGACAACGGAGGCATCTTTGAACTCCTGGGGTATAATGTCCTCTTGCCATATAACTTGGAAGATTTCAGTCAGCTTTTGTATGAGCAATGGACCCCATACATTGTAAATCTCTGCTAGAATGGAAAAAAAAGCATCAGGCACTTTGCCTAATGGCATTCAAAACCTCTTCTTCAGTTGTAAATTTGTCTAGAGAGGGATTGACTTCAACCTGAGGTATATGCTCAATGGCTTCTGTATTGGCTGATGATGGTCTCTGAGAACACTATGGAAATGTTCAGCCCAATTCTCCAGGATCATGTCCTTATCACTAATCAACGTGGCTCCATCAACCCTGAATAACTGAGATGCACCACAGGTCTTTGGCCCATAAATAGCCTTCAGGACATCATAAAAACATTTTGGATTGTTACTATCACTGTAAAACTGACTTTTATCTGCCTTCTTACTGAGCCAAAAATCCTGCATCTCCCTCTAAGCTTTGCTTGCACTTTACTTTTGACAGTACTCTACTTTTTAGAGACAGAAACTATCCTGCTGGTCAACTTTGTGGAGTTCTAATTTTCTTTCTTTAGTAGCTTCTGAATTTCCCCATCATTTTCATCAAACCAATCTTGTTCCAGCTTAAAGAAGTGCTCTAGTCTGTTGATATTAAGTCTTCTACTAGTCATCTTGCCTTGAGCCTGCTGCTTTTGTTGAGTGGAATATTTAGCTTGGGGAAGGTAAGTCTAAGATCAGTCCAGCATTCTGTGCCACACATCATCTTCATCTATTCTCCTTACAATGATATAATCTATTAAATGCCAATGTTTGCAGCAAGGGTGCATCCACAAAGTTTTATTGCATTTAAGTAAACAGAAGATGATGCTGGTGATGAAAAGGTCATGAGATACACAAGTCTTCAGCAGTAAGTGACCATTGCTGTTATTGTTTCCAACTCCATTCCTCCCAAGGACTCTCTGCCATCTATGTCTACTCTGGCATCAAAGTCACCTAGAATCACAAGCTTATTCTCTTTTGGAACACTGATGATGAGAGTCTCTAGGTCTTCATAAAATTTTTCTTTGACCTCATCAGGATTCATCATGGTGGGAGCATATGCACTGATGATGTTGGTGTGTCATTTTCCTGAAAGGGGCAATCACATTGTCATGGCCCTGCCCTTCACTCCCTTTGGGAAGCATGCAAACTTTTTGACTAGATTTTTTTTTGATTGAAAGACCTATGCCAGCTTCACAGTGCTCCTTGTCACTGTGGCCACTGTAGAAAAATGTGTATCCAGCTCTGACTTTCATAAGCTGGCCTTTATTTGCCAGCCTTGTTTCACTCAGGGCTACTATTTGGATGTGATACCTACCAAGTTTTCTCACAAGAGCCGTTTACGTTTCAGGTCTACTAGATTTCTTGTTATCTAAAAGTGTGCACACATTCCATATACTGATGGTGAGAGGAATCATCTTCAAAAAAGTTTTTGTACATTTTGTGTGTTTTGACCACAGGGTGGAATCCCTACCTATTGGGTGAAGCAGAAAATTTTTAGGGTGTCTTTTCTAGCCCCTTCCTCCCATCAAGACCTAAGCAGTTCAGTCCTTAAAACAGGCTGCTCAGACACCCAGGGGGCTGTGGAATGCCACTGCTGCTTCAGTTCACTGAGAAGATGACTCAAGGGCCTAGGCCACCTGTTTAAAGGGTTATGACTACAGCTTCATCACTTGCCTGTCACCTCAGGACTTTGACAGAGGTAAAAATGGCAAAATGGCATGAGTGATGTTTTTCTGACTTGTACATAAACTGGATTTAATTGAGGCAGAATTGTAAAGACAAAAGTCAAGATGACTGGTGATGGCTTGGGACACAGCAGTTGACTTTGACATCTTCAACGTCTAACCAGGCTTTAAGTACTCCATGGCATCTGCTTTGATAACTTTCATGGAGGCTGGAACAAAATGTTCCCCACCACCCATTCCATTGGGGGAAGTCTTTATATGATGGGGGTAGACATGCCCTTAACTCACCAATGAATTTGAGACCTCTCACTTACTCTCAACCTGGTTTAGCCTCTCTGCCAAAACGTTTTGCTGGGGTGTGGCCATTGACCATGCTACAGCTTCTTGGTGCCACAGGTGAGAGTTGGGTGAATCAGGTAGACGCCAAAGGTAGAAAGCAGCCCTGAAAAGGGCTCAGCAACCCTTATACCTATTTTTCCTTAAACATTTCTGCATACCATATATCAATATGTACATGTATACGTTTTTGTATGTGTATGTATATGTATAAACACACACACAGATATGTATATATAAACATGCATATAGATATATAAACACATATAGATGTATATGTATACATATAGTTTATGTGAATAAACTATATGGGTTTATGTGGGTATATGTGAATGTGTACATAATAATATGTAACTACAAATAGTTATATAAATATATGATTATATACATACATGCACACATACATGTATACTTATAAGTATGTGTTTGCACGTACATATATATTAAATTATTAGTTACGAATATTACAAATGAAGTCCTAAGCTAAGAATCCAAGCAAAAACTTAATAAAACTTACTATGTATACTTTCTAAACGAGCTTTTCTCACACTGCAAATTACTTCTCAAAGTTTTTCCTTGGTACTAGATTCATTTCAATGAATGAAAACATGTTCATGGCATGACATTTTTAGTTTCCTCTGATAAGTTTTTAATCATGGTAGGGCTCCTTTAATCAAGTTTCAAAAGCTTCTGCAAGATAATGTCATCATACCTTTTTAATTCTCTGTTTTTCTTCTTCAGAAGCTTTAAGTTTAAGCTTCAAGCTTGCAACTTTTTGTCGAAGTTCCATGTTTAACTCAATAGCTTTGTGACCCTCAGCAGTATCATCCACAAGTGAAATTGTTTCATTAGTTTTTTCATCAGTTAAATCCAATGGAAAAACTGAAGGATCAATAGTATTTGTTGATTGCTGAACCTAATCCACATGGGAAAAAAATCAAAGGAGAAAAGCTTACAATGTACCAATAAATAAAAACATCTCAAGGGCACTAGAAACCACATCTGGAATCTTTTAAGTAAATTGATAAAACCATAAAAGTATTACAACAACTTCATCTTTTAGAATGGGAGAAAATTTCCTCCAAAGCATTTGTTATTTGGTTTACAATGCACCAAAGAAACTTTATAAACACCTTCAAGGCAAGGTAAAATACATTTTATTGGTCACATTTTGGTCCAAGAACAACTGGAGCTCTTAGGAGTTTACACAAAAATCTCTATGTACTACTTTGGAGTTAACTGA